>NW_006399759.1:11546076-11719856 GCF_000299155.1 Elephantulus edwardii
TTGGCATGGCAGCGTTTGAGTCAGCCTGCTCATCCTCCGTTTCACGTCCCCTTTCAAACAGAATGAGAGTGTGTGGCACAGTTTACCCTGAGTGAGACGGCAGAGTCCCAGCTTCTAAGGTGGAAACATAAGTATTTCCTGCTGGGCCTGGAGCCAGTGTGGCAGAAAGGACCTGTGTGGGTGCATGTGCACAACAGTGGCCGTGGAGGAGGCGGCAGGAAGCACTGAGGGGGCCAGCAGAGGCCCATGACACTGGAGAATCAACGACTGACCAACCACAAAATATACTACATTGTCAAGGTGGGTGTCACTGACTGGTGGAGTGTGGGGCAGGGGACCCTTCACCGAGGGATGGGGGTGGCAGGGTGGGGACTGCAGCAGCAGCTCAGCCCCTCCTCCGAGTGCAGACCTCCTGTGTGCACTGCCATGGCGTCTCTTCTGGCTTCACCACGCTGAGGGAGAGAGCACCGAGGCTGCAGTGTTAACGGAAGCAGATCACTCCATCTTTCTGACAAACAGTGGCTGGGGGTGGTGGTGGTGGTGTGCCTCCAAGTTTTTGGTTACCAGCTGAGTACTTAACCCTTGTGCCACCAACGTGCCTTCTGAATGCAGATGGGACCATCTACAAAGAAATCAGGGGTGCACCTGGATGGGAACTGAGTTACCTGTGTTATTTAAATGCGAGCACATGTGTGCGGGTGAAGCGCTAGTGTCCACAAAGTCTCGTACACTGGGGTGGGGGCAGGTCACCGACTGAAGTCCAGAGGAGAGACATTCTGGTGCAGATACTGGATCAAATCTGCAAAGGCCTCCTTGAGACTAACATTTTACATGTATCGCTTGGCTCTGGCCTCGGGGACTGGAGTGTGCAAAGCTGATTCTCCAGCCCATGTGCTGTCCTTTTATGCAGCCTCAGGGACACTGGGTTAGGAGAGAGAGAGGAGGGAAGGCAGGCTGGACCCCTCCCAGGAAAGGATGAACCTCAGTGCTGGCTGAGTGAGCTCACATCTGCACAGCCTCCACACACATGCAGCTGCGTGATCTCACCTGACCCTCTCACAACAGCACCCCACGTGGTATCTGGGAGTCCAAGTCTCAGAGCCAGACGCAGACGCAGAGAGTGAGCCCGGCCAGCACACAGTTTTGGAGTGGGCTTGGCCTTCGGATTCCAAATCCTCTTCTGTCTGGTCATACCCGTCCCAGAGAGCAGTGAGGGAAGAACTTGTAAGATGGGAGCAGAGAGAGGAATAAGGATAACAAGCGGCTGTGATATGACCTTGTGGGAACATTCAGTCCCTGATCCTGCTGCAGTTCAGAGCCACACACTTCAGACCTCAGGATGAAGTCCCCAGCACCCCAGGAATGCACAGTGCCACACTGACCATCTCTGGGGGAATCATAGCCTTCAAGCCCAACTATGTTGTTGTTGTTAGGTGCCGTCGAGTCGTAGGCGACTCATAGCAACCCTATGAATGAAAGGCCCGAGTACTGTTCGTACATAGAGTTTCCGGAGGCAAGCCATTTCAGAAGTGGATGCCGCTCCTGCTTCCAGGCTTGTTTTAGTTGGGAAGTTCCAGCCCAAATACAGTCCTCAAAAAACCTTCAAACTCACCGTTGTCAAATCGGTTTTGACCCATAGCGGCCCTTTAGTAATGCCATATATTGCAGATGGAGGAAACGGCTCATTTTCCCTCTGGAGCCACTGGGGGACTTGAACCACCGGAGATGTGGAATCTTTCTTTAGGTTAACTGTCCAATTCACTGTGGACCACAAGCTCCCTCCAGCCCGCTCACGGTTTATATAATCCCACAGCAGTGTGAGAGAGGCTGCCCAAGAGACCCCCTCTCCATGAGAAGAGTCTTCTCACTGCTCACTTCTAGCAGACAGCTGAGGTTCTGTTCCTGCCGTTGCCCCACCACGGGGTTGGGGGTGAGGGTCATACCATGGCACTCCTGCTCGCTCCCTGGTGAAGCCTGGAGGTCCTGGGACTTCCACAGACATACTGAATTGAAGGGTCAATGAAGGACGGGAGACACCACCTCACCTCCCCACCCTCCCACCTGCCAGTGGGCTGCACTGACATGGTGACTTCAGCAGTGGGCACTAGTGTGTCAGAGATGACGAGGATGGCACAGGATATGTCAGGGTTCAGGTCAGCTGTTCACAGGGTCACTGTGAGTCCTACTTGACTCAACGACAACTTAACAGGTGAGGGGCAGTTCTTGGATCAGCACCTAGGCATGCCGGCAAGAACGAGGGGCCATGGCTAACCCCAGAAGCTCTCTCAGTTCCCAGGAAAGGGGCAGCTAACTTGCCAACTAGGACAAAAGCCCAAATGACACAGCAGCCTCAGCCCTTGCCTTAGAGCTCTGGGGTCGCCCTCTGCTTGCTGCCCACCCCTGAAGCCTCAACTCCCATCTCTGCTTCTCTATTCCAGATGCCTGGTTTCAGAACATGATCTGGGCTTCCCTTCTGCTCTTCTTTCTCAGTTTCACTGCAGCTTTTGAGAGCAAAAACATCTTGCCTAAGCAAGGAACGTGCCTGGAATTTGAGCCAAAGGTGTGGGCATAATTTGTTTTTTCCCTATTTTTCCATTTTCTATAATGTGTCCAGGTTAGCTCCATAATGAGAGAAAGTTAATGTGAAATAGAAATATATTTTTGTCTCCACGCTGCAGTCACAGAACAAGTCTGGCACTGCTGAGCCTGCCCTCGAGGGCACCCTTGCCCTCTAGAGAAGATGGGCTTTTCTGTGGTTCTGGAAACCTCCATGGGGCTGGGTCCTTTAACACTCAATGTGAGAGTGAGAACCAGATGCTCCTTACCCACGCAGCAGCCCGAGGACCCTACAGTTGAGGCGGGACCTTGAATAGGTTAAGGACCTCTGGTAGCATGTCCATAGGGAATTGTACTAATCCCAAGGTTATACTTTTCTGGCATTGTATAGAAAGACAGGCAATCTCCTGTGTGATACACAGCTTTGGAAACCTTATGGAGGTGTAGCTGGATGGTTCCGACTAGACTGTTGTGACAGCGTGGTTTAGTGTCAGGGCCTCTCTGCAAAGGGTCCTACCTCCATGTCTCATCTGATTGGTGGTGGCTGTTGTTAAGATGCCATAGGGTCCCCTATAATTCTTAGTGACCCTAGGAATAATGGCTCGTAACCTTGCCACAGCCTCACATTCTCCAACATGCTTGAACCCATTGTCACAGTTACTTTGTCAATCTACCTTATTGAGGGTCTTCCTTTCTTTTTCCTGGCCCTCTGCCCTTCCCAGCATGATGTCTTTTTCCAAGCACTGGGCCCTCCCAACAACATGCTCAAAACATGTGAGATGAAGTTTCACGGCCCTTGCTTCTAGGGAGCAACCTGATTGTACTTTCTCTGTCACAGACTTGTTTGTTCTTTTGACCGTCCTGGGCTGCTCAGCACTCTTCACCAACACTGCAACTTGAGGGCACAGGTGATTTTTCTGTCATCCTTCTTCACTGCCGAACTTTCATACATGGTAAGTAACTGAAACGACCATGGCTTGGATCAGGCACCTTATCTGGCTGGGGTGGTTGTATTTCATTGTCTCCAGAGCCAGGGTGATGTGACTGGCCCCTCTGCTCTTCAAGTTCAGCACCCTCATGGTCTGGCTGGGACTCAGCCTGCTCTCAGGCAGCAGGGAAATAGCCGGTTTGGGAGACCACAGATCCAGTGTCACCTCTTACCAGCTCTGTGTACTCAGGAATGCTGATGCCCCTGAGCCCCGGGCTATTCACCTGGAAAAGCCAAGAACGAATGGACAGGCAGGACTCGGAGGAGGATCAAGGCCCTGGTCCTGTGAGCGTTCTGCACACCGTGAGTGTCATCACAGCATCGATGGGCAGAGAGAGATTACTTGTCCTCAGGTGCCACCATCACTGTCAGAGGACTGCCAACCGGTGAAGCCGTATGTGGCACTGGGGTCTGGAAACACGTGGTGGCTGGCGCCCTGATGGCTTAGAAGTAGAGAAGGAAATTTGCTGTGCAAGGCGGCTGGAGGCTTACAGGGTGAGAACCCAGGGCCTTTGGGAGTTGTGGGTCAGGAACTGTCACCCTCAGCTAAACACTTTCTACGGAGCAGATCTCATCATCATAAACCACTCAATCCACTTAACTTGGAACAGGCTTTTCTGGGCAGCACAGGTCAGGCCTGCACCGCCTGGGCTTGAGGCTGCCCACAGGAGGGGCGTGGGCTCACCCACAGGTGAAGCCCCAGCGCCCCAGTGCACCCACTTATAATCCCTCGCTGGTTGGTGTTGGGTTTCTGGCTCCTGGACCCTCGCTGGATAACAGATCAGCAGTCCTGCTACACGGATTTGCCTGGAAAACTCTCAACATGAATAATTCATGACATAGATAATTAAGAGTTGCTGCATGCCACAATGTGTTTGTGTTGTACAAGCAGCGCTGGATCCTAGGGGGTGACGTTCAGGACCCATGCCACTGGCAGTCTGGGGTCCTATACTCAGGGACAGAAGTGCATGGTGCCCAGTGTCCTGGACACATGGGGCAGCGTCCTGGAGCTTCCGTGTCTACTGACCCTTTCAGTTTGGATTCTGTTCCCGGTCCACACACATTAGCATGCACCATGCGCGCACAATGTACATGGGATCACAGGTGGCTAATGACCCTTTCCTCGTTCCTATCATTAAGGAATGCCAGAGGAGTGGGCGGCTGGCTGTGGGGGCCCCCAAGGCATGATTAATCCACTTGAAGGCAAGGGGAGCCGCCTGCCTCAGACCACGGAGCCGAGGTGGCTGGCTGAGGAATGAGCCTTGGCCCATCGGGGCTCTGATCGGAAAATGGATGATTGCCTCATTTGGGGGAGACGTGCCGCCAAGTAGATTGGAACAGGATGTGCCCATCTTTATTATTTTGGTCTCCCTCCCTGCATCTTTCAGCCTTTCTTGTGGAGCAAAATAAAATAACACAGCAGCCAAAAACACCATCTTGGCAAATACAACACAAAGGAACTCTCTGGGAGTTTCCAGAGGAGCCAGCTTGGCTGGGCTTGGAGTGGATACTGAGGGAACTGGGGATGCCCCTAAGAAATGCTCTCCTCCCCCTGTTTTGACTGAAGCTGGGGAGCAGGCCCTGCTCCAGCCTCTCCTGGAGGAAGCCTTCTTTAACCAGCTCACAAGTCCTGGCTCAGGGGCCTAGGAGCCCAGGAATGGATCTTGAGTTCCTTCCCCATCCCACTGGGTGTGTGAGCTCAGGTCCTGTGGGACTGTGCACTTCTGAGGGTCAGGGGACACACCTCTCCATCTCCTGCTCTATAGCTGACAGGACACAGGCTTGGGCACCTGAGGGTGGGCATTGGGAAATGCTCATTAAAGCCACCAGCCCTTTCTAGCATGGACTGTGTAGAGCTGGCCCAGGTGAGAGCAGTGAATTATTTTCTTAACATTTAAGGAGGTGCTCACCCTCAGGGTCAACCCTGCACTTGCACAACCTTTCGAGTGTGCTCCTCCTTAAATTCTGTGCCCTGGGTGCTTCACACACTCACTGTAGTCTAGGCCTGTTAAAAGGCACTAAGGGCTATGTATTCTTAAGAGTGGGTGAAGCTCAGCATCTCCAGGTGCACAGGAAATGTCTGGATGGTGGAGGTGCTGGCTTGGCCTTAACACTTTGGCCATGGTTCAAATCCTCCAGACAAATCTCGAAACAAAGGAGGTTCTAACACCAACCCTCCCCCAGTCCCTTTGTAGGCTAAGCAGTCTAAGGTGTGTTTCTTATTTTTAGTTCATCCTTAAAATATCAAGGCCTCAGGTGAACCCAGCCAGATCTTTGTTGTCTCATCTCATCTCTGCTCTGAGGGTACTCTTCCTGTCTCTTTGTCTTGTTCATCCATGAGGGAGCTCAGTCCACACAACCACCCTACTCTTGTCACCAGAGACTCCTGCTCCCAAGCTCTGCTCTCAACAGAGCCCCAGGCCCACACAGCAAGAGCCAGTGTGAAGAATGCATAGCAGGACCAGCTGGAGCAGTCAGCCCCATGTTCCCAGACCTCCTAAGGGTTCCCAAGCCCGGACTCAGCCAAGCAGCTCCCACAAGGCCATCCGGGCTGGAGACTCAGGGGCCAGGGATGGGACAAATTCACACTAGGAACCAGAAGAATGGCTGCTGATCTCTTCTTCTGTAGCCACAGGCCCCAGGTGGCATCTGTGGTGCTAAGGAGAGCTTTAGGGTAGTAGCTTTACTTTCTTTTTTAAAGACACAGAACCCTGCTACCTTCAATGGCAGGTAAACGTATATGCATTTCCTGGGTCTCAGCACTCATGCAAAGCTTTGAGAGAAACTAAACCACTGGTGGTGTGGTCCCTAGTGAGCTGTGTTGCTAACCCAAAGGCTGGTGTATCTCTGGTGGCCTGAATCCCCTAGCAGTTCTGAAGAAAAAAGATGACTAATCTCCTCCTCTTAAAAGGAACTGCAGCCTTGGGAATCTGACAGATGGTCACTCTGAATCAGTAACTTGATATGGGGAATTTTGAGTTTGTTAAATGAACCTAAGATTTCACTGGACAATGGCAGTGGCCAACTGTTCTCT
This sequence comes from Elephantulus edwardii, assembly GCF_000299155.1. Taxonomy (NCBI): domain Eukaryota; kingdom Metazoa; phylum Chordata; class Mammalia; order Macroscelidea; family Macroscelididae; genus Elephantulus; species Elephantulus edwardii. Next base: position 11,552,655 of record NW_006399759.1, read on the forward strand.
GCAATAAAGCTCAAACAGGTGCATTATAACAACAGAGATGGTGGTGGTACAGTGGTAGAATTCTTGCTTTCCATGAGGGAGAGTAAGGTATGCATTCTGGCCAATGCACCCCATGTCTGACCATCACACCACCTATCAGATGAGATTTGTGGGTTGCTAACTATGTCTGACTTAGGCCATAGCTTTTCCGATTACCTGCTATGCTTCTGAGAGCTGGACAATGAACAAGGATGACAGGAAAATAATTGACATCTTTGAGCTATGGTGTCGATGAAGAACATTAAACATCCCACGGACAACCAAGGGAACAAACAGACCTGTCTTGGAGAGGGTGCAGCCAGAGTACTCTCTGGAGGCAAAAATGATGAAGCTTCTCCTCACATACTTTGGGCATGCTGCTAGGAGGAGCTACTCCTAGGAAAGGGATATGATGCTGGGAAGGGTTGACGGTCAGCAAAGGAGAGGAAGACCCTCGACCAGGTGGATTCACACAGTCACTGCTGCAACGGGTTCTTGTGTGTCAGGAAGTGTGGGGATGGCGCAGCGTAGAACAGGGGTCAGATCTTTGATTCATAGGGTCGCTATGAGTCAGAGTCAACTTAATGGCACCTAACAACAACAACAACTGTGAGTCATATTCAACTTGGTGGCACCTAACAACAACAACAACAACAACAACAACAACAACAACAACAACAACAACATGCTACTGAACAGATTTCAGCAGAACTTTCATACTAAGATAAACTACACTCCCTTAAACAGGCTGTTGGCTTTGCAGGGCCACAGTAGCTATCCTCTGCAATGTTCTTTTAAAGCATCACTATATTTGCTTCTTACACATCCCAATGGGGTCAGCTGGGAAATGGTGGTACAGGTATATATTGACCATCTTGTGGGTTCAAGTCTAGACCACCAGGATAAAGATCATAATGCAACAAAGCTAGTCCATGATTTATTTATGGTTTTCTGTGTTTTTTTTCCCCCCCAAGAAACTCTGGAGCTCAGTGGTGAGGAATTGCACTGCGATGAAAAAGTACATGGTTCAAATTCACAAGCTGCTCTGCAGGAGAATGATGTGAAATCTCCTCCCGTGGGATCAAACTGCCTCTGAAAACCCACTGGAAGGCTAGCTGCTGGGTCAGTTCTGACTCGATGGTCCATAACAACAATAACAACAAACTCTCACTGTGTAGTTAGGATCTACTAGCCATTCCTCGGAAGAGAGGATGGGCAGTGTCCTCCTGGAGAGATTGATGGCCTCGAAAACCCAACTGACGGTCTTTGCGAGTTGGTGCCAACTCAATGGCACTGTGTAAACTCTCTGTTTAATGTGCGAAAATTTTTGAAATGTGGCAAAAATCACCAAAATGTGAAAGACACAGAGACACAAAGTGAGCACATGCTGTTGGGGAAATGGCGTTGAAAGACTGCTGCTCGGCACAGCATTGCCACAAACCTTCACTTTATAAAAAGGCGCGAGATCGGTGAGGCATAGTGTGTGTGGCAGAACACAGTAAGGCAAAGAGCACTTTTATCTGCATTCTGCATATGAAGAGAATGAAGGCCTGGCTATGGGGGTGGTGGTCTTCGTTCTCGCTACTCAAAGTGTGGCCCAGGGACCAGTAGCACTGGCATCATCTGCATGCTGACCAGACAGTCAGAACCTCACAACCTACATTTTAACAAGATCCACTGGGCATCCCGATGTGGGTTATAGTTTGAAATGCACCAGCCTAAGATCCAGCAGTGAGAGCAGGTCTAGGGTCGGCCCTAGGACCCAGGCGTCCTGACTCTCTGGGCCTGCTCTCCACAGCACCATGGTCCTTGGAGGGCCTCGTGGGGCACATGTATTTTTGGGAAAAAGCTATATTCCATAATTACAGGGCTTAATACATGACCTAAAAAGACAAATGTTTCAAAATGCTTTTCTGATGATAGGTTTCAGGAAAAATGCCACTGATTCCTTTTCTGGGCACAATTTCTTTCGCAAAAAGCAATCTCTCTGCCTGGGAAAGGCAGTGTCTAGTGCCCGTTCTAGATGAACAGTATTAAAAGAACAAGCCTTCCATCCCCCACACCCCTTCCCCCTATGTACCTTTGATTTGAGAAGTTCTGGCTGTGAGCTTTGATGTAGTGATTTTCTTTCTTTCTTATTTTTTTCTTTCTAAAAAAGCACACATGATTCTGAGACTTTTCTCATGGGACTAATTGATGAGGCATTTGTGCTATTGCTCCTGGTGTAAATCATTATAATGGTGATAATGAAAAATAAAAAATATATTGGCAATGACAGTTGGCAACACAAGATCAGCATAAACAGAGGGAAGAGGGAGGTACGTATAAACTGGGGGCTCAGAACCCTCAGGATCAATGCAGCAGCCATGGCACTGTCTGAGCACACTGAGGAGGATTTGGCCAGCACTATCATTACAAATAGGCATCTTTGCTGTCTCTGACTCTCTTTTCCTGGTGGCTCCACAGAGAACAGAAGCATTTAAGATTGAGAGCCCTGTGTCCCCACAGTCATGCAAAATACACAGATCAGACCCTTGCAATTACCTCTCCACCCACTCCCGTCAACCAGGCCCCTCCCAGGGGCTGTCACTCCTCTCACAGCCCACCTCAAGGGCTTCCTGATGATCCTACATTTTGCACAATTCACTAATTCAACGTCATCGCTCTTCAGAGGAAACAGTGCTCATCAGTGACCCAAGCTGATGGACCATTTCTACACAGCGCCTGGAGCCAGACCCAGAGGCAAGAGTTGCAAAGAAGAAAGACTGATGCTCGCTCACTCTCTATTTGGCTGCCAAAAATGCTCACTCAATTTGCCTTGTTCTGGACAAGAGTCTATTCAAAAGTCTATTTGGAAACATTAGGGAAGGATCGTCACACGGCCAGTGGATCATAGTGCCGGTGACAGGATATTATCTTTCTTGGGAGAAACTCAACTGTTCTTTTATTTCACGAAGCAACTAGCGTCTGCACTGATGGCTGCAGAATTGCTCTGAGGGCTGGGGACATTAGAATCCCTGTCCAGAGTAGAGGTGGGACCCCCATCAGTGGTAGCACAAATGCTCAGCCTGCTTATTTCCATCTGGGAGGGGACCTGGGACAGCAGGGCCTCCTGCCCACACAGAAGTCCACTGCACAGAAGCCAGAATACAGAAGCCACTTCCTCTTCTGGAGTTCAACTTCCACGAGCAAGCTTCAATGCCCCTTCTTTCTCCCAGCAACTCCCTAGATATGCCCTTGGGTTAATACATGTTCTGCCCTTTTCTCCTTAAATCACATCAGATTCACTGACCACCTCTTCCCTGATGATGCTGGCTTGGCATAAGATGCCGAGGGGCAAACGAGAACAGGGTATGGTCCCTGCTTCCTGTACAGTCAGGACACAGAGAAATACCAGGCAATCAGGAGCAGGTGCCAGAGGCTGGAGGAGGCAGGGGAAGCCAACAGAACTCTGGAAATGAGGGCTACCTCACTTCTGGGGGCTCTATGCCCTTTGAGAGAAAAGTCTGCACTTCAGGAAGGACTGGGTGGCCATTTGGTTTGGCTGGCACATGGAAGACCAGAGGATAGAAGCTGCCCTTTGCCTGTGCACTCTCCCTGAGCACTTTCCCTGCCACACACCTCTTCAACAGAGGAAGGCGCCAAAGAGACTTTCATGGCAGCTTTGATAGCTCAAGGCCACCCCCACCCCGACCCCCACCCCCGCACAGCTCTTGCGCTGCTTCTGGGATCAGCAGAGGGTCCCCGCGAGTGTTTGGAACTAGTCAGGAAAAAATGTTCATCCTCTGGTCCCAGTCACTGACCCCTTGCTGCTTCTTGTTCCCTACTGACCTCTTATTAACAAGGCCCAGGCTTGTCTCAGACCTGCTTTCTTTAGCCTTTGCTCAGGGAACTGCTATCCTGTCTTGAGCATGTGCTTCTGATTTTCATTGTCTTTATTCTACTTCCGTGCTTTAATTTAATTAAAAAAAAAAGGCCCAGACCAGAGGGCAGCCTGTTGCGAAGTTGTGTGTTTTATCACCACCCAAGCATGCAAACGAGGCAGCCTCTGTTGACAAGTTCACATCTCCAGTGCAGAGCTGGCTGTTTGAACAGCTTGTGTGCAGTAATTGAAACATAGATTTTTGTTGCCTTTCTGTTTATTTTTAGATTAACCAAGCAGGGATACTTGGCTTCCATGCTGCCACTTCCACCCCGCTGGGCAGCTTGGGACCTCTGGCCTCATGCACACTGGCAGCAAAAAGCACCGTGTCCTTCCTCTCTGGGGTCCTGCCCCTGGATCTATCCTGGGCTTGACTCCAGCCTGCGCTGACCTTCACCGTGACCCCAGAGGCAAGGGCCAGTCCCTAACTGCCAGGTCTCTACAGCACTTCTCCTTGCTCTTCCTTGATGGACCTTCCCAGCTGCACTGAGAGGGCAGGGCTTAGCTCCCCACTTTGATAGGGTTCTAACCAGGGCACAGTGTTAAGGCAGAGATGGAACTGGAATCCAGACTGTTTCCAAGGCAAGGGGTCTCCAATAAGAGAAGGGCCACATGGCTCAGAAAGAATTGTCTCCAGAGCCAGTTTCTATTTTGGCCACAGAAGTACCATTTTTATTAAAGTCGCATCAGCCTGGATTAGGCGGGCTGTGCCACAGTGACGACCTCTTGCTCTCAGTGGCTTAAATATGTGCTTCTAGCTCATGCTAGCTGCTGAGGGGGTGGCCAGCTGAGCATTCTACTCCATGCCATCTTCTCTGTATGACCCACAGTGACCTGGGGACTGTGAGCACAGAGGCAAAGGAAAGGGGGTTGGGAGAACCATATACTATCTCTGAAAGCTTTTCTCTTAGAGTGACCTGCTCTTCCTTTTCTTGTGTCACTGGCTGAAGCAAGCCACGCTGCCTCAGCTAAATTTAAGAATGTGCAGAAATGCAATCCTATCAGGCACTGGTTTTCAGAGAAAAGGCATGGAAGAGTGTGCGCGCGTGTGTGTGTGTGTGTACAAGGTCCTTTGTGTTGGGTTCTGTTCCCCACTTCAAAGGTCTATAGCACCCCTCAACTCTTCCATCCCCTACCTGCCATTCGGTGGCAAAGGCCTTTCTATCCCTGGCAGCCCTCTGAAGGCAGCCTGGCTCCTCCCCATTCACAGCTCCCAGGGCCTGGGCCCAGCCTACTGCAGGTGCTCCACGAGTGCACGCTGAACAGCACTGCTCGTGTCAGTGAGCTGTGAGTGTGTGCGTGCACAGGACTCCAGAGCAGTTCATTGCCCAGTGAGCTACCTCCACCTGTGAGCCACTTAACGCTTTACTCCCGTGCCATCTCCTCCCGGAAGCCTTCCCTGAGCACCTGACTGTAGAGCCTCCACACCTAGCACTGCTCTCTTCCCACTGCAAGGCCTGTGAAATGATGCCTAGGTTAATGAAACAGGTTACACTCAGTGGAGTGTCGGCAGCAAACAGGTATCTTTTTCTCCCACTGCTTCTCTTTAAAGGTGCTCTGGTGTCACAGTGGTTAAGCACTTTGAACCCAACTGCTGCATCACTGAAGGAGGATATGGCAGGCTGCTTCCATAAAGAATACAGTCATTGAAACCCTGTGGCCATTCTGTCCTCTGCTATTTTAATGTGCTATCAACTCGTCGCTGGGCCTCCAGCAGATTTTCAGAGGCTGTAAATTGCGTGGGAGGAGATTGCTGATCTTTTTTCCTCAGAGAAACTGATGGATTCCAACTGAGTGCCTTTGGATTGGCAGTGCAGCTTCTTATCCCTAGGCCATCTGAGCTCATTACTTTGTCCTGTGTAGTTGTTGTTAACTGTCATCTGGTTGAGTACAACTAATAGTGAGCTTATGAGTAACTGATATGAACCCTGTCCTATCCTGCACTGCCCCTGTCATCCACTGCCACATACATTATATCGATCCATCTCATTGAGGCATCCTCTCTTTTGCTGACTTGTCACATTTCCAAGTATGTCTCTCTCCAAGGAATAGCCTCCTCTAACAACATGCCCCAAGTATGTGAGATGAAGCTTCACCATCCTTGCCTCCAAGGAGCACTCCGGTTGCATTTTCTCCAGGACATATTTGTTTATTCTTTTGAGAGTCCAAGGGATATTTAGCACTCCTTTCCAACACTGTAATTCAAAGGCATCATTACTTGTCTGTCATCCTTACTTATTGTCCGGCTCTCAGATGCATAGCAGGTTACTGGAAAGACAGTAGCTTGAATCAGGCACATCTTACTCTTTAAACTGATATCACTGCTCTTCAGGACATTGGAGAAATCCCCAACAGAAGACTTTCCCAATGCTGTATGTCTCCAGATCTCCTGATTGTTGGTACCAAGGGCGATGATTGTAGATGACAAAAATCATTGACAATTTCAATCTTTCATCCATCTATGATGATGTCACCTATTAACCCAGAGGTGAGGATTTTTGTTTTCTTAATGTGGAGAAATAATCTATGTTGAAGACGGTAGTCTTTGATCTTCTGCAGCAAGTACATCCAGTCCTCTTTGCTTTCCGCAAGGTGTGTCATCTGCATCATGCAGGCTGCTGAGGAGTCGTTCTCCAATTCTTACGCCACACTCTTCTTCATAAAGCCCATCTTCTCGAATAATTTGCTCAGCATATAAATCACAGTCAATTCGACAGAAATGAGCTTGCTTTTGTCTTTTACTTTACTTCAAATCGACTCTGTCATACCCAAATAGCTCTTTTCAATCACTTTTTGAGTAGTGCTTCTATTATTACTGCTGCTGCGAAGACTACACTGACTGCGGCTACTCCTACTCCCACTGAACGCTAACCCTTAACTGAGTCCTCGCTATGTGAAAAGGGCCCTGGGTGGGCCCAGTGGTTTTTGCTTGAGCCTTATGGCACAGCTGTTAAGGAGGCTGACTGTAACTAAGAGTTTGGGAGTTCAAACCCATCAGCTACAACTTGGAAGAAACATGGGCAATCTGGTCCCATAAATATTTAATCAGCCTTGGTGGCATAGTGCCTAGTGTGTATCAGACTGGCAAATAAAAGGTCAGTAGTTCTAAACTACCAGGTGCTCTGAGAGGGAAAGATGGGAGTCTCCTCTTAGAAAGAGATTTATAGGCTCAGAAACTCATGGGAGTTGCTATGAGTCAGAATAAACTTAATGGCAGTGGGTTTATTAGCATGGAGCTACTAGCTTCAAGGCTTATTAATCTGAACCCACGCCCAGGAGCCTCGGAAGACAGGGCTAGCAGTTTGCTTCTGAAAGGTCAAGGTCTGGAAAACCCGGTGGAACTGGTCTCCTCTGTGACGCGTGAGGGGTCCATTAGTCAGAACCAATGCCACAGAACAGGGTTTGCTTTTGGGATGACTTTGTGCCAGGACCAATCTAAGGGTTTTACATGCATTAACTTCTGATCCTTATATCAAACCTATGAGGAGGGCACGTTTGTCAAACTGAGGCATGGAGAGGTTCAAGTAACTTGCCCATGGCCATCTAAACTAGTGGATCCACCAAGGTCAACTCTGCAAATTATCTTGTTATTCTGGTCTGATCTCTTAGGGGAACTTTCACCCTTTGCCAATTCAAAGCCTCGTCCCTTAGGCCTCAGCTCTGGCTGGATTCAGCCAGAATTCTGTTACGGTGAAGGGGGTGCCTGTGACTCGTGGACATGTTCCTAATTCTGCTCCTCCCGTCCACTCACCATCAGTGGCTTCTGGCTCTCTCAGACTGGCCGGGGAAAGGGGAGCTGGAAGTAGAAGGAGTGGGGTGACTGGAGCACTGGAAGGTGGCCGAGGTGTCCACTCTGCTGGCTCCTCAGAGATGTTCCTGGGATGGTCCGTGCTGATGACCCTTCTCTGGGTGACCCCCAGATGCTCACTCAGTTTCCACTCTCTGACTGTTCACAGGACATGGTCCCTGCCTGCTGGCTCATCTCACTCTCCAGGTCACTTTGTCCTGGGGAGGGTCTCCCAGATGGTCCAATTCTGCCTCCTTTCTAGAGCGTCTGCCTCGTGAGTGTGACCATGACATCAACTTCTCTGACAGTAGCACAGTTCTCACTCTTCCCAGGTCTGTCCCAGACAGCTCCAGGGTGCTTTCTGTCCCTGCATGCAACCCAGTAAGGGTCAGGCGCAGTCTCTGTGTCCCTTGAGCCCCAAGGAACACAGGTTGCGTCTTGCGTCTCTCTGTCTCAGGACCACATCAGGTCTCATAGAGGACTAACCAGGGTGATGGTGGAAGACGAGGGGAAGGCCTCTGCACTGCCTCCTGGTAAACTCTTTTCAGAACTATCATTCCATGTGATCTGTCACAGGGAGCCCAGACAGTGCAGTGGGCTAAATGCTGGACTGCTAACCAAAAGGTTGGTGGTTTGAACCCACCAGTCACTCCTCAGGGGAAACACGAGGCAGTTTGTTCCCTTCCAGATTTACAGCTTCAGAAACCCTACAGGACATTTCTACTCTATCATTTAAGGCTGTGAGGAATGGGAATCAAGTCCGTGGCAGTGGGCAGTGGGTGGTTAGTCACAGCCTTCTCTAACATACCAGCTGGAGGAGTTTTGTGTTTTGCTGTTGAGGGGGGGATGGGACGCTGTCCTGATGAGGCCTAGCTCCTTTGGGCTCCTTCCACACTCAGTTCTGGGGCTTCATCTGAGAGTCCAGGAGAAGGGGAACTGTCCCATTTAGCTTCCTGCTTTATAAATGACTGTCCTTCTCCCATCTCATCTCCTGCGCCGTTCAAGGGGCTTTCCTGGAGATTTCAGGTTACTCAGCTGTCTGATCTTGTCTGTCCCTCCTCTGATGGGGTCCCTCATGTGACTGATCACATATAAGCTCTGGTAACACACAGCATTGGCCACCCATTCCCCTACCAGTTTCTTTGATGGAAGTCCTTCTGACTTCCATCGTCACAGCCTCACACGTTTGCACAGACCCTGGCTATACAGAGCTCAGCTCTGTGGTCTCCTGAGGGCAAGGGTGGGGAGACTTGAGGACAAATGGGGATGCGAGGTTCAGGGCCCATGTGTGCAGGCCAGAGCTCAGCTGCAACAGTGCCCAGGCAGAGGGGGAGACAGCCATCTGTGAGCCCAGCCCAGCAAGTGGGCACAGGAAGCCCATTTAGAAAGATCAGCAGGGCACTGGCTTGAGAGCAGGGCTGCACACTACTGTCTGGAACTCAACAAAGACACTGAAGAGGTTTTGGATCAGATGGGAGGGAGGAAGGGTGTTTCCTATAAATCTGTGTTTCCTGTGTGAGTCTGGGGAGGCTTAGGGTGGGATGCCAGCCTGGTACTGCCAGGCTCTGCACTGTCCCCTCCTATACTGCACCATGCTACCCATATCTGATAGTGGCAGATGTCAGCCAAAGCATGTTAGTAAATGGATTCTTTTGAGTCTTCAAGTAGTTCCTTCTGCTCGTGGTCACTGTGGAGGGGCAGTTCAGGCAGGATGGGCAAAACATCTTCCTTAGACTTTGATCCCAGCCCACATGTGGTGCCGCAGGTTCCTGGGCCCATCCTTCTGTCCAGAACCCCAGGGAGTCTGCTGCTGGGTGTGGGGGTGATGTTATGAGCACCAGTGGGTGAACTCAGGCTCCAGAACCCCCAGGTGCCCCATTCATAATGCACCAGCAGCAGGTGCACTCAGAGGGAACAGCCAGCTCTCCCCCAGGAACAAATATATCCGATATGTGATTTCTTTGAGGAAAATTACTCATGCAGCCATTTATTAAAACACAACTACTCCTGAGGAGGCCTCTGGGCAGTAGAAACACCAAATAGCTTTGAAGCTTCACCAGTCCCAGAAACCATCGAAGCAGGCTTCTAGGCACAATCTGACTTTTAATCTGCTTGCTCTTGCTCCCTCATCTAGAAGGTCTAATGAAATGTTACACCATGAGGAAACAAGGAAATAAGCAGCTTCAGAAGTGAGGGACAGAGATTTAACTTCTTACCTTGGTCTGCTATTTGCATAAACCTTAAGGGAATGATGAGCAGGGGAAATAAAAAAAAGGCACTATTTACCTGTCTACTAGAAGCCAAACCTCAGCTTGATGACTGATTAAATGTAAAATATAACCCTCACAAGCTGTTTGAAGAGGGAGGCTTTATTATTGCTCTGGCAGAGACGGTCCCTAACATCTGTGGCCTCTTTCCTCCTGGGGGACTGGAGTGGGGACTCGTACAGTCCTGCTTTCATATGGGATGGCGGGACTTGTTCTTACTAATGTATAGGGAATGTGGGGGTGATTTAGGTTCATCTAGTATGAGCCCTGGTAGCCTAGTGGTCAGAAGCTGCACTGCACTCTCAAAGGCACATGGTTCAAATCCACCAGCTATTCCAGAGAAGGACAGGCAATCTCTACCTTATGTGATTTACTGCCTCTGGAAACCCACTGGTGGGTTGGTTATGGGATAGTTCTGAGCATAACATATATGCTATAGGATTGCTATGGGTCAGAATGACTTGATGGCAGTCGGTCTGGTGATGCAGTAATTAAATGCTTGGTTGCTAATCAAAGGTCAGAGATTCAACTCACCAACCACTCCATTGGAGAATGACGTGGCAGCCTGCTTCTGTGAATATTTTCAGCCTCAAGAATTCTAAGGGGCAGTTCTTCTAGTTCTTTTCAGTCTTACAGGGTCACTTAAGAGATGGGAACAACTTGATGGGAATGAGCTTGGTTGGCTCTTTATGTTGGGGATAAGAATACCTCTGTTATGGACAAAATTGTGTCACCCCAAAAGTTACCCTAAAGTCTTCACCCTACTCCCTATGAATGTGACTGGGAATTAGAGGCTTGAAGGTATTGTCAGTAAGGTCATGGGATAAGGGTGGGTCCTAATCGTAAATGACAGGTGTCCTTATAAAAGAGAAGGTGCCCAGAGCAGAGATGTTGTTGTTGTTGTTATTATGTGCCATCGAGTCGTTTGCGACTCATAGCGACCCTAAGTACAACAGCCCTAAACCCTGCTCTATCCTGTGCCAATCTCACTGCCTCTGACACACCCATCCCGATTACCCCGGTCACTGAATCAGTCCAACTCATAGAGGGTCTTCCCCTCCTGCGCTGTCCCTCCACCCTCCCAAGCATGATGTCCCTCTCCAAGGACCTGTACTTCCTTACAACATGTCCAAAGTATGTCAGACAAAGCCTCAGAATCCTTACCTCCAAGGAGCAGCCTGGTTTAACCCTCTCCAGGATGAATCTGTTTGTTTTCTTGGCAGTCCAGGGTACATTCGATACTCTTCTCCAGCACCACAGCTCAAAGGCATCAGACAATAACAGAAAAGTGACTCCATGACAATGAGCACAGCTACAAGTCAAGGAAAGCCAAAGATTGCCACAATCGAGGCATAGAACATAATCTCTCTTGAGCCTTCGCAGGCATTAACATGCCTTGTACCCTGAATTGGGCCCCTAGCCTCCACACAGGTGAGACAATGACTTTCCATTATGCTGTTTTGTTACAGCAGTCCTAGAAAACTAATTACTTTGTCCACTCTCCTTCACTTTCCACTTTCATTGCCAAAGGGAACAAGGCCCTTGAAGATGACAGCGTCACACCATACAAGGAACCTTGGTCCCTGCTGAATTTATAAGGCTGAGTTGCTTCCCAGTATTCTGTCCTCAACTGAGACTTGAGAAATATTATATTAGATATAATGCTGTTGATGTTATGTGCTGTTAGCTGGAACTGACTCATAGCTGACCGCGTGTCATGGCTGACTGCATGTGCTCCCGGACCTGACTTGATTGCGGTGGGGTAGGAGTGTCAGAAAAGACCCTAATTAAACCATTGTTGTAGAATGAGTATGAGAATGGTGGTGGGGGGAGAAGATGGGGTGGGGGGAGGGTGGGAGTAGAGGGGTGAGAATGGGCGGGGTGTTAATAATAGGGTTGCACTGTTGGATGGGGGGTGGTGCATGTTGAAGGAGGTAGGAAGGATCTCCCTTGAGTGAAAAACAATGTATTCAAGCTAGTAAATAAACCAGTATAAGACTGGAAAGAAAAAAAGAAGAAAGAAATGACCCTGAGTGGGTTTTGGGGCACTTGTGTGAGGACGGCCCAGAGACGAGAAGCCTTTCCTAGGCCAGTGGTGTGGTGAGGCTCTCCCCAGGTGCCCTGAGGCATTGGACTCATAGCCAACCTCCTTGGAAGCAGGAGTGACATCCACTTCCTAAACAACATGCCTCCAGAAACTCTATGAACTTTGATAAATGTCGATAGTTGTAGAGGGGCTTCAGTCCTTTTGTTCATAGTGTTGCTATGAGTCATGCTCTATTTGAAGGCAATCAACAACAACAATAACAACATAGCTGACCACCAGTAGGTTTTCAGAGGCTGCAAATCACATGGGATGAAACTGTTCATCTTTCTCCTGAGAAGCTACTGCTTGATTCAAACTGCCTGCTTTTGGGTTGCCATCACTAGATTACCAGGGCTCCCTAGATATAATATACCTATTATATTTAAAACGAGGTCTGGTGGTGAAGTCAGTAGAGACTCCTGTCTGCTGGTTCGAATCCACCAGCAGTTCTGTAGGAGAAAGGAGGGGGGGGTCTCCTCCCCGTGCAATTTACAGCCTCTAAAAACCCACTGAAGCGTCAGCTACAAATAGTTCCACTTGATGGCAATGAGAGAGATTATATCTAAGCGGCTACAATTTTGAAGTTGTCAGTATTAGCACTAAGCCTACTTTGACTAATACAATCTTAATTTTACAGATGAGGAAACTGAGGTCAAAGAGTTATATGTGGCTGGCTTGACGTCACAAAAAGAGTGGATGAAATTCTCAAGAAGCTGTAAGCCTGTAGGCTAGCTTCTGTCCTCCAGGGTCAGGGGCAAAGGCATAGACAGACGGTCTTCCAAATTCAACATCCTAAGGTTAAGCACTTGCACGTGGTTTGAGGCAAGACTCCCTGAGGCTCCGGCTGGAAACAGTCCTCAAGGGAGCTGGCCCTCCACTTCTTCCACTTTAAGGAGAAAAAGTGAGAAAGACAGAGGCTGAACTCTAGCTCCATGTGGACTGTCTTTGTCCAAATGACCAACAAGCACTGCACATCCTTTGCAGGAAAGGTCATTCCCAGGAAGCAGGAGACTCAGCAATTTCTCAAACAGCCAAAGCTTGAAAGTATGCTGCCCTTGTCCCACAGCTCACATGATATAGGAACAGTGAGAAAGATCCAGAAACACCAAAATGGGAAAGCCTGCCCGGACAAGCCTTAGCTAACAGTACTCCCAGGCCAGGTCTCACCCTCTCATCTGCAGCAATGTCCCTGGGTGCCAAATCTTCCAGACAGACAAGTCTTTGGAGCCTGAAATAGCTGCTTTAAATGTGGTGCTAATTTCTGTCCCTCACTAAACACATGCACAGAAAGAAGAAAGGATGAGAAAAAAAAGGACTAAATGGTCAGAGAGGAGATGTGACTGCCAAATTCCAAAAGGCTATTTTAAACAAGAGATAAAAGTGATGGCAATGAAAACAAAACATCAGCACCACACTGGCTGCCTGACCCAGCCCTTTTCACTTGCTAATGCTGCTTCTCAGGCCACCAGGAGGGGGACAGTGACGTGAGCACACAGCCTATGCCACAGCCACTCCCAGGAGTGCTAATTACTTCCCAGGATTAATTCTTCAGCTTACTAGACAGTTGCAGCAGCCGCGCCACTATAGCCACTGCCAGAAACAAGAGCTTTTGGATGGAAGAGACACCTACTGTTTTCTGCGATCTGGACGTTGGGCCCAAATCCACAAATCCTCTTGCACAAGGAGAAGGCATCAGGCCTGCTGCTGTCTGCCGGGAGCACCAATTACGCTTCTTTTTGGCTTAGACTTTTTTTCTGGTTGTTTTTAAAGCATGTTTTCAATCGTGAGGGACTGGAGTAAGAATGGTGAACGTATTGTGCGTGAGACTAGGAATCCAGGGAGAGTTGTTGCCTCAGACACTCAGTCACTCTGCCTGGCTTGTTGGCTCCTGGCCTACTCTCTTTCTAGGACAAAGATGCTCAGAGCTGCTGCCAGGCTCCTGGGCCCATTGGCCAGGCACAGCCGAGTCCTTAGCACCATGCCAGGTGCTGGGAAGGGTGGTTGAGATGAGTTTGGCAAGCACTGACCTCAAAGACTCTGTTGTCTAGCAGGACAAGATCAATCCTCGAGGAGTTCTTAGATTCTAAGGCAGTAAGTAGTATATATGTTGAGTATAAGGGTAAGTCCTTGAATTTCATTGAGTTCTAAGATCCTGCTCTCTTCTTTCACCTTCTCCACAGCACATTATACTTAATCCCTCTATCCATCCATTTGTCCATCCTTTCATTCATTCATCTATTCCCCTTCCTTCCTTCCTTCCTTCCTTCCTTCCTTCCTTCCTTCCGTCCCTCCTTCCTCACATCTATCACTCATTCATCCATGCATTGATCCACCACTGGTTGACTGAGGAATAGAATATTGAGCGTCTATCTGGACACTCTGCCGAGCACCCAGAAGATTACCGTCAAATGAAAAGGAGAACATGCTAGACTAGAATTTAGTAGTATCCTCTGTTCTCTGGTAACAGAATCTTGCTTTCTCATATGGAGTCCATTAATTAAGATTAACTAATTACTCATTCATTAAACATAAAGTTGTATAGTGGGGGTGAGGGAAATTGGAAGAATCTGTTTTGGAAAACAATGTATTCAAATTTCGTAAATAAACTAGTATAATAAAAAACAACCACCATAAAAAACCCACAGAGAGGTAATGATGGAATGTGTGATGATAAAATATGGGTTTGGGGGAGAAAAAAGCCACAAAAAAAAAATCAAAGCAACCAAAATCCCCAAACAAAACCTAAGGTTTGGGTACAGTGACCCACCACTGTTAAACATTAGACTCAGATCAGGAAAAATTGAGTGCTCTATCTTATTGGTCATAAACTGTTTCAGGGTTTATGACCCAAACAATTCCAAGTCTTTGAGACCTAATGTACGAACTCATAAGAAGAACATCTCTTTTCCTTTAGGATGGCAGAAGCTGGAAGTGCCCTGGCCATTTTCCTGATCCTGGAGAGGATACATGGTGTACAGGAAGAACAAGAAAGCCAGTTACAGAGAGAAGCAGATATGAAAGACTGGCAAGAATCTGGATGATAGCACGTGAGCTCTGAGATCTAGTTATGGCAGAATATATTGCTGAACTTCTCAATTATAAGAGCTAACATCTTTTCCTTTATGCTTATGATTGAGTTGGGTTTGTGTCCATTGGAACCCAAAGAATTCTAATATACTCTCAGGTAAGTACTAAATTCTGGCTGTTTAATATGAAGATTGGCTCTTCAACAAATGGTGTTGGCAAAACTGGACTTCCACCTATAGAAAGCTGAAAACAGGATCCACATCTCACACCATACACAAAAATCAACTCAAGGTGGATAACAGACCTGCAAGTAAAGCCCCAAACCATAAAGTTCTTAAGAGACAAACTGGGATCAAGCTCAGAAGCACTAGTCCAAGGTATAAAGAGACTGCCAAATACAACCAGAAATATACAATCTGAAGAGGATAAAATTGATGAATGGGACCCCTTCTAAAGATAAAATCCCTGCGTGCATCAAAACTTTTTCCAACAGAGTGAAAAGAAAACCTACTGACCAGGAACAAACATTTGGTAATACCATCTCGGACAAAAGTCTCATAACAGATGTTTAGAGAATACTCCCAGGCTCCAAAAGAAAAAGATTGATTACCCAATAACAAAGTGGGAAAAAGACATGGAAAGAATTTTCATAGAGGAAGATATTGGAATGGCAAACAGAAACATGAAGAAATGCTCCAAATTACTGGCAGTAAGAGAGATGCAAATAAAAACCACAAGAATGTACCATCTCATTCCAGTAGCAGTGGCAAAGTTTAAGACGGCAGCAAGTAATAAATATGAGGGAGGATGTGGCGAAAAAGGAACTGTTATACATTGTTGATGGGACTGTAAAATGGTACAACCACTCTGGAAGACATTTTGGTGCTTCCGCAAAATGCTGAACATAGAAATTCCATATGACCCAGCTATTCTAGGACTTGGAATATACCCTCAGAATAAGAGAACTTAGGCACAAACTGAGATTTGTATACCAATGTTCATAGCAGCATTATTTACCATCGCAAGAACCTGGAAACAACCCAGATGTCCAACCACAAATGAATGGATTGAGAAATTATAGTACATTCACACAATGCAGCATGCAAGAGCAATGACTTTGTAAATTATTACCTAACTTGGGAGGGACTGGAAAGCATTATTCTGAGTGAACAAACTCAATCCCACAAGGACAAATAATGTATAAAACCATTATTGTAGAATGAGTATAAGGATCCAGGGAGGGGAAGGGTGGAAGCAGAGGGATGAGGATGTGCAGGGTGAGGGGGGGATTAATCATGGAGTTGTACAATTTGCTGGAGGGTGAGGGAAATTGGAAGAATCTGTTCTGGAAAATAATATATTTGAATTTTATAAATAAATTAGTATAATTAAAAAAATAAATGTCAAAAATAAAGATGAAGATTGGGACATAAGACATCTTCAGGATTGGGATGTAAGAAATATTTGTGACTCTGGAAAACAGAGCTAGAGAGAAGCATTCAGAAAGAAGGAGCAGTAAAAAAGATGTTTGAGATGAATAAATAGTGTCCCACAGCACTGTGTGAACCATCTTCACTATCCAATAAGGTGGCCACTCACTGGGAGTTGAAATAGACTTGAAGGTGATGAGTTTGGTTTTTGAGTTGTTTTGGCTTTTTGCTATTAGTATTCCTTGAATGTTGGCTAGCATAAGTGAGGAACTGAAACCTTTGTGTAGTCTCATTCATTTTCAGGTTTAGCGATTTTTTTTGTTTGTTTTATTTTGTTTCAGATCTGCCTCTTCTGCTTTTGTAACCCTGGTAAATATAGGTAATGGAACACTTTCTATTTCAACAGTGTGCACATGTACAGTTAAGTGGCACTAACCAAAGTTTATTATGTTGATCAACCATCATCTTTCCCCACATCTCAATTTTTTTCATCCCATATATTTTTAAAAATGATTTCATCTTAGTTAATCTAAGTAGCACACATGGCTGTGTTGACTAGTGCAGGTGTGGACAAAGGTTACCTGGGGAGGAAGTGTGAAGAAGACGGATCACTGTCAGAAACTGGAGGCTGCATGGGAGAGGTGGGCTGGGGGATGGAAGGCTGGAAGCAGGGAGACCATCGTGCAGCAGTCCAGGTGAGACTGACACGCCATGAGTCAAGGCAGGAGACTGGAGGAGCCAGAAAAGAGAAGGTGAGGAGAGTCCACTCTCAGCATTTGGAGATGGTGCTGCCATTCATGGAAATGGAGAGTGCAACAAAGTATCTAGGTTTGCAAAAAAGCACAGAGGACTACTGATTTTGGATATTCAGAAATTGAGGTGTGGGATGATGGAAGTCTATTTAGCAGGAAAGTGGAAGGTGGGAACCCAGGGTTTGGGCATCACCAGCATTTAGGGGACAGGTTGTCCACCACATCAAGAGAAAAAAAGAACAAGGTTAAGAACTAGGGAAAACAAACAGAAATACAAACTACAAAAGCAAACCCCTCAAACTCATTGCCACTCAATCAGAACCCACTCATAGCTGAACACCCCCACCCAGAGTGGGTTTCCAAGGCTGTAAATTACAGGGGAGAAGACTGATCATCTTTCTCCTGCGAAGCTGCTGGCCAGAGTCATAATCTTTGGGTATGTAGCACAACTCCCTACAGACGTCATTAAAGAAGTCCAGTGCCGCTAAAGCAGCAGTTATTCTGACTCCTAGTGACCCTTTAGCGGGGTTCCCAGGCTGTAAATCTTTATGGGAGAAGATGGTTCATCTTCCTCTTAAGGATCAGTCAGTGGAATCAAACCTCCAGCCTCTAGGTTTGCAGGGCAATGTGTACCTACCACACCACCACCACAGCACCTTAATACTACTATTAAGAGATTGGAAATGGGGGGGGGGAAGGGAAGAACAGGGATGTATGAAGTGGTCACAGGGGGTAGAACAAAGAATTCCACATCAACAAAGCCTGCTAGGATAATCAGTGAAAGTCTCATTTTTCTGGCATACAGATATGGTTTTGAGGTAATGGAAATGTATTCTTTTAAATGTCCAATCTTAAACAAGATAAAAAAATTTGAGACATTTCAAGACAAAATATTCTGAAATATGCCACTCAACATGAGGAATAGAATTTAACATAATAGAGGTCACATGAAAGAAAGAAACCACCATTGCCTCTGAGTGGAATCTGACTCTTTTGTCTTTACTATTCATAGAAACCCTGTAGGACAGAACAGAACAGCTCCTCGGGGTTTCCAAAGCTGTAAATCTTAATGGAAACAGACTGCTTCATATTTCTCCTGTGGAGCTGCTGGTGGGTTTGAACAGCTGACCTTCTGGCTAGTAGCTGTGCGCTCAGCCATCGCGCCTCCAGGGCTCTGTCCCAGAAGTCACAGAGCTGTTAAACAACATTATCTTCAGAATCCAAGCAGGCTTGTAGGAACCAATGTCCCTGCAGTACTTGTAACCACACTGCTGTGATCTCTAAGTTTGCGTGTTAAATTCTCTAAGTCTGCAGCCGCTTCACCTCACATACCCAGTTATCATAGAGTTCATGCTAACTCATGATGACCTCATGCATGCCAGGGTAGAATGGAGCTCCGTAAGCTTACAGTGACTGATTCTTTTGGAAGAAGATGACCAGGAGATATCTCTGGATAGACCTGGACTCTCAACCATTTTTTTAGAAGCCCAGTGTGTTAACTGTTTATGTCACTTGGGGATGCTTTCTCTGATTCTCAAACTCACTGCAATTGAGTCAGTTTCAGCTCAGCACTAACCCTTCAGCGGGGTTTCAGGGCTGTAAATCACACGGGAGTGAGACTGTCTATCTTTCTCCTGATGAGCTGTTGGTGGATTCAAACCCAACAGAGAAGCACAGCCTTTGGGTTCGCAGGACAAGTGGCTGCAGATTACGTCAGGCAGTGAAAGGATCTCGCCGCTGCAATAGTTCTCCTCTCATCTCCTCACCCTCCCTAGACTAGGAGGTGCTGTTTATTTTGAATCCAGAATCTGAATAATCATCTCACAGACACTTTATATTTTACAAAAAAGGGAAAATTTTGCATTAAAATCCAGGGGATTGATGATAAATAAAGAAAACGAGTTCAGGTGCATACATATGGTGATCATTATTATTATTACTATGATCTTTATTTTGGCCATCTTTGGTTCTTTCCTTAAGCGAATCTCTTTTTAGGATCTTTAGGAGAGGTTTCTAGATAAATGAAGATTAATGGGGAAATTGGAGGCCCTGGTCATCTTGCAACTGAGGATGTCTTGTTCTGAAAGACATCAGTGGCACAATCGTCTCGCTTCACACAATGCAGAGGACTGACACTATACACTAGGGTTAGTCAAGCTGCCTCCCACACAATTAACAAAGTGACATACTCTACACAGCATCCTGGCACATGAGCAACACATTGTCCATGGCCATTCCACAAGGCTACAGGCACATAACCCACAGTCTGGAGTGTACATTTAATTTCTGATTCAGCTTCTTGCAGGATAGAACTGAGAAAGGATGACTGAAAACCTTTTTTTAAAGTATTTTTTTTCAAGTCTGTTATCCCTAAGGAAATATTATTTTATTTTTTATTCATTGTTGTACATTTTCTCTCTCCCTTCCTTAGCCCACCCTGCGATGCACCGCTTGCTCCAGACTATTCTCATTCTGCATAGCACTGCTGTTGTAAAAAAGGACAGACAAGCGGGTGGAGTTGGAGGAAGGGGTGGATGGAACAGATGAGGGGAAGAACTATTTGAAAAGAATATATAATTACGCATTATATGTATGAGAACCTTCTTATTGGATGTCCAGGCCAAAAGCTTATAGGTATCTTGATGAGAGTTACACAGAAGACTGAAGTCATCAACAGGATGGAGAATTAGGACATCAGCTTTGCAGCAAAATCATCTGGCTTCCGTGCATATGAAGTTACATAATCTGTATTTCTCTAAGTGTATATTCTCTCAGTGTAACGAGCAGCCTTGCCATTATCTGCTAGAAATGCAGCATCTCAGGACTCACCGCAGCCCACTGATACTCAGGTGACTCACGTGCAGGTTAAGGTTTGTGAAGCACCATCTTATTCAGAAAATAATCCTGTTGATCCAGAAAATAATGCCTGTCATACCAGATGCAGAAATGTAGAAATCCTATACTGTGAGTCAGAAGATACATGGGGTCCACTGATTGATGGCATGAATTTGGGCAACTTCTCGTCCCTTTTCTGGCCTATTTCCCCAGATGCTGATCATGGAGTTCCAACAATTGTCTGTTACGCGGTGTTGGCTTGCATGTTATATGACCCTGGGAGCTTTGGCATCAGTATTTCAAATACCAGCAGATTTTTTTTTTTTTTTTTTTTAAATACCAGCAGATTTACATTCAGTGGCAGGTCTTATTAGTACTTTTAGCTAAGAGAGATAAGGAGGAAAGACCTGGAGATGTATTTCCAAGAATTAGCCAGTGAAAAATCTTATATTGAGCACTATACTACATATAGTTCTGGAAGGTGGAACAATCCTGCCAGTGATCACAGAGAAGGCATGAGACTGGACAATTTTGGTCAGCTGTACATGGTGTCATCACAGATCAAAGCTGATGTGATGGCAACTAACAATTGTGGGGTTCCTGTCTATAGGCTCTATGACTTAGCCACCTTCCAGCCTGTATGTGAGGTCTAGGGGTACACACATTCAGTGCTTGTAGAGTAACTTCCCTTCAAAGACCTGAGCTTCCTTTTCTCCACGATAGAGAAGTTGTGGAAATGTTTCCTGCTGCCATGAGGCTACTGCACAAATCCCGAAACCCCCTAGAAATACCACACAGCCTTGAGCAGTCCCAGACATCAAAACAAGGCTCTATCTAATGAGCTTCATTAGACCCCAACCCTGATTAGACGTGGAGGTGCTGGAGAGTCTAAGAACTGTGTCTTCACCTTCGCCTCCAAGGTGCACCTTCTTGGGAACTCTGGTGGTCTAGCGGGTAAGGAGTTGCAATGCTAACACAAATGCAGGCAGTTTGAACCCTCCAGCTTCTCCTCAGAAGAAAGATGGACAGTCTCCTTCCATGTAATTGACAGCCTCTGAAAATACACTGGATTCCAAATTGATAGCATAGATTAGAACAAGAACAAGCTCCAAATGACCAGAATCTCAGAAAAGAGTTGATGAACCACCCCTTCCTCAAGCCACAGATGCAGTTCCCGTTTCCTTTATTCTCTGTATATTCTGTGTTTCAAATTCTACCAATAGGTAAAAGCCTAGTATATTCTACAGCTAAAATCAGCTCTATTTCAAGCATTAAGGCGGCTGACATAAGATCAGGCATGAAGTGGTTAAAGAGGATGCCTTTTTCTTGACCATCTGGGGATGTGTGTGTGTGTGTGGGGGGAGAGACAGAGACAGACAAAGCGAGACAGAGAGAGAGAATGAGATTCAAGTGATGTCAGAGATATCATGGTTCTACCCAAAGGAGAATCTATAACTCAAACTCAATTGACAAATTTAAAGTTATTCTTCCTTCTTAAAGCATTTTAGGGATCTCTGGTGGCTTGGTGGTAAGGAACTGTGCTGCCAACCCAAAGGTATGGGGTTTGAATCCACCAACTGTTCCACAGGGGAAAGATGGACAATTTCCTCCCATGCAATTTACTGCTTCTGAAAATCCACTAGAGGGTCAATTATGATTCAGTACTGACCTGATGGTACTTAAGAACAAAACCCTTTAGAGGCCTGTCCCTTCACAGTAGCACAGTTCAGAATGCAAATCATGGCCCTTTCCACAGTCCACTGAGCTTCCTGAAGGAACGAGGGAGGTGAGCACTGCAGGGCTATCCATGTGAGATGGCAGGCAGTGGCTTCTGTGGACAGGACCTGAGGAACACGGATGGCACTGAGAGGAGACAATGAACAAATGCAAATGCAGAGTCTGGAAGCCAGATGCAAGAAAGTGATACTACCTACAACCAGAAGAGAATACAATAGATGAATGGGACCTTCTAAGAATCAAATCCCTATGCACATCAAAAAAACTTCTTCCAACAGGGTAAAAATGAAAGCCATAGATTGGGGGGGGGGCGAACCCCTTGGTAATGACATTTCTGATAAGGGACTTATATCTAGAATTTACAAAATACTTCAACACCACACAAGATGAAGGTAAATAACCAAATTGCAAGATGGACACAGGATATGGACAGACACTTCACCAAAGAAGACACTGAGATGGCACACAAACACATGAAGAAGAGTTCAAAATCTCTAGCTCTAAGAGAGATGCAAATTGAAACAACAATGATATTATCATCTCACCCCAGTAACAACGGCAAAATTCAACACAACAGCTACCAACAAATGCTGGTGAGATTGTGGAGAAACTGGAACCCTTATTCACTGTTGGTAGGAGTGTAAAATAGTGCAACCACTATAGAAGGCAGGATGGCGTTCTCTCAAAAAGTTGGAAACAGAAATACCATTGGACCTAGCAATTCTACTGCTGGGAATGTACCCTAAAGAAATCAGAGCTGCCACCAAACAGATATGTGCACATCTACATTTTTTGATGTGTTGTTCACAAAAGCGAAGAGATGGAAACAACCCAAGTGCCTATTAACAAATGAACGGAAAGAAAATTTGTGGTATATTCACACAATGGAATACTATGCTGCACTGAAAAACAACAAACTCATGAAATAGTATACAAAACGGGTGACGCTAGAGGACACTATGCTGAGTGAAATATGTCAGTCACAAAAGGACAAATACTGCATAATGCCACTGTGATAAAACAGGACTAACATGGGCGATGAGGGGAACTAAGAAAAGAGGGGATAAATAATGCACACTATATTAAAACAGATGAGGGAGGAAAAAACTGTTTAAAAGGAAAAAAAAATGAAAGTGATACTGAGAGGTGGCCTAGGGGGTTGGCCAGTGCACAAATGCTAAGACCACAGAGAACGGGAACCTGACAGATGAAATGGGAACCAAGGAAGTACAGAGGGAGTTCTGGTGGCCTAGTGGGTAAGGAGTTGTGCTGTCAACTCAAATGTATGCAGTCTGACTCCACCAGGTGCTCTGTGGGAGAAAAATGGGCAATTTCCTCCTTTGCAATCTATAGCCTTTGAAAACCCACTGGAGGGTCAGCTATGAGTTCATTCTGATTCCAGGGCAGTGAGTTTGGGTGAGAGGCAGGCACAAAGCAGTCCTTTTCATCACATCTGCTGAGAAGTGGCTGTGAGGGGTGGTAATGGCTATCGTGTGAGGGTGATTTGTTGTGTTTTGACCTTTTAATTATGTGTGGAAAGAAACCAGAAATTGGTCTTAGAATGTCACTGCCCTTTCTTTACAAGGTCCGGTGTGGATTTACTTGCATCAAGCACCAAGTAAAAGGTACACAGTTTCTTTCCACAGCATGAGTCAGGCATCATTTTCCACGGATTCTCTCTGTCCTCTGAGTGCATTCCAACTCATGGTGGCCTCGCACGTGTCTGAGCAGAACCCTGCTCCACAGCCTTTCCAGTGGCCAACCTTTCAGAAGTAGACCACCACATCTTTTACAGAGTAGCTCTGCGTAGTCGTGAACTTCCAACCTATGGAAGAGCAGAGTGTATTAACCATTTCTAGCACCGTGGGACTCCTGTTCTCATAAACACCTTAACAGAGCACATCTTTGTAGAGAGATGTCAGGACTCAACACTGCAGTCGTTTTGCCAACGTAAAAGTCAGCAGCCCCCTTTCCAGCACACGGCTTTCACAGAACATTCTCCCCTCGGAATGTGCAAAGTGTTCCCCGTTGAGACTGAGGTGGTGATGAGTGCAGCATTAAGTCATTCAAAGCACAATCAAATATGGCTCCAAGGCAAAGGTGGAGGATCTACCTCCCTCAAACCCTCCACAATGTGCCCGTACCAGCGGGCTCCCCGCTGTGACAAGAGCCTGGGTGTCACTCCCTATTACAGGCCATGAGCCAATGCACCCTGACAGGCAGGACGCTTCCACAAAGTGTGCTCCAATTCCTGCAGCTGCAAGCCCCAGGGGTCAGGAGGAGGGGGCCACCCCAATTACTAAGGCTGGAGCTTCTCCAGCTAGAAAGTAAACTTCTTCTCTCGGTTGTCAGGCTGAGGCTCGCTTATCCCTGCGAGTCAGTGTGGGACAATCTCGTTAAGCAGGTGGTGTGACTGTGCTCATCCACCTTTGTGATGAGGGAAGGGCACGTATCTCATCCCCAATCATCTATACTTTCCTGAAAAAGGCGTGGACAGCCAGAGCTGACCTCTGTTTGCTACATTTTTGTTTTGAGGATGAGAAATCAACTCCTCAGCCAAGCGGTGCCTCTGAAATGCGAGACAGCGAAATACAAATGGCTAGA
The DNA here is from genome assembly GCF_000299155.1 of Elephantulus edwardii. Classification (NCBI taxonomy): domain Eukaryota; kingdom Metazoa; phylum Chordata; class Mammalia; order Macroscelidea; family Macroscelididae; genus Elephantulus; species Elephantulus edwardii. Next base: position 11,577,120 of record NW_006399759.1, read on the forward strand.
AGGCAGGCGCAGGCCTGGATTTTAGCTTCACCTTAACCTTATTCTCCCTACAGGGCTTCCTTCGTTGGTGGGTGGCGCAAATGGTGAGCACACCAACTGAAGGGCTGAAGAGTGGCGTCCACCTGGGAGTGCCTTGGAAGAAAGGCCTGGAGACCTACACCTGAAAATAAGCTGCTGAAAATTCCTATGGATAAAAACAAAAACAAAAACAACACACCTCATTGTCATCCAATCAGAACTGACTCATAGCTGACCTTGCCGTGGGCTTTTTTGGGGGCTGTAAATCTAGAAATTGTCCGTCCATCTTCAGAGGAGTCACAGGCAGATCTGAACTCCCAAAGTGAGTTTTGAGCTAGCAGAAAGCTCCCTATGGGCTATGCTCATTAAAGATGAGGGAAGAGAAAGGCAATGTCCAGTAAGGGGGACAGTCAGCACGAAGACACAGGAAGGTATAGAGGGATTCATGAAAATCAGAATTACAGGAGGAAGATGGGAAAGTGCGATCACGCTACGGGGACTGAAATGAATGTTACTGAACAAAACGCGGATGATAGGGTGAATGAAAAATCAATTTGCTCTGTAAGCCTTCACGCAAATCGCAATAAAAACAATGCAAAAAGAAAAACACTGAGAGAACCAGAGAGGGGTAGGAAATTCATTAGAAACCCAAACCAAAATATATATAAACTACAACAAAACTAGGCAAGTAAAATAGTAAAAATAGAAGAGAAGGATAAAGAAATGAAAACACAGCTCCTCTGGAGCTTCTCTCACACACAGAGATCCCATGAGTTGGAACTGGATTGAAGGTACGTGCACTGTTTTCTTTTTAAATCTCCAATGGGAGCAGACCCTGGTCCTAAGCGGCTCATCTCCAGGGATGGCATGGGTGAGCTAGACATGTCCCTGGAGGCAGTTAGCCGGGGTCCCCCAGCTCCTGGGTTCTGGGGGGAAGACTGGGAGCACCGCGCACTGAGGCCCTGCTCAGGACTTAAAGGATTACAATCCACCAACGCAGAGGCTGCTCTGCCTCCTCTCCTCCGGGCGCAATCCTGTGACATGCTGGCTTTAGCCACACTTCTCAATGCCACTGCCTCACCCGTAGTGGAGAGAAGTCCCCCCTAGCCCTTCTCCCAGCCTGTCCTTCCAGGCTGCACATATTCATTTCCAGTTAACTAATTGATCGTTTCCATAAATCAAAAACTCAGATCTTAAGTGTGATGAGTTCTGACAATGACTCTACTTGCATAAACACTACCCACTCAAAATTATAGGCCGCTTCCATTGGTCCAGACATTCCCTTCATGTCAGAGTGCATTTTACGGCTTCTTTCACATCCTGTCAATATTGTTGTGGCATCAAAAGGATTAACGGACTTGAGACTCTTGGGGTCCTAGGCTGTGAGGTCCAAGAGAGCCACAATTCTGAGTCACCCAAATAAGTACTTTCCTGCTTCTTTCCCATTTTTGAATTCATCAGTCATCTAAATAGTCTGGCAAAGGGACATTTTTGAACCACTAGAGTTCAAAACGGTCTTGCGAGACCTTAGCTTCATGCAACAATTCAAACCATTTGTTCTATAAATGTGTCTCTGACAACGCCCACCCTGCATTCTCCTTCGCGGGCACCACACTGGGAGCTGCTGTGGCCGGAATGGGACAACAGAGACAAGAAGCTCAATGCAGCTGAGAAGACGGCGATTCAGAACACGGAACGAGACAGGAGGAATGACATCCAGACTGGAACACAAGTTAGCAACTTGTGACACTACAAAAGGAGAAATCATTCTGACTAAGGTCAACAAAGAAGGCTTCCTGGAGACAGGAACATTCAAGCAAGCTGCTTTAAGGATGCCCACACTTTAAAAGGAAGCAGGAAAGAGAAGGAAATTGCCGTGTGGGAGGACACTGCACGTCAACATAATAAGAACTGTCGTTCACTTAAAGGCTGCTATACCACAAGCTGCCCTGACGGTACAATGGTAAGTGTCCAGCTGAGCCCATCAGAGACTTGGTGGTGAGTTACATGTTGGATTGCTAATCAAAAGGTTGATGGTTTGAATCTTCCATGTGCTCCCTGGAAGAGTAATGAGGCAATCTTCTCCCATAAAGATTCACAACCTTGGAAAATGCTTCTACTGAGGGTGCTACCCCTGACCCGTAGAGGCTGGCCACGAGTCCGCATGGATTTCATGGCAGGCGTTCTTTTTTTCTCTCTTTTAAATATCTCTGCAAGAAAAAGTGTCAATGATGTGTGTTTGTAAAGATTATAGCCTGGTACACGCACTGGGGCCAGTTCTAGTCTGACACATGGGATTTAAAGCTGATTCGACTTGATGGCGTCTAATACCTCCATTATGTACAAAAAGCACTGAGTTAAGTGCCTCACAAACATGTTATTTTCCAATAAGACAAATTAATAGCAATGAATATAAAGCACACGCCAAGATATTCCCTACCAAGGTCAGTGTGGCGGAGTGAGTTGTGCAAGCCTACAGAGCACTGCTCCTGGACTCAGTCACCCAGGTCTGGGTGCTTCTATGGCTCGTTTTTTTCTGGTATCTGCTGTGCTGTAAGCGTCGGCCTGCCTCATGGAGGGTGAAGTGGGAGAGAGAGCCAGAGGCCGCCTGGATGGTGTTCTAAGGACTGGGGACTCTCACCCGTTGCTTGGTTCAAATTTCTATTAAAACGGCAGGAACAATATTCTACACACAAAAGAGTTGTCTATACATGTGCATTATGCACACAGATTTCTTTCCCCCCCTTTGAACACCATAGGAAAAAAATCTCATTTATTTTGAATAATGGGAGTTAATTAGTAAAATTATTTTTTCTCCGAAAGCTGGCGTATTTATACAAAATAGCCCAAACTAGGTTCACAAAGGTTGAAAGAATATTTGGCTGGTAATTAGCATTTCAACCATCTACAAATGGAACTTCTATTGAGTGGGCTAACACAAGGAAACTCTATTCTCTTCATTGCTGTAAATGTCCCCCATTCTTTTTTACACTGCTAATCAGCATTTCTACTGGGGATAAAGGGAGTTGGTCTATGAAAACGTCACCTCTCTGCCTTGGTGGCTTGAGTGAGTAAGAGGTTGCACTGCCAATTCAGAGACAAATGCTTCAAATCCACCAGCCGCACCTCAAAAGATGGACCATCTCTGGTGCGACTTACAGCCTCTGAAACCCATTGGCGGGTCAGCTATGAGAAAACTGTTATGTACCATCCAATTGGAACTGACTCCTAGCTGACTCTCTAGTGGCTTTTCAGAGGCCGTTAATCACATGGGGCATGGGAGGAGTTTGCCCATTTTTTCCCTAATGAGACAGGAGACAGATAACTACTACTGTAACTTTGCTTTGCCCCCACCTAGAACTGCCTGTAGACGGGCTTCTCTCGGTTTCTTACAGGCCTACCTGGCTTTGCTCTGCTGGCCTTAGCCAATGCTAACATCTTGAAGCTTTAGAGTATGTTCAGAAGCTGCTTCCACCACCAGAAGCTCCTTGCCTTGTGTCAGTTTCTTATCTCCTGGGGGAAGTTCCTTTGTTCTCTGACAGGGAATGTATCAGTCTTGCTGGGCCAGTTCAGACCTTCACAGCCTTCACTCTAAAGGAGGAAACAGGCCCAAAGGGGGCACTCTCAACCCCTTTAAGAGATCCTGTCTTCCCCTAAAGCTCTCTAGTGGTATTGGGGCAAAGCGACCAGCTGTTCCTCGGGAGAGGAGCAGAAGAAAAAAAATCGGCTTCTGTCAAGATTGCAGCCTTGGAAACCCAACGGGTAATTCTATTCCATCCTACAGGGTGGCAATGAGTCGGCATCGACTCCACAGCGGTGAGCTTAGCGCGTTGGTTTTATTTCCCTGTCTTGAAGGGAGCTCCTAGAAAGAGAGACATCTGGATTCAATAGTCTCTATTAAGTCACATCCCCAGGAATGATCAGCAAGCAGCTACACTGAATGGCAGAGCTTGCTTTTACACACACAGATGAGCATAAGCGTGTGCACACACTCCTACACACACACACACACAGTGCGTGCACTCGCTCTCTCTCACACACAAGGACGTGCACACACATCTCTCTTACACACACACACACACACACACACACACACACACGTTCCGTTGCTCTGTTGCCTGTGGACACCCAGCGCTTGCTGTATGAATGCACCACCCTCTTCTTCCACAAATACCCCTAAACTGCTTCCTGTCAGAACAGGATGGTAAACAACTCCTCCAACAGAGAAACCACTGCCTGGCACAAAACCTGTTGAACACCCCAAAGACCAAGCCATGCAGCACCTTAGATGCCTCACCTTGGGGTCTCTGCATTGCAGAGGCATGGAGAGAACTCTCTCTCCCCTGCACCCCTGAGTCCTGCTCCCTCCTCTGGAGATCACCCCCAGGCTTTCTCGCTGCCAGCTGAACTCCTCCTTCCTGCCCATGTGCACACACAGCTGCAGGCTGTCATTTTTTTCCTCAACAAAAGTTCATCTCTTGCCAGTTGGTAGTCTGGAGCCCGGCCAATTCTTCCCTTCCCCCAGCCCACCGCCTCCCAGCCCCTATCCCTCCTCACTCTACGGGGAAGGTGGAGGTGGTGTCCCTGAGACACACGTTCTCTTGCCCCACACCCACAGGCTGACCCACAACTACAGGCCTCTGATGGCAGATCGTCCAGGATTCAGTGCCAGATGAAGTCAAAACCATCAATCTTGTCACTCCCGTGGTTCAGCCTTGAAAGAAGCGATATGGCTTCACAAGAAAGCGGAATTTGGATAGGAGAGATCAAGGCTAAAGCCATTGGTCAGCACAATGCCTGAGGCCACTGCAGGGGCCCTGGCTGGACAGGTGGGGAGGGGGGCGAGAGGCAGCGTGCCCCCCCCAGGGTGTGTGAGCCCACAGACTCCCTCCCCCGTTCCCTTCTGCTGCAAGCGAAGCACATTGCAAAGGAGAGTAGTTTTTCTCCTTGCCAGTGAGCCGTTGCTGTCTATGTACTCCAGGAGGAGGCCATTACAGTGAGTTAATAGAGTTTTAAATTTGTTTTTAAATTTTATAATGCAATTCATCAAATTCATTATCTGAGCACAGCATTCATGTTCAGACCAGGCAGCATATGTTGAAGTGGCCCCAGCCTCCCCACTCCTATCCGATAAGGAAACATTTACTTTGGGGCAATGGCTAGGCATGGCCCCCAGTGGGGTGTGAAGGAAGGGGCTGGGTGGACTCCTATCTACAGTGGCCTCTCTGTCTTCTCAAGGAAAGACAAGTGATTTATCTGAGATACCCTCCCCAGTATAGGGCTATTAAACCTGCCAGGAGGCTCGGCCACATGGCCGAGGTCCCTCAGAGAGAGCTCTGGCCACCCTGGCACCATCCCATTGTTCTTTCAGGCACCTGTCTGCTCCAGAACTCCATATGAATGAGGACTAAGTAGACACCCGAGCAGAGATGGGAGAAGTGAATGGTGCAGTCTGTTGATCAGAGACAGAAGTGAGCACATCTCTGCTATTTTTCACCCAGAAGGATTTCCTTTCAGGACGTGTTCGGCTGAACTTGGGATCATTATTGTAACTTGGGATCAGTTGCTGTTGAATTGGAAATAAGTGAGATTTATGGGACCACGGTTCTGTGAAGAACAGCTCGTGTACTAGGACTTGCGGCAGATCTTCTGTATCACTAGCTGCAGTCAATCTCGCCTTTTATTAAGCTTTAATAAGTGACTCCGGTTCGGGAGAAAGTTCCTGAATAGATATTGCTGGCAATGAATGCTCTTTGGTCCCCGAGTAGAATGCAATCAAGGAGAGCCCTCTGGGGGTCCCCAACAGCTCCCTGACACCACAGGGACCCCAGGGGGCAGGGGGTCCCTTGCACAGCATGCTGGGGCATGGTGATGGGGCCCCAAAGAATTATCAAGACACAATCAGCAGCTCTTCTCCTGGGTATGAAGGACACTCTTGAACCTCAGCAGGGAGACAGCCTTCATTTTGACCTTGGTCTGAGTTACGGATTTGACTGTGCCTCCCCACACTGGCCAATATATGTTGGAATCCTATTCCCTCTACCTGTGGATGGAATCTCTTTGGGAAATAGTGTTTCTTTGCTTTGTTAGTAAGACAATATGTGTGTAGTATGTGTCTTAGATCTGAACATCTTTTTATATGTGAAAAGAATAGATTGGACCAAGAGGGAAGAAGGCAGAGAGGGAAGTGGGTGGAAGAAAGATGCCACAATGGAGATTTCCAAGGAACTGGAAAAACTACCACCACCACCACCAAAAACCAAAACCAACAAAACCCTGGAGCCAGGGGAGCTGGTAAAGCTGAGACTCAGTGTTTCTTCCAGAGCCCAGAGAGAGGGTTTTCCTCAAGAGCCTGAATTCGATTTTTCACTCTCATTGTTGCCAACTCAGAACCGACTCACAGCTGAGCTTCCAGTGGGTTTTCCGTGGCAGTAAACTGTCCAGGAGGAGACTGCCTGTCTTTCTCCTGCAGAGCAGGACTCACGCCATCAGAGAGGAGCCACTTTTAGGTGAACAACATGTTTCCTTACAGATTCGGCTACTTTTCATACTTCTAACCTACTAAATCATGAGAAAATACATTTCTGGCTTTGAAGACCACCCACTTGTGGTATTTCTGTTGCAGCAGCATTGGCAAACTAACACAGCCTCTTCGCGCATAGGAGCCTAACACAGAGCCTAACATAGCTCCTGAGCAGGAACAACCCGGGGAACCTCTATTCTAGGTCAAAGAGTGGCCCCCAGGTGGTAATGACTTCTTACCACTTTCAATTGTTGGCCTTGTGTATAGAGGAAAGGAAGAAAGGCTGCCCAGTCAGGCTTCTCCTGAACCACCAGGAAAAAACAACAACAAACAAATCCGTGTTCCCTTTTCACCTCTATAGCATCCAGGTAACAACCGGAGCTTTGCACTTCTTAAGACAATTAAGACGTAAATAGAAAAATATCCCTTCTCTAAAGCTACACATTCCATTAAATACCCTATACTACTAGTCCACTCTGGGGTGACGTCTGTCCAAGCTCGCTGTCCTGTGCCCTGCCAGACTCCCTGCTTCTAGGTTTAGGCAAACAGAAAAGCCAAGGTAGGGAGGGCGAGATCCTCTGCGGCCTGAGCTCTCCTGAGCAGATTCATAAACAGATGCTGAGAACCGGGCACAGGTGGGCTCCAGGAGCCGGGGCGGGGCTGGGCCTGGCAGCTGGGCCGGGGCGGGGGGGTCGACCAGGAAGGAGGCAGAGCATCTTGAGGTGAGGGAAGTCTTTTTGCATTCAAGGGCTCGCCAGTTTCCAACTTGCTACTTACTGCATTGAAAAATATTCCACACGATTGAAGAACTATTTTCCAAAACAAAATGCTAGTATTCATCAGGAGGCGCGGGTGGTGCAGTGTGAACAATTCACTTTCGTTAAGTACCATATGGCCGCTGGTAGGAAAACGCTAACATGTTTCAACAGTACAGCTGGGGTAGGGCTCCTTTATTCACCGTGCAGATGGCTCTAATTGACATCTCTCCTAAAACAGGTCTCCAGCATTTCTGCAGGATCATTAGAGTAATTAGTTATTAAATACCATCACCACTTTTAGAGAGGGGCTCTGATCCTTGGCACCATTCCACTGGGATGGGACCAACAGGTCCCAACAGAAGACGAGCCATGAAGGGCCAGCGGAAGGGCATGCTACCTCCTTCTCTTCAATGCTGAGGTCAGAAACGGACAAAGACTTTGCCAGTGGCAGAACAGGCCCCTGGAGAGAACTCTGATGGTGAAAGTGCTCTGGGCCAGGGTTCTAGAACTGCTCTGTCTCCTTCAGCTGTGTGACTCCTTACAAGGCCCTCAATCATCCAGCTCAGTCTAGTCACTCACACTTAGTCTTTGAGAATGACTTCATCTGTTTTGCTGGCTGAGGGTATGAAGTGAAGAGCAAATGGGAAGCACAGGAAAGATGAAATAAAAGTGATACGTATAGCTTGGCTTTGATGTCAATGGTTGAAGCACAGGTTGGCCTACAGTCATCCACTGGTGAGTGACGAGCATGGTATCCCAGGATGTGGCCAGATCTGTGACACAGGCCCTGATAACTGTCCTATTCCCCTGGACAAACATTGGTCATACTGTGACCAGAGTCCATCTGAAAACACAGGAGGTTCCTGACTGGTCCAATCAGGACTCTGACTTTCTAGACAAGCCTTACATCCTTTCTTCCACACTGGCACTTGAGTGTGATTGTGATATGCCAGGTAACTACTCTAACTCCTTCTCTCTAACCCCTCACTGTCAACTACGCTCATCATTTCCAGTTGGTCAGTCTGCCCTGAGCCTAGGATGAGTGAAGTGTGGGAGTGACGTGGGGAAAGGGCAAGAGGAGAATGAGGATGACGGTGACACTTCCTTCCATGATGGTGCAACACACAAAGGGCTTTGCCAACTCTTACAGTGGTCTGCATGGTGGTCATCTGAACCCAACAGCCAAGTGAAATTTAACGAAGGAGCTTGCCAGCCAGCACCTCTGTGCTTAAACATCAACTCTGTCATTTACCCTGAAGAGATCGGTCCCTGGTGGCAAGGGCAGCTGAGGGTGGGCAGGGGTCCATGGGGATCACACAGACAGGACACGCTCCAAGGAGAAGTCCTACCCAGCCCATTTACAGACTGGGCTCCCCACCTAGATTAGCTACATACCCCTCAAATGCATGTAGCACCATCAGGCGGCTGTGGCGACAGCATTAAGAACCACACCGTGCTTCCAGAAAGGAAAGAGGGCTGGGCACGCTTGCACTCCTAGGATTTCTTTAAAAAAGTAAATAAAAGTATCCAAAGGGTAATATGGATTTAGGAAATAGCCTTCACTTTGAGCTCATTCCCCATTGATTGAAGGTTAATAGCGTGACATTATTAGTTTAATTTCACAGTCTAATCAGTTTGCTGCTTTATTGATCGAAGGACTTGGAACAATTGTAGCTTTGTGAGGGTGAAAATGAAAACTCAGGGCTAAGGGAATAAAAGCAGGTGGCTCTCTAAGTCCTGGGGCTGTGCAGGGAGTGTCTGGCTATGTGCAGCTCACCTAAGGTGGCCTGTGTGACCAGAGGTAATTGTCCAGTCACTTCCTTTTCTACAAGTGGACCATGGAGGGCACAGCGTGGCCACACCTCACAAAGGCTAATAATACCCAACATCAGAAATGGAGACCAGACTCAGAAAGAGCCCCTCTGCCCAATGACCACAAGCCAAAACTGAACCTGTTGCTGTTGACTTGATTCTGTTGGCAATCACAAGTCTTACAGGGTAGATCTGCTCCATAGGGTGTTCTTAGCTGTGAGCTTTATGTGCAAAGAGATTCTGAAACTTGCTTCTGAGCACCGTGAGCTAAAGTAAATGGAAGAAATGATGAAGTAAAGGGACTGAATAGCAGATAGGAAAGGGTAGCTTGAGAAAACATAGTAAAATATTATAATGAAATATGCAAAGACTCGGAGTTAGGAACCCAATAGGGAAGAACATGCTTTGTATTTTGTAAGTTGAAAGAACTGAAGGAGGAAAAAAGAAAAAAACCAAACAACTTCAAGCCTTGAGCAACAACACTGAAAGATTTTTATGGGCAAAATATTGAACAATGCAGGAAGAATTGAGAATTGGAGTTTAACTACTCTTTCAAATCCTTCACTGGGGGAGGGGGTAGAATGATCTGAGGCTCTCTTTTGTTATTACAACAGATTTGGACAACCTGAAAAATTTTTAAAAATGAGTTATTCATTAAAATAAAAGAAGATGGAAGAAATACATTGATGGTACCAAAAAGAACCAGTAAATTTTCAAACATTTCAGGAGTTAGCGAATGATCAAGGACCAATGACATGGAAGAAAGAAATCCAAGCTGCACTGAAGACATTGGCAAAAACAAGCCTCCAACAACTATCAACTCAGATATTTCAACAAATGGACACAACACTGGAAGCTTATCTATTCCAACAAATTTGGAGGACAGCTACCTGGCCGATTGACTAGAATCCCAGAATTCTTAATCGTGCTCATGTAGACGCTATACATAGACGAAGAGGGAGTTATTAGATCAAGGGGATACTGTCTGGTTTACAATTAGGAAAGCTGTTTGTCAGAGCTGTGCCCTTTCACCATATTTATTCAATCTATAGGCTGAACAAATAATCCAAGAAATTAAGACTAGATGAAGAAGAAAGCAGTATGAGGATTGGAGGAACTTTCATCAACAAACTTTGTTATGCAGATGACACAATCTTGTCTGCTGAAAGCAGTGAGGACTTGAAGCACTCACTGATGAGGGCCAAAGACTACTGTCTTCAGTACAGATTACATTTCAACAATAAAGGAAACAAAATCTTCGTAACTGGATCAATAAGTAACATCACAATAAAGGGGGGAAATATTAAAGTTGTCAAGAATTTATTTTACTTGGATCCACAGCCAACGCCCATAGAATCAACAGCCATAGAAGCAAATGATATACTGAATTGTGCAAATCAGCTGCCAAAGACATTTTTCTAAAGTATTAAGTAAATATGTTACTTTGAGGATTTAGTTGTATTTGACCCAAGCCAGACAAGCCAGAAAAGGTATTTTCAATTGTTTCATATGTATATGAAAGCTGCCCAATAAATAACGAAGACTGGAAAATAAATCATGCCTTTGAACCACAGTGTTAGGAAAAAATAATGAATATACCATTGAACCAGTAGACCTGTCTTGGATGGAGCACAGTTAAAATGTCCCTTTGGAGTAAACATGATGGACTTTGTCTCCCATTCTCTGGACATGTTATCAAGTAAGACTAGTCTTTGGAGAAGGACCTTCTGGAAAAGTGGAGGTGGTTGTTATGTATCATTGAGTCGAAATCTATGCACAACTGACCTTTTATTGGGTTTTCAGAGGCTGTAAATCACATGGAAGGAGATTAGATCAGGAAAAAAAAAAAAACAAAACAAAACCCATGAAGCTCTTCAGTGAGATGAAGTGACACAGGAACTATAACAATGGCTTCACACACAGTGATGGCTGTGAGATTGATACAGGACCCCAATGTGTTTCGTTCTGTTGTACACAGGGTCATTATGACTGTGAACTAATTCAACAGAGCCCCCACACCACCAGCAGCAATCTTTATAAGGGCACAGCTTCAGAACTTTTTTCTATCATACCACGTTGAGGGTTCAAACTACCAACCTTTAGGTTAATACTATCTAAACCCAGGAACCTCTCACCTGATGGTACTCAAACCAATGTCCAACGTGAATGCCATTCAGAGCCTCACTCTGTCTGGTGCCTCATTATTAAACCCAGTCCATCAGCCTGGCCCCATCTGTGCGATGGGATTTTTTTTGTCACTTTTTCAAATCAGAATAGAAACAATTTTAGTCTATAATTATCATTTCTTTTCTCAACAGACAAATGTTTCCTTTTAAATTGTAGGGCAGAAAAAGCAAAGAACAACATTCTAAACCAAAAAGAAAGACTAAAATTAATTTCCTCTTTACAGAAAAATAAAATACAACAGTTCTAAGAAGCCAGGTTTTTCTTTTCCCAGAAGAGCAACAAATGCAACAGTTTCATTGCCATCATTAATGCCCAAGAATTACTTCTACACTGGAAGGATGGGAGTAAAGGGGTTTTCAGACCATCCTCCGGAGTGAAGGATGACTGTAGTCAGAGGATACTGCACCTCAAAGTCCTGGATTATCCTTGATGTATGAGTTCACATGGAATGAATGACCTCAAGTCTCCAGTGCAGGAAGATGGCTCAATGTATAGATTCCAGGACTTAGAGAGAGGCTTGGGGGTCTCCCAGTTGTTCCCATGGTGACCTGTATTCTTAGTCTACCTGCTGGGCCCTTCATTTCCTCATGCCTTAAATGAGAGTGCTACTGGGATCTCTGCATGGTGCTACTGGGATCTCTGCATGGTGCACATGGCTAATGGTCAAAAAAGGTGGAGGTCCCAGTGCACCCAGAGGTGCCTTGGAAGAAAGGCCTGGCAATCTATTTCCAAAAAAGTCAGCCAGCAAAGGCTTAGGGAGTACAGTTCTACTCTAACACACATGAGTTGTAGTCTGTTGTTTCTGTGAGTCATTAGTTGGTCCCTTCTCTCTGGAAGGACAGAGTAGAACTGTCCACGGCATTTCTGAGGCTGCAGGGTTTCTGACGTTGCAGAAGCAGATGGCCTTCTCGTCTCTTTCAGAGAAGCTCATGAGATCAAACCACCGACCTTTAAGTTAGCAGCCTGGTGCTTTATAAACTGTCCCACCATGGAGTCTACTGGACATCAGCTGGATTACCAGCCACAGATTTCATGTGTGTTGTTAGGAGGGGCGAGTCCCTGGGGAAAAGGTCATCATTCTGGGCAAGATGGAGGGTCGGCAAAAGAGAGGAAGACCCTCGACAAGATGGACTGGCACTGGGGCTGTAACAACAGGCTCAAGTATAACAGACATGGTGAAGATGACGCAGGGTAGGACAGGATTTAGACCTGTTGTTCAGAGGGTCGCTAGGAGTGGTACTCGACTCAACAGCACCTAACAAGAACAACAAGAACCTGAGAAGACTGTAGTGAAGAATCCTTGCCTAAGGGCTTTGTACCTCTAAAACACTCAACAAATCTACTCTTTTCACCACACAGCCAAGCTACCCAAATCACCACCACTGTGAAGACTTCTTGGTTCACCCTGTGCTGAGAGTCCAACCCCTCCTAGCCTCAAAGACCTGTTCAGAAGCCAAGTGTCTCTCCACACCCTCTCAGCTCACATGTGCTATAGAACACTACAGAACCACATACACACACATTTACCCCGTACACGTGAGTACCCCACACAGTACTCTGGAGCTCCAGTGTCCAGTGAGCCAGACAAGGTGTCCACCCTCAGCTGCATTCTGCATGCCCTCAGGGGGCCAGATGAGGAAGACTACGGAGAGAAGGGCAAGCATGTGCCTGAGAAACAGCACCTTGCACATAAGGACCCAAAAGAGTTGAGCAAGGCTAGAGCACAGTCTGCTTAGGGTTGAAGCTGGAAAACCAGGGAGGGCGCGTTATCTACGTGTAATGAGAGTATGACATGATCCACACTGGTAGAGTTGGGCTTCAGAATGAACCAAGAACTAAAGGGACTGCCCAGCTTTCCTGGAGGCGGACTCAGTTCCCATTTCCACTCTCGGGGCTTCTCAGTGAGGAAGGAGGTCACTACTAATCTATGTTGTCCCTCATCATACCACCCCCATCCCCTAGGGCTGGGCTGGTAGATGTTTAACAGGTGTCTCTAGGAGGATGTGAGGGATAAAAGCTAACAACTAAAATGCTACCAGACCTCGATTTGCAGTGAATGCCAGTCTCTGTTGTGGAATCACTGTGGCTGGTTTGCGAATGGGATGTGGAGGGTTTGGACCACTGTTGCTGTGGTTCTTTAACTAGTAAGACCTCTGTCGTGAAGGAGAGAGGGAGCAGAATGGGCCACAGAACACCTCTCTCTCTCTTTCACTCTCTCTGCTTCAATTCTCAGGGAATTTCCACCCTGGCTTTCAAGACTTTTCAAACCTGGGGTCACCGTGTTCTCCCCATTCTCTCCTCACACTGTCCCAACAGAGGCCTCGGCACTGGACTCAGGGGTTTCTTCCCTGCTGTGAGTCGTACCTCAGGCTTTCCCATTCCAGCCTATTGCTTGTGCAAGGCCAGCCTGCAACACCTCCCTCTACAGTCCCTCATCAAACCCCGCCTTTTCTTCATGGCTGAGCTTAGGCACCACCTCCTCTGGAGGGTTCCTCCAAAGCCCACAGCTCCCTGTGCCTGCTGCAATGAATTCCGTGGGCACATGCTCCTGCATGAGTGCTCTCTACACCCCCGCCTCCCAGCAGAACAAACACTTTGCGACATTCTGCTCAATGAATTCACTTTCTTCCTGATACACTCTCAATTCAAGGTTCTGCTTGGCCTGCCTTTACCTATCGACCTGTACAAAAACTCCTCCTGAAGGAAGCAGTGTCTGAAAGAAGTGCCTGACATCACTGCCTTAAAGGACAAAGTGACCGTGGGCCTGAGGATCTCTGGTATCTCACTTGTCCTGGCTAGAGAGGACAGAGAGGGCACCAGGCGAGGCCAGAAAGGTGACGGGGTTGTGCAGAATGCGAGCTGTGCGGCTTGCCTCAGGCTACACTAAGCCTCTGGTGGCAGGACAGACAGGGCCTGTGGCAGAGACACCAGATCTCTCTAATGAGTCCAAACAGGTGGAAAGATACAACCGGGTGTCCTGCACACCTGATAGCTTTCTAAAAATAGCTGGGGGCCCTGGCTCTGCTATCTTCCTCTGGGTAGGGCCTCAGGGCTCTTGGTCTATACGTTTCAGAGGAACAAGACAAGTCCTAGCTGATTGTGCACCCAAGCCTGCACAGACAGGGCTGAAGCTGTCTTGGCAGGAACACACGCTATGGACCTGGGAGGGAGGCCTGGTCCCTCCTCACCTCTAGTTGAGCTCTTCCTTGTGGCCTGGCAGGAGGGGGCTGTTCCCTGTCTGCTGGCCATGCGGGGGAAAAGGGCGGAGACAGGGCAAGAGCAGGTGCCAGTAGGATCCTGAGCACCAATTCTTCTTGGCCAAGGAAGCAGGGAACACAGAACTAAGGCACTGACAGTACTGCCCAGAAATGTCATGATCTGAAGCCACGTGGTAGAGGAGGAAGCAAGAAAAAGAAAGGAATTCTCCAGGCTGCCATCCATAAATCTCGGCCCCGCAGGCTCAGGAACAAGCCGTGGGCGGCGGAACAAAAGGAGAGTTCTTCTCTCGTGGGCACAGGCCTGGTCTGAACCCTCTGCTTCTGGAGCTCGATCTGGCTCAACTTCCTTCCTTCCCACATGTCTAGACGGGAAGATGGGGATCCCAGGACCCTCGAGTTAGGAGCCTGGCCTCTCGTTCTCAGCACAAGCACTGTCGGCTGTATCTGGGTGGCTTGGCTGCCTCACGGAAATCTTTGAACCACGAGTCACACTCATTACCCGTCACAGTGTGCATCGTTACGGGAGAGAATGTCAGCAGATTCTGGAGATCACGAAGACACCCAGCTGAGAACCAAACTCAGAGAGTTTGAATAACAAAATGACAGGGAGCAACATTACCAACAAATGAAACCCTAGCAAATCTAAATTTCCTCCTTCCTCTTGAAGAAAGGACTTCAACTCTTTTTGCAGAGAGAGCGAGCGAGCGAGCGAGAGAGAGCAAGCGAGCAAGAGAAAGAGAAGTAAGAGTCTGGGAGACGTTTTTGTTTTCCTTCTAAGGTTTTTCACACCAAATGTGCTACTCTAACTGTAAAGGCATTCAGCAACTTTGCCTCTTCCACTCGGCTTTCTTACTGCGGGTCACAGCTCCTTCTGAAAGCTCTGGCAAGGCCCGCTGAGAGAGGGGATAGATCTAACCAAAGTGATCCCCTCTCCTTCCACTAGCCCTGAGCCCCCCTCTCAGAGGCGAAGGCCCCAGCCACACGACCGACTAGCTGGCACGTTTCTCCTCACTTGCGCTGTGCAGAGATCATGTTGCTGAAACGTGACACCCTAGCACACTGGCCTGCCAGCAGCGCGGCCACCCTGGCACAAGCACACGCACACAAGCCACCCACCAGCTAGCCGTGAACATCTATCACCATGACTCGGTGGCTGCTTCTCCCCAAGGCACCTCCTTGGAGCTGGAGTCCATGGCAGAGCAGCATCTCTGGCTGGCTGCCTCTCTGAGCTGGTCCCCTGGCGTCCGCCACGGCGGTGGGTGTGCACAGCCCAGGCTGGCTGGACGGCCGACTCTGAGTTTTGTACAGTGGAAAGATGCAGATGAGCCTGGGTCCGGGTCTGGGCGGGCTCAGCCACTCCCTAGCACACCACTGAGCATGCCCTCTCACCCTCCGGGGAGTCAGCTTCCTTTTCTGAGAAATGGGACTATTGGCATCACCTCCGCCTTCTTCACTGAGTTGTCAGGGGAGGAAAAGGCCAGCCCAGATGGAGAAGGGCTCTAGAAGAATTTTCCTATGTGCTAATAATAATAAAAAAAATTCACTGTCATCACAAAGCAAGGCTGGAGGTGTCTAGGCAAGCACTCGACAGGGCTTGCTCCATGAATCTTCTCTTTATGAGATAAGTACTTACTTCAAGGTTCCCGTTTCCTCTTTAGTAAAAGGAATTGGAGACGCGTGCCAAATCCAAGTGGTACAAACAGCAAATAATCACTTGGAAGAGAAGCTTGTTGAAACGAGCCTTTGCTGTGGACAAGGTCGCCCGGCAGGCCTTGGCCTATAAATCACTGCTCTCTCGTCTGCTTATTGGCTCTGAGAAAGAAGATGAACTCTGCTTGATGCTGCACCCCGTCCTCCTGCCTCTGTACCCTGCACACAGTAGGGACTGACTCAGTGTTTGTTGAACGGGGATAAGTGCAGAGGCAGCTGGAAGTGTGAGGGGGAGAACACACTGCCAACTCAAACTGGAGATTCACTATATAAAGCCAAGGAAAGAGAGCCAATCCAGACGAGACCTGCCTTCAGTCTGTAGCCGGAGCAGCAGTTCATTCCTGCCAACCTTAGCTGAAAGGGATTTCGGGGAGGGGGCGGGGAGCGGCAGAGGGAGGTGAGAATTAACATACTAAGTGTATTATGTTGCAGCAGTGATAAGACTAAAATTTTAGGATTTTCTTAATGAGACTCCTACATTCACTGGTTTTTCTTATCAGCGCTGGCAAGCACCATAGTTTAGCATTTATGTCCTCTGCCTTAGAATGGAGGAAGGATCATAAAAGGGATTGGAAAGCTCACTCTGGAAAATACCTATGCACCCCTTTTTGCTCTCTCCCCTGGAGTGCGGGCCCCCTGACCCGGCCCACCCCAGAGGCCCTGTGCTGTCCCTGACTGGCAGCTAGGCGGCAAGCGTGCCGAGTCTGGAATTACCCAAAGCAAATGCAGACTGAGGCTGCCAAGGACCCAGTGAAGTTGGAATGCCTGGCCGTTGAGAATGTTTCTGTCCCCTTCCCGTGTTTTGTTCTCTGTCTCCCTTCCCCAAAAGCGGCCCTGAACAGACTGTCACACGGTCTGCAGGGACAGGCCCTGCTAACATGGTCAGCTGCTCAGGGGCTGCAATCAGGACAACTAGAATGTGAAGGCCACACCACAAGCCACCACATGTGCACAGCACATGCAGAGCGGAGTTTACTCCCTGGGGGGTGCAAACATTTAAGCTTTTAACTATTTTAAAGGTTGGAGGTCCAAGCCCTCCCAGAAGGCAACTTGGAGGACAAGCCTACTGCTCTGCTTTCGGAAGGTCACTCACAGCCTTGAAAACCCTACAGAGAAGTCCTGTTCTCACACATGGGGCCACCTTGAGTCAGAATGAACTCAGTGTTAGCACCTAAGGAATACAGGGGGCAGGGAAAGTGCATGCTCACTTTGCAGATGCGAAGCCTAGTCCTTAGAGATGGTGGTGGTGGAGGGGTGTACACTATCCAGAGTGTTGACACTGTGTTGTTGTTGTTGTTAGTTGCTGTCAAGTATGACTCATAACAACCCTATGGACAGCCCATCTTAACCCTGTCCTCTTCTGTGCCGTCCTCATCATCTCCGATACACTAGAGCCCATTGCTGAAGTTGCTGTGTCAATCTTTCTCATTGAGGATCTTCCTTTCCTTATTATCCCTCCGCATTTCCAAGCATTGTGTCTCTTTCTAAGGAACAGCCTTGCCTAGATACATGCCCAAAGAAAGAAAGACAAAGCTTCACCATCTCTGCCACCACGAAGCACTCTGGCTGCATATTTTCCAAGACTTATCTGTTCTTTTGGCAGTCTCTGGGAATATTAGGACTCTTTCCCAGTACCACAACTCAAAAGCATCAATTCTTATTCACTGTTCAGCTCTCTGACATACTGCAGGTGACTGAGAAGACCATGGCCTGAGTCAGGTGCACCTTAGTCTTCAAACTCACATCACTGACAATGTAGTAAGAATGAAAATCTGGGGCTCCACACTCAGGACCTCTGATAGGCAAGATGAAACCTCTCCTCCTCAGGGCTGGGCCTCCAACTTCTCATCCTGAAATGTGGGGTCTTGGTTCCTTTAGGGCTACCAGCTCACTGTGAGGAGAATCCAAGAAGACACCCCATCTTCCCAGCCATCTCACTTGGAAACCTATCTAGTAGAGGACCCCTAGTCCTAGTCCATAGAGACACCTGGTGGGTGCCAGGGTTGGTAGAAGGTGTTGAACATAAAAACCCAAATCCATTGTCGTCAAGTTGATTGTGACTTACGAGACCTCATGTTTTTCAGTGGAGAAGGGGGCTGCCATAGGGTTTCTTGGCTGTCATCTCCATCAAAGCCGACTGATAGGCCTTTCTTCTGAGGTGCTTCTGGGTGAGTTCAAGCTGACCATCTTTCTCTTAACAGCCAAGGGCTTAGCTGTATGTCCCACCCAGGGACTCCCAGATGCTGGACAGACTTGATCTTATTTCATTCTCCCATAGGTTGTAGATTCTCTGTGCATTGCAAGTGGTTAACATCTATAGCTGCTTACCCAATGTGAGGTCGAAGGCTCACATCAACCCAGAGATGCCTCAGAGGAAAGGCCTGGTGATGTTTTTCTGAAAGGTGAGGCACTGAAGACTGCATGCGACTCCCATTCTACTCAGACGCACAGGAGGCCACCAGGAGTTGGAGTCAGCTTGGCAGCAGCCGATTTAATAGCTATCACAAAGCTCCATTTACACAGGAGGAGCTGGCCTTTGCCAGAGTGAAGACTCGGTCCCAAAGCAGCACAGCTTCAAAGTGGGATTTAAATACACAGATTCACGTGACCACAAGCCAGTCACCTAACTCCAGCAGCACGTATGTCGCTGAAGGAAGACCCTCAGGGAGGTGGACTGACAGGGTGACTGTCACAGTGGCTTGGGTGTGACAGAGACCATGGGGATGGATGGCGCAGGACAGGGCAAGGCCTGCATCCTTTGTTCAAAAGGTTGTTAGGAGTCATGGTCGCCTTGATGGCATCGAACACTGTCACCACCTCACAGATGGAGGGAGTGAGGCACGGGTTTCACAGAGAGACCACAGGGATAAGCTGACAGAAAGGAGACAGGGCAGCAGCCGCCATTGGGCCCAAGCAAGCTGGAGCACCCTTAACGGCCCCGCTCGTCCTACTGCCAGTAAGCTGGCAGTTAATCCCGAGGCCAGGTAACCCCACGTGCCTCAGAGTAGTTCTGTGCTCCATAGGATTTTCCAGTGCCTGTGATTTTTTAAATTTTTTTTTATTTCTTAGGCATCTAAGGGTGGATTTGAACTGCCAACCTTTTGGTTAGTAGTCAAGTGCTTAGCCATTTGCGCCATCCAGTGCACAGGCCTGAAGGGCTGACTGTAGCTGCAGCTTCACTGTATCAAGCCCTTGGACCTGAAACCCTTCTGCAAAGCTAGAATATTGGTCCTGCTGGCAGGTGTGTGACACCGTTGAGAAATTGAGAGAATAGTTTACTAAGATATTTCTAATTCATGAACTTCACCTTCAGTTATGCCCTGTGTAGGGCAGGTCCAGCAAGGAGGGCAGAGGGCCAGAGACACATCAAAGGGTCCTTCAGGAAAGTCACCTGTGGGTCCTGTTGTCAGTCCCTGCCACGTTTCCCAACCCAGCCCAGGCTCTCAGATGCAGGTAGTCGGCAGAGACAAAAAGGGCAAGGAACACGCCATATCCATTCTCCCAATTTTAAGCACCTGGGTTGTGCATGGAGCCTGCTGCAGGCAGAGAAAAACACCTACAAAGATGAAACACAGGAGGGAGAGGAGTCTGCGATAGGTGGGCAGTAATCTGAATCTGTAACCAGAGTAAAAGGGCAATTGTTGAAACCCTATATGCAGCCCGAACACTCGTTTGTGTAATGTAACATTTCCAATAGTAACACTCAGGGAGGGCAGAGAGATGAAAATGAACGGACCTTATTAGGGGACCTCATTACAATGAGTAGGGCTCCATTAGCGGAAATATCAGTAATGAGGATCTGTGTTGTGCTAAAAAGAATTGCATGAAAAAGTGATTTCGAATCTTGAGGAATCTTATATGTTAGTATAAGAAAGTTTCTACCCTCCTTCATCCTACGCAGTAGCTTGATGGCAATGGGGAAGGGGTGCAGTATATAAATCGTCTAAAGAAAGGAAGGATGTGCATGGTAGGTCATGGCTTCTGTCCTCCCCGTAGGCTGGTGACCCAGGGCCTTGGGCACAGGCAGTTGCCTGGCCTTGAACTCTAGCAAAGGGGGATTAGTCTAGTGAGCTCACCCCTCGGATAGCAGCACCAGCAGGCAGGAAAGG
The DNA here is from genome assembly GCF_000299155.1 of Elephantulus edwardii. NCBI lineage: Eukaryota > Metazoa > Chordata > Mammalia > Macroscelidea > Macroscelididae > Elephantulus > Elephantulus edwardii. The sequence continues at coordinate 11,597,455 of NW_006399759.1, forward strand.
CTCTGTTCTCACTCTCCCTAACCACACAGCACTTCAGCCTCTGCTTTTCCGTAGACACTGAACCACTGAAGGTGGACTGAAAGACCTCCTCAGGATCCTCTCTCTCTCTCTCGCCTTCCCATTGCACAGATGAGGAAACTGTGGTTGCAAAAGGCACAGGCACTTGCCCCAGAGCACACACAACAGCTAAGGCTAAGGGCAACCAAACCAGGCACTTCACCCCTCCATGGAAAGTTAGCCCTGCTCTTTGTGCCTGACTAGTACAGGGAGCTCTGTGATCCACAGCAAACTATGCTGCTAACCCCAAAACTGAGTCAATGCTGCTTCATAATCCACCAGCGGCTCCATGGGAGAAAGGTAGGAAGTCTCTACCTGTCTCACTTTACAGCCTCACAAACCCGGTGGAGGGTGGCTATGATGAGTTGGAACTGCCTCACTGCCAGTGAGTTTATATTTAAGATTAAATAAAAGGTTGAAGGTTTGAATCTTCCAGAGCAGTCCTGGGCCTGGACAACACATTCCAGGGCATGATCTTCCCAGGGCTGCCAGAACTCGGCCTCTACATGCTACCCAGCAGCAGAAGCCCTGGCAGGTTCCTGAATGCAGATTCTAGCCCTGGCTTTAACAGCACCTGAGGGAAATCTCCAGTGAAAAGGAAGCATGGCTTCTAGAGCTCAAAGGAGAATACCTCCTGGCCCTCCTCCCCAGAGGTCCACTCCCCAGAGGCCCACCACAGGCCCATCAGGTACACCCAAATGCGCTTCTCTTTACTTTTAAATGTTGTGGTGTATTGTTAGTTGAAACTGGCCCTCCATCAGGTTTTCAAAGGTGATAAATCATTTTGGAGGAAAGTGCACACTTTTCTTTTTTTAAATTTTTCATACTGACTGATATTCTTTTCCCCCCTTTTTTAATTATTAAAATTTACTAATTTTAATGAACATTTACAGAGATTTTTGATTTTCATTCATTCATTGTTGCACTATTTTCTCACACTTTTCTACTGAAAGCAGCTGTGGATTCAAGCCGTATACCTTTGCAGTGGCATCCAATTCCTTACCACTAGGCCACTAGAGCTCTGAAAAGTAAACAACAGACCACACTACAAACGAAAACCATGTGAACTGTATGAGATTCTGAAAGGGTGAGGGTGATGTGAAGGGAAACAGTCATAGAACGGATCACCCTGCACGTCCTCTCGTCTAGATTCCAATGTGAAGGGGAGTGTCTGGTCTGCACTGGTACTGAAAGCCCGAGGTGCCAGGACACTGTAGGTGTCCTGGAGAAAGAAGCCCCTAGCCCACTGACCTCTCCATACTCTAAACGTGATTATGATGTTGATAATAGAGTAATAGTAGCATTTATCTTAATTATGGTCTTTACTTTCTACCTCTTTCTTCCTTGTTCAAAGGGAAAAAGATTTGAAACACTTCCTGGAATAGATCAAAGACTACATACAGCATTCAGTGTGGATTACACCTCAAGGTAAAGAAAAAGAAAATTCTCACAACCGAAACAATAGTCAACACAGTGATAAGCAGAGAAAAGACTGACATTGTCAAGGACTTCATTTTACCCAGATCCACAATCAATACACCCATGGGGACAGTAGTCAAACAATCAATTAAGTATGCACAGAACTGGACAAATCTGCTACAAGGACCTCTTTAAAGTCCTAAAGAGCAATGCTGTCAGTGTAAAGACTAAGGTGCACTTGCTCCAAGCCACAGTATTTTTAATTGCTTTATGTGCATGTGGAAGTTAAGCAATGAATTAGGAAGCAAAAAGAATTGATTCCTCTGAATTGTGGTGTTAGTGAAGAATACCAAGCAGACAATGGACTGCCAGAAGAATAAATCTGTCTTGAAAGAAGGGCAGCCAGAATGCTCCTTAGAGGCGAGGATGGTGACACGAAAAAGGACATCATGCTTGGAAAGGAGGAGGGTCAGTGAGGGACAGGAAGATCCTCAATGAGGTGTAGAAATACAGTGGCTGCAAACCCAGTGATTTAAGTGGCTGTGAGACTGGCACAGGATCGGGCAGGGCTTCATCAGCTGCATCAATAATGAGTTGGAGCTGACTCGATAGACCCTAACAACCCACTCTTTCTAATAATGATGATGATAATCTAATTATTATAGTGTTACTTACTGTAATTACAGGTCTACCACACCCTTTCTTGAGCATTTTCCTATGAACCATGAATGTACTCAATCTTTTAAGTAACTGTTGACGACTAGTATTTTTATCACCTCCATTCTATAGATGAGAAAACAGGCACAGACATGAAAAATGGCTTTTCTATTTAGTATTATTGTTATGTCCTGTTGGGCTGGAGGCCACTCATAGCTGACCCTCCAGCAGGTTTTCAGAGACAGCACAGGGGCAAGACTGGTCATCTTTCTCCCACAGAACAGCTGGTGGATTAGAATCACTTGCCTTTGGGTTGGCAGTACAATTCCTTACCACAAAGGCACCACAGTCAATGGCAAGGAGTTGTGTTGCCAACTGAAAGACAGATGGTTCAAATCCACCAGCCGCTTTATGAGAGAAAGATGGGCAATCTGTTCCCGTGTGATTTACAGCCTCTGAAAACCCACCTTTGAGTTGGCTCCAACTTGACAGTACATAACAATAATAACACTTAGCACCAGAGGAAGCTGAGAACGGAACTCAATGTGAGAGTAAGAACACCCACTTCCCTTGCCCACAGCGTCACAAAGCTCAACAGAAGGAAAGCCAGTGTGGATATGGGGCTGGAAGATGCTGTATTATACCCTACATTCTCTGATGAAAGAAATTGGGTCCAGGCATGATCCCACCATGGGAGCTGGGGAGCAAACTCCGCTGTAGTGTGGGGACCCTGGAGTAGCCGCCTGACCATCTGGTGTACACTTGGTGTCACAGATACCCAGACTGAGCCCACAAGAAGAACAGAGCAGAAATAGTACTGCACCACTCCCTGGCTCACCTCCACAGCTGACAATGACTTGGGGAAGGCCAGTAATTCCAAATTTATGCTAATGAGGTTCTTTTTTATTTCTGCCAACTTGCTTACATTTTTAAGTTGAAAGAAACAAGGTGTCAGCAGTGGCAGGCCCCGGGGCGGGAAGGGAGCAGAGCGAGCCGCTCAGGAAGGCGTCGGGCCTTGCACCGCACAGTTTGACACCCGGCTCTGGAAGCACACCATTCCCTGCTCACATCTTCCCTCCAGACTTTGTCACCTCAGCACCTGAAGCAGCTGACAAAGGGGCCAGTGCTGCACTTTCTCTGTGACAGGTAGGTCTTTGCTGCCAGGCACCTGCCTTGCGGGCACGTCAGTCACCAGCTCAGCCTGAGTCCACCTCCTCTCCTCCAGCACCCACTCCGCCCTGCCCTCATAGCTGTCAGAGTGGACGCCACACGGGAGGCCTGGGACTCTGGCCAGCTGGGTGCGAGGCTCCGCACTCGTGCCCCATCCCATCAGACTATGAGGGCTCAGTTGGCAGGTGATACAGAGCTCGCATGGAGCACTGACTGGAACAAGAGGGTCCTAGAGGATCTCTGTGACCCCTGCTCACAAGCAGCTTCAGTTCCAAAAAGCATGTCAGAGAGTCAGCTCTGTAATTCAGAACGCACTTTCCTGTGGAGACAAATACACATCGATGAGGTTTCCAGACGAGACCACAAAGGCCAGTAGATGCAGACATAATGCTGCTCACCTAGGGCCGGGTTCACGGTACAGGTATTATTCCTGGAGGGGTCAGGGTGTGGCTGATGGGAGAGCAGCACCTAATTGGTATCTCGGTGCCAGCAACAGTGAGCTTGGCCAGTTCAGTGATCATGTATGTGTGTGTGTGTGTGTACATGTGCAAATGAAGAGAACAATTGTTAAAACAAATCTGGGAACCGGGCCATTTCACCTTGAGAAGTGTAATTGCTTGGGTGTGAGAGGGTAGAGTGTGATCAGCTATGGCTTCTGGTTAGTCTTTTCCAGACATGGCCTGGTAGGTGCCCATGGCCTTAGAGGCGATGATATTGCAGAAGCGGAGTCCTGCTTCTCTTCCACTCCTCTAACTTCACAGCTGGCCAGGCTGGGCAGGGCAGGAAGTCACAGTTCCACTGACGTTCAGGCCAGGAGCCTCGGGGAACCTTTGAAGCACTAAGCGGGTCTGGGGGCCTTTGTCATTCAGCTCAGTCTCCGCATGGATAGAGGTATTAAGGGTTCCATTTTGACCATTGTAAGAAAGTGAACATTACAATAAAGCTAATGATGCACATTTCTTTTTGGTTTGTTTCTTAGAGCCTAGAAAAATTCTAATTGCACTAAGTGCAGCCAGAGTGCTCCTTGGAGGCAAGGATGGAGAAGCTTCATCTTTGAAACATTGTGGGCATGTTGCTAGGAGAGGTAATTCCTTAGCAAGGGACATCATGACTTGAAAGATGGAGTGTCAGTGAAAGAGAGGAAGACCCTCACTGAGATGGAGCGGCGTGTTGACCACAGGAGTGGGCTCAAGTGTGTCAGAGATGCTGAGGACGACACAGGATAGGACAGGGTTCAGGCTGGCTGTTCACAGAGCTGCTATGAGTTGTACACAGTGTAATAAGAACTCTGATGGCATAGTTCACAGAGAGCTATGTTAACTATAAAGTCAGGCTGTTCTAGGGGTTTGAGTCTACCAGCAACTCCTTAGAAGAAAGATAGGCGGTCTCCTCCTGTGTGATTTATAGTCTTGAAAACTCAGCAGAGGGTGAGATAGGAATTGTTTCTGACTGGACAGCAATAGATGAAGAGCCTATTGACTGTGCAAGAGTATCATACAAAAATTAGAAATGGGAAAGAACTGGCACGGAAAACAACGTATACGAAGTTTGTAAGTAAACCAGTGTTTTTAAAAAAAAACACAAAAAACAAGAAATAGCATGAGAACAGCCCAAATGTGACATGGAGACATGAAGTGAGCACATGAAGCTGGACAAATGGTGCCCATAAACTTCCTTAAGTGTTGCCACAAACTGATTTGCAAACAATATTCGACAGTATCTGCAAAGCACCACAAGGGACGCACAATAAAATGAGGTATGCCTGTAATTAATACCAAACTGGGGCAAGCCGACCAGAACGCTGAGTTTCAGAATCGCAATCGATTCATTTATCTATTGAATAAAGCCAGTCTGACGAGCCTGTGCTCCGTGGGTGATAAACATCAATCATTACATCCAAACTGGCTTCTCCTTTGCCCACAAGCTCCTGACTCACTCTGGGCACCTTTGTGAGGAGCATCTCTGTGCTCCGATGCTGCTGGAACTGACATCCTCAATGTGAGCCTCTGCCCGGAATGACCACTCAGACCCTGAGGGGCGACATGGCAGGCATGCATCTGACCAATGGACCATGCAAAGACATTGTTTCCAAGTGGGCAGAGTTGTGGTTTCGGTTTCAAGTCATTTATGAACTTGCTCTCAGCCAAGACGCAAGGGTCCACGAGTTGGTGTTTAAATGAACTGTTTGCCCTTGACATGCTGTCTGGGCATCAGCACAAGTTTGATTTATCTCTCCATTCATATAACACCTACTAGGTGCCAGGTGTCGTACCAAGCATGGTGGGTGTGGAGACAGATTAAGATACTGTCTGCAAACAACAAATGGAAGGGGAGACATTTGTAGTTGATCATAATTGTGTAAAAGTTATTACAAAACAACACACAGGGAGCTGTGGGAGCAGAGAGGAGGCCCCCAAGGAGCACGGACACACTTGGAAAGTGAGGAAGTGGTACATGAGCTGAGTCTCCAAAGACGAGCAGGAGAACAACATTCGAAGGACAGAAACAACCTTAGTAATATAAACAGAGGCCGGAAATGGCTTATGTAATGAGCTCAGTATCTTAAGGGGAACAGGGTTAACAGAGCAAAATGGGCCAAGGGAGAGTCTGGGAGATGAAGCTAGAGATGTGGGCAGAAGACAAGGTGTGAACCCAAACATCAGGTCCCAGATCCCAGGGGGGCACAGCAGGAGGGTGGTGATGGGCAGTTTATAGATGTCCTACTGGGGACAGTGGGGGTCTGCCTAGGGCAGTGATGGTGGGGCTCAGGAAGAAGGGCTATTTGGTGAAACATCCAGGAGGTGATTCTGATAAGACTGAGTGGCTGACTGGATACTGAATCAATTATTCACACAACAACCACTTACCAAGTTCACTGGGGTTGAAGGGAAGGGAGGTGTTACGGTATGACCTGAATTTTGAAGCTCAAGAGATGGGAGAATGGTGATGAAATTCTATGAAGACTAGGATTACTGAAGGAGGAACAAGTCCAGGAAAGATTTAAACAGAAGGGAAGGACATGAAGGGCGGGAAGGCTTTATACGGGTGAAGTCAATGGGAAAGAACTTTCCAGATGCAGGAACAAACAGTAGCAAAGCAGCAGGGACAGACTGTGTTCTTCTCCAGGGGAAAAAAAAAAACCCACAATGACACCGTCTGAGAGTCCAGGTGTTCTGCACCATAAGAATGATGGGTCACTGTATCCCAGACACTGTCTCTCTTTCTAATCCTGCCTCAAAGAAACATGGACAGATGGAAGGCTGCACACCTGTTTGCTGGTACCCAGGCCCCGTGGTCAAGGAGCTTCTTCTCAAATTCTGCAGGCAGAAGGGCCTGCAGGAACCCTGCCATCGAGTGTTCTTGGATTCCTGTTATCTGTCCTTGGCTACAGAGCCGAGTGGGCACTTGTCAAGATGGGCAAGAAGGAAGAAACTGGCAGGGGTGTCTCGGGCAACTTCCAGGAAAACCCATCTGCCGAGCTTCCTGCAGGGCTGCCAGCTGTCTGCCCACCCTGGTCTCTGCTCTTGTGGCCATGCAAGGGCTCTCTGATTTGAGCGCTGGGGATCCACCCTCCCTCCACTTCCCCCTGTCCTCCTCTGTTAAGGTCTCAGAAGGAGCCTGCAGGGTTCCAAGAAAGTAGCAAGCCTGACACACCGCTCCTCTGATGAGAAACAGGCAATTGCATTTCATGCTCCTCCGAGGCATCCCAGCCCCACTGCCTTGGCAGCGTAATTACAGATGCCTCCCTCCTTACAAACCCTTCCTACGCGCTGCATAAAGGAATACAATTTCTGGCTGTCCAAATTACAAGAGACCATAATGCACAAAAGCAATAAACACAGGTTCTAACAGCAATCAGATACCACTTATCGTAAACAATGGTTTTTGTGATTTATTGCGTTTGAAGCAGGTTCAGCATTACTCCTCTGAAGATTTGGTTTATTCTTGTTTTCGAGCGGAGTTGCCGGCAGCCAGCTGACGTCAGATAAAATTGCTCAAGTGCAGCAGATTTTAAAAATAGGGCCAGTGTGGTGTTGAAATAATAGTATTAATGATAACAAAGAAATTGAAGGTGGCTGTAAAGTGGCGTGAAGAGTCTAAAGACATAGCTGTTTAGGGTTCTCGGCGTCTCTGGCAGAGTCCGTTCCTCAGATTAGAGCCCTCGCTGGGCTCATCCCCATTTCCTGGTGCCCAGCGCTTTAGATGCCGCCTGTCCCCTGCAGTGACGTGGAGAGAGGAGGAGACTCGCAGCCAGAGTGCGCCTGGTGCCAGTCTGGATGAACACACTTGAGCTGTTCAATTAACCCATTCAGGCCTTGGTTAGCTCTGGCAGTAAGATATGTGAAGAGTCTAAATAAACCTAGTTCATACAGCACGTTTACCAAAAGGCTTGCTGTCATCACAGAAAACAATCTGCCCCGTCCTGGTAGGACTGGTCCCTTCACTCTCACACTCTGTCCATCCTGCAGGGAGGTACCATGGATAGAGCAGGCAGAAGTGTGCTTCCAGGGGATGGGACTTAGAAAGGAAGGAAGAGTTTGAACCACAGCAGGAGTTTTCATTCGAACTAGCTTTGGAGAAAACCTAGGATTCCAGGTATGTCTTTCATGAACTCCTAAAGGAGGATATTCCTCCTTCAACAAGGAAGACCCTCAACAAGACAGACTGACACAATGACTGTAACAATGGGCTCAACTCTATCTGAGATGATGGGGATGTCACAGGATAGGGCAAGGTTCAGATCTGTTGTTCAAAGGTTCACTATGAGTTGCGGTCGACTCGATGGCACCCAATAACAACAACAGGCTTCTGAAAGATCATTCACTTAAAAATAATGGGCCAGCTTTTCGGCATTTCTGATGTGTGGAAGATCCTGGCCAGACTGTGATCCTAGAACTTCATGTCCCCTACCTCTTTGGCTCTTTCCCCAAAACCACGAAATAAAATGGTTTGATATAAAAAAGTAAGCAGGGACAAAAAATTAATTTCGAAGTAGGACACTTACTCTGGGAGGTGGATCTGAAATATGTAAGGACAAGGATTTTTGCAAGATGTGAGGCTTTTTAAAAGGTTATCTCTCTGGAGGACATTATGCTGAGTGTACTATCTCAGTCACAAAAGGACAAATACTGCATAATGCCACTGTTGTAGAAGGGACTGACATCAGGGTTGGTGTGAGAAAGGTGGGATAAATTATGTATACTGCATTGAAACAGATGAGGGAGAGAACTGTTTAAAAGCGATATATGATTGGATATTATGGTACTGACAAGAGTCCAGAATGAAGGTTGCATAGTGGAGTGTACTGGGGTGGGAGACTGCATACCAATGAAAGAATTTTTCTGTTACTTTTCAAAGAGAAGAGTGAACTGAGGAGGGAAGGGTGGGCAGGGAGAAAAATGTAACAATGAATGAATGGAACCAAAGTCTCTGTAAATGTTCATTAAAATGAATAAAAAAAAGAAAAAAAATCACATTATCTCCTAGGGATTTTTAAAACTTAAAGTCTTATCACACTCTAATAAAATATATGTTAAAATGTAAAAAAAATTATCTCTGTGTTAAAGTGGCTTTGGACAGGATATCCCTTTTGTCTTTATCAAAACAGAACTTTAATTTCTTTTTCCCCCCTGAAATTTCAGTTTACTGTCTTAGGACACAGGATTGGTGCAGTTAATGTGCTCATTTGTTTAAACAAGGAGTCAGAGGCTTGAGTCCATTCTGAAGCACTCTGAAAAAAATACAGTAGGTAATCTCCTGAAAAAATAGCCATTGCAAACTCCGTGGAGCCTACGTCGGGTCACCGTGGGTCAGACATCAGCTTGCTGGCAACCTGTCCTCCTAAGAGCCCAATGAGTTCTGTCCCTCTGACCTTCTTACTTTCTCCCTATTCCCTTCAACATCCAAGGAGGATTTTAAAAAAACTCACCTGAAGACAGTTGCACAATGAGAACCCCTGAAAAGAGCTGTGCTCCCAGGAGGGCAGGCGTCAGGAAGGGACTAAGATTATGGTTCAACTGGAGGGAGATACACTCATAGTCAGAATTAACAAGGTAGAATAGTGTGAATGAGATTAGGCCTGGGATGGTCCCTGACCTCACAGGGACCCACACACTGCTCTGTAACAGTGAAACCCAACCACGGGTCGCTGATGGTGGGCTGTACCAAGCCACCAAATTGATGGCTAATCTGCCTCCAGGGACTCAGTTCTTTTTATTATTTAATGGGTTTTTTTTGAGGGGGGACTCAGTTCATGAGGATGCCAGAGGGATACCTGGTCACAGGAAATGGCCCCTGAACTCAAGGACAGTGAATCCAAGGACATGCTCTCTCCTGAACCTGCTGGCAGTTCCTAGAATCCCCAGGAGCTGGGAAGGCCATCCTCCAGTGCAGACTCCTAGCAGCCCCCCAGAGAAAAGAACACACACAAGTACCCGACCCACTACAGGAAGGCAACAACGCTGCTGTGGCAGGTGCCTCATTTCAGTCTAGAAGGTCAGGATCTCCCTGCTCTTGGCTTGGAACAGAGAGCAAAGAAATCACTCAGCTCTACAGATCATGATAAGGAAAATGGATTTGTTAGCTGCTACCCAGTCCTTAGAGAGCAGCCAGGACATCTTATTTGAAATGAATTCTCAGAACATCACTTACCCAGGTTGAAACAAATACTACTGCTGTTGTTGTTAGTTGTTGATGAGTCGAGTATGACCCAGAGAGACCACACATCTGAACCCTCCTCTATCCTGTGTTATCCTCACACTTCTGACACACTAGAGCACATTTCAGCAGCCACCACGTCAATCCACCTGGCAGAGGGTCTTTCTCTCCTTCACCAACCCTCCACTTTTCTGAGCATTATGTCTCTCTCCAAGAAATAGTCCCTTCTAGCAGCATGCCTGAAGTATGTGAGGCAAAGCCTAATTATCTTTGCCTCCAAAGATCACTATGGCTGCATCCTAGCCAAGACGTATTTGTTTGTTCTATTGGCCGTCCATGGGATGTTCAGTGCTCTTCTCTAACACCGCGGCTCAAAGGTGTCAATTCTTCTTTTGTCATCCTTACTCACTGCCCAGCTTTCAGATGCACAGCAGGTGACAGGAAAGACCATGGCCTGAAACAGACACACCTTAGTCTTCAAACTGACATAATTTATCCTCAATAATTTGGAGAGGTCCCTAACTATGACTTTCCCAGTGCAATGTCTCATGATTTCCTGACTGCTGGTACCAATGGTGTTAACTGTGGATCCAAGTAACATGAAGTTATTGACAGTTTTAGTCTTTTCTCGATCTATCATGATGTTGCCTATTGGTCCAGTGGCAAGAATCTTTGTTTTCTTGACATTGAGATACAATCCACATTGAAGTTTATATTTTTTGATCATCTACAGCAAGTGCTTCAAGTCTTCCTCACTTTCAGCAAGCAGGGTTGTGTATCACATAAACAGGTTATTGATGAGTCTACCTCTGATCTTAATGCCACATTCCTCTTCACAGAGTCCAGCTTTCTGAACAATTTGTTCAGCATACGGACCGAACAGGTAAGGAGAGAACATACAACCTTGATACACTCCCTTCTTTATTTTAAACCATGTAGTGTTCCCTTGGTCTGTTCACACAACAGCCTCCTGGTCTAGGTATAGGTTTTGAATGAGCACAATTGAGTGGTCGGGAATTCCTATTCTTTTCAATGTTAGATGTAATTTTTTCTTCTTTTTTAAAAAAAAATTATATGCTGGAGAAGAGTTTTGAATTTACCGTGGACTGCTAGGAGAACAAACAAGTTTGTCCTGGAGAGGGTGAAGTTGGCTGCTGTGGAGGCAAGGATTCTGAAGCTTCATCTGACATATTTTGGGCATGTTGCAAGGAGGGACTGGTCCTTAGAGAGGGACATAATTTTTTTGGAGAGTGGAGGGATGACGTAGGAGAGGAATACCCTCAATAAGATGGATAGACTCAGTGATTCAGGTAATGGGAAGTATGTGTGTCAGAGACAGTGAGGTTGGCACAGGATAGAGCAGCGTTTAGGGCTCATACATAGGGTTGGTATGAGTTGCAAGTGATTGATGATTGATGGCACATAACAACAACAACAACATATTCATTTATTTACAAAGTTTGAATACATTGTTTTTCACAAAAGATCCTTCCCATTTCCTTCATCCCACTCACCCACTGAATTGTGCAACCCTATAATTAACATCCTACACCCCCTCCTCACCCCTCTATTTCCACCCTCCACTCCCCTCTTGGATCCTCATACTCATTCTACAATAATGGTTTTATACAGTATTTGTCCTTATGGGACCCTCAGGAAATTCACCCCCTCACTCATTCATTGTCAGTTCTAATACCTGACCCTCCATCATACTCCAAGGCTGTAAATAGCTTGACAGGAGACTGCCTATTTTTCTCCCACGGAGCAGTCCTCAGATTTGAATCACCAATGAGGCATGACCTGTGAGTTTGCAGCACAACAACAGCATCAACACTCAATTGCTGGAGTCAGGAATGGCCAGGAGATCCCCATTGCTCCATGATGAGATCCCCATTGCTCCATGATGAGATCCTTATTGCTCCATGATGCACTTTTCTCCCTGACTCTTCCCCATTGTTCCTTTCCTGTTACATACTTCCCTCCCAGGAGATAAAGCCACGGCAGCCACAAACCAACACAGCACATTTGAAACCTTTAAGTCAGCACACCTTTGTTGAGTGTTGATGTGTGAGGCACTTGATATCGCACCTCAAAACACTGAACAGAAATTTAAGAGAATAAATAAACAAACAAACAAATAAAAATTGGATTTTGATAAAGACAAAAGTTATAACCCTGTTCAAAGACACTCTTAACAATAAGTTTTTAATACAGGTCCTCACATCTTCCAGAACCCCTGTCCTTACGTTATTTTTGATTCCCAGCCCTGAGTCACTTCTTTGCAGAGAAGATGTGAGAAACAGCGCTCTTCAGGGTCTGCTTCCTTAACTTGCCACACTTCACTTACCACACTTCATAGGTAACGTCCTTCCTTCTCCAAGCTCTAAAGGCAATTTTTGGTCTGTTGTAATTTGTCACTTGATTATACACTGCATTAAATTTGTCTTCGGTCTTAACTAGCCTTTTTTCAGTTAATGACTTCCTTTAAAGAAGAGTTTATGTGTATCATCTTACAATATACACACACACAAGTGCATGCATGATGCACATGTACATACATGCGTGCTTACACACATATATTCACTCAAACATGTGCACACGCACAAGCATCCATACACACATGCATGTGTGCACACATGAAACACATACACACCCACAATACATGCACACACATCATACCCAATAGACCCCCTATAAACCCCTAACCCCCATATACAAACAGAGTAGAGTTTCAGGGTGGGCACCAGCTTATTGAACAGTTCTTAATCCTGGACAACACTGCCAGAGAGGGATCTGGGATGGGACTCAGGGCTCATGTCTTTAGTGAATACCCTCACCCTTTTGGAAACTTGGCTCACTTGTGTCCCCAGGATGGCATCCACAGCAGACATGTTGCAAATGCTTTCTGGGGTCTGAGATCATCTCTGCTAAACCTTTTTTTTTTACCTGCACTGAATTCTTTGCTGCCGTTTTCCAAACCCAGAGCAGTGACTGCTATTCCCCCTGGCCTTCTGCCAGCCTGACTCAGCAGCCTGGCAGTGGAGCAAAAGATGCATGACAGGGCATCTCTCACCAGCCTTACACTTGCCCAGCCTTGGGATCCAGCCACTGGACTTCTCCAACCTTTCATCACTGTCACCTGCCACTCACTAAGTCCTGCTCCTCAGGGCTAGATGTCACCCAGTTCATGCTACTTCCTCTGAGAGGATGTGATGGCCCTGCCTGCCTGTCTTCCAGAGAAGCCAAGCATTATCACCCGGAAGGTCAGGCTGCTGGTGTTCAGAGAGTCCTGTGGGCAGACCCTGACGAAGGGGGGGTGAGGCCTCTGCACGTGTCAGCCTGTTTGGGAGACGGGCAGACCCCCAGCCAAGATTGTGGGAGCTCTGGATCACAGTGACAGCCTACTGTCACCTTTTGGTATGACTTGGGTGCCCCTCCCCACCCCCAGGCCAGGCAAAGCCCCAGCCAGAGCAGAACCAAGGAAGCAGTTATTGGGGTCACCAACCAGAAAAATCCTGCAGCAAATTCTGAGCACCAAGTGCAGAGGCGGCTCAACACTAAATGTTAGCAGCAACGGTGGTCTCTGGTTTCACTTCTTGGTAAGGACTCCTCCATCTTCCGGACAGTTCTTGTCGATACTCAATTTGTCCCCTGCCACAGCGACTGTAGAAATACACCTTTCTGACGGCGAGATTTAAACGAGCTCTCCTGTCACGGAGCACACGGCCTCACATGGGATAAAGGGTCTTTAGAATGTTCTCAGCTCCACCTTCGTCTCATTTCCTTCTCTCCTTGATCCCGTTTCCTCCCTGGGGTATGGGTGACTGTGCAGCCAGTGTGATTAACTCAGCCGGGACTATAATCTCAGGGAGGAATGGAATGGAAATCATTTTTGGAATATAAATCAAATAGGATTTCAGTTGAAGTTATTTAAAAGAAATTAATTGACTTGTACTCACCACAATACACTGATAAGGGTTCATTGCCAGGTCCATCAGGAGTAATGAAAAAAAAAAATCCCAGTTAATAAAATTCAGCTGTCAAAAGCAGTGGAAAGCTGTTCTCCAGAGAAATCCCAGGTCACCCTCTGGGAGCAGGGCACACTGGCTTTTGGGGGACAAGCCCTGGTTTTTGCTGCATTTTTCTCTGCTACAGGATTACTCCACTTTTAATACTCTAAGATTCTTAGGACTCAGACTTTTTTTCCCCAAGCCACTTTGTATTGCTGTTTAGCACTGTGCATATATTTAAATTACAACAGAAGGAAGGATGCTAGTTAGATAAGGGTTGGGTTTTTTATTTTTGCATTCAATAGTTCATGTTTTTATATGGAAAGGCCTTCTAAAAGATATCTCTCCTCCCTGTTATTGGCAGTGAGTAACCTTAAGGAGGAGGAAGCGGCACTATTTAATTAAAGGCATCGTCAGCTCGTTTCCTCATCTCTCCCAAAACCCATGGATAAGAATAAGTGGAGAACTGGGGGAAAAAATGAAGGAGGATACAGTCTCCACATTGTAAGTCAGCACAAGCCCCTGGACTTGGCAGGCAGCCACGAGCCCTCATGCAACACTTCCTAAGCCCAACTCACTGAAAACTCATGACCATTGAGTTGGAACAAACTCATAGCTGACCTGCGAGTGGGTTTTTGGAGGCTGTAAAGTACATGGAAGGAGACCATCTTTCTCCTGCGGAGGTGGGATCGAACCACCAAAGAGGGGGCTACCTTTAGGTTAGCAGTGCAAGCCCCTACAGACTACGCCACCAAAGCTCTCTTTTAACAAACAGTATTGAGAAGCCCAGAGGGGCATAATTTGCCTTTTCATAAATCCTCCTTACAGTCCTTTCTCAGAGGCAGAGACCCCCATGCCCCATGCCTCCTGGGTCCTGCCTGGCCTCAGCCCACCCAGATACCAGGAGCAGTTGCTTCCTGTCTGGGTTCTTCTCTTGCGTGAGAGCCTCTTAGTGCTCTGCCCTTGCAGGATCCAGGACGAAAGGAGCTGACAGGCCTTTATTTCACTTTTATGGTTGTTGTCATTAGTTGTTATTGAGTTAGCTCTGACTCATGCTGACCCCAAGCACAAGGGAACATAGCACCGCCCAGACTTGTACCATCTGCATTATTGTCAGTATGCTTCATTCTAGTTCTGTAGCTACTGTGTATCTTGGGCATCTTCCAACCCAAGGAGGGAGCGCTGGTGGTGTAGTTTGTAGAGGGTTGTGCTGCTACCCCAAAGGATGTGCATGCCCAGAAGTTTGAACCCACAGCAGCTCTTTTGAACAAAGATGGACAATCTCTTCTTGTGTGATTTACAGCCTCAGAAACCCAGTTGAGGGTCAGCCATGAGTCAGTTCCATCTCAACAGCAATGACATTGACTTTTATTAATTTCAACCCAGGGAGCTTATCCTCCAGCACCATACTGGACTATATTCTCTTGCAAGCTATGCACCAGTATTAATTAGCTAAGTTTTGGAAGTAGAAAACCAGGCCTTTCTTCCTAGTAGGTCTTATTTTGTAAGCCCTGCTGAAGTCTACCCACCAGTGGTACTAGAAAAAGGTGGCCTAGCTGCTAGTATCATAGCAACATGCAACATACCACAGGATGATGCATTGGCTTTTATAGTAGTTAATGTCCATCAAGCACTGTTCCAGGGCACTAAGAACACTGGCCAATTTAATTCCCATGACAACCCTCTGAGGAGGTGCTGTTTATATCACCTCTGTAATAATGGAGGAATTATCCACGGAGAGAATTATCCACAGAGAGTGTGAGTGACTTGCACAAGGTCACACTATAAATGGCAGAGCTGGGCGGCAAGCTGCAATCTGGTACCAGAACACTTGTGTTTCCTGCACTAGTGAAGGAGCCTTTCACTGCCCTGGCCTGGGCTTTATGATAAGGGTCCCAGAAAAAAAAATTACCACCCCTGGGAAATGGATCACAAAATTGCTTAAATGAAGCCAATGGGTTATAGTAACTGAGGGTGCAAATTCCTAATGTGGTCAGGATTATGGTGTCTTTACAGAAGAGAATGTACAAGTGTTCCCTTGCTAAGATTTTGTTTTGTAATCTGTCTGATGAGAGAAACGCTGTTGAGATGCTATGCAGACTGTTTCTGTGTTCTCCTAGGCCCTCACCACACCCCCAACAAGTGGCAGAGTCTAATTCCTCTCCTCTTGATTCTGGCTGGGTGCTGCAGCTTGCCTGTGACCAACAGAGTGGAGCACAAGGGGAATGTATGCTTTCTGAGGCGAAGACACCAAAGTCTGAACAGCTCCTGTTAGCCGGGGCATTTGCTTTTGGAGCCCGGAGCTGGCCTGTGAGATGCTCAATGGCCTTGAGGCTCCCACAAGGTACAGAAGCCCAGACTGCATGAGGAAGAGGTACGTGCAGGTAGGTCTCCTAGGGTCCTGCCCAAAGCCAGCTCTGTGAGCACAGATGCCTCTCTCTGATTTAGCCACCACCGCTGAATCACCCACAACTCTGAGCGCTCCCATCTTAGGGCCTGGACACTGTAGACAAGCTGTGTCCTGCTGGGACTTGTCCGCATTCCTGACCCACAGGGTCTGTAAGCACAATCAAATGATTGTTGACACAACTGGGCTTTGGGGTAGTTTGTCATCTCGCAGCAGTAACTGGAACAGCAGCTGAGGGCTGTTTCTCCAGGGAGCCTACTTTGGGCCCTCCAACCATCCTTGGCACCAGGCCTGGGAGACTTTGCCTCTACCCTGATGGGGAGGCTGGGTGAAGGATTTGGTGCACTGCAGGACAAAAGCCACTGCAGAAGAAGTTCCTGAGGCCAATCCAAGGAAGGTACCCCTGACACACCACAGGGGTGTACTCCAAGGCCTCAGGCCAGGCCTTGGGAATGAAGCTATAGATAGAGCCACCCATGAAAGTCAGGTATACTCCCCACCCTAAACAAAACCAAACCAAAACTCATTGTTAGCATGTTTACTTCAACTCTAAATGACACTATATGGCAGAACATAAATGCCCCATAGCTGTAGTCTTTACAGATGCAGACTGCCATGTCTTTTTCCCATACAACAGCTGGTAGTTTCAAACTGATAACCTTTTGGTTAACAGTCAAGCACATAAGCACTGCACCACAGGGCTCTTTGGTTTTAAACACTTAGCCTAAATATAACTTCCCAGAGAATCTATAAGGTCAGGAAGCTATGCCATCACTGATATTATGCCCCAGTTGGGAGTCTGTGCTACGGCGCTGTGACCCGGGCTCAGGACCTGGAGGAGGGCAGGGTGGCCGGGTGCCCCATTCTCACACAGCTCCAAGGCCAGGCTTGGCACAGGGCCACTCTGAGGTGGAGATAAGAAATGTGTGATCTTTTATCTATCAGCCTGGACAGATGGCCTTCTGAGCTGGGCACAGTGCCTTCCCTCCAGGATGATTTCTTTCTCACTTAACCGCTTAACATGTTTTTACAATTTTCTTGTCTCTGATGCCATGGGAATCTCAACTTTTCTTGCATTCACATGCAGATCCCTAATGCAGGGGGCTAGGCTGTTAGCACACGAGAATGAGAACATACACAGAGCACAAGCATGAGAGTGTGGGAATGCATACAGACCGCACATGTGGCATTGCGGGGAAGGCACACAGATTGCAGGAGAGCCTGGTGCAGCCTGGATGCCCACCACTGCTGGCCTGCGAGGTGTGACAGCCAGCCTTACTCCACTAAGAACCCAGGGTGATGCCATTTTGGCTTGCTCTGGGTTTTTATTGTGTCCCGTAGAACCTAAAGGATTTGAGTGTGGCCGGTTCTCTGGTGGAAGCTCAGAGTCCTCTTTTCTTTGAATCTTCTTCTGTGTATCTGTTGAAGAGAGACTTGGGCCCCACCTTCAAGGAACTCTCTCTTGCTTTATGTGGGCCTTTTAGGAGTCAAGCTGTACAGGCTGGAGGTCCTGAGGGTTCACGTGGTATCTACCACATGGGTGAAAACTTGAAGGGGGGAGCTGGTGGTTTCTGAAGGAAAGGCTATTATAGTCAGAGTCCAGCTGAGTCTTGGTTGGTTTGTCTGCTTCCCTGAAGTGTTCTCCCTACCATCTCCTTGGTAAACTCACAGAAGGGCTCTAGTGTGATCTCAGCCTCCACAGAGAAGGAAATCTTCTTAGATTGCCATTCTTAGGACAGAGTAGAAGAAGGGGGTGCTACTGGCATCCCTCTCCTTGAGGAGGGGCAGAAAGAATAAACAGAGATCTCTAAGGAGAGGTGACTGGGGGCAGGGCCTGGGGTATGGTCCCTCCTCCTGCAGGAGGGCCTGGGGTTTAGCCCACTTACAGCAGGCAGCAACTTCTTGACCAAGGCACTGTGATGTTTCATGGTAGCAGGACCCATACAACATGTGTGTTTGAACCTGCTCCTTCATATTCCTTCCACCGCAGGAAGGCACTCAAACTCAGCTCATTGCTGTCAAGTTGAAATTGACTCAGAACTGAACCTCCTATGAGTTTCTAGGCTGTAGACTGCATGGGAAGGTGAGACTGCCCATCTTTCTCCTTCAGAGTGGATTTGAACCTCTGAAGAGGAGTGGTCTTTGGGCTTGCAGTGCAATTCCTTTCAGATGATGCCACCAGCGCTCCTGAAGACACACACCTCTCTCTCTATTTTTTTTAAACAAATGACCTGCTCACAAAGACAGTCCCAGTAGTAGATTGTTGTTATCACAAAGGGGATTCTGACCGGTGACAGCCTTTTGTGTGCACAGCAGAACTGTTCCATAGCGTTTTCAAGGCAGTGATCTTTCGAAACAGATTACCAGGCGAGTCCTCCAAAGCACCTCTGAGTTGATTCGTACCATCATCAGCCTTTGGCTTGGGAGCTGAGCCCCTGGCTGTCTGTGCCCCCCAGCAGTTCTGCTGCAGCATCCGCGTCAGGAGGCGAGCCAACCACATGTGTGTGGAATAGGCCTGGACACGGTTAGTCCCTCCCAGGGATGCGTCCTTATATTTTCATTGTTTTCTTAAAACTAAACTCCACTACCATGACATTGGTGCTGGCTCATAGTGACCCTACACTAAGGCTTCCAAGGACATAATTTTTTTATGGAAGGATACTGCCCGTATTGCTTCTGTGGAGCAGTTAGTGGATTCAAACTGGCCATCTTTTGATTGGCAGATCAATACACTGCACATTGTACCATCAGAGCCCCTTCCTTTTCTAAAGAGAAAATGAAAGGGTTTCAGGGATCCGCGAGCACAGCGTGCCTGTGAGGCAGAGTACTGAAGCCGTTCCCCACCAAGTGCAGCCCTGGTGGTCGGAGGGCCGAGGGAGAGGGGAGCTGACCTAATTAGCTTGACCAGGAGCTGCCTGGTGTTGACAGTGACAGGAACATCCTCCTCCTCAGAGACCTCTAGGGCTGCAGGGTTGCTCCTGAACAGTCAGGGGCCTTCTGAAGCCCACTCTCCAGGTATGAATGACGGGGTGCTTATGATACAAACTATAGTCCACCAAGTCCAAATCCCTGCTCATTCTCCAGCTTCTCTTCCAACAAATAGTGCATTGACTCACATGGCTTTGGGCAGAGCTTTAAAACACTACTCTGATGATCCGCAATGTTTCAGTGGAAGCTTCTGTCTGTTTTCTAGAACTATCTGTAGGGTAGTTTGGGTTCCAGACAGTGGGGATTGGGGGTAACAGTTACATACATGCTGCAGCTCTGACAGTCTGTTCTGGGTGAAGGCAGTCCTCAAACCAGTTCATTCTTGTTCAAATCCCTACTAAGAATGTGCACTTCAACCTCAGACAGAATCAGTATTTATAGTTATAGTAGTTAACATATAACTTTTGATCTAGTCTATAAGGTGTGGAAGTGCACTTTGTCAGCTTGGGGGTAAAACCAGAATGAACCGGTTGGAAGATCTGGGTCCAGGGATGGGCAGGGCCAATACAATAAGCAAGAGAGAATCAAATCCAATGTGCTGGTGGCATCAAGGATCCAGGAGGGTGGGAGAGGCTGGAAGCAGAGGGATGTGGATGTGCAGGGGGAAGAGGGGATTAATCATTGGGTTGTACAATTTGATGGGGGGGGGGTGAGGGAAATGGAAAGAATTTGTTAGAATTTGTATTGGAATTTTGTAAATAAACTAATGAAAACAAAACAAACAAACAAAAAAGTCCAGCAGACAACTCTCCAGGAGCCGACCCTGCAGCCTCCTGGAGATGAAGCAAGATGCGCACATGTGAAGAAAGGATGGGCCATGTCTTTGGGTTCTGCATGGAGGGAGGAGCAGTATAAGTCACTGAAGCCTTCCCTGTAGGTGAGGAGGGAGCTGTACTTGGCCCTGCCATGGCTGCGACAGCATCTTACATGTATCACCCCCCCTAAGTCCTGGAGCCTCATTTCCCCATAGAAGACACTCCCTCCTAAGCACAGGTCTGGGTGGACACTCATAGACTGACCTTCCAGGAAAGACTTGTGTCTCCCAAACACCTGGAAATCATCAGGCTTTCAAGTTCTCTCCTTGTATACCCAGGAACTTAGTTTCTGCGCACGGTCCAAAGGCATGTGGCCACAG
Organism: Elephantulus edwardii; assembly: GCF_000299155.1. Lineage (NCBI taxonomy): Eukaryota > Metazoa > Chordata > Mammalia > Macroscelidea > Macroscelididae > Elephantulus > Elephantulus edwardii. Next base: position 11,617,955 of record NW_006399759.1, read on the forward strand.
AAAATGGGAAACGGAGAAGAACAACACTTAAGTATATATATATTTTTTTAAGAGCGAGGCATTCTCTACCATAGTGCACACATGGCCAATGTGAATGAAGACATTGCAGCAGGAGGAGATTCTATAAGGGTGTTTGTTCCTTATGGAGCAAGGAGCTCTGGGGCCATGGTGCGTTCCACACCACAGTGCTAACCAACAGGTCCACAGTTTGCATCCACCAGCTGCCCTGCAGGGAAAAACTGGCAGTTTTTTCCCCATGAAGATTTATAGTCGTGGAAACTTTAAGGAGGGTCAGTTAGGAACTATAATTGACTCAACAGCAGGTTTTCAGCATATATATTTTTGGCTCCTGGTAGAGGAGTCTTGGTGAAGCAATGGTTAAGTGCTTGGCTGTTATTAAAAGGTCAGTGGTTTGAACCAACTAGCTGCTTTACAGGAGAAAGAGGAGGCTGTCTCCTTCTGTAAAGATAACCCCACAGGGCAGTTCTACTCTGTCCCACAGGGACGCGGAGACTCAGAATCAACTGGACAGCAGTGGGTTAGCATTGGTTTGGTTCCTCGTGGGAAGAAAGGCAGAGACTCTTCTCAAGCCGCCTGTGGACTCTGGCAGGAGGTCCGCAGATGAAAGCTGCCTGGTGCCTGCCCATTGGAGGTTTAAATGGGCTGGCTCAGGAACATTAAAGGTCATTGTTGCCACCAGAGTGGGATGCTGGGAAGAGGTGCTTGGAGGGACAGTTGGACACCCCGCATTGGGGGAGCTTCAGAGAGTAAGAAGGTAGCAGAGGGAGGGGTGCCTCGGTTTGCGCCCTGTCCAGCTGTCTCAGTACAGCCAGCCTTGCGCCTGTACATGCAGCCCTGAGAGCAATCCTCCCGGGTAGGGCTTGAGGAAGCCTCAAGCTAGGACCACATGAAATCCTGACGCCAGCCCTTCCTCTCCATCCAACACAAGCCCATTCCCCCTCTATGTTCAGCTGTAAACAGCAGCCAGGCCCCATTTTCAGGGGGGTCCTACGTTAGGCTCAGAGAAGGCTACACCCTTGCCTCAGGCTTCCAGGCCTCTTCTACCCTGGCCCTCAAGACACCATGGCATTTAGGGGTCGTCCCTGGGGCTTCAGGAGTACTGGCTGAACTTTGCTGCTCAGTGAAGCAGGTAGAGATGGTCCATAACCACTGAGACTGGGATGAAAAATGGACCCTGGCCCCTCCAAAAGAACAGTGGACGCCCACACAGAAATTACAGGCTTCTGCTTCATTCATAGGCCCCTGTATCAGCACGCCAGGCCTGCACAGGAAAGCTCGGGCTGAGGAGTGCCAAGGGCTCCGCCCTCTGTATAAACTCTTTCCAAAGAGAATGACTTTACCAGGTCCTGGCAAGGGACTATTTTAAGCATCAAAACATCAAGTTTTTAAAAGAGATCAGATTGGAGTTTCTCCTCCAAATGAAAAACACTAGTCAAATGTATCATAAGCTTGTCTGTCCTCTCGACGAAGCACAGGGAACATAACATTCTCTCTCTGAGGAACATTCATTCCTGGCCTGCCTGTCCCCTCCCAACGCCAGTTCCTGACTGGGTTGGTCTAGGGTATGGACAGCTAAAGGGACACATGTGGGCTGGAACAAGGGGCTCCCAGTGGAAGGGAAGGATTGGGCATAGTGGAAGCATTTTATAATTTATAAGCCCTGAAGGCCAGTTCTCCCCGTTTAAGTCAAGAAAAGAATTTATGCAGGATGGTGTGTTCTCAGAGACTGGACAGCATTATGCGGAGGTAACTAACTCAGTCCTATAAGGACAAATACTGTATAGAACCATTACGGTAGAATGAGCATGAGGATCCAAGTGGGGGAAGAGGGGTGAGGATGGACTGGGGTGGGGGAGGAGATTTAATCATGGGGTCGCACATTTTGATGGGTGGAAGTTAGGAAAACGGGAAGAAACTGGTGTGAGAAACAATGTATTTGAACTTTTTAATTCTGAAGCTTCGTGTGACATACTTTGGGCATGGAGAGGGACATCATGTTTGGGAGAGTGGAGTGACGGTGCACGAGAGGAAGACCCTCGATGAGATAGATTGATTCTGTGAGTGGAGTGGTGGGAACGAATGTGTTTGAGACAGCGAGGTTGGCACAGGATAGAACGGCGTTTAGGGCTCTTGTACATAGGGTCGCTATGAGTCGCAAACGACTCGATGGCACATAACAACAACAACAACAACAACAACAACAACAACAACAAAATAAACTAGTATCATAAAAAACCCAGTATCTAGAATGATTGTATGAAACACAATGTGATTTAAGAATAGCGTGAAACACAATGTATATGAACTTAGTAAACCAATATAAAATAAAAATTTATGAACTAAACAAACAAACAAAAAAACTCAACAAAAAACTCACCAAAAACTCAAACTATTTTTTTATAAAACTAAGCCAGATTTGGCACTGGACTAGTTCACTTTTCTTTAGAGATAGCCCACCCCCGCCCCAGTGTGTAGTGTGTTGCACTGCTGACCAAATCTAATTGATACTCTTCAGCTTGACATTCTTCTGTGGCTTCCCATCACCTTTAGGGTAAAAACCCTTCTTAGCATGACCTTCTGGCTAAATCACTCTTCCATCTTCAAGACCGTCTTTCTGTTACTCAGCTTGCTCTAACACTCCTTAATACTCCACTGTCTGTGCACTCACATCACCACATCACCTCCTTGACATGCTTTGTTTGTTGTGTACCATTGAGTATGAACTGATATGTAGCTGACTCTCAGGAGGGTTTTCAGAGGCAGTTAATTGCATGGAAGGAGACTGTCCATCCTTCTCCTGCAGAGTAACTGGTGGCCTTGAACCACGTGCCTTCAGGATTGTAGTGCAGCTTTGACTAAATTCCTAATGACTCTTGAGCACCTTCTATCTCCCTGGCGAGCTAACTTTTCATCACATCAGTTCCTGGGCACGATGTGCTATAAGCACAAGCTCCTGGATTTGTTTTCCTTCTCCTTTGTTGGCAGCCATGTCTCTCAGGGACAAGGTCTTCACCATTCCTCAGTTGTGGCCTTATTCTATTCACAGGGGCCTGGGTGGGATGGAGGATGAGTCTACAAAATAAAGCGTAGGTGCCTCATGGCTGTGGGGACCAAGGGGATGCAGGAGTCCTGTTTTGCCTCCATTTTTGCTAATGAGAGCTACAGCAATCAGAGTTTGTTGGACAGGTTCTTGGACAGTAGTGGTGACTCAAGGAATTTGCATACATTGCAAGCCATGGTAGAAAATTGCTAACACAAAGGTTAGAGACTCAGCTTATAACAACATTATCAGATCTTACCTAGCGGCTCTGAGGGAGAAAGGCCTGGCTCCTGTAAAGATGATAGGCTTAAAGACACTTTCGGGCACTTCCCTTCTGTCACGTGGGGTCACTGTGACTCAAAATTGACTTGACCATGCCTAACAACAACCACTTCGGCAGTCTTTATTTTTTGCAATTTTACCAAGTAAGTCTCTCAAACCACTAAGCTTTCATCAGCCTAATTAGCTATGATCAAGGCAGAATTAAGTAACTAATGATAGCAAACAGAATTCTGAAACCACAAAGGGGAAGTGTTAGAAGTGCCCTCTGTGGCCTTTTAGTCCAAGTTCTTCAGCTTTCAGATAGGATGACAGAGGCTCTGGCAAGACTGCGATCCAGAAGTGATCAAGGTGGTGACAGGCAGAGGGGGACCACTCCCCACACCTCCTGGCTGAGCCTTTTCCTCACGTGCAGCACTCTCCAATTCCCATCTGCCTCCTCCTGCATTTCAATTCTTTACTTCTTTTATTCTGTAGCCTGGGTAATTTTGCAAAGGGCACAATTTCAGCATTCACAAAACCTAACACATTCTAATGTTATCTTTTTTCCCCCCTGAAAATGCAGTTGTAGGTAAGAAGAGACAAGAGGAAATCTTCTTCCCAAGCTTTCTCTCCCTCAACAGGCATGAGTCCTGCTGGGGTTCCAGGGAATCAACTCAATGGAGTCAATGGCACTGGGTCACAAAGAGAGGCAGGGGCCACATGGCAGTTTGGCTGTGAGTGTACTTGTCTTGCAAGTCAGGAGGCTGGCTGCCTCTTTCTGGAAGTGTTCAGAGGTGTCGGTAGAAGAAAAAATGGAGCGCTGAAGCATCAGATCTGCAGCGCTGGCAGAGAATACTGTATATACCACGGACTGCCAGAGAAGGAAGGAATACGTCTTGGAGGAAGAACAGCCAGAATGCTCCGTAAACACAAGGATGGTCAGACTTCATCTTGCTGACTTTGGAGATGTCATCAGAAAGGACCAATTGCTAAAGAAGAACATCACACCTGGAAAACTGGGGGTGAGTGAAAAAGAGGGAGGCCTTCCACGAGATGGATTAAAACAGGGACTAAAACATGGCAGCAACTGTGAGGACGGCACAGGATCAGGCAACCTTTTGTTCTAACTGTGTTCTTCTAACAAGGCTGCTATGAGTCAAAGTGACAGCACCTAACAACCCCAACAACCACAGATGCCCAGCACGGTGTCACCAAGGACTCACTTGTCATGAGATACAGATGAGAGGGTGCAGGGAACACGACATGGCCTCAGTCATAAGTGGGGTGGCCCTCAGCATCATGGGAGTAAGACGTACATTGCATGCAAAGAATCAGAAGAGGAGACAAACACAGGTGGGTTCTGGGTAATGATCCCGACAGGTTTACCAGAGTTTTATTTTGTGGTGTCAGAGAGCCGAAGGGACACTTTATAAAGGCAGAGCTACCCCCGCCCTTTGCTGCCTCCATTCAAGTGACTGCCACGTCAGGAGCTAGAAGGACTAAGTCTAAAAAGGAGGGATGGGCTTGGAGGAGGGGCTGCTGAAAAGCCACTTCCCTGAGGGAGGACCGCCCACCACCCACCAGCGAGCCTCTGAACCACACAGTGGCTTCTCTGGAACACACTGTTCTCTTTGTTGAGGCAGAAATATGTTGGGTGCTGATTATGCAGGCCGATGAGCAGGCCTCCCTTTCCCCTTCTAATCTGGAGTCCTCCTGCTCAGCAGGCTCCATTTGACGTAAGTGATCTTTGAGAAAGCACACAATGAGTTCTCTCGCTGTCCATTGTTCTCGGGGTGTTGCGGATGTCTGGAATTCCAGGTGTGGAGTAATGCAGCTGACTAGACTTCACACAATCTCCAAGCCTGATGCAGAATAGGGGGTACAGCAACCTCCACAGATGTCCACCTGGCCCTTCTGGTTGCAGCAACTGAGCCTGTCCAGAGGCCAGAGTCACACCTTTCTTGGAGGAAGGAATCCTGTTCAAAGTTACCCAGGCTAGAGAATAAAGGAAAGCATTGCAATGCAGGAGAACGCAGCAGGGGAAGGCAGATCAGAAGTGGAGGGTGCTACCCCTGAGGAGAGGGCTCAGCCAGGAGGTTTGGGCAGTTGTCCCCAGTCTGCCTGTCATCAATCTGATCTTTGTTGTCCACATCACTGCGGAGCAATGGTGTCAATTTGAAGACAAAGGTGCATTTGATTCACTCTTTTCAATCTTTTGCAATGCATCTGAGAGCTGGACAAAGAATAAGGATGACAGAAGAATTATTGATACCTTTGAGCAGTGGTCTTGGAGAACAGTACTGAATATCCCATAGACTGCAAAAAGAACACAAACGTCTTGGAAAAAGTACAGCCAGGGTACTCTTTGGAGGCAAGGATGGTGAAGCTTCGTCTCTTATTCTTTGGATATATTACTAGGAAAGGCTATTCCTTGGAAAGGGACATCATGCTTGAATAAGGCCAAGGGTCAGCATAAGAGAGGAAGATCCTTAAAGAGGTAGATTGGCACAGTGACTGCAGCAATGGGCTCCAGTATAGCAGAGATGATGAGGACGGCACAGGACAGGACAGGGTTCAGATCTGTTGTTCATAGGGTTGCTATGAATCATACTCGACTTCATGGCACCTAACATCATCACCATCATCATCAACAACAACAACAACAACAACAACAGCCCTTCTTCCTCCTGAGGAACTTCTTGTGGGTTCAAGCCATCAGAATGTAGCCTTTAGTTTAGCAGCACAACTTGCTATAGGGTTGGTCACCATACTTTTTTAAAAAAGGAAAAAATAAAAAGGTGACAGTCACTGAAAACTCTATGGGGCAACATCTGCCTCTGAAACATGGAATTGCCATGGTTGGAGAATCACCTTGGGAGGCTTGGTTTGGTTTTAGTTTTGTTTTTTCCTGCCCTAGCTAAGCTCTGTGATCCAGCTAAGAATGGGCTCTGAGATCCCAGCCTGGACCAGAAGGAAGTCAGGAAGCATGCACCCAAGGCCGGGGAGAGGGATGGAATGATTTCGACTTGAGTTTGAACTCAGCCACTCTGAGTCCCAGATCCCTGTGAGGACCCTGTTCATCACAGGACTGAAGCCCCCAAACTCCAGCAGGAAGCAATTTAAGCTAATCAAGACATTCATCAGCTCCCCAGACTGGGCCACCACTTCTCCAGACAGCACACACAGGCCGGGAGAAGCTCGGTGGCAGACAAGCAGATGCTATTTCCACTTTTGTTCTCATTAAACAGTAGCATAATCATGATTTATAAAAATATTCAAATCCAGAAAAACATGTCAAAGTGCAAACTCGTGAACTGAAAACTTGAGAAAGCTACTCTCTCAATGCACATGATTGGAAATCCTGATTTTATTTATTTTTTTTTTAATAACCACAAGGAGATAGGGAGTTGGGGAAAGTAATCAGGATTTAAAACTCTTTTCTTAGAAATGGTAAATGATGTTTCCAAACACAAAATAGCCCAGTTTGTTACAAACCCAGAAATCAACTTCTAAAACTTCAAACGGGTTTTTAAATCAGAGAGACTATGTTCAAAGTGGCTTCAGAGTCACAGTTGGTTGACCATCACATAAATATCCTATTGCCTCTCTCAGAAGCTTGTCTGCTTCTCCACTTGTTCAGATCCAGAGGGGGACCATGGTGGGGGAGGGACCATGGTGGGGAGGGCAGGTGATGCCCAGGAGGTGACTCTAAGAATGGAGGCCAGACGTTCCCTAAAATGAGTCTTGACGGTTAAAACTATAAAACCAGAAAACAATAAAATGATATCAGGATTGAAACAGAGCAAATACATGAAACAATAAAAAAATAATAATAAATAATAATGATGGCAGGACTTCCAATCACATTTGTTTCCTTTAGTTCCACCTCCCCATCTTTGTTTATCCTACTGATGAGCTCTGGGCACGCTTTCCAGATATCTGAAGTCTGCTACTCATCCAAAGGCCCAGGTCAAATTTCCCTCTCTTCCATGAAGTCCTCCGGGGTTTCACTGGCCTCCACACATGACTCATCTGACATGACCACAGCACCCTAAAATTCTGCATTACTATAAATCTTAGGAAAGCACCATTTGAACATTTCAATTCCCCAACACCACCCTCTCCTCATATGATTTCAGTCACAGCTCTCTTACTGGTGGGAAGTATGGAGTCTGCCATGTTGCTGGAGTCAGTGAGTATTTGTGGGTTTATGCAGATTCCCTCATAAGTTAGTTACTCCACCATGCTAACATCAAGGCAAATGCACTTTCAATAAACCAATAAGCCTTCTATTCTAGGAAAAGCAAACACCGTCGACTCCTTTGTCCCTGCCTATCTTAGTTAGAGGACAAGGGCTCTGTTTATAGAGAATTCGGCCTGAGAGATGAAGGTTTTGGAATCCTAAGCAGTCCACAAAGAAGGATGCATTAAAACTTGAGATTGCTGACTATTGCCCTGTGCCTCTCCCTCGTCTTCTAAGAGACCACCCTGGGGTCTGGCAGATTCTGGATTTCCAAGTTGAGTTTCTTCTCCCAGAATTTACATCCTCAGGGGCTAGGCTGGGGGCAGGGGAGACAGGGCAGGAGCTCCCTCCAGGCTCCCTAACTAAAGACCTTCTCTCTTTTTCTTAGCTCTCCTACTTCCCCTCTCATCCTCATCAAACCCTGAGAAGTGGGATTGCTGAAATCAGGCTGTGATTCGCTAAGTTCCATTAGTGACCACAGAACTAGGGCTTTTTACCAAACCGTGGAAAACCCTGATACTGCTTGAGCTTGACAACTCAAGCAGAATGCAAACTGCCACCTGGGTGCTCCTCACATACACCCCGAGAAGCCAGGCCTTTCTAGTGCCTGTTACAGAGTCGCACTCTGTCCATCTCCTGTATGCGCTGGTAGCCAGCCCCAATCCCTAAGAAATGAGAGGTGGTGGCCATGGTCTACTGACCAGCTTGCCAATGCACATTACAGAAAAGGAATGAGTTCAGAGCAGCCAGAATTTCACATGGTAAGTGGATATCCACTTTCAGTGAAAATGGCCCCATCCCCTAATATAATAAAACCTGGCAAAACCATTCCCTCAGATGGCAGAGAGAGAAAAAAAGGCTTCAGTAAAAACCTGACAGGATCTTGCCCTGTGCCTGACATGCTGCTTCGAACCACTGACATGAAGCTGCTCCTTTGTGGGGTCTTCTGGGAGTGCTCAGCCACCCTGGCCAGATTTTTCAGGATGACCCCTCCCTGAGTGCTCCGTGTGCTCTGCTGAGCCAGGGACACACAAAGACATGCAAAAGACCTGGAGACGTGAAAGCAGAGAGGCAACCTTGCCCCGGCTCGGCCCAAGCCTTCTGGGCCTGTAGCTGCTTCCCAATGTGGTTATTTCAATTAAAATGAACTAAATGAAAATACTCAGCTCTCCAGTCACGCTAACCACATTTTAAGTGCTCAACAGCACTTGCCGGCACAGTATAGAATGTCTCCATTACCACAGAAAGTTCTGGGCTGTGAACGGTGCTATTCTTGGACGTTCCAGGCCTTTCTGAATTTCTTCACGGAGGCCTGAGGAAGCAGTGCTGGGACAGGGTGAGGGCCAGAGCAGGCTCAAGTTCTTCCACTGACTGTTCTCTCCCCTCCTGAATCCCAGACAGGGGGGCTGCTGCCTGCCCCTGGAGCCCTCTGCTGGGTGGGAGCAGGAAGAGGGCACAGACATCTGTCCGCTGTCTGGTGGGCATTGCTGTGATTTGCCCTGCCTGCACACACGTCCAACCACCTCATAGGTATCCCCACCCGTCATCTAATTAGCAGTGAGGTCGAGTCAGAGATGACGGAATCCAGTCCCAGACATTCCAGAGAAACACTTCCTGCAGCCCAAATCCCAGGCACTTCCTGACTCTCGGGAAAATCCTCACCGGTTTTGGTAGTTATGACTTTTAAAGTAAAAGAGGAAAATCCACCTAGCCCAGTACCTGAGCCTGAGAGTGCACATGTCATGTTGACTATTACTATGAAAGCCCCTAGGATTCTGACCTGAACTCCTCATCAGCCCTCCTGCAGTCCTCCACACACCTTCACCATCTTCCCTGTGTTCACGCCATGCAGGTTTATTTTTAGACAGACGTCCATATAGCTATTTTCCCACTACTGCAGTGCTGAGGACACACCGCCAGGCCTCACACTCCTGACAAAAGCCATGCCCGAGGGCAGCGTTCTTGTCCCTGTCACATGTCCACTCCACCCCACCCCACCCCAGCCTCTTCTCCCTGCCCAGATTCTGATCTCTTCTCCATAGATCTAAAGGCTTCATTCTTTTAAAATCCGGATGGAGACCTTCTAGGGCTTTCTTAGTTCTTTTAGCAGGTCTCTTCTCAGACATTTCTACAGTACCTTGAGCCCTGGCCATATCTTCTCACACACAGGTGAGCTCTGACCTAGTTCATTCTTAGTACAAAGTAGTCATCGGTGAATCCTGGACCAATGAGTAATGCAGCCTTGCACACATACTTTATTGCACCTGCAACAATTTCAGTTCAGTCAATTCCAACTCATAGCAACCCATCTGTGTCAGAGTAAAACCGTGTTCATAGATTTTTAATGGCAGAACTTTGGGGCAGGAGAGCACCAGATCTTTCTTCCATGGCACCATTGAGTAGACCTGAGTATCCAGCTTTTCAGTTAGAAGTTAAGTAGTCAAAGTCATTGAGTTTATTCCAATTTATAGTGACTTGAGGTGGGTAAGTACACCAGGGGCTTCTAAGGCAGGAATTGTTACAAAAGCAGAGTGCCCCGTATTTCTTCCACAAGGAGGCTGCTGGAGGTGAATTGCTGACCTTCTGGCTAGCAGCAGAGCACGTCAGCCACTGCACCACCCAGGTTCCTTTTGTCTGCCATAGCTAACAGACGCTGCCCTGGACATGCTCACCAAGTTGTGTCACGAAATCTGGAGAACAAACACTTGGCCAACTGACTGGAAGAGATCTATATTTGTTCCCATTCCAAAGAAAGGTGACCCAACAGAGTGTGAAAATTATAGAACAATATCGTTGATTTCACATGCAAGCAAGATTCTGCTGAAGACTATCCAAAAATGACTGGAACAACACATCAGCAGAGAACTGCCAGAAGTCCAGGCTGGGTTTAGAAGGGGTCATGGTACTAGGGATATTGTAGCTAGTGTTAGATGGATATTGGCTGAAAGCAGGGAGTACCAGAGGAATGTCTATCTGTGCTTCATTGATTATGCAAAGGCATTTGACTGTGTGGACCATAACAAACTGTGGCTGACTCTGAGAAGAATGGAAATCCCAGAACACTGGATCGTGCTAATGCGAAACTTATACTTGAACCAAGAGGCAGTCAACCAAGAGGCAGAACAGAGCAAGGGAACACTGCATGGTTCAAAATTGGGAAGGGCATATGCCAGGGATGTGTCCTGTCTCCATACCTTTTTAACCTGTATGCAGAACAGATCATCCGGGAGGCTGGGCTCTATGAGGAGAAATGTGGCATGAGTATTGGTGGAAGATCTATAAACAATCTGTGTTATGCACATAACACAACCCTGCTTGCTGAAACTGAGGAGGACCTGAGGTGTTTGCTGCTGAGGGTCAGGGACAGCAGCCTTCAATATGGATTGAGGCTCACTGTCTAGAAGACAAAGATTCTCACCACTGGACCAATTGGCAGCATCAGGATGGATGGTGAAGAGACTGAGATTGTTCACAGCCTTCATCTGCTTGGCTCCACAATCAACACTCTTGGCACTAGCAGCCAGGAAATTAAAAGATGTAGTGCAATGGTAAAGTCTGCTGTTAGGGACCTCTCTAAAGTACTCAAGAGCAATGGTGTGTCTCTGGAGACAAAGGTGCGTCTGGTACAGGCCATGGTCTTTGTAATCACTTATTATGCATCAGAGAGCTGGACAATGACCAGGGAGCATAGAAGGAGAATTGATGCTTTTGAGCTTTGGTGTTGGAGAAGAGTGCTGAGGGTGCTATGGACTGCTAGGTAAGCAAACAGATTCACCCTGGAGAGGGTTAAACCAGGCTGCTCCTTGGAGGCAAGGATTCTGAGGCTTCGTCTGACATACTTTGGTCATGTTGTAACGAGGGATCAGTCCTTGGAGAGGGACATCATGCTTGGGAGGGCACGCTCAGGAGGGGAAATCCCTCTGGGAGATGGATTGATTCGGTGACTGGGGCAATCGGGATGAGTGTGTCGGAGACAGTGAGATTGGCACAGGACAGAGCAGAGTTTAGAGCTGCTGTACATAGGGTCGCTATGAGTCGCAAGCGACTCAACAGCACATAACAACATAACAACAACAGGTCTGTGTAATGAAAATGTTCTCAGGATCTGGGGACAGAAACGGTCATGGTATTGACTACAGCTCCAGAAACATCAGTGCCTGTGGTCCCCAGGTTCGGTGCGTGTGGTGACCCGGTTCAGAACTCTGGATTAAGTGAGGCGAATAGCAGAAAGGAAGGAGAAGAGAGAGACAACAGGTTGGACAGCAGCTGCTAGAGACGCAAAACCAGGCAGAGGCTCCAGGGAGGGAAAAGGGACTGATCCTAATCCTGTTTTCAAGTGATTGCAACTGCAATTAAAGAAAGAAAACAACCTAGATCAAATATCCAAAGACTGAAGAGGTAAGGAATTTTGTATCAAGAGAAACAGCCTGGCTATGCAGAGAGAGCATAGGTGGCCTGATGGCAAGAAGCTGCGCTGCAATCCTGAAGGCACGCAGTTCAAATCCAACAGCTGCTCTGTGGGCAAAAGATGGGCAATCTCCCCTCGTGTGATTAACTGCCTCTGAAAACCTTCCAGAAGGTCAGTCATGGGTCAGTTCTGACTCAACAGTACACAACTACCACAACAATGTGGAGATAACTATGGGTGGACATCAGGTCATCCTAAAGGGCTCACAGTTTCCCCCATCTTAGGAGAAACTCATGATTCTTACACGGTTGCAGAACAAACACAGCCGTGACTTCTGTTTCACAATTTACAGGGCTGATTTAATGTATTTTCGGCAAGAATATGATATTCCCGACAATCACAATTCTTCTCGACACTGGTGTGTTCCGAGGGCAAATGTTCCATATTCCATGCTCCCTGATTTGTTTTTAGGGCTTTCCAGGTATATGCGAAAGTCTCATAGAAATGCAAATTGATGGCATCTGAGGATATAGAAGCTTCAGACCCTGTGCCTGCATTCTGTAAATAACCGTCTCCCAAGAACTGCCAGGGAAGTCAGTGAAAGAAGGGGGGCTCCCAAGGAAACCCACCGTGCAGGCAGGGCTCCTGTCTTTTCAAGCCTGCCCTGGACTCGCGAGGGGGCGCCACCCCCTTTCTGTGGTCTGGAAGCCACTGAGGTCCAGCTTCCCAAATGATGGTGGAGGTGCTGCTGCTGCAAACACATGGGGTTAACCTCCGACCCGACGGGGGACGGACGGGTGGTGACTGCTTCTAGATGAGCACGAGGTGGGGGGCTGGTGGGGAGGGGTGCCAGTGCCAGGACTCGCTTTCAAAATCTCTTTCCAAATGGGGAAAAGCCAGGGAGAGGAGGACTACAGGCAGTTCTAATTGTTCTGATAATGTTCTTTAGTTCAGGTGGAATTATAGGTGCTCGTTTTATTATTAAGCTGTAAAATCTAGCCCCTCCACCTGTCAGTTTGTTGTTGTGTATGGTGGCTGGCATGTTGCCACGGCATTGGCAGTCATGCCATCAATATCTCAAACACCAGCGGGGTCGCCCAGGGTCAGCGGAGCTTCCAGACTAACCTAGAGTGAGAGAGAGGTCTGAGGATTTCATTTAAAACGTAGTCCGTGCAAACCAGATGGACAGTGCTGGAAGGTGCGTGAGAAGACACAGAGACCACAACAAGATCCCCCAACATAGCAATGATCATAGAGAAGTTGCAGGACCAGGCAGTCATTTTGTTGTTGTTGTTGTATATGAAAATACCAAAGCCAAGCTCAAGTTCATTGTTTCCAAGTTAGAATGAACTCATAGCTGACCTGCCAGTGAGTTCTCTGAGGCTGTAAGTTGAAAGATAGGAGACTACCCATCTTTCTCCTGCAGGATAGCTGGTGGATGTGCACTGCCTGCCTTTGAGTCGGTTGCACAACTCCTTATCCACTAGACCGCCGGAGCCTCCCTAAAGTACATGGGATGGTGTGTAGGCCAACTTAGGGGCAAAGCATAAAGACTATAGACACATTGTGTGCACTCTTTTGATGCTACCTTGTTGTTGTTGTTGTTATGTGCCGTCAAGTCGTTTGCGACTCATCGTGACCCTATGTACAACAGCCCTAAACCGTGCTCTATCCTGCGCCAATCTCATTACCTCTGACACACCCATCCCGATTACCCCAGTCACTGAATCAATCCACCTCATAGAGGGTCTTCCCCTCCTGCACTGTCCCTCTACTCTACCCAGCATGATGTCCCTCTCTAAAGACCTTTCTCTCCTTACAACATGTCCAAAGTATGTCAGACGAAGCTGCATCTTTTTTTATGTGGTATATAGGAATACCTACTGTGGAGAGAAACACATAAGAAAATTTCCAAGATCTCTCTGATTCTGGAAACTATGGAATTCAAACCATCTTCTGCAGATCGGGCAAGTCATAGGCTCCTTAGGAACTGAGTGTGCCCTTATTAGCGCTCTCAGAGTGGTGCTGTAGGACGTGGTGGTCAGGAAGAAAGGTAATCTGCCTGTGGTCAGGCTCTCAGTGACTGACTACAGTCTGGGGCCCAGGGACGACTGGGCCAGCCAGCCGCGTCAGCAGCAGCTCCAGGATTTGGTTTATAAGTAAAAACAAGCAGTGGGGGGGAAGAACAGCTGGTGTTGAGTCTGGTGCTAGGATTAGTCTGCAACGCTAATCACAAGAAGTGGAAAAAATTAGGAGGTCCTGCTTGCCAAGGAGTTTTCAAACACATGCATATGCTGCAGGCACAGTGGGATTAGACTCTCCCAGTGAGAACCAGGTAGGCGGCTGCAGTCAGGAGCCAGAGCTGGCCCCGGTGGTCAGTCATCAACTTGGAGCCCCCTGGCTCTGATATGACATGAGAGGGGTCTTTAACCTCCCCAGAGATATTGGCTCAAAGACTATGGTGTGCAGCGCAGGCAGGCTTCAAATACTCCTCCATGGTGTCTTGGAAAGGGGCCGGAACCAACGGGGAGTGGGGAGGGAATGACCCTGAGCAATGGACACAGCAGAGTTGAAGGGGAAGCTCAATGGGGACACAGCAGAGTTGAAGGGGAAGCTCAATGGTATCCAGAGAAGACGACCAGGCAGGATCTACAGGTCTAGGGGAAGTCTGCGAGCCCGGGCAAGGCAGGTATTAAGAGATACAACCTTCAAACAGTCTGTAGCAACATTAGCATTCAGGGTAATTATGTGGACCCCACACTAATAAGCATGATATATGGAAGTCTACCTGTCCTAGAAGGCTTCCTAACATTGTCTAGCAACCCCTCACATCTTGGCCCAATTTTCTTAAAAAATGAGGGTTTTGTTCCAGTAGAGGCTGCAGCGAAGCCCCAGTAGGTGGGGATGAGGGTTAAGTAGGGAAAGAGAGAATCAGCCCACGAAGATGAAATGAAGATTTTTAACTGACATCATTGAAGCCAAAAGATATAACAAGACCACAACCCAGTACAGAGCAGACACTCAGATGTTATGGAGAAAAGGGAGGAGGTGGCAGTGGCATTACGGTTAGCTGTGGCTGACTGGCCCTCAACTTACAGTGACCTCACCTGCAAAAGGACAAATCACTGCCGGGTCCTAGGCCATGCCCACAATCAGATCTTTGCAATACATAGTCACAAAATTAACTTGTTAATTTTTCATAACCACCATTCTTCCTCCTTCATCTTTGTCCAATAGCTCTCCTGAACTGTGTTCAGATGGGCAATGATTTAGAAAATTACTACATAACTGGGAGGGGGGTTGGCTCAGCATTACGCTAAGTGAACTAACTCAGCCCTATAAGGACAAATACTGTATAAGACCATTATTGTAGAAATAGAAACATAACTAGTTAACTGTGTATGAGGATTCAAGGAAGGGAGGGGAGGAGCAGAGGGGTGAGGATGGACAGGGGGCACACAAAGTGATGGGTGGAGGAAGGAAGGGTAAAGGAAACGGGTAAAATTTGGCAGGGATCTGAAAAAGCAGGGGAATGGTGGGCATAGTCCGATGTTAATTAATTTAATAAAATAAAATGAATCAGAATGAGTGAAGGATAATGTGAAACAAACTTTGTAAGTAAACTAATATAAAATAAAAATTTAAAAAAACCCACAACACATTAAGAACCCTTCCTC
This sequence comes from Elephantulus edwardii, assembly GCF_000299155.1. Classification (NCBI taxonomy): domain Eukaryota; kingdom Metazoa; phylum Chordata; class Mammalia; order Macroscelidea; family Macroscelididae; genus Elephantulus; species Elephantulus edwardii. Next base: position 11,633,605 of record NW_006399759.1, read on the forward strand.
CCCCCCCAAAAAAAAAAACAAACACCAAACCACCACCAACCCAACACTAAGTCAGTTTCCACTGAATAGATTCCAGCTTATGGCAGGCCCTATGGGTCAGGGTAGAGCTCTGGCCATAGTCATTCCAATGGCTGATTTTTAGAAGCAGGTTGCCAAGTCTTTCCTCCTAGTCCATCAAAGTCTGGAAGCTGGGCTGAAACTATGTCAGCCTCACAACAACACAGAATCCTCCACTGACTGATGTGTGTGCCTTTACGTGAGGCTCACTGGCCAGGATCCCCAAGTGTAAGGTGAGCATTCACTCACTGAGCCGCCGATGCTTCAGAGAACGTGGAAGGGACCACAGAAACAGGTGGAGGAGCAAAGGATGGAGAGGAATGGGAGTCACTAGCATCTGCTAGAACAGGGTGAGAGATGAAGGAGTCTTTGGGAGGCCTGGATTCTGGAATCACACAATGAGTGCGGACCAGCTGAGTGCCAGGCTGAGAAGCAGTTGGCCTCAAGATCTCCGGAGAGGACCCAAAACCTGCACAAGACTCTCCATTCGTAGATCTTAGAAACATGGAGATAATCATGGCAAAGCATGTGTTTTTACAGCAGGGAGGGTTGGCTTGGTTGCATCTGGGCCTGCACTGGGCTGACAACAACGCTCAGGTCCCTGGCGTCCTGGTTCCACGAAGCATTCTGCTAAGGTTGCACAATATCATTTGTGTGGAAGAGCTGATTGTAGATGTTCTCAAATGTCTTTCCCAGCCCGTCTCGGCTCCCCAAAACCCTCATCCTGATGTTGCTATTTGCTTCCACGAAATGTGGAGCTTCTCAAAAGGCATTCAATTTCCTTTGTTGCTATTCAATTGCCATAGTCAATTAAAATCTATCAATGCCCCTGAATAAATTTGTGCTAGGTGAAGAAAGAGGCTCCGCACAATCTCGCGACATGATCTCTATTACCTTATGTTACTTTAATAGCTAGAGTAATAGTTTGTTATTAATGGAATTAAGCAATTTAGTTCAAGCTTCCCAGAGGTCTTATAAGACAACTATTATAATTCGTATTCTCAGATTTTCCATTGAGTAGATGCCATATGTTTTACATTACTTTCTAATGTTTCAAGAGATAGCAGTAGTATATTTAATATCTGGCTTTGTTTAATGATTCTAAAGCCTCTTTCAATGGTAGGTAAGTGGCTGCTGGAATTTTGAGTAATTTAAAAGTCGACATTGTACAAATAATTACCTCGCATATTATTCAGCCCAATTTCAATTTGTACTTTCACTATGCCATCCATCCATCCTAAAATTCTGGGCCCAGAATGTGTTTTGCAGCTTTCTCACTAGAAAACAGTTTTCTGTCCTTATGGAGATACCAGAAAACAACACACATGCTTCAAATGCCCACACAGACATACACCACAGACACACACACACACCCTTCCCACTACCAACAACTTAGCATATTTGAACAGAGTCATATTTAATAAAAAATTTACAAAAAATTCTGATGGTTGCAAAACCTGTTTTTAGAAGAGATAAATGTATTCGTTGCATTATGAAACAGCTTGAGAAAACAAGATCTTACAATGTACACCATCTCTGTATTTAAATAGTTTCATTTCTATTCATGAGGCTCCCTGATTAGATACATGGAAAATATCATCAGTAAAGTATGAATAATTCTGACAAATTAATAGCTGATTTTTTTTTTTAAAGAATGAAAATATGTGTAAGCAGCTCATCCTCATTAGATAAAGCTGCCGTCGGGGGTACTTGAAAATCGTGGCCTGCCCAGGCACAGCGTGACGCTTTCCCATGCGACAAGTCCCTGGCAAGGGGACCTCCAGGGAGCTGTGAGAAAGGTCAGTGTTGTGGCCACGGACGGGTCCAGGCACACTTGTGGTTGGCCAAGGGTCTGGATGTCCTAATTGACATCATTCCTGTGTGGCTGGCAGGGGAAAGATGACAGATTGTAGAACAGTAAAAGGCCTGAGGAATTGTCTCATCCCACTGCCCAAGATAACTTAGACCTTTTCCACGTTTACCAATTAGGGTATGAATGAGATGGACTGGCCCAAGGCACACAGCTAGTAATGCAAAGAGGCAGGACTTGGATTCTCGTTTCTGGACTCAGAGTCCAGTGCTGCTTCTGAAGGCTCTTTCGAAATGAAATAATTTCTATTATTGCTAGGTGCCCTTAAGTCAGTTCCAACTCTTACCGAACTCTACAAACAAGCAAACAAAACCCTCCCTGGTTCTGCATCACCCTCACAATCCCTGCTGTGTTTAAACACATCGTTGCAGTCACTGAGTCCCTGAGTAATGCAAATGGTTAAGGGCCTCAGCTTTTAACCAAAGGCTGGAGGCTTGAGCGGACCCAAATATGCACTGGGAGAAAGACACAGTGATTCACTCCTGAAAAAGCAGCCAATGAGAACTGTACAGACCAAACGTCTACCCCCAAAACAGATGGGGTCACTGTGGGTCAGAGTTGGCCTCACGGCAGCTGATACTGATATCATCTATCTGCTCATGTCAATCCCTGTGCTGGACATCCGGGACACTGAGACAGAGGGGACACAGTCTCTTCATCAAAGGCCAGGGTCTAATGCCCAGAGAATCTTAGGACACAGTTATTGTGACATGAACTGTGTCCCCCTCTGAAGATAGGCTGAAGTATCAGTGAATGTGATCATATTTGGTGAAACAGAGTTTTTCTTCATGGATATTGTCAGCTAAATTAACAATACCATACAAGAGTAGGGTAGGTCTTACTCCTTTCTAAGTGGTGTCTTATAAACAGGGAAAAACACATATGGGGAAGATAGAAATGTGACAACGAGGGCAGATGTATCTATAAGCAGCAAAATAACAACAACAACAAAACCAAAAAAACCCAACAAAAAAACCAGACAAAACCCACCAAGAACTGCCAGCAGCCCCCAGACACTAGAAATAAGACAAGGAATAGCTTCTTTCTCAGAGCCTTCAGAAGGAATCAACATGGTAGATACCCTGAATTGGACTTTCAGCCTCCACGACGATGAGAAAATAAACTTCTCTTGTTTAAAACCACCCACTTTGTGGTATTTTGTATGGCAGCCCTCAGAGACTCAGGCAACAGCCAAGTGAGATACAACAGAGGAGGTAGTCTGTGCCCAGGAAAAAGCATTCGCTTTACAGTGAAGAAGACTGGCTTACAACTGGACGCTACTTCCTACCCAAGCAATCATGTGCATGCCTTTAGATAGCTCTGAATCTTGGTTTATTCATGCTTTAAAAACGGGAATAAAGATTCCTACTCATAGAAGGAGATAGTCTGTCTTTCTCCTGAGGAGCAGCTGCTGTATTTAAACCACCAGAGACACAATCTTTGAGCTGGCAGTGTAACTTCCTATGAACGACACCATCAGAGCTCCCTTTGTTCTGGATTGTTGCTGTTTGTAGGAATCAACCCATAGCTGACCCTCCAGCAGATTTCAGAGGCAATAAATAGCATGGGAGGAGACTGCCCAGCCTTCTCCTGCAGAACATTTGGTGGATTCAAACCACCTGCCTTTGGGATTGTAGGGCAGCTGCTTATCACTAGGCCACCAGAACTCTCGTTTGTTATACATAGTGCTCTATAATAATTGCTCTTCTCGCGTCTTCTGTCTGTACTATGATTCCACTAAGCTCCCAGCCCCAAATAGAGCCCTCTCTTGTTCTCTTTGCTCATATTTCAAAGCACAAAATTCCAATTGGTCCAGCTAAGTTCTTACAGTCACGCTCAATAAGCTACATGTGGCTCCCTGGGTGTCCACTACACTCCAATAACTAAGCCAAAGTTGGCGGGAGGAGGAGGGTGACGTGACTGTTCTCCAACAGCAAGGACAATGGGTAAGAGTAGGTGGTAACTAACACAAGGTGGTGTGGCCCAGACAAAGCACCTGAAACTCATCTGATACCGAAGGTATTCATGGTGCATTTTCTCTCCTGCATTGAAAGTATGTCACAGAAGCACAGAGGAGGGAATAATCTGTTTTGTCCCAGGAAGGATTCCAGGTCATGCATGTGTCATGAAAAGGGCAGAAATGTATAAAAGGGCCAGGGTGTGATCAGGGATGAGCTTCAAAGAGCCATGCTGAGAAGGCACCCCATAAGAACAGGGGAGAATGAGGGTGTGGTTTGCGTTCTAGAGAGCTTACTTTGGACACCAGCATGGAGGGGGAACTAGGAACAGGAGCAGCAGGAAGGGGATTGCTTCGGCCCTTCAAGTCAGAACTGGTGATGGCCTTGTGTCTAAGGCAAGGGACAGTGGAGACGGAGTGACAGACAGACTTAAGAGACAGCTGGAAGACAGAGCTGGGAGCCTGGCACAGGGGCAGGCATGGAAAGTGATGGAGGAAAGTGCAGAAAGGACTCCTGGGGGTCTGAGTTGGGGGCTAGCCATGGTGTCCATTCTCCAAAAGAGGCAACACAGGAAGAACAGTGAGTGTGAGGAAAGAAGAGCCGTTCGGTGAGGGCTGACGGCACCTGAGTGGCATCTGGTAGGCAGGTGGACACGCTGGAGGGACGGGGGAACAGATCTGGGCATCACCACGTAACAGCACAGGGACAGCAGATCAATACACCTTGAGGACTGGAGGAGAGCGATAAGGGTTTCAAGCTTTTGGCAGGGGATGAAAGAGGCCAACCAGGAGCAGAGGTGGCAGCCCTGCTGTGTGGGAAGCCAGGCATGCGGGGAGCTAGCAGCAATGGAAGGTGACTGGCAACCCCCCAATCACCCTCAATAATAGCTCTTCCAAAAGGGCAAGCTGAAGCCACTGAGGGCCCTGGCCCCACGTCCTGGAGGAGCAGGACCTCCACTGCCTTCTGAGCAGGAGGTAGAGTCCCCTTGAAACCACTCCTAGACTAACGGTAAAGTCTATCTGAGTTGTAAAATCAACAGGGTTTGGAGGCTAGCATCAAGGTTGTGCACCTACTTGCTTGCAGAAGTGGTGGGGAGCTCTTAATAGGCTCAGGGAGAGGGAGAAGGGTCCTTAGGGGTGCTCTGTCTATTAGAAGTAATGGTCTTACAGAGCAGGAGGTGAAAGCTTCTTCCCCCTACCTCTTGCCCCCAGGGACTGGAGCAGCCTCAGCCTTTCAACAAAAGGGCAGGAAATACGCCTGAGTCCACAAGGCCCTCAGGATCTGATTCCCGAAGAAGGATGGGCAGTAACACAGTTCCTGGTCTGGTAACTGGACTGGCCAGGGTTGCCCTCTCACCATCCAGAGGTCCCCATGTCGGGGCTGGAAGCCTGTTCATTTAAACAGGCTTGAGGTAGGAGGGTGAATAAACCAGCATTAATATTGAAGGCCTGCCACTCTGTTTACTTTTACAAGCCCCAACTTCCCATAAATCCAAGTCAGAATCAATCATCTTTTATTGAAGATATTAATGGCAATTCCATTATTTAAATCTAATCAATGCAGGGCTTTGCGAGCACGCATGCGTGCTTTTTTTCTCCCTTCTTTGTATAGAAGCCAAACACTTTGAAGGAGTTTTTGACCAATGGATGGGAAAAAGAAGTCAAATGACCTTGCTCCCATCTCAGCGCTGCAGTTAGATAACAGCCTAAGGAAAAGGATCTGGTTTCGCCCCGTTTATCCTTCAGAGTGGAAAGGGTTTAATTCCACTGGACTAGGAAAAAAAGACAAATTCTTCTGCACACTCATCATGCTGCGCCCAAAAGCTGTCAGGGACACTCACCGTCACTGGGTTTTAAATTTGGCTATCACGAAGCTGAGCTGCAATCTACTGCTTTCCAATCAGAAGACCTTTTTAAATTTTTTTGTTTTCCATTTTTCCCACTGACCCAAGTCTTTCAGGAACTGGCTTCAATAGTCTACAAAACAGCTAATGTTTAGCAGAAACGAGTGGAGGCTAATGCATTCCCAGAAGTAAAGGACAAATAAACAAGACAGAAATGTACTGGTCCAGGAAATCAAAAAGGAAACAAACCTCCAGAGACTATATCCCTGAAGTAGTACCTTGTGTGTAGGTGTTGCCAGGTACTGACTCATTGAGACCCTAGCACCAGCAGATCGAAATCCTGCCCTATCTTGGGCCATTGCCATCATCTCCACCATGTTCAAGTTCATCGTTATAGTCACTGTGTCCACTCATCTCACTGAGGGGGGCTTCTCTTCTCCTTGAACCTCCACCTTTCCCAGCAAGAGGCTTTTTGTCCAAGGACTGCTATCTCCTGACAAACATGCCCGAAGTCTGTGAGAGCAGGCTTTCCCATCCTTGCCTCTAAGGAGCACCCTAGCTGAACTTCCTCTCAGGCAGGTTCGTTAGTTCTCTTGATTGACCACAGGCTATTCAGTACTCTTCGCCAGCACCACCACACAAAGGCATCAGTTAGTCTTTGCTCTTGCTTGTGGTGGGTTCCCGCAAACACATGCCTCATAGAGAAGCCAATGGGAGTGTGAGGGTGCTCTACTCCTTACGCACCGTCAGCTGAGAGAGTAAAGGGAGTGGAAAGGCCTCAGTGACAAGTGGTTTGTGCTCCTCTACTAACTAAATCACTGGTAGCACTGGTGGTTTAGTGGTAAGGTGGTGTGCTGCTAGTGTGAAGTTCAAATCTACCAATTGTTCTGTAGGGGGAAGATGAGGAATCACCTCCCGTGCAACGTATAGCCTCTGGAAGCCCACTGGAGGGTCAGCTACGGGTTGGTTCTGACTTGACAGTACTTAACAACAAGGGCTAACTAAAATGCTGGCAGTTCATACCTTCCCACTGGTGTCATGGAGGAAAGGCCTGGCAATCTGCTCACCTAAAGATCACAATCATGGAACTCTCATGGGGTAGTTCAACTCTCTAACACCTGAGGTTATCCAGCGTTTGAAGTCAATGGTAATGGCCTCTTCACCTCACCCCCTTTTAAAGGAGAGTATAGTGACGTTTCAGTTTGAACTTGCTTATGAGTAACAGATGGTCTGTGTCAGGATTAGCACCTGGCCTGGTTTTGGAAAGGCAGAGGGTGAGCAAAAGAGGGGCAGACCCTGCATGAGATGGACAGACACAGTGCCTGCTGCCATGGCACAAGTCTGACAGGGATGATAAGGATGGCCCAGCATAATAGGACAGGGTTCCGACCAGTTGTTCAGAGAGTCACTATGAGCCACAGTCGACTGGACGGCATCTAACAACATCATGAAGTGAGGGAGCTCTGGTAGTGTAGTTCACAGGAGGCCAAGCTGTTAACTCAAAGGCCATACCTCTCTGGTGGTTCGAATCCACCAGCGGCTCCATGGGAGAAAGACAGACAATCTTCTCTGATGTGATTTACAGCCTGGTGACCCAGGGAAGGACCCGTTATGGTGGGAAAGATTGAAAGCTAACAAAGCAGGGTTGTGCACTGCAGAGCTGATTCTAATTCAGTGACTCCATGTGGAACGGCAAAACTGCCCCACAGGGCCCCGGGCGGTAATCTTTATGTGAACAGATGACGAGGAGGTCTTTCCTCCAATGGAAATTAGTCACCTTTCAGTTAACAACTATTTTTCACTAATCTTAGACTTAACAGGACCTCTTTGGAAGAATGACGAGAACATCTTTCAAACCTAAACCTGGAGTAACAGTGAATGAGGACCCTCTTGGTACCTGCGTGAACTGACCTTCTCATTATCCCTGGCCGACTCCCTCCTGGCTGAAGTCCCTCCACTCTGCCCAAATAGTCATCCCTAACTACATTTTTCCTCTGTTCAGTGCTGACCTGGTTGAGGGTCCAGCTCCTCCACTCCCAGACTGAGCTCACCCACGCCAGCCTTTCCAAAGGCCAGCTGAGTACTGTGTCCACAGGACAGGGGTGCCACGAACACATGCCCTGGAATGGCCTCAGCACACAAGATTCCAGGAGAACTGTTGTCGAGGGCTGGCTTCTGAGAATGCCCTACCTCTGCAGGGGATCGGGGGACTTCTGGCTCAACCTGCTCCAGAGGCTGCAGGGGACTAGCTGTTCTCCATTTCCATTCAAAACAAAACAAGGGAAAATGGGCTTAAATTGCAGCAAGGGAGATTTAGGTCAGATAGAGGAAAAGACTGCAGGAGTGACTGGAATGGGGATCTGGGAGCTGATGGAATTTCCTTCCCTAGAGATCTTTGGGAACAGGTTTTAGTGTCAGGGTGATTTATCCCCAGGGCTCACTGTTGGAGAAGGATGGGTGGGCCCAGCAGGCATCCCCTGTGCTTAGCTGGGGCCTTAGTGCTGCCTCTGTGACATCCTCTCACTGAGAACAGGAGGACAAATTACATAAAAACACATGTGTAACAGAGCATCATTTCTAGGGGGCTGTCAGAAGATTACACTTTCTGTTAGAGCCCATGGAAATGCCACGCTCACTACCTTGTGACAGAAGATGATGTCTTTCCTGTCTTTGATTGCTGGGCTGCAGATCAGGCCCCCTGTCCACCCTCTGCTCTCCACCCCTTCTGAATAACAACTTAGTCTTCTGTCAGTCTACCCATGGCCATGCATGGGCAGCTACTACCCATCCTGAAAAGCTGGAGGAGTGCTGTGGGAGGGAGAGCTTTGCAGACCTCCAGAGGCTGGCACGGTGCAGGCCTCAGGCCAGAGCTGCCAGAGAGTGGGAGAGGAGGGAGAGACTGGAACACAGGTTTTGGGATGTGCCCCCTCTTCTCTGGCGCAGGTAGAAGACTGGAATCCAAGCCAGATGATTTCAACAGGCAGCCAAGGGCACAGATGATTGTGGATGCAGCTCTGTAGCCAATGGATAGCATTCTATGGATGCCGTTGTTTTCATATTGGTGGCTTTCCCTGCTCCACTTCCTATGCCTACACTTAAGTTTCTTCTTTCTCCTACTTCTGATTGCTACAGTCTTTCCTCTGCCTGGGACCCAGCGTAGCTCCCTTCTTGAGGGCAGGCGCCAGCCCCTCACCTTGTGTCTGATAATCCCAAATACTTGTGGTGTTGTGAAGATCTAAAAAATCCAGCTGCCATCAAGCTGATTCTGACTCATGTGACCCCAAGAGTCACAAGGCTCATTTTTATAGACGTAGACTGTTTGGCCCTTTTTCTTCCGGGGGTCCTTCTCAGTGGACTGCCTGGCAATGGAGTGTTAATGGTTTGCCCCACGCAGACTCTGGAAGTGCTCTGCTGTTGGGACTTGCAGTGAGCAAGCCCATGACTTCTGGGGACCCCGTGCACAAACAGATCAGATTATTATCTGATCTGCAGGGTTTCCATTGGCTGATTTTGGAAGTCAATCGCCAGGGCTTTCTTCTAAAACCTCTAGAAGGCCGATGAAAGCAGCCCAGTCAGCTCACAGATCAGTTTCTGGGCCAGGACTGTGGTGAAGCTGCACTTGATAGGGATGGCTCTCTTAGAGCTTAACTCCCCAGAACAGTGGCGGTGTGTACCCCCTCCACACTCCTGGGTCAGCCTGATTCAGCTCAAACTGATCCACAGTGCTGATGTCAACAAGGCAGCACGCAGGGGATTGCCCAGTGGTGGACTCTTTCTCTAATCCTGGTTGCACGAGTTCAGGAATGGCATGCAGATGGGGTAGTTCCACGGAGCAATGTCGGTGGGTGGAGGGCCACCCTCAGCAGTTCATTCTAACTATAGAACCTCATTTGGCACCCGGGCCAGAAATAGCTGATCTGCAAACCTCAGAGTTTATTTTTGTGGCAAAGTTTGATTTTCCAAGTGGCCTGTCTCCTTCCCTACCTTGCACCTGGCCCAGCGGAGAGGGCTGCCAGGAACAGTTGTGAGGTTGTGTTCTATTCAAGGGCACCTGGCCAAAGGAGAGAAGGCTGACACAGCCCGCAATCCTTGCCATATGCCCTGGGTGGATGTATGCTCGCGAGACAATCAATTAGCCTTTTGCTAATTTGCACACAAGCACCGAACAGACTAGTAGTGGTCCTGACAGGGTCCTACACAGGGAGATGCACAGTGGGCACATCTGTCATCTGTGGGCTGACTGTGTGAAGATGCTACTCCATGTGCATGCACCCTTTAACACTGATCCCATTTACCAGCATTCAAATCACTTGGGAAAGAACTCTTCAGATCTTGGCTTCTAATCATAAATTAGTCCTCTCTCCTTCTTTCTCCCTCTCCCCCCCGACAAGAGTGACAGGATAGAGAATACCTAGAGGCATCTGGGCGTTGTAGGATGAGTGTCCCACACACAGTGAAATGGAAGTGTTTCTGTCAACACTCATTCATTCAAACACTCATTGGTGTCCACAACATCCATTGTTACAGGTCTGAGTTCCAGAAAAGAACGAGCTAGAGTCCTCAGGCAGGAGCTTGTAGTTAACTGGGGAGATCAGCAAACGTACACATTCTTAGAATCTGATGGCCATCAATGCAGTGCTCAGAATTTATACCAAGCACTATGGAAGAACAACTCATTTGCTCAATAAATATTTCTTGAGCACCATGCATACATGCCATGCATTATGGTTCTAGGCACTGGAGACACAGCAGAGACCTTATAAGACCAACATCCTTGAGAGAGCATTTATATTTAAGGAGATGATCATATTTAGCTACTTATTTAGCTTGCTTCAAACTACAGGCTTCAAAGCTGGAAACTGAAGTTACCAAATCTATACATGTAGGGGGGAGCGATCCAGGCAATGACAATGACTTGTGCAAAGACCTGAAGGCACTAAGGGTTAGATACCTAGGAGTGCACATGCACAGGAAGTTCTCAGAACTTGGAGATCAATTGGAGAAGGAGTAGGTCTGGGCTGTGATGAACACCTCAATAGAGGTCACCCTCTCAGATATGAAACAACATGGCTAAAGACCATTCTTATAATCAGGCTTTCTCTGCACTCCCTGACCTCACAGCAGAGACTCCTTGACAGCCTTGTGCCCTGGACAGCTACTGCCCCCACCTCAACTTCTGTCAGGATGTGCAAGGTGAACGTGTTAGTAGTCGCTCCCCTAGGGTTAGTGTCATTCAGTGTGGTAATTCTCGGTGCCACCTACCCCCCCTTTGCCATGGAGTCCCTCTCACACGAGACCATACCAAATCCTTAATAACGTTTGTCATCAATTGTAATCATAGAATAAATATGTGGTAAATTTAGTTACAAACTCTTTGAATGTAGTATTTCTTAGCTTATATGAATATGAAGAACTATATTGTTTTGTAGATTCCTTGTTCATTCAATTATAACAGTACTTAAAACATAATTAGTAAGGTGGAGAAGCACATTTTTTCCCTCCCTTAATTACTACTTTGCTCTCAATAAAGTTACTGACATAGGGTCACAAATACTAATTACCCCAATATTAGGGTTAAAAACACCAGAAAATTTGACAAAACCATCGACCTTAAAACTGGCAGCAGCATAAACAAATCACGTACTTGTAACACATAGAGAGGAAATCACTGTAGCTGAGGAATAATGACAGCTCTGACCAGAGCTCACTATTGTTATGTGCTGTTGAGTTGTCTGTGAATACAGTGACCCTCTGTGCAACAGCTCTGAACCCTGCTCTGAATCCTGAGTCAATCTCACTGTATCCGACACACCCGCCTCCATTACCCCAGTCACTGAATCATTCCATCTCACTGAGGGTCTTCCTCTCCTGCTCTGTCCCTCCACCCTTCCAAGCATGATGTCCCTCTCCAAGGACTGGTCCCTCCTCGCAACATGTCCAAAGTATATCAGACAGAGCTTCAGAATCCTTGCCTCCAAGGAGCAGCCCAGTTTCACACTCTCTAGAACAGAGCTGTTTGTTCCATTAGCAGTCCATGGTATATTCAACATTCTTCTCCAACACCACAGCTCAAAGGCATTGATTTGAAGGTCTCAAAGATCTCACTAGGTCTCAAAAGCAAATGAGAAAGTGTTTGCCTTGTAGATATAGTGATACATGTAAGCTCGGCTTATGAAAAATGCTTCTGTGGTTTAACTATAAGGACATTTTTATAAAACTTAACTGTTGTTCAAACACTGCACAAACATTGTTATAGTCATTTTAGTGACCCTCCCTTTGACATCGCCACCAGATATGGATCACATCTCTCTAGTGATATCATCATTCTTATGACTTGTACACATTACCATCTCACGATCTTGCATTTTAAGTTTTCCAAGTGTTTTCACACCATTCTCTCTTCAGGGTCAAGAGGGGACCCTTGGGGGGGAAATAGAGAAGGACTGTTGTTGCCATTTGTGATACCAAAGAACAAACTACAACAGAGAGACAGATGGTCCTTGTTTTGCGCAAAGTCACACAATGAACTGGGGCAGAACAGTCCATGCCTCCTTGTTGTTAATAGAATCCAGCTCCCACCTGGTATAAAGCTGCTTGCCATTCCTTATAGCACAGCCCATAAGCTCTCATCAAGTGCCAATCATTTACCTACCCACCACCAGCAGTACCTACTATGTGTCAGACCCAACCTCCATGCAGAGAGCCATGTCTCGGTTGTCCTTCCTTCCATTTGCTATGACCCAAGAGGCCTAAACTGGTAGGCCCAGGCTATCACCCACCTGAAGCCAGCTGACCATGACCCAGAATCACCATCACCCTGTCGTGCTCCTCACTCACTGAGTCCTCTCGTCCCAGGCCACCTGGAGGCGCACTGTTTACAGCTGCCAATACAGAATTTGACTTATGGAAGCGAGCTGGGTGCTAAGACAAGGGAGGAGGTTTAAGCCTCATTCACAGAGCTGGAGTCCTCTGTGAAAGACAAAGGTACACAGCAAACCTCCTGGGCCCTGCCTTTGATTTGTAGCAACTCATTTAGATAAAAGCATCTGGTTTAGAAGGTAGCAACAACTACAACAAAAAAATCATTAAAAGTCCATTTCTGCTTTTACAAAGCAACCTAGTAACACACAGGAGGTAACAATTAACCCGGCCCCCTTCTTCAGGTACACAGGCAGGTGTTTAGAGCAGGAGATGAAAGTCAGCAAACAGAAGGAGGTTCTTTCTGGGGTCCCTTCTCAGACCAGTATGGGTGCAGCCCCACCCGCCAGCCAGAGCCTCGCCCTCCCAGTAGTGTCCTGCCTCAGCATCCCAGAATAAACACAGCAATTACTTATTTAGCACAGGTTAAGGCTTTCAAAAGTGGACCCAAAGTGTTCTGCTGGTTGCACAGGTACTACAGCTACTGACTTGAGAAAATGGATCAAGTTCACCTGCCCCAGTACCACCTAGACAAGATTACCTATGGTGAGGTTGCTCTGACTACCCCCATGGGCTCCCGCCTCCTCCCAGGCCCACCCGACCTTTGATCCACCTATCCATCCATCCATCCATCCATCCATCCATCCATCCATCCACACCTAACTTACCCTGCATTCCTGTATCCCTTACACCTTAGATCTTGTCCTTTTCCCCAGACCTTCCAGTAGCCTCTCTCAAACACCCAGCCATGGAATGTTTTCCTTCTCTGGTTTACTGACGATATTACCTCCCTGGAACACAATTTAGAACTCAGTTCGACTTGGAGTTTCAAATAGTGAAAACAGTAAATGGTCCTGACTGCTAGCTGAACAGCTGGAAGTTCAAAGCCACTTGGTGGTCCCTCAGAAGAAAGGCCTGGTGGTCTACTTCAAACAGTCATCTAAAACCCTGTATTGCACAATTTACCCTTACACATTGGGGTCCCCATCAGTCAGAGTGAACTGGGTGATGCCTGGTTTTTCTACTCTCACTGTCCAGCGAGTTATGGGCTCACACTCCATTGCTGTGAGCTCCGTGGGGCAGAGAGCAGTGCTGTGGAGTAAGATGCTTAATAAATACTGAGAAGTCCTGGCAGGAAGTAAGCTTTCAAAAGTAAGCTCACCAGCATCTCATTTAACCTGTCTCACCGCTGTGCTCAGGGAGAGCAGGGCCCACTGTGCCCCCTGGAGTAGCTCACACAGCTGCCACTTTAGGGCAGGGAGGGCAGTACCTGCAGGGACCCGCTCACCCCAGGCCAGAGCCCTCCCTTCTGCTGCTCCAAGCACGGCACTTGCCACAGGAGACAAGACCTCCCTGGACCCTTCCAGGCCCAGGGTCACAGTAAGCTCAATTTCACATTTGAGTCAAGTTTTAAAAAGCACATTCCATATTAGGGTGCTCTCGTGGTCTGTGTAACTTTGAGTCAGAAATGACCAAAAGCTGACCTTCCAGTGGGTTTTCAGAGGCAGTTAATCACACTGCAGGACACTGCTCATCTTTCTGCCACGGAGCAGCTGGTGGATTTGAACCATGTACCTCTGGGGACTGCAGCTCAGCCTCTTACCACTAGGCCACCAGAGCTCTCTAGTGATGTCACTAGAGAGATGTGACCCCATATCTGGGGACAGTGTCAGAGGGAGTGTTACTAAAATGACGCCATAAAATGCTTTTACATAATTAAACAACAGAAGCATGTTTCATAAGCCCAGTTGACATGTGTCACTATACTTACTGGACAAACACTCTCTGCTTACTTGGTTTTGAGACCTTCTAGCATAGTTCTGATGAGCTGGTGGTAAGAATCTGTGCTGTGATCCTAAAGGCACACGGTTCGAATCAGCCAGCTGCTCCACAGGAGAAGGACTGACAATCTCCTCCTGTGCAATTACTGCCTCTGAAAGCCCACTAGAGGGTCAGTTATAGGTTGGTTCCAACTCGATGGTACACAACAACAAGAGTGGTCTGCTTGCAAGGAGATGCACTCCGAGCAGGTTTGAAGCCATCAGGGTCTTTGCAGGAGAAAGATGGGCAATCATCTCCTGTGCAAATGACTGTCTCTGAAACCCTGCTGAAGGATCACGTATGAGTTGGTCCCGACTTGACAGTATACAACTACAACATATTCAAAGGGATGCTGCATCATTCACTCGAGTTTGAATTCAAAGGGGCCTCACATCATTCATGGATTTGGGAAACATTTACAGCAGGGCACCATAGTATTAGATGCTAGAGTTCTAGTTAGTGGATGGTGAACGGGTTTTAATTCCAGTCTTGCCACTTACCAGTTAAGTGATTTAACCTCCTTGTGCACTAGTTTCTTCATCTGCAAAACAGAAGTTCTTTTTTTTTTCTTTTCTGATAATCCTCTGGCAGCCTGGTCCATGGGGAGCTGCACTGCTAACTCAAAGGTTGTACCACTTTGGTTTGAACCCACCAGTGGCTGTGAGAGAAAAAGACAGGCAACCCCTCCTGCATAGTCTGCTGCCTCAGAAACCCAATGGATGGTCAGCTTCGAGTGGGTTCTGATTCGACAGCAAATAGTCTAGAGTTTCAACAAGTTGTAGAGGCTCTGATGATGTCCCTCTTTGAGCACTTGGCTGCTAACTTGGAAGGGCAGAAGTTCGAACCCCCTAGTCACCCCACAGGAGAAAGATGCGGCAGTCTGCTTCTGTAAGGATTTACAGCCATGGAATTATTATGGGGGGGGGTGGTTCCACCCTGTCCTACAGGTAGGGTACTATGTGTCAGAGTTTGACTCGATGGCAGTGAGTGTTGGCCTGTTGGCCTCAGGAGGTTGGTGTGACTTAGAATAGTCCGTGAAACATTTACTACACAAGGGCTTGCTGTAATCATTATTCTCGGGGGCTGGAACTGCAGCGAGTCACAGAATTGGCTCATACTCCCTTCAGGACCAAATGCACTTTCAAGAAAGGTGGTTTCCAGTCAGTTTGCTCAGTGCACCCAGCCATCGGAGATCCTCTCAGGAGAAGGTGGCCAGCATGGATCCTGTACAAGACATCATCTTGCTCTGCTTCACCAAGGACATGAGGAATCCTGGACCCTTCCTACTTACTTCTGGTGGGAAAATTCCAAGCACCAACCATAGCTCACTAGGGAACTCTGGTGGTCTAGTAACTAGAGAGCTGCACATAAAGGCAGGTGGCTCGACTCCACCAGCAGCTCAGTCGGAGAAAGATGGGCAATCTCTTTTCATGCAATTTACAGCCTCTGAAAAACCCATTGGGGGGTTAGCAATGAGTTGGTTCTGACTCAATGGCAATGAGGACAGGGACAGGGAGAAGGAGACTCATACAGTTTACCATGAGCCTCGTAAAGAAGACATGAACTCTTTTCAGTCCACAGTATGGTTGAAACTAGACAGTGGAAAGATGGCTATCAGAGATGCTGGGGCCCGTCTCACCCAGAGCTGCCACTTACTGGTCTGGGAGCTTTAAAACATGCATGCCCCTGTCCCTTTTTGTTCTGCTCTTCATCTGTAGCTCAGGGGGTGTTGGATTCTTGATTAATCTCCATTGGCCAATGTGGACCTGCCCTGTGGTGGGCCCCTCTGGATATGGCTGCATGTGGGCTGCTGGCCCCACCACAATTAGCACTGTGGCTTCAGAAGGTACGTCAGCGTGTCCTTAGGGCATCTGTCATTAGCCATTACGAAGTCATTATCTGGTAAATAATTCATCACTCGAGAGAAGGGGTAAGCTGCCAATAAACAATAATCCATTTAGAATGTTTGTGGTGACGTTGAGAGCTGGGGATGCAGCTTTGAGGGAGGCACTTTCCTCATCGGGTGTCCTCACCACGAGTGTCTGCATGGCCTGTGAGAGCCCACTCAGGCCTGGCTTCCCCTCCAAAGCCCTCCCTCACCACGCCCAACCACAGGGACCACCCTCTTCTCAGCTAAGTTATGAGATACTCTCAGTAACAGCAACATTTATTATTTAATGGCTACTAAGTGCCAAGAGAGCTGGGCAATAACAAAGGATGAAAGAAGAATTGATGCCTTTGAATCGTGGTGCTGGACAACAGTCTTGAACATACCATGGACCACCAAAATAACAAACAGGTCTGTATTAGAGATTTTGAAGCTCCATCTTACATACTTTGGACACATGGCCAGGAGGGACCAGTTCATGGAGAAAGACATCATATTTGGGAGGGTGGAGGAACACAGCAGGAGAAGAAGACCCTGGAGGGGATGGATTGGTACAGTAAATAGAGTAATGGGGCTAGGTGTGTCAGCATCAGTGAGACTGACTCAGGACAGGACAGGCTGCAGAGCTGTTGTACATAGGGCCACTATGAGTCACAGGCTACTTAATGGCACATAACAAGTGCCAAGTAGTCACTAAATAATAGTAGTCTAGTAGTGAGAAACCGAACAGCAATCCTGAAGACACATGGTTTGAGGCCACCAGCTGCTCCAGAAGAGAAGGATGGACACTCTCCTCCCATGTGATTAACTGCTTTTGAAAACCCACTGGAGGGTCAACTATGGGTCAGTTCTCACTCAATGGCACACAACCACCACCACCAGAAATGCCAAGTAGGGAGCTTTGGTGACCTCTGGGGAAGAAGTTTCAGTGTCAATCCAAAGACAGGCAGTTCAAATCCACCAGTAGCTCCACTGGAGAAAGATGGGGAATCTCTTTCTGTGAGATTTACAGTTTCTGGACGCCCACTTGTGGCTCAGCTTTAAGTCCATTCCAACTCAAAGGCACATAACAACAACAGATGCCAAGTGTGAGGCTAAGCATTTTACATGCCTTTTCCCATCTGATCCCCGCAAGTGCTGTGGGGAGGGCGATATTGCTATTATTCCACAACCCTGCTTGCTGAAACTGAAGAGGACCTGAAGTGCTTGCTGCAGAAGGTCAAGAGCTGCAGCCTCCTATATGGATTGAAGCGCAACATCAAGAAAACAAAGATTCTCACCACTGAGCCAATTGGCAGCATCAGTATGGATGGTGAAGAGATTGAGATAGTTAACAATTTTAGTTCACTTGGCTCCACAGTCAACACTCTTGGTAACAGCAGCCAGGAAATCAGGAGATGAATTTCATTGAGAAAGTCAGCCGTGAGGGACCTCTCAAGAGTACTGAAGAGCAACGACGTCAGGCTGGAGACTAAGGTGCACCTGATCCAGGCTATAGTCTTTGCAATTATGTGCTTGCATTGGAGAATTGGACAGTGAATAGGGATGATAGAGAATTGATGCCTTTCAGCTGTGGTGCTGGAGACGAGTGTTGAATATACCATGGACTGCTAGGAGAACAAACACGTTTGTCCTAGAGAAGGTGAAGCCAGAATGTTCCCTGGAATCAAGGATTCTGAAGCTTCGTCTGACATACTCTGGGCATGTTGCAAGGAGGGACTGGTCCTTGGAGAGGGACATCATGTTTGGGAGAGCGGAGGGACAGCACAGGAGAGGAAGACCCTCAATGAGATGGATCGATTCTGAGTGGAGTGGTGGGAATGAGTGTGTTTGAGACGGCGAGGTTGGCACAGGATAGAACGGCATTTAGGGCTCTTGTACATACGGTCACTATGAGGCGCAAGCGATTTGATGGCACATAACAACATCAACAGTAGATCAGTAAACTGAGGCCATTTAATCAGAAAGCTTTGGGCCTAAGACTTAGACCCAGCTCTGTGTGACTTGATTGTTTGCAATCTTCCCCCCCCCTTTTATATTGATGTGTAATAGTTCACAGCGTCAAGGACTCTCCTTCATAGGGTCGCTATGAGTCGCCTGCGACTCGACGGCTCTTAACAACAACAATAGTTCACACTCTTAGTTAACATGCTCTACTATCATCTGCCAGAAGCTTTAACCTTTCTGCACTTGTCTGGTCTTACTTTTTCTGTGTGACCCACGCCTGCTTAGTTAGACTGTGAGTCTTAGGGGGCTGTCTTTTCCTTCTAAGCCTCCCTCACAGAGGTGGATCCCTGACCACATTTCACGATGGCTGTAGACCAGGTGCTCCTAGCCGTGTGGCTTGTTAGTGGCAGCTGAAGGTCAAACTCAAGCGGATTGGAGAGAGAATGGAGATTTTGTGCCTGAATGTGTCATTTCTTAATAGGCCTGTTGCCTTTCACCTCATCAGGGGAGAAACTGCAGCCTCCCAGTCACACTCCTCAGAGAACTCGGTGCTGCTGAGCGCGCTCCAGCATGAACCCAGGCTCTTGAGGGTTAGCTTAAAGGAAAGGTTAACACTATCAAGGGCTCCTCTTCCTCCCATGCTATCACTCTGTCTGCAAAGCTGGTAGCCTGTCCTACTTCTACAGGACCCTTTCAAAGGCCCGACCAGAGACCTCCACTGCTAAGATGCCCGGCACTCTCGACTTCTCCTGAGAAGAGCACAGCAGAAACCATCAGCACCAACCAGCCCGCCAGCCTCCCTGGAGCCTGGAGTCATGACAGGACTTGGTTATAATCCGTAGACCACCCAAACCGCCCTGAGTCAGGAGTTCCAATGAGCGGGGCGGAACTGCTGGATGCTGGGCCCTGTAATTGTCGCACATCTGGGATGTTGTAACAAACCTCTGTGGCCACATTACGTGGTGCTTAAAAGCCACAATGGTTCCACCGACACTCATTTTCCAATCACTTGTGGTAATCAGCTCAAATAGGAGCCCTTTTAGCCTTTTAACCTCTCCCACTGTGGAGAACAGGGCAGGCCAGCCTGGCAGGCACAGAGGGCAGGAGGACGGGTCACCTTGCTGCTTTCTAGAACAGCTTGAAACAGCCGGAGCCCTCCCATTTCCTTTGAGCAGAATTGCCTCACAGGAGGAGCTAGTCCTGTCCTATTTGCCAGGCTTCCACACTGACACACATCCTCCGTCCCCTTCCCAAACGGTCAAGCTTTCAGGAACGGGGAAAGATTCCACCCCGAGGCAGCTCAGCTTTTTTTGACCATGATCTCAGCTTGCAGTTTAGTTTGGGGCTGAGACAGGCTGACCAAAGAGGACAGGGAAAGGCAAATGCAGTCTCTGTCCTGGGCAGTGTTAAGCCCTGGCATGGCTGACCCTGTCAGTCCGTGGACCTCTTCAGTCTCGGCTTCACTGCAATCCCATCCCTGCAGAAAGATGCTGTCAAATAACTAAACTCTTTTCATGGGGCCACTGAGAGTTCTTGGCTGAACTGGCTGCAACTCCTCACTGTTGCTGTTACTCGACAACTCGAGTATGACTCATAGCAACCCTCTGAAGAGCAGATCTGAACCCTCTTAACCCTTATCATCTCTGACACACTGGAGCCCGGTGCCGCACTCACTGTGTCAACCCATCCAGTTGATAGTCTTCTTCTCTTTTGCTGTCCCTACACCTTTCCAATCATACAATGTCCCTCTCCAAGGAACAGCCTCTCTTAGCACGGTGGCACCTTTCTAATTCAGTGCAATGATGCTGTCTTCCATGTTTAGGGATCAATGTCTCTAATTCTGGTCCTTAGAAGCCCTGGCTGGGGTGGGAACTATGTCCAGGTCCCAGGGAGAGAAAAGCATGAGCCTTACTCTTCTGTTTGTTTTCACCTCACTGAGTTCCAAGACTTCAAAGGACCCACGTAAGACTAGAAACCAGAAGTCTCACTCACTCATTGCCATCAAGTCAGATCTGACTCATCACTGACCCTCCCATGCATTTCTGGAGGCTATAAGTTGCATGAGAGGAGACTGTCCATCTTTCTCCCTGTTGCTGCTGGTGTATTTGAATGCGAGGCACTTTTTTTCAGTTAGCAGCACAACTATGTACAGACTACACCATCAGGAGCAATAAAAGAAAGAAAAATAAGCAGAGAAAGAGAGAATGCAGCAGTTAATGCCACTGATGTAAAACAAACAAAAAACAACTTAATAAAGCAAGCCCACTGCCGTAGACTCTGTTGTTCTCGGTGGTACGGAGTAAAACTCTACAGGGCACACTCACGCAATTTTGCACCTTTATTATAAATGAGTCACTTGTCTCTCAGCGAGGCCTCGGCTGTTCATTGGAACTACCTGGGGAACTCTAAAAAACATACCAATGCATGAGTTCTGAGATTTTGACTTAATTGATCTGGGGTGTAGCCTGGATAACAAGATTTTAAGAAACTTCTATCAGGTGACTAAATATACAGCCGACGGCTTAGAGACACAAGAAGCAGCGAATCTGTTACAACGTGACTCTCCCAATGGTGTGGGGGGGAAATGGTGCCAAAGTTAGAGACATTTTCCCTAAAAGTCCTAGCACTGGTAATGCCGTGAGCATTGCTGCGTTGTTAGGACCTGTCAAGATGGTTCCGATGCAGAGGGAACTTACACACCACAGTGGGAACCTCTGACCCAGTCCTGCATGATCTTCACAATCGGCGTCTGATCTCACTGTTGCAACTACTGTGTCAGTTCACCTCATTGAAGGTCTTCCTCTTTTTTCTTTTTTTAACCTTCTACTCTTCTAAATATGATGACCTTTTAACAGGGACTTACTCATCCTGATAACTTGTTCAAAGTACCTGAGATGAAGTCTCAAGATTTAGACTTCTCAAAGAACATTCTGGCTCTGCTTGTTCCAAGATAGATTTGTTCATTCTGCTGGCAGTTCACGGTGTATTCAATATTCTTCACCAACACCATAATTCAAAGGCATCAATTCTTTTTCAGTAGCCTTCCCTATTCATCGCCTGCCTTTCATATGCATATGAGGCAACTGAAAAGACTTCATTGAAAATGTTTTGGTCATAAGATCTTAAATAGAACTCATGGATGTGATCTGTACGTCTGCAGATCTTCTAGTAAGTCTTAGAGCTCATGTAAAAACATTCTGGGGAAGGGGAAGGTGAACAAGCATGACAACACGTGACAGCCTAAGCACTCCAGGGAGCTCTGGTGGCCCAGGGGTTAAAGAGTCGTACTACCAACTCAAAGGCAGGTGGTACAAATCCACCAGCTGCTCCTCAGGAGAAAGACAGGCAGTCTCTGCCCATGTGATCTACAGCCTCTGAAGGCTCATTGGAGGGTGAGCTACAAGTTGTTTCTAGCTCAACAGCAATGAGTTGAGTTGAAATATTCAGTTTCTGGATGACCTAATCCAGGAGTCAATTTTAGAATATCTTAAAAAAAAATTGGTAAATTATATATCATGCAAAGGAGCTTGAGTGGCCTAGTGGTAGGGAGTTGTGCTGGCAAACCAAAGGTATGCAGTTCAAATCCACAAGCTTCTCTGTGGGAGAAAGATGGGTAACCTCCTCCTGTGCAGTTAACTGCCTCTGAAAACCCACTGTAGGGTTGGTTCTGATTTGATGGTACACAACAACAACATGTATACTTCAGGAATTTGTAGTATCTTCATAACTCGTATCTCAAGGACACAGATTTCCAGAACTCTTGTAGTACTCTGAGTTCAGAGTGATGATTAAGCTATAAAAAACAAAACAAAAAGAAACAAAGAAAACCCCCACTGACACTTACCCACAAAAGAGCAATTAAACTGGACTATCTGGGGAAAAAGCTTTTCACATGATACTAACATGTGTCCAAGGCTGAGGGCTGCTGGCCCAGGCCACACAATTCCTCTCTCCCAACTTGAGAGGTAGAAAGGCCAGGCTTTCTTCTCATTTTAAAGCTGAGGTGACTGAGGATCAGGAAGTTATATGGGACTTGTCCTGTTTCACTGCTAGTATAAGAACTAGGAGCCAGAGGTTTGTCAGCTGTCCAAGGTTCGTCTGCCTCTCTTCCTTAGAACATATACTCTTTAGCAGCTCTGTGGGCTCCGAGGTAAACAAGATCATCTCATCTCCTGATATTACCATGGCCCTTATCTGTAACTGGTGGCAATCAGAGGGAGGTGCCTGTTCTCAAGATCTCATGGTCCAGGAAGGAAGATGAGAATTCACAGGGAATACAGATTCCCAGGCCAGGGGAAGCAGAGGCAGAGACCCTGGGATCACAAAGGGCTTTTGGGAAGACAGCAATCAAGCAGGGATTGTGTGGATAAACTGAGGCTGACATGCAAGCAAGACCAGTGGATAACTGGCACTGAGGAGTGAGCTGGAGTGGCCTGGCCTTTAGCACAGAGAGCTGGCATCCTAGAATGACGGTGGTCACAACCAAAGTACAGGGTTTGTTGGAGATAGGGCAAAATTTGTGTCATGTCCAAGTTTACATGCAAGTGGGAGGGAAAGAGGCTCAGAAAGACAGCAGAAGGACGCAGCCACAGTGGGCAAAAGGAGAAAGACTTGATTTCCCTGAGCAACTAGGAGGGGAAGACATTTGCTAAGACGAGGTGAGCAGGGCAGCTTGGAGATCCTCACGATTATAAGACAAATTTGGAATCACTGCAGGAAGGCAGATGCACTGGTGGTTGTTTAGACCAGGCGGAGGCCCTGGCTATGGCTCTGATAAGGAAGTCCGTGCCTGAGCACGTTGGCACAGTTAATGCAGCTTCTCAGAAGTCTCAACACAGAGGTGTCCAAGGGAAGAAAGCAGCTTTGAAAGTTCCCAGGGTGAGATCGAGACAGGTGGCTCTGGTCAAGTGACATAGTTGTTTATCTGCTGGCAGGAGTATCATTGAGAAGGCTGCCCACAAGTCCATTCTTAGGATGGATTCTATGGAGGTTAAAAGGAGGGACAGAAGGTCTGGAGTTCTTAACGAAGTAGGGCTGTGAAGAAGGCAAAGGACAGAGAGTGTGGTCAGAGAGGACGCCTGCAGGATTGATCTGTGGGAGGTGGTGCTGCAGTGAAGGCGGAAGTTCTGTGCACAGCACTGGTGGTCACGTCAAACGGTTCATGTCCCCGCAGCTCTGGACACATTCCCAGTGTCCTCCAAGGGTGCAGAGTGCTCAGGGAATATTGTCTGGGGACAAACGGGCTGGATGGAACAGCCCAGGGATAGAGCTAGAGACGCTGCCAGGCGAGCTGTCACTGCTTTTCATCACCTCCAAAGCCCAGGAGTCTGCTAATAGCACTTGGTTCTGCAGACACCAGGTCCTCCATAACTGCCTCGCCCACCCAGGCCGCGTGCCTGCCACAGTCACATGCTGCATGCGGGCTTCAGACTCCAGCCCTGTTAGCTGGTTGGTTCTAGGTCGGGGTTGTCCCCTGAGAGGTCATAAGTTCAAAATCACCAGCTGCTTCTCAGCAGAAAGATGACTCTGCCTCCCCCCACTAAGATTTACAACTTACGACACCGAACTGGAGCGTCGCTAAGAGTCAGAGTCAATCCGACTGTACTGCTTTTGGTTTGAGTTCAATAACTTAAACATTGGTGGTTCAAACCTACTCAGTGGCTCTTCAGATAAAAGGCCTGGTGACCTGATTCCATAAAAATTAAACCCAGGAAAACCTTCTGGGTGGTTCCACTCTATAACACGTGAGTTTATCCTGAGTCAGTATGGACTATGTTATTCATGTTGTTTTTGTTTGCATTTTCAGTTGAGATGGTCCTATGTTTGGTGACTTAGGTGATATTTACTAAACCAGTGAAAAAGAGAGCAGGGCCCCAGGCTTTGCCCTGGAACAGGTCCCATCTGTAACAGGACTCAGAGCCCTTTAACTGGCCCAGTTTCCACAGAAACTGATAGTATCTTCCACTGCTCACCATGGGCCACAGTGAAGCCATGGAATCTTCCTATCTTCTCAGGCATCAACGAATGTCCTACCCACGTGAAGGGAAAGTATAACCCAGCACCAGGGCACGTGTGCTGCCAGGAGTGGCTGTGGCTGTGTGTGACTTATTTATTTACCCAGGAGGTCGTGGGTGAATGTAGTGGAGGAGGGAGCGTACAGAAGTGAATCAGACATGACGCCTATCCTCCAGCAACTGGTGAAGCGGCAGGAAGACAGAGGTGGGTTCACAGTGGAGACAAAGAGCAGAGAGCTGGAGGCCCTGGAGGGTGCGCCCTAGCAGGAATGTCTGCTGACACTATTTTGTTCCTCCCCTTGCTCTTAAGATAGATGGTTCCTGAAGACTGTGATGGGCAAGAACCATGGGCCAGCAGGGAACAAAAGAATCCAGACTAAGGGTCATGATTTAAGGAACCAAAACACATTGTACTAGGTCTTTCTAGCCACTCTCTACCCCCTACCTCTCTTGCAGTGTCTGAATCTTGAATGCATTTCCTAGGAGAATGGACTTCTATGAAGAACATCTCTCAGATCTTCTCTGAGACACGTCCTTCCCGCTAGGCACTGGGAATCCTCTGATTACTAACCATAGGCTAACTTCTTTGCTTTCCAACCCTCCTACTCTGCTTGGACCGACCTTTCCATAGTGTTTGGGATAGCTAACAAGGCCAGATGCCCAGCCAGTTGGTGGTGCCATCAGGATGGGCCAGCAGCTTGCCAGCTCCCCAGGATCCCTCAAATCTGCTCCGGCAGCCTCCCTGGCAGCTGGGTCACAGCAGGCTGCTGCATAGGGGATACTACTCCCATTACAGCAGCTGATCCAGGCCCAGCCTAGAGCCTATTCCTACTTCTTGCTGATACACTTGGACAGGAGCATCCCAGAGTTGCATTTTCTTTTTTTATGTGGAAGGCCTTGAAGAGTGGAGGTCTCTGAGTCCAGAGAGGGAGCTCTTCGACAAAGCAGGCAATGTGTCAGTCTGGTAGTGTGTACCCCTGACACAGAGAGATGCTGGGGTTCAGTTCACCACTGGCCTCCAGGCAGAAACCAAAAGGCTTTGAGTCAGAAGGCACCAGGTGAGATGCTGCTGTGGATGGGCCACCGCAGCAGCTATGGGGCTGCCACGGACTGTGGTTACACAACATTCAGTCCCTTGTGCTACAAGAAGGCATAGCGTGGGCCCAGGGACTTCTAAAGGCTCATGGGCCACAGGGTCACTCTAGGCAGAGCTGGCTGAACCCCAGTGCCCACTAGCCACTCTCCAACATGTTTCTCTGCAGGTCCAGCATCTGTCCCTTCAACAACACTTGAAAGGGGGATAATAAGAACAAGTCCAGCCTCCTGGGCTTCCCATTCTGCAGGTGCCTCCTGGCCCCAGTCAGGGGAGATGAAGGGAACCTTCAAATTCTTTTCATAAAGCAGCTATATATTCCTTCAACTCCCTTGACTGCCTTATCTCTATGGTCTAGGTTTGAGAATTCTAAATAAAAAAATTAGGTCAGATCTCTATAAATTCAACGGAATGAAATAATTAAATGATTATGCCATGATACACACACAATGGTTACGGTGGTGGTATTTAAGAGTGAAATATTCAAAATAGGCTAAATGTACATTATTAGGGCAACCACTGGGTACATTATTTCACATTCATAGAATATAAAGTCTTTGAAAATCATGCTACAGACATATATTTACTGACCTGTGTACCCGTGACAGACTGTTAAGTTTTTAAAAAAACCCCACATTAAATATTTATGTGTTGTATGTTCTTGTGTACACTTTACAAATATGCACAGGGAAAGAGACATCAAAATGGTTCTCTCCAAATAGAAATTACTTTCAAAGTTTTAAGGACCATCTTTTATAAATATTTTTCAATGAACATATAGTATCTACTTTGACAAAATAATTATTATATATATACACACACACACATATATATACACATATACATATATGTGTATATGTATATATAAATATATAAATAAACTCTTTGCCAACGAGTCACAACTGACTCATAACTAACCCACTGGCGATTTTTCAAAGGCTATAAATTGCATGGGATGACACTACTCATTTTTGTTCCACAGAACAGCTGGCCAATTAGAACCTCAAGATTTTGGGTTGACAGGAAAATTTTTCACCACTAGGGCCACAAGAACTCTATACACATATGTATGTGGGGGGTATGTGTGTGTACAATGTACACACACACACACACACACCGTGTCTTTATATCTGGTGGCCTAACAGTAAGAATCTGTGCTGCAATCCCAAAGGCACAAGGTTCAAATCTACTAGCTGCTCTATGGAAAAGTACGAACAATCTTCTTCTGTGCAATAAAGTGCTTCTGAAAACCTGCTGAAGGGTCAGCTATTGATCACTTTTAACTTGATGGTACACAATAACAACAAATACACTAACTAAAAAATTATCCAGCGATTGTTGGTCACCTCTGGATCTAATCTCCTGCAGAAATGCAACACTCAGCTGGGAAGAGAAGGGTCCGTGCAATTCTCTTAGGTTGATTCCTGGAGGACTGGGGCCAAGATGGCTTAGCCAAGCCCTGGACACAGTTAACTACATGCCGGTGGAAATCTCTCACAGGACAAAAGGCTAAAAGGACAGGTACATTTTCTTCGTTTCTCCCTGAAACTGAGTACAAAGGGACATAGCTGGTCAAGGTCTGAGGCCTTTCTATTTGTGGACTGGGTGATGTGAACAGAGACCTACCTTGCGCCGTCCGTCTCTGGTAAGCTCCGGATTCGTCCCCAGGATGTGAAACCCTTGGCAATCACCAACACTCAGAACAGCATGGGAAGCGCCGGGAGGCCAGGCAAGCTAGAGAAAGGAAGAGGGGGAAGGTATCATCTTGTGCAAAAGGACTCATTTTTAATTCCAGGATCTTGGATGCTTCCTATCCTAAGTGGATGCTTGCCTGTGATTTTGATATCTCAGATACTGTTTGTCTGAAGTATCTCACACAGGGTGTGCCCAAACCCTGTCACCACACACCAGATAATAATGGGGAACATGTGGGCAGCATGGTACCCAGAACTGAGGACACTTACTACTTGCCCTCTCTGATCCCCCAAACACCAAAACAAAGAAAAACCAAACAAAGAGCTGTCTAGTCAATTCTGACTTGAGGTGACTTTATGGGTGCGGAGCTCCAGAGTTTTCAAGCAGAGTGCTAAGCCTTGCTTCAAAAGCACCTCTGGGTTAGTCTGAACCACCAACGTTTGGGTTAGCCAGCACTTTTTACACCACCTAGCCATGTGCACCACCAAAGAGGCCCTCCAAAGACAAAGAGCCTTAATCTCCACAGCTAAGTCATAAACACTGAATACAAGAGAATAACGGCATTATCTTCTGTCTTATCTAACACACCGGAAATGTCAGAGGTGGGGAAAAAGGAAGAAATTTTAGTCTTTAATCTAATGCTGAAAAACAAACAGGAGACAGACTCTCAAATTACAAAAACAAATCATTACTTCTTTTAGACAATGGCCAAAAAGACCTTGAAGAGGCAAAGAATGGAGTCTCTGGAGAGAATTTCTTTTTTCCTTTTACAATATAGATTTAATACCCAGTAGAAAAAGGCTATCCATTATGGGAGGCAGGGTTCTACCTCGCTCCCTCTTTGAAATGTAATAGATGGGAAAGCAATCTCCGCGACAGGAAACGGCATCCTCCACTGCAAAACACGCACGCCTGTCATCACCTGGGAATCAATATATTTTTTAAACTGAATATATCATTATCAATTGATTTTCCTTTTTCCTCTTAGCACTCCAGAGTCCCGGGCAGCGGGGGAAAGCTTTAATGTGATATGAAGGATTTGGACGGGTAAATAAGTTATTGTAAACTAATTCCATCTTATGGTGGAGCTTCTCTCTGACAACGTGACAGGTCTTTTCTCAGATCCTCTCAACCTAAGCTTTCTCAGTGCATTCTGACAGAGATACACGTGTGTCATATCAAATAGCCATTTTAGAGCTGAAGGTGGCAAAAATATTATTTTTCCCAAGGATAGAGTGTTTCCTTTATGATTAAGAAATAACCACTGTGGGGAAGTGTGGCATATGGGTTGCTTTTATATAAAAGGTATTTCTTGCTTGGTCTTGTAATGTTCTTCAAATGATTGGGAGGGTCTATGTATACATAGGTACTTGTAACCCACCAAGAGGATTGGACACCTTGCTAATACTGCAAATAATGTGCATGACATGATTTTTTTTTTAAATCCCTCTCTCCCTTCTAGTGGGAAATGACTTACAGCTGGTCTTACAATGGGTTTTCAGAGGATGTAAATCACAAAGGAGGAGAAGTCCTATCTTTTTTCCTGCGGAGCAGCTGGTGGATTCAAACTGTCTGCTTTTGAGTTGGCAGCACACTTCTCTATCCACTAGGCAAACAGAGAATGTTGTTGTGTGTTATCGGGTCTGTATCGACTTATAACTGGCCCACCAGTGAGTTTTTAGAGGCTGTAATTCCAAACAGAAGAGATTTCTTATTGTTCTCCTATGGCACAACTGATGGATTTGAACCACCTGATTTCAAGTTGGCACCACAACTCTTTACTACTGGGCTATTAGAGCTCCCTAAACAGAATAAAATGGTGCAAACAAGGTATATGGAATCCTAAAGAGGAGATTGGTCAGTCTGCCATCCCACTAGGCTTACAATGAGCCATTCCAGAGGCAGAAATTATCAGCAAGAAGAGATGAGAGTAAAGTGTGTCCTTTGGACCTGGGGACCCTGTGCTGAGAGTTGTATACCAAGAAAACACACACACACACACACACACACACACACACACACACACACACACGGAGAGGATGAGGGAGAGGGTGGGGAAAGGGGAGAGGAGGGGGGAGGGGAGAGGGGAAGGGAACCAGGAGAGGGAGAGGGAGGGAGAGAGAAAAAGAAGAAGAGAGGAAATTGTAACAACATACATATCACATGATTGTGAGATGCAGCAGCAGAAAATGTGGGGAGAACCACTAACAGGAGATGGCTCAGTGGATTTCCCAACTTATGGAGTAAGATGCAGTGGGTGTAAGAAGGATTTTTTTTTCTATCTGTGATTAATTGACTATGCAAAGGCATTTGACTGTGTGGATCACAACAAATTGTGGCTAACCTTGAGAAGAATGGGAATCCAAGAACACTTAATTGGGCTCATGAGAAACCTATGCTTGGACCAGGAGAAAGCTGTCAGAACAGAGCAATAAAACACTGTATGGTTCAAAATCGGGAAAGGAGTGTGCCAGAAATGTATCCTGTCTCCATAGCTTTTAAATCTGTATGAAGAATTGACCATTTGGGAGGCTGGACTTTACCAGAAGGCCTGTAGCATCAGGATGGAGGAAGACTCATTAACAACCCAAATTATATAGATGACACAACATTGCTTGCTGACACTGAGGAAGAAGACCTAAAGTATCTTCTGCAGAAGGTTAAGGGCTATAGTTTGCAATATGGTTTGAAGTTCAACATGAAGAAAAGAAAGATTCTCACCATTGGGACAATTGGCAGCAGTGTGACAGATAAAGAAAAGACTGATATTATTAATAATTTCAGCTTGCTTGGTTCCACAGTTAACATTCTTAGCACTAGGAGTCAGGAAATTAAAAAAACTAATTGCATTAGGAAAATCTGCTGTCAGGGACTCACCAGAGTGCTGAAGAGCAAGGATAATAGCCTAGAGACTAAGATGTGCCTGATCCAGGATGGTCTTTGCAATTACTTGCTATGCACCAGAGAACTCTGGACAACTAAGGATGACAGAAGAATTGGTGCCTATGAGCTGTAGTGCTGGAGGAGGGTGATGAATATACCATGGACTTCCAGGAGACCAAAAGGTCTGTCCTGGAGAGGGTGAAACCAAGCTGCTCCTTAGAGACAAGGATTTTGAGACTCTGTCTCACATTCTTTGGGCATGTAGCCAGGAGGGACCAGTCTCTGGAGAAGGCTATCAGGCTTGGAAGGATCGAGGGATAGCACAGGAGAGGAAGACCCTGATTAGATGGATTGACACAATGGGGGTAAGTGTATCAGAGACTGATTGTCATATTGGCTCAGGATAGAGCAGGGTTCAGAGCTAGGCTGTGCATAGGGTTGCTATGAGTTGTAGTTAACTCAGCAGCACATAACAACAACCACGTATTTATGAGATTATTTGAAAGAACTCAGTGTCACTGGGCAGGAGGCTTCTTAGTTTTTTTCAAGGGAAAATTGGGGTGCCTCCAGAGTGGGGATCCTCCAGATACTTGTTAGTGGATATAAGCTTTTTAACCAGTAGAGTGAAAGAGTTCATTGCCTTCAGGTGGGAGCCTTCCTGGCAGAAGGTGCCATGTCCCATGGGCATTACCAGCAGAGGTGAAGAGCTCTGAAATCCTTGCCCCAGCAAAAACTGAACTGAGGGGCTGAGAGACTGTGAGAGAGGTAGGTCTACCTGGTTGAAAAGTTGACCTGTCCAAAAAACTGTATCCTAAGGCACTCTTGGTACTGCCTTGTAAGCCATTACTTCCCTAATAAACCCCATAACTGTGAATATGATGTATGAGTTTTATGTGAGCAGGGCAATGAATTATCAAACAAAGCTCTGAAGTAGAGTGCTGAAAGAGGAAAAGTTGGTGTTAGAACTGAAAATAAGGCTGGAGAGAAGAGTGTCAGCTTTACAGGTATCAGCGCAGGCTGTTTATCTAGCTTCTTCCTCCTTAGGAAGTTAGAGGATCAGATGCTTCCACCCTCCTACCCTCTGCCCTGCCATGCTTTATTTTGGTTTTTTGGTGGTGTTTTTTTTTCCCTAGCAGAAAGAAAAGTAAGCCAAGGTCACCATTTAATTTTGATATAGAGCCAGAATCGTAAGTACATTTCCTTTTACTCAGTCTATGAGAAGCATGGGCATAAATAGATCAATTTTTTTTTGCCACAAGTTATTGACAATACTGGTGATAACCAGAAGATCAATGTCATTTCTGGGAAAGATCCTTAGCAGGTATGTGGTGGTGATGAAAAAAGTCTGGAAGACAGTGGTCAA
Source organism: Elephantulus edwardii (assembly GCF_000299155.1). Taxonomy (NCBI): domain Eukaryota; kingdom Metazoa; phylum Chordata; class Mammalia; order Macroscelidea; family Macroscelididae; genus Elephantulus; species Elephantulus edwardii. Next base: position 11,664,955 of record NW_006399759.1, read on the forward strand.
ATCATTTTTAGATCCTAAGGAATTTCATTCTTCCACTTAATAAATATTTACTGAGCGCCTGCTGGGGGTCGTGCAGTATTCTAGGAACCAAGGATGCACCAGTAAACAAAGCAGATCAAAATCTCTTTCTTCACAGGGTTCATATAATGGGTGGAAAGAGGTAATAAACAATAAAATTAATAAATACATTAAAATTAGATTGTATGTTGGAAGGTAATAAATGCTGTTTATTAGAAAAGAAATTGAGCAGAGCAAGGAGAGTGAGTGTTGGGGACTGTGGTGGCTGTAGTTTATTTTAAATAGAGACATCAACCAAGGCCTCATTGAGAAGATGGCATTTGAAGGAAATGAGAGAGTGAGCCAGGCAGCTATTCCAGGCAGAGAGAATTCCAGGTAAAGAGAGAATTCCAGGCAAAGAGAACAGCCTGTGCAAACGCACTGCCCAGGGAGCATGACTGTTGTGCCCGGGGCCACTAAAGAGGTCACTGCTACTGGAGGAGGAAAATGCAAGTCTAAGATGAGGTCTGAGAATGTGTATCTATATCACACAGAACTTTGTTAGCCTTTACTAACTAGATGAGAGCCCACAGATGCTGCCTGACAAACTTCAGGAAGAGCTCTTAATCTCTCAAAAAAAATTCTAGGAGGTCAAGTTCAGGCTTGTGTACTTCCCTTCCCCTCAATCCAGATGGCTCAACTCTGACCAGCCAGTGCCCACATCCCAGGTAACAACTGTGCATCTGCTGACTCATAACCACCCCGTGCACAACAGAATGACATCCTGCCAGATCCGGCACCATTTGCACCCGCCTCTGCTACACACAAGCCCTTGTTGCAGTCACTCTGTCACTCCATCTCACTGGGGGGGGGTCTTTCTCTCTTTTGCTGGCCTACTTTTCCAGTCATGATGTCCTTCTCTAGGGACTGGCCCCTCCTAATAACATGCCTGAAGTATATGACATAAAGCCTCACCATCGCTGCTCCAAGAGGCACGCTGGCTGTCCTTTTTCCAAGATGGACTTGTCTGTTCTCTTGGCAGTCCACTGTTCGATTTCCTGACTGCTGCTTCCCTGGCTACTGCCTGTAGGATCTAACTAAAGGTAACAGCTGCTGTTCCTACATGCCGTTGAGTTGAAACTGATTCACAGCACGTTTTTAGAGGCTGTAAATCGCATGGGAGGAGACTTTCTCCTGTGCAGGCGCTGGTAGATTCACATTGCCTGCTTTTGGGTTGACAGTGCAACTCCTGACCACTAGGCCAACAGAGTTCCCTCAAAGGTAACAACTAGGCTGGGCCAAAGGAACAGCATATGTCGAGCAGGAGCATGGAGGGGAGTGTGGACGGAGCCCCAGAGTTCTCTACTATCTGTTATGATGACAGCAGTCTGTCCTACCCATTTTGTGGCCTCCTGAGGTCACTTTTACAAGAGATGCTGAGACAAAGTTCTGAATAGAAATAAGGGGCATGCAAAGTCCAATCTCGTGGGATTTCCTCCTAATATGCTTAGGAAAAGATCGAAACACGAATGTACACATTAGACATTACAAGCTGCTCTCTAGTTGTGCAGGATATCTTCTGGTTGGTCCTCCAGATCTACTTTCCACCCTCTCCACCCTGCCCTGCACCCTGCAGCTTCACGTGACCTGAAGGCAGGGCACTGAAGGCAGGGCACTGTTTAATCTCTGAGATCCTCAGACCACAGGCGAGCTCCAGTCAACGCCGGCTGTGCGTGAGCTGAGCGAGGTAGAAGGGGTGGGATCAGGTGTTCATTTTCTGTCATTCCTGCTGTGTCTCCATGGCTGTGTTCTTCTACTGAAGGTTATGGCTCTAGTTGGGAGAGAGGGTGAAGAAGTTTATAGAGCAGACACACAGTTGTCTCTTTCTGGACCTCAGAGAGAGCACTCCTGGGCTTTATCCTGTAAGGTTTAGAGCAGCTAACTACCCCAAGCCCCATCTCCATTGTCAGCAGTGGAGTGTTACTGATCATGCGGACTTATGTATATAACAGGACAAAACTGTTGTCTAGTCCGGCTACACCTCTACGGTCTGTGCCGTTGAGGCTAATGGGTCTATCCATCTCACTGACTAAACCTGATGTCTTTTTCTAGTGACTTGTCTTTCCCGTTGACATGTCCAAAGCAAGCAAGATGAATGAGCATTCCAATTGCATTCTTTTTAAAAAGAGACTAATTTGTTAGGGGGTCACAGAATATGTCAGTCATGGGGTACAGAATATTCTTCACCGACACCCTAACTTGGGCATTCTTCTGTCCTCCTTTCTCATTGTTCAGCGTTTGCATGTCTCTGAGGTGAGTGAAAAGTCCAGGGTTGGGTTGGGCACACCACAGCCATCAAAGTGACATCTCTACTTGTGAGCACTTTAGAGACATGGGGAAATGACTTAATTTCTGGGAACCTCCATTTCCTGTCTTAAATCTGATCAATAATCAGCAGCATAAGCAGCATCTCTCCCCCAACTCCCGGGGCAAGGATCACCTCCTTCATGACACCATTACCCATTCAAACCTCAAACTCCTCCCTTAAAGTGTTTCTTACATTTCTCAGTTCACTTTCGGCATTAATTACGTCTCAATGTTTTTCTACTTTTCCTTACTCACTCCTCCTCCCCTCTCGTCCACTAGTAGGTAGGTCTTTGGCACGCTAAGAACAGACATTATTTTAATATCTGAATGTCTAGTCCACAGCACTCATCATATAGCAGTGTCTAACAAATCTTGGATTCATTATCTTTTATCCTTAGGAGACCTATAAGCTACATTCTTGCACCTAAACAGTCTCCTCTAATGAGATGCATGATATTTAAAGTGATTTAAAATAAATTACTAGAAAGAGAATTCTTATAATGGTTTTGTTCTCAAGCTGGCTCTGCAAAATGTAGAGTTTCCAAAAGTCATGACCTATTACAACAAATCCCAGGAATGAACCCAGGCAAACACAAGGAGTTAGGTTTCATTTTCTATCACCAAGTGATAGAAAGACTTGAGGTTTTTTTCCCTTTTAATCACAATTTGGAAGTGTACCAAGCAAGCTGGTTTTCCATTAAACCATTCATAGACATTTTGTTCTACAACATGAATTACAATACTTAAAATATCACTGCATTCTCCCCACTTCCTCCAAGTCATTCTCATTTCCATTTATCTTTCCATCCTACCCATTCCTGCCTTCTGATCTCCAACCTTTGGGCAAATACTATTTTGATCTTCTGGGATTGATTACTCTAAGTTGTGAGTGCCTCTCTGGTGTTACTCTTTACTTTCTAGGCCTTTCTAGTATCTGGCTGAAAGATGGGCTACAGAGATGAGTTCTGTCCCAGGTTCAAGGAGTGACTCTCGGTCGTAGACATGGGAGTTTTATCAAACCTTTTTAGACCAGCATGCTTGGCTATTTTTATGGTTTTTTAAATTTTGTTTCATTTCTTCACCCAGTCTATCCAGGACAGAACCCCTTACTGTGATCTCTTTTAGAATAATGGCACCTCAGCGCCATTTAGTTTTTCTGGCTTCAGAATCACGGAGGGTGGAGGTTTGTCTCATGTGTTTGAACTAATTGTTTTCTTGTGTCTTGGCTTTACTTTCTTTTTCTTTATTCTGGACAGAACTTGATTCTTGACATCTCTAATTAAATAGACTCTTTCCCATAGGATGCGGGACTCTTATTTACTTGTAGAACTATTTTCGTTTTAAAACTTTTATTGATTTTGTTTTACTAATAATAAATGTCTTTTCAGTCACTTGATATAAATCTGAAAACTTGGCAATGAATAAGAATGATAGAAGAAGATGCGACGAAGCCTTTGATTTGTGGCGTTGGAAGAGAGCACTGAATATCTTGTTACTGTTATATGTCATCAAGTCGACTCCACTCATAGTGACACTACATACATCAGCTCTAAATCTGCTATCTTGAGTCAACTTCACTGTCTCTAACACATCCACCTCCATTACCCCAGTCACTGAATCGATCCATCTCATCGAGGGTCTTCCTCTCTTGCACTGTCTCTCCCCCTTCCCAAGCATGACGTCCCTCTCTAAGGACTGGTCCCTCCTTGCAACATGTCCAAAGTATGTCAGACGGAGCTTCAGAATCCTTGACTCCAAGGAGCCTCTCACCCTCTCCTGGGATATCTATCCTAGAGACTTACAAAAGAATCAAACCGATATATCCTGGAAAAGTGAAGCCAGAGTGCCCCTTAGAAGCAAGGATGGTGAAACTTCATCACATATATTCTGGAACTATTGCTGGGAAAGGCTATTCATGGAAGAGGGACATCATGCTTGGAAAGGGGAAGGGTCAGAGAAAGACAGGAAGTCCCTCAATGAGATAGACTGACACAGTAACTGTAGCAATGGATTTACGTGTGTCAGAGTTGGTGAGAATGGCACAGGATATGAGAGGGTTCAGATCTGTTCCTCACAGGGCCACCATACTTTACTTGATGGCACCTAACAATGATGATAGTAGGAAACGAGGCCCTGTGTATGAAGGTGCTCTCAATGAATCTACTGTTGTTGGCTGCCATTACATCAGCCTCCCACCCATGGTGACCAACACTCCCATTCCTCCTTATCCGCATGATGAGAGCATTGTGATCCATAGGGTTTTCCCTGGTTGGGTTTTTGGAAGGAGATTGCAGGCCGTTCTTTCTAGTCTGTCTCAGCACGGAAACTGTGCAAGAACTTGTTGAACATTACAGCAACACACAAGCCTCTGCCGATGAGTGATGGCTGCACACGCAGTGACCTGGCCAGGAATGGAATCTGGGTCTTCTGCCTGGAAGGTAAGAATTCCACCACTAAGCCACCACTCCTTCCATGTCAAGGTAGTTCAGAGATGTTAAAGGAGTCTGACAAGGCAGAAAAGCCAATTATGAAATTAAGACAGTTGAATAGGTTGCCAGAATTAAATTACTGGCCTAAATGCTGGAAAATCTTCAAAATAAAACTCAAAGACAATTCTGAGGTGACTTCTAAGTCTATATATAAAGTAAATAAACCAAACTGATAGTCAAGAGGATTGTAAACAAGGGCTCTGAATTTTTCAGTTCTCTATAAAAGACATCAATTTTGTTGGAGAGAAACCACCTTAAGAGAGGAGAAACCAATTAGGGAGGCGCCAACTCGATGCTGGATCTCTGAGAGTGGCCCTGCCTGGATCCTGACCACACCATCCAATATGGCATCAGCATCCAGGTAACCTCTCACTACCCCTCTGTGAACCGGGACAGGGGCTTCTTTTTTCCTCAGGAAAGTGCAACAAAGGCTCTGGAGGCTGTGAACCATAGTGAGGAAACCTGGGCTCATGCCGAGCAGTTAGCATAGACTACGGTGTTCTTAGGCCCAGGCTTAGGAGGTCTGCTCAGGACAGATCCTGCAAGGGGAAATCTTATTCCTATGTTCTTTCTTTTACGATGAGAGAAAAACAGATCATCCATTAATAATATCAACCACGGGTTTGCCAAAGCCTGGCAGGCATCTTGCCAGCATAAAAACAAACACACTCAGACAATTTATCCATCAGGTTAACGACAGTTCACAGGCTGAGGAATGCAGAAGGCACTGCTTTTAAAAAAGGAAGGACAAAGACGCAAAGACAGAGTAGGTCTTGAGTACAACCCAGCACAACACTGAAGTTTCCTATGCCCATAAATGAGCCAGAATTGGCCTCTGCTGCAGTCCATTACTTATTAGCAACTGCAGGGCTGCACCAGTTGGCAAGCTCTTTTACAGGGCACCTGTTCTCCAAGTAAAGCTGCCTGTGGAAACCCTGCCTCCTGATGAAGAAGGAACAATGAAAGTTTTCATAACGCTCGGCATCTGCAAAGCCAAGCTCATTCACACGTCCTCGTTTACCTTCCCGCTGAGTTTAGGAGGCAATTACTGTATCATTCCCATTTTATAGAGAGGGAAACAGAGGCTCATGCTAAAAAAAGAATTGCCCCACGTGGCCCAGAAAGTAAATGAAGGGACCAGAACTGAGACTCTGGATTTTGTTCTTTTTCTTCACCAGCCTCTGTTGGGAATCATCTGGCCCCTGACTCTTCGCTGCTGTTAGGTGCCATTGAGTCGATGACTCCTAGTGACTCTATAAACAACAGATGGGAGCCTCGCCCTGTCCTGCACCATCTTCATGACCTCTGACATGCTCATTCTCACTGAGGGTGTCACTGCGTCAGTCATCTTGTTGAGGGTCTTCCTCTCTTTCTCTGATCCTCTACCTTTCCCAGAATGAGGTCTTCTTCCAACGACCGGTCCCTCCTGACGACAAGCCCAGAGGGAGACAAAGCTTTACCATCCTTGCCTTTAAGGAGCACTCTGGTTGCGCTCTGAGCTGTCTAGGTTTGTTTTGAAGAGACCTGGTGGTCCGTGGTTAAAGCATCTGGTTGCTAACGGAAAGGCTGACAGCTGGAACTCCCCTGCTGCTCCTGAGGGAGAATGTGGGGTTCCGCTTTGATAAAGATATACAGCCGTAGAAAGCGTACAGGGCAGGCCTGTGTCCTAAAGACAATGTTTGTGGCCTAGTGACAAGAAGCTGTGCTGCAATCCCAAAGGCAAGCAGTTTGAGGCCATAAGCCACGCCGTGGGAGAAGGATGGGCAATCTCCTCCTGTGTGATTAATTGCCTCTGAAAACCCACTAGAGGGTCAGCCATGGGTCGGTTCTGACTTGATGGTACCCAACAACAACAATAAAGGCACCTTGGAAAGAAAATCCAGAGCTCTTCCAGACATCAGCTATTGAAAAGCCCAGGAGGCACCATTCCTGCTCCGTGCTCCCCACGGGTTGCTCGGAATCAGAGCTGCCAGCTGGTTTTCCTTCTCTCTGCAGTCCTCAGGCCTGAGCTGAACAAACGAACGAATATCAGCAGACAGCCCTGACTGCAACTCTTTGGAAACCCCAAAGCCACTTTGTGATCCAATTGGCCACTGGCCTTTCCCTCCTCATCACTCACATGTCAGCAGCCCCTGGAGGCCCAGGTGATGGCCATGTTTCCAAGGGATCCCCTCTGGCTGAATTTCCCCACAACAGAACTCTCTCTCCTCATCTGTCACACACACAGCTTTCCTGTTTTGTCCATTACTATTAACTCAGTGCTTGCCAATTTTTTTTTTAGATCACCCTTTTAGGAGTTAGAATCTAGTTGATAGTAATGGATTATATGGTTGGTTTTTGTAAAGAGAAAACTAGGTCCCTAGGTAGCAAAAATAGTTAATTAATCAACTCCTGGCCAAAAGATTAGATACTTGAACCAACTCAGGAAACTTCAGAAGGAAGATGTGACAATCTGCTCCCCAAGGTCAATCCCTGAAAACTTCCAGGCACTGTGAGTCTGTGTCAGTGTAAGATATAGCAACAAAGAGAAAAAGGAAACAAAATTTCTCCCTGTTGAGAGGAATTAAATTCTAAACACCAAGTCTGTGACAGCAGGAAGGGATGTGTTTTGGAAGATCACAATCCATTTGTCTTTCCTCAGACTCCTCCCCCTTTCAGGATCCAAATTTCACCCCTTTGGGGCCATACCAGCCATATGGAAAGGGCATGCATCAACCGATCTACTTTTCTCTCAATCTGCTCCTTTTAGACCCTTGTCTCAGGGCATGTCACTGCCACCTGCCCAATTCGGAACACCTCAGTTTGTCCTCCACATCTCAATCCTGCCCCACACAGCACTGCTCAGGAAACCGGGCTAACCTCTCTGCACTTTCCAATCTCCTTCGGGACTGTGAAGGAACAGGCCTCTTCAGCTCATACCTGTGTCCCAGCAACAGCCTCCCAAGTGGCTCCACTTCCCAAGTGGTCTTGATGATGCCAGAGGGAGGGGTCTATATCTCAGAATAGGTCTTAGCTCTATCTGGCACAAAACCATGCCGGGTCAGGGGTTCCAGAGTCCCCAGGCAAGTCCAAAGTCTTCCTCATGTGGCTCTATCACCCCAGCTTGACTGCTTGAGCTTCTGGCTCCCAGATACCCAGGCTTTTCTGCTTATTCATCATAATACTAACCATTTCCCCTCCCCGGGCCACCTTCCCCATCCTTCATCCTCTCTCCTCTGAAAATTCCTCTTTAATAAGTTTTACTGCACTCGTCAAGAAAATAAGTAGTGAACATCAAGATAAGAGTCTCTAAGGTTCTGCGCATCAGATATGCAATATTTTCCACCAACATCACAAACCAAAGGCATAAATTGTTTTTCTATCCTCTTTATTCACTGCCCAACATTCACGTGCATGGGAAGCAACTGAAAATAACTGAGCATTCCAAAGACTACCAACCGAACAAACAAATCTGTCTTAGAAGGAGTGTAACCAGGGTGTTACTTAAGGCAAAGAGGGTGAAGCTGGGTTTCATGGACTTTAGGTATATTGTAAAGGCCAGTCCTTGGGAAAAGACATCATTCTAGGAAAAGTGAAGGGTCAGTGAAGGAGAAGATGATCATCAATGAGATGCCCTGACACAGTGACTGTAAAAAAAGGACTTAAGCATCGAGACTATGAGATGCAGGATAAGGCAAGGTTTCAAAATGTTGTTCATAGGGTTGCAATGAGTCATAGTCAGTTTGATGGCACTTAACAAGAACAGCATGGTTCAGTAGTAGAACTCTCCTCTTTATTGCAGGAGATTCACGTTCAATTTCTAGCCAAAACATCTCATGCACAACCACAACCCATTTGCCCAGTGGAGGAGGCTTGAGAGTTGCTGTAATGCTGAACAGGTTTCTCTGGCATTTTTCAAACCAAGATACACTAGGAAGAAAATCATAGGATTTACTTCAGTGGTATCATGGGTTTACTTCAGTGGTATCATGGATTTACTGTTCAAAAATCTGTCCTAGCCATTGGCTTGGACTTTCACCATACAATTGGGCTTGAAACAGGATGCATATAAATGAATAATTATGAGATGAATCAGTTTCCCCCATCCCACTAACTTTAAATACAGCAAGTTTAGTAGAAGATTATTTAAAGGAGAGAATGCAGTGTGAGTTGACTGGGTTCAGAGATTCCTTGTGCCACTCAGATAGAGAGTAGCAGCAGCTTCAGCAGAGAATCAAAGATGGACAGAGGAACGGAGCTGATTTAGGATTGCTGCTCCACGGAGCCAGTTGGGAGCCTTTGCCCAAGCTTGCTGGAGGACTGTGGGGACACCATAATTGGCAAGAGGAATTTTGTAATACTGACCTCAGCCTGTGAGGCTAAAGGTCAAAGGGTCTGTTGACATGTGTGAGAAGTTGTCTTGACTGAGGAATAGCTTCTTGTTGCCAACTTGAATTGTAACTTGCTAGCTTCACTAGTAAACCCCATACCTGTGAGCATGGTTCTGTGTGGCTACTGCAATGAATTTTGAACCCAATTGTAGAGCTGTATGATTAGTGTGGGGATCAGCAGGTGTGAGAGCATGAATGACTGACTTTATGGGCATTGGTTTTATACTGTGGATGTTGCTGAGGGAGACTGTTTCCCTTAGTGAAGTTAACAGAGGCCATCTCAACTCTTTGTATGATTTCTAAAAATGAGCCAATGAAAACTCAATAGATGATTAAGAATTGATCCACAACTGAGCCCTACTGGGCACGGTGGTATCATGAATCTAGGTTAACTCAATGGCGGCTAACAACAATGACTATCACTGAAAGTGGCTTCTTGTAGCCCTGTTGTTGTTTAGATGCCACCAAGTCAATCATGACTCAAAGCAACTCTCTGAATAACAGATCAGAACCTTGTCCTGTTCTATACCATCATCACGGGCTCCACCTTGTCCTAGCAGAGCACAAATGGGGGCCCATATCCATGGCCCTCACAGCTGGTTTAAGAAAAACAGTGACTTGTAGCCTAATTTATCTTAAAGTATTCCATAACAGGATTCTGCAGAAACCTAGATGGGTATTTTGGAGGAGGAGAGTAATTTATAAATCATCGTCTTACCAGAGAAACATTTTCTTCTTAAACAACAGACCTCTAAGGAATTCAATGAATTTACCCCAAGAGTCCCTGGGGTGTAGAAATTGTGGACACATTTAACTGTTAACAAGATGTTGGAGGATTGAATCCACCCAGAGGAGTGTTAGAAGGAAGAGCCAGTAATTTGCTTCAGAAAAGTCAACCACTAAAAACCCTCAAGGAGCAGTGCTGCTCTGACACACAGGATCACCATGTATCAGAACCCACCTGGCAGACACCGATGCTTGGTCACCAACTCAGTCCACAAGTGCCGCTCATGTGCACCTCAAGCTTCTAGTTAATGCAGATGTGCCTCACACTGGAACCAGGAATCTGGGCCTGGGCCTGGGAGGACTCATGCATTTCCTCGGGGTGACAGGATGCCAGTAGAGAACACAGCCCGTGGCTCAGGAATAAAAACGACGATGAGACTCAACTAGTTTTCTACAATTTTGTCTCGAACATCTGGAAGTTCACACCACAGTTTCATGATTTGAATATAAACCAGTGTTGTTTTTGTAAAAAAAATAAAAATAAAAATAAAAATCAGACATTGCTTCCAGATTTCGCTCTTACAGACATGCTGGTATCTTCCCCTTAAGCTGCATCTTCCTGGTGGTTGTTTCTCTCTCAGACCCATACATTTAAGCTTTTCTCGAAGACGGTTCACATTTGCCAGGTGCTTGGCGTGTCTGTGCATCCTCTCTCCCTCATTAGAGGACCGCAGACCCTGAGAGGCAGGACAGGCACCAGCAACCCCAGTTCTCGGAAAGACAGGCCAGCTGCTCCTTAGATATCCACCAAGGAGGAGAAAGCTGGGCTGGATGTGGGTTCCTCTCTCCTTCCTCATGCCTGGACATGCTCAGCACCCTCTTCTGCAGCCCCACCTGGGTTCCTCATAGAGTGAGGAACCGGAGTCCACAGAGTTGATTCCACTCCCGTTACCATGTTGGACTCAGAGGCACTATTGCTTGAGCGCCTGGTTCAAGTCTCTTTGTTTGGTTTGCCATGACATTCTAGAACTAGGCTAATTACATGGAAATAAGACATGACTGGCCCTTTGGAGCACACAACTGAACCACGGTCTGGGAGGTGAATGGAGGTGGACGAGACCAGCGAAGACAGAGAGCACATTCAGCCACACTTGGATCCAGCTTGCTCTCCAGAAGGAAGACTTCTTGATGAGGCCCCTCCCAGCTCCCACTAAGAATCCACCAGTGGGGGTATCTGCAAGAAGCAGATCTGCTCATTGAGGCTCCACAAACAGAGACCAAAGAGAAACAGAACTCCCTTCTCCTATCTGCTTTCTGGATTCTCATCTGAAGCCTTTCTCTTCCTTGGTGACTGATTCTGGGGCTGTCTGCTCTGATCCTCCAGAAGATCTTTACCCCAGAACCTAACACACTACTGTTATCAACCACAGTGTACCTGCCGTTGGAACAAAAAGAGCGGAACATGTCAGGGAGTTAAAGACAGACACGGGGCCAGGAGGAGCAGCACTCACACAAGCTCACTATGTCCAGCAGGGGCCCCTGGTGGTGGCTGGAAGAGGCTGGGTCCATGCTGTTAACCCAAAGATTAACAGCTGGAGCTGCTACTGCTCAGGGTCCCCTAACACCTCCCATCCTTTGTGTCCTGACTTCAAGGTCGCTTCAACGAGAATGCTTGTGGAAAGGTCATTTTACAGGGTAAACCAACATGGATTTTAGATTCCTAGACCTTCTGGCCTATTTACAGAGAAACAGAGAGATCTGAGAATCCTTCTTCCAAAGGCTGGAATCCTGGAGCATCGCTTGAGGCTGCAGGTTCACTCATGGCTTCATCTGGGCTCGTGTTTAGTCTCAGACACTCCTTGGCAGGAGCTGCTTTAAGAGGTGCTATGGCCCAGAGCGTGGACTTTGGACAATCAATCTGAGAGTCTCAGGTCTAAATCCCCATTTGGCTATTGATTGAGAGTGATCAGTCTGTTTATGCTCCTGCTCCCTCCTCATCTTCAAAGTGATGAAGATACCACCAAACATGCACAGTGGTCTGAGAGTTGAGTGTTTTAATGTAAGAAGTGTACTTAGCACAGGCAGGGGACATACTGAAGGTTACACCCACCCTGCCTGGGAGAGTAGCGGGTCAGCGAAGAGGAGGCAGACCCTCAGTGAGATGCACTGACACAGTGGCTGCAGCAATGGACTTAAACGCAGCAACAGAGTAGGGATGGTGCGGCACCCAAATAACTCCTCTGTCGTAAATGGGGTTGCTGTAAGCTGGAACTTACTTGATGGCACTTAACAGTTCTTATTGCTGTTAGGTGCCCTTGAGCTGACTATGACTCATAGCGACCCTATAAACAATAGCACTGAACCCTGACCTATCCTGTGCCATTCACATCAACGCTGATACACTGGAGTCACTGTGTCAGCCTATTTCATTGAGGGCTTTCATCTCCTTCATCGACCCTCTACCATAATAAGCATGATGTCCCTCTCCAAGGAACAGCCTCTTCTAAAAACATGTCCTACATCTGTGAGATGAAGCTTTGCCATCCTTGCCTCCAAGGAGCACTTTAGCTACATTTACTCCCATATCTGTTTGTTCTTTTGGCAAGGGATATTCATTACTCTTCCCCGGCACCACAACTCAAAAACGGTGATTCTTCTCCTGTAACCCTTAGTCATTTTCCAACTTTTAGATTCATAACAAGTAACTGAAAAGCTGATAGCTTGTACTGGATGCACCTTAGTCCTTAAGTTGACATCATTGCTCATTAATGTCTTAGAAAGGTCCTTGACAACAGATTTAAAAAAAAACACACAAACCAAACCCTAAACAAAAAAACCAACCAACAAAACCCAAAATCTCACCCCCTTATTATGAAGGCACCTAACAACAATAATATTATTATGACTATGCTTGCTAACTGAGCCACAAAATATAAACCCAAGTGCTCATGCCTGCAATAGAGTGATCTTCCAAGCCAGAGGACAGCTACCACACAGGGTTTCCAAGACTGCCGTCTTTAAAGAAGCAGAGCGAAGTGGCTGGTGGGTTCAAACTATTGACCTTTTAGTTAACAATAAAGAGCTTAATCATTGTGCCACCAGGGCACCTGAGATACAGACTAGGTGCCATGGGGAGACTTAGAAAGCACACTAAGGGAGCCCTTCTCTTCCACTGTCTCTCCAGCGAGGTGGGCCTTCTGAGGATGAATGGATGGGGGGCAGCTGAATTGAAAGCTCAGGGTGCACGAGTCCTGGGTCTGTTTAACACTACTTAGCTGTCTCTTCTACTGCTCCGTGAATTCCCTTCTAGGACACACTTTCCCCCTTCACCTGTGCCCTCTCTTTGTGCTCCTACCCTAACAACTGGTAAACCCAAGTCCAGCCTCAAGGGCTGATGCTGTTGCAGCTTCCAGTCTGAGTCCACTTCTTCCCAAACCCAAGCCCGCAGGGTCACCGGCTGTAAATCCCTTCTGGGTCCCAAGTGGACATTAGAGGCACTGCTTCCCCACCCAGGGAAAAGCTGTTGTATTTGAATAGATTCGAGATTGTTTCTACACTCTCAAAGAAAAAAAAATTGTGAAAGAAAAGCCTTAGGAGATTACAGTACTTTTTACCCAGATATGATGAGTTATCCATTTAAAAATAAACTACAGACAGGCATTTCTCCATACCCAGGCAGAAAGCAGTCATTACCAGGAATTTCTGTAAGTACTCTGCTTTTCTTGGCCAATGTAGAAACAGCCTATGAACTGAAAATAGAATTAGAAGCTAATTCTGTTTCCCTGGTCTCTACCAACGTGTGCAGGCAAGTGGCTGGATCTGCTGTGGTTCCATGTTCCATCTGAAAAAAGCCAGGACTGCTCACCCACCTCACTGTGTCTCGGCCAAGGAACCCAGCAAAGAGGTCAGGCAGGTAAGGGGTCAGGAGGAGCATGACAGAATGACCAAATCACAAAGCCACCAAGCAGACGCCCTGGTATCTAGATGCAGGCAAGAAATCCCATGACAGGAGAGGATGGAGTAACAGCTTCAAGGCCACAGAGCTTATGAGCCGGGGCCCAGGGATGAGAGCCCTCCTTCCCAGATTCCCAGTTGCTGTCCTCTCTCTCACCTCATTCCCCATTGCCTTTCTAGAATTCCACTGTAACCAGAGAGATTCCAGGAAAGTCCCCTCAGAAAGGATAGCTAACATATCACCCCATCTTCCTTCCTGTGGAAAGTCCCCCCTCCCCTCTCTTCTCCAGCCAGCATTAAATCAAATATTCTTTGCTGCATTAGTTTTCAAGCTTGATGTTTCTAAATCCAAAGACATCTATAAATAATACATACTCATTTATATGTACATTTAAAAGATAAAAAAAAGGACCATAACAAAGCTACCTGTAGATTCTTATGAATACTAATGGCCTACTTAAAACACAGTGGAAGCAAAGGGCTAACAGACAGAGGGGACCAAGAAGTGTCCCCTCCACGCCTTCCTGGGCTGTCCCCAGGAGACACAGCGTCTCCTTCCCAAACCCACTCCAGGCACCACTTCTCCCACGGTCACATTTCACAATCTGCTTCTTTCTTTCCATGTAGGACTGTGTGCCTCCCCCCCCACCTTCAGTTTTATATGAAACATTTAGCAATGAAGCAGCAAATAAAAATACTACACAGCATCTAAGATTCACATGAAACTGTAGTTGGCTCCAGCACATCTCAAGGTTGATAAAAAGGAAACACAGCGCTGCTTCTTGAAGGCTTATTTATACTTTATTACACATTACCCACATCTCACTCCATTGAGAAAACATAGATGTTGACGCGGTTCTCCCTTTCACAAACTTGCCTGGTGAATATTACATTGAGAGAACATTTTCTCCTTTGGAACACAATGCACTTGCTTTGTAACTACTCCAGCAAATGGAAATGCCACAAATAAACCATCAGCACTCATAGTGGTCTTCGGGAGGGAGGGTTTCTGTACTTTTTCTGCCTCAAGAAAGTGTACTCTTGACATTGCAGACAGTGTCTATCCAATCCTCCAGCCTGCTTGATGTCTCAACTTCACTTCAAACTGTGGGCTGTGAGGGAGCACTCTCACCCATTAGATAAAAGCCCAAGTCAACTGGGCAATGGCACAGACTTCAATACCCCCACATGCACAATTAGCTCAAGAAAACCCAAACCCACAGCCATCAAGTGGATCCCAATGCCTATCAACTCTGTTACTGCTGTTGTTAGGTATCATCAAATCAAACACAACTCACAGCGACCCTACGAACAAAAGATCTGAACCCTGTCCTCTCTTGTGCCATCCTCACACACAACAGCCCATTCATTGCAGCAGTCACCCTGTCAATCCACTTGGTTAAGGGTCTTCCTCTCCGCTGACCTCCCGCCCTTCCCAGCCTTATGTCCTTCTCTAAGGAATAGCCCCTCCTAGCAACATGCCCAAAGTCTCAGACTCTGCAGATTAGGGGGAAATTGCCCCTTTGGGTTTCCAAGATTGTAAATCTTCACAGAAATAGGATGCCACAGTTTTTTCCTTGGAGTAGCTGGTAGATTCTGACTTTCAACCTTTTAGACAGAAGACCAATGATTAATACTCTGTACCACGAGGACTTCTTACACAGAATAGGACACCACAAAGCTGCAAGAGAGAGCTCAGCTAATTTTATTGTAGGGAGAGAAGGTGATGCAGGGAGAAAGGCCTCCGTAGGGCCCAGGGATTCTTCCTGCCAGGGCTTCAGTTACCTCCTAGATGATGAGGTTCCAGAAAAGCAAGTGACTCAAGTTTTCATTTCCCATCAAAAACAGACCCTAAAACGAGGATCTGAATGCAAGTGGTTTCTTTGGTAGTTGACCCAAGAAAGCTCCTTGAGGGGGGAAGAGAAGTAAGTTAGGGCTGGGAAGAAAGCCAGTAAAAAATGCATTTACGGCGAGCTCTGGTGGCCTAGTGGCAAGAAGGTGTACTACAATCCCAGAGGTGCATGGTTCAAATCCACCAGATGCTCTGCTGGAGAAGGAGGAACAATCTCCTCCTGTACCAGTCAGATCTGATTTGACGGTACACACACACACACACACACACACACAGAGTAATAAAATAAAAAAAATACATTTACAAGTGGATACTCGTGAAGTGGAGCTCTGGTGTCTTCGCAGTTAAGGAGCTGCGCTGCAATTCCAAAGGCAGGTTATTAGCATCTACCAGCTGCTCTACGGGAGAAAGATGGACAATCTCCTCCCATGCAATTTACTGCTTCTGAAAACCTGCTGGAGGGGCAGCTACAAGTTGGTTCCAACTCAACAATACACAACGACACCACCACGGGAGGTTGCCAGGAGTCAAGAGTTGGCTCAAAAGTTGCTGCTTTTTTTTTGTTTGTCTTTCCTGCTATGGACATCTGGTGCTCAGTCCTGCTGCAGACTCTGAGAGACAGTGCAGAGCAAATGGGCAGTGGAAAAACTGGGGTGTTTGTCCATCTACTTCCATTCCCCATTGGTAGAGGATGGTTGTACTCTGGCTCTTTTGAACTATTACCTCCCTACACTCCAGCCTGCCCTGTGGGTGGGTGAGCACTCTCACATAGAAGTAGGCCGGAAGCAGAGAGAACTGTTAGCAGCTAAGCCCCTCCTCTGGGGGTGGGGGGGGGAGGCAGGAGGGTCCTAGCAGCTTCTGTGACAGCATTTAAGCAAAGGCCCACATCTCACAGCACCTGGATGTTGTGGGGTACCGCAGATGAGCAGTTCAGGTTCTCTGTTCTCTGGGATCCTAGCCCTCTTGGTGAGGGGATGCACACACTGCTCGCCACAGTAGGGGTCCCTGCTAATCCCACAGTAGATGCCGTGTCAAATGTGTCTGTAATGGGATCATCTGCTATCTGTCGGCCGTGCAGCAACCATGTATGAAAAATAACACTGAGGAGCAAATTAAGTGATCTGTCTGCAAGCAGTTTGCTTAGATGAGGAAGGGCTGCTGTTGACAAATCTATTAAAATTATACATAAATTACCTAAGAGCACGCGGATACACGTTCAGAATGAGGGCACTGATTGTGGGCACTTTAAATACAACCTGGATTAAATCATCTTGTCTCACTTGAATGGAGTAATAATAATTAAGAGAAGAGGTGGGGGAAATAAATTATACCCATCATCTTCCCTTCCAAAAAAATGTTGAGAATTTTAATTTTTCATAATGGCCAAGGCTTTAAAACGTTATAACTTATGGGTGCTGCCAAGCATCTCCCACAGAACAGGCAACAGAGCATCCAGCGAGGCCTGCAAGTAGGGCCGGCCCCTGGGTACTTTCCTAAAGCAGAAGGGAGGGCTGGAGGCTCAGTGGGTTTTTCTTCTCAAGCAGAATGTGGATGACAATTTGAGGCAAGTGGCTTACTTGTGAGGTGAGCCCAGAAAGCTCAAATAGTCAAGTGGGGAAAGGAAAGGGGGTAAGTGAAGGAAGACAGCACAGACTGGCACAAATGAGGAGGGGTACGTCAGCACCTAAGACTCAATTTCACTGTAGGCTTCTGAGACACAGGATGGAGCACCCTCAGAGTGGTCCGACCTGAGGTGCAAGGAAGCCTCCACAATTTCCTCCAACTCCCATTTATCACACACTGAGGGATGCTGCCAGGGACATAACTCCTTGGCACTTCAGGCTGCCCTGCGTGGTCAGCAAAGGCTCTGGGGGGTACGGAGCCTGGGAGAACCCTCTGGAAACAATGCTGGAATGAGTGCAAACACACTTCACTGGAAGCCCACAACCTCTGATTACTTGGATCGAATTCAATTTGGTACTTTCCAAAGTCTAACAAAAACAGACTACGCCCCACCCCATGTAATCATGGACTAACATTGCAATCATTTTCATGGAAATGGCATTATTTCCCTGATGGAAGCATAGGCTTTGAACCTCTCAGGGCTTCACCCACTACATTACTTTTCAAAGTATGAAGTAGCAGGTTCCAATTACCTGAAAAAAATTATTTTTTTAAAAAAAAATACTAATAGCACAATACACACGATGATGGAAATGGAGAGAATACACGTTTTCTAGGACAGGCACCTTGATTAGTGACTGTGATTGTTAAACACATTTCAGGTAATACAGTGATAATGGACATTAATAGTAGCAATAGTGTTGGAGTGCTGGAATATAATCATTTTTGATTATATTACTATTTCCTTTTGTGCAGCACAGTGCATATTTCCCAACGACTCTCTGCTCATTAAATGACACAAAAGCCCAGCGGCAGGTTAGCAGGAAGGTGGTGGGAAGGGGCCTGCAGCTCCTGGAGTTTGGAAAATGGGGAAAAGGACTAGTTGGAGTTCAAAGGGGCTCCACACACCATCTTCTGGCCCCATCAGAGCCTCTGGCTTGGTTCATGGATGTTCACAGGTACCACTGAGTTGACTCCAAGTGATCCATGAACCACAAATCTGAGCCCTGCCCTATCCCACACCATCCTCACAGTCCTGCCACGCTGAGCCCCCTGGTACAGTCACTGTGTCAAGCCATCTTATTGGTGGTCTTTTTCTCTTTCTCTAACCCTCTACCTTTCCAAGCATGAGGTCCTTCTCCAAAGACTGAGCCTTGTTGACAACATGCCCACAGCATGTGAGGTAAAGTTTCACTATCTTTGCCCCTAAGAAGTCTCCTGCTGGCACTTCCTCTAAGATAAACTTACTTGTTTTTCTTTGCAGTCCATGGGATATTCAGCATTCTAACACCACAGCTCACTACAGATGCAGACCTCAAAAAAATACTCATTGCTACTGAGTTGGAACCAACTCCTTGATGACCATCCAGTTTTCTGAGGTAACCTGGTTGGAGAGAAGATTGCCCATTGTTCTACTGAGGAGTGGTTGGTGGGTTTGAATTGCCAAAGAGGCATGGATTTGGGTTAGCAGTGCAATTCCCTATGAACTAAGCCACCAGAGCACTCTACCTGGATGCCAAAAAGAAAAGAAATGCTCACACAGGCAACAGGAAAGGTGATGGATTTTAAATAAGAATGTGGTAGAATTTTTTAAAAAATTACTTATGCCCAATATGCTAGGCTATCCCCAATGGCTAGGGATATTATAGCTAATGTTAGATGGATCTTGGCTGAAAGCACGGGGTATCAGAGGAATGTCTATCTGTGTTTCGTTGACTATGCAAAGGCATTTGACTGTGTGGATCACAACAAACTGTGGCTGACTTTCAGAAGAATGGGAGTCCCAGAACACTTGATTGTGCTTATGAGACACTTTTACTTGGACCAGGAGGCAGTCATCAGAACAGATCAAGGAGACACTGCATGGTTCAAAATGAGGAAGGGAGTATGCCAGTGATGTGTCCTGTCTCCATACATTTTCAATCTTTATGCAGAACAGATTATCTGGGAGGCTGGGCTCTATGAAGAGAAATCAGGATTAGAGGTTGACTCATCAACAATCTGTGTTATGAAGATGACACAAACCTGCTTGCTGAAACTGAGGAGGGCCTGAAATGCTTGCTGCAGATGGTCAAGGATTGCAGACTTCAAATATGGATTGAAACACAACATCAAGAAAACAAAGATTCTCACCACTGGGCCAAGTGGCAGCATCATGATAGATGGTGAAGAGATTGTTGACAGCTTCAGTTTGCTTGGCTTGACAATCAACACTCTTGGTACCAGATGCCAGGAAATTAAAAGACGAATTGCATTGGGAAAGTGTACTGTCAGAGACCTCTCAAAGGTACTGAGGAGCAACGATGTCAGTCTGGAGACTAAGGTGCACCTGATGATGGTTTTTGCCATCACTTGCTGTGCATCCGAGAGCTGGACAATGACTAAGGATGATGGAAGGAGAGTTGATGCCTTTGAGCTGTGGTGCTGGATATATACCATGGACTTCTAGGAGAACAAACAAGTTAATCCTGGAGAGGGTAAAGCTAGGCTGCTCTTTGGAGGCAAGGATTCTGAAGCTCCACCTGATATACTTTGGACATGTTGCAAGGTGGGATCAGTCCTTGGAGAGGGATGTCATGTTTGGGATGGTGGAGGGACAGCAAAGGAGAGGAAGACCCTCGATGAGATGGACTGATTTTGTCACTGTGGTAATGGGTGTAGGTGTGCAAGAGACAATAAAGTTGGAAAGAGATAGAGCAGGGTTTAGGGCTGTTGCTATGAGTTGCCAGTGACTCGATGGCACATAACAACAAACAATAGCTAGAGAGCTCTAGTCACCGACTGGCAAGAAGCCACTAGCTGCAAATGCCAAGGTACGTGGCTTGAGGCCACTAATCGCTCCACAGGAGAAGGATAGGCAATCTCCTCCCATGTGATTATGAGTCGGTCCAACTCTATGGTACACAACAACAACAATATATGGCTACTCTTTTCTCATCTATCTTTTAAGGGGGAAAAAGGTGAAGCTGTTGCTTTATATCCAAAAAGTCCCTAGGTGGTGCAAATGGTTTGCTTTTATCTCCTAACCAAAAGGTTAATTTAAATATTATAAGCTTTTTAAAAAGATCTATATGCCAATACTCAGATTAGTCCAAAATGTTTTTCTCGAAATCTCTTCTTTGAAAAAATAGTGATAATGCCTATTACAGGACATGAAACGAAAATTTTTTTAAGCACTAAAGGTAGACAGATGCCATCCTAGAAAATGTTTCATTTAATCCACAAAACAGAGAAAGTAAGGACACCAGGCTTGGAGATCTGCAGCCCCACAATTATGCCTTCATTTTGCAGATTGCGAAACAGAAACTCAAAGAATTCTCTGTCCTACCATCTGGTGACCTAGTGGTAAGAAGCTGTGCTGCAATCCCAAAGGCATGTGTTTTGAATCCACTAGCTGCTCTGTGGTAGAAGGGACGGGCAATCGACTCCTACTGCCTCTGAAAACCCACCGGAGGGGCAGCTATGAGTCTGTTTAGACTTGATGGCACACAACAACTATAGAATAGGGAGCTTTGGGGGCCTAGAAGGTGTGCTGTCAACCTTGAGGCAAGTGGTTCGGATGCAGTGGCTGCTCCACGGGAGAATGATGGGTAACAAATTAGTTCTGATCTGACAGCAATGAACCACTACCACCAGAGTCCTGATAGGAAGAAGAGAAACATCAAAGAAGGCTTAGAAGTTAGGACATGGCGTCGCCCACGTGGCAGCAGCTTCGGCCTAGGACTTTTCATCCATCCAGTACTTGCTGCCATCGAGTTGACCCTGGCTCCTGGTGAGCCCATGTGTGTGGGGGCAGATCTGTGCTCTGTAAAGTTTTCAGTTGCTCAGAAGTTAACAGGTCTCCAGACCTTGCTTTTGAGGCACCTCTGGGAGGACTTGAACCTCCACCCTTTGCAATAGCAGCTGAGCAATCAACCATTTGCCTCATCTGCGCCCTCCCTATGTCTGTCCGATGAGAATAATCAGGATGGTGAAACCACAGGCAATAAATGAGCCCCTAAGAACCCGTGTGCAGTGGGTTATTGTGGAAGCGGGTGCGCCATGCCTGCCTTCTCCTCAGGAGAGCTCTCCCTCCGATCACAGAGCAGTCAGCATTTCCTCTGCCCTGCTAGAACCCTGCCACTGCTTAAAAAACATAAAATGATTAAGAAACATTTATTTTAAAACCTGCATAAATATGAAAATGCATCTCTACTCTCCTTCCAAATGGGAGGAGCACTTCAGAAATCCTCCAGGACGGAGTCAGCCTCTGGCTCCCCCTGTCAATCACCCTGAGCAGCAGATGAACAGACACCATTCCTTCTCCCCTCTCCGGCCATTCCACTCTTGCGTCTCCATCCCTTGCTCATTAGGGCCCTGCTCCCCCACCCTGGGCCTGGGCAGGGGCTATCACACTTGGCCAAGGTCTCCTGATGGGAGGAGAAATCGCTGTAATTAAAACTCGGAGAAGCAGGCTCTGTGTGAGCTAAGGATGCAGCAAGCTCACCCAACGCCAGACCTCTGTGGGTTTATTAGTCATGCAAATCCACCTTCATTTTCCCCAGGGAAGATGAAGGGGAAAGAGTGCACCAGGAGTGGGGTGGGATGTCCTTCTGGGGAACACAGCGTGTTATATAAGGATGAAGAGTCACTCAGGGTTACTGGAGTCCGGTGAAACTCTACTGCAGCTCACAGTTTATTTGATTTTCTGGAAGCACACTTCCCTCAAGTGAAATGCCTCTTTGCATGAGAGATTTCAGCTACAAGGTGCCTGAAAAAAGTAACAGCATGGCAAAGCTACAGGATACCTACCTCCTCAGCAGAGAGCTTAACTATCTGCCCAAAGGCCAAGGAGAGCTGGTGGCACAGTGGTTAAGCAGCACTCTGCCACCGACTGAAAGGTCACTGGTTCTAATCCACCGGTGACTCTTTGGAAGAAAGATGTGGCTGCCTACTTCCCAAAACACAGCCTTGGAAACCCTCTGAGGCAAGGCAGTTCTACTCTTTCTTATGTTGTGGTGGTTGTTGTTAGGTGCTGTCAAGTCAAGTATGACTCATAGTGATGCTATGAACAACAGATCTGAATCCTCTCCATCCTGCGCCATCCTCATCATCTCTGTGCTTCATCATATACTTGAGCCTGATGCAGCAGTGACTGTGTCAACACATGTGGTCGAGGGTCTTCCTTTCTCTCATGACTCTGCCCCTTTCCAAGCAGGATGTTTCTCTCCAAGGAATAGCCTCTCCTTGCAACATGCCCAAAGTACGTGAGATGAAACCTTATCATCCTTGCCTCCAAGAGGCAACTGACTTAAGGGCTCTATACCTCAAGGCCACACTCCCCAATCTGGGTGTGCTGCATTTTTGGAGCAGGAGCCAGAAATTACGGAGAATATGTATTGAGATCTGGTGGATGCTTAAATCTAGTTTTAGAACTCATGCTCAAAGGTGAGACAGAGAAAACCCACCGGTTTGTCTTTTACCTGGTTATGAGTTCAGTTCAGCTATTCTCTAGTCTTGTGACACTAATTTAACCCATCTGCCTCAGTGTCTTTAGCAATGAAATGGGCATATCACAGTGGAGATCCTAACCAATCAGACTAGTCACTAGGTGACAGAAAGCAGGCCCACTGTCCCTGTGTGTGCAGGATAAATGCAAGCTGTTTCAAACACTGTCCTCTCTTGGCTTTGAAGACACAATTCCCTATTTCCATTCCTATTTCTCTGTCTCTCTTGTAGGATGCTCAATTCTCACTAACTATTAAATCTTAGGGTTCCTCAAAGTTGTTTCTGTGGGATGCTGTCTTAATTCTCAATATCCAACAAGGGTCCATTCCAACATTGTCAATCTCTTCTAAAGTCATATAAATACCTCATTTGTAAAACGTTTTCATTGTCATTGCCTTTCACCATCAGTTTCTTTATAAATCTGATCTTATTCATCTTTGTGGGCTGGAGGCATTAGATAAAAAGATTTGATGACATCAGCAAATTACTCACTGTAATTCTGTACCTAGTACTTATTACTAATAAGATGTTATTCACCTGCACAGTACCATCCTAAAAGGAATAATGGTTCTAAGTGTGGCTCACTGTAACTCAACTACACTGCAAACAGGGAATTACCTGGAGTCTCTTCCTGCAGATAATCTTAAATCAGGTTCAAATATTCGATTATCTTCCACAGGCTGATGACTGTCTTATCTCTAGACCCTACCTTTTCTCTGAACTCCAGCTCTGCAAATCTCACCTGATTATCTGACATCTTTTGATGTCTCAAAGACTACTCAAACCTATGCCCTCTCCTCTGACCTGAACAAAATAAAAGAAGACAAAGCAACATGAACTTTCCCACCACTTCCCATCTCGGTGGAGAGCAGCACTAATTATTAATTATCTCTCTCTCTCTCATTGCTGCCGAGTCAGTTGACTCCGAGCTGACCCTCCAGCAGGTTTTCAGAGGCTGTAAATGGCGCTAGATTACCTATCTTCCTCCCAATGAGCAGCTGGTGGATTCTAACTGCCTACCTTTGGAAAAGCAGCACAACTCCTCATCCACTAGGCCACTGAGCGCTGCTATAACAGAAATGCCACAAGTGGGTGGCTTGAACAAACAGAATCTTACTCTCCACTGTTTAACAGGGCTGTTTTTAGCTATACACACACAGACACAGACAGCATCACAGTGTTGGGTCTGTCTCATTAGTGACCCTGTGCACAAGAGAATAAAACCCTGCCCTTCCCTGTCCTCCTCACAGTCTCTGTTGCATTCAGGTCCACGGTCGTCAGTGCATCTGCTTGCAGGTCTTCCTCTCCTTTGCCAACTCATCCCTTTGCCAAGCAGGATGTCTGTTCCCAAAGACTGGTCTCTCCTGACAACATACCCAAAGTAGGTGATAGAGTCTTAGCATCCTTTCTTCTCAGGGGCACTCTGGCTTCGAAGACTTCAAGTTCAGAGAGCTGGCTGGAGAGGAAGGATCTTCTCTCTCCTGGTTCTTGAGGAAGGTCTTTGTCTTCGCTTCTGTTTCCTGACTCTGTGGATTATCACCACATATCTCGGCATTTGTTTTGCTCCACCTCTCCTTTCCCTTGCTTACCTAATAATCCTTTACTGACCCAGTTTATAGGTCACTATTTTGTGCGGCTAACCCAAAGGGGGTGCTTCTCTGGCAGTTCAAATCCACCAGCCACTCTGTGGGAGAAAAATGGGAAATCTCCTCCTATGCAATTTACGGCCTCTGCTGGGTCTACTATGAGTCCGTTCTGACTCAACGGCAATGAATTTGGATTTTTTTAGATCTCAGAAGAGTTTCTCTATTTCTCAAAAGAGACTGACTCAAGCAAGATCTATCCTATCTTAACCTCACCTCATTAACATAAAGACAGTTCATTCCCAAAAGGGATTATAAACAACAGACATATGGCTCAATCCATAACACTGTCTGAGTCATCTTGAAGGTGCTCCCTCTCCACATCCAACTCGTTATTAAAACAAGTCCAGATCTACTGTCATAAATTCTGGCTCATGGTAATCCCATTTGTTTCAGTGTAGAACTGTTAAATAGAATACCATTGGTTATATAGTCTTTATAGACATCAATTGCCAGGCCTTTCTTTGGCAGCACCTTCAGATGGGTTCCACCAAACTTTAGGTTAGCAGCCTAATGAAAACTCTCTGTATCACTCAGGGGCCTTAAGCCATCATTATAACCTCTAAAATATCATTTATTTCTATTTCTCTTTGCCCCAATTATCACCTTCTCTTCCTTTTACTTGGTCCCTTTGAATTTTCTCTCATCCTTCAGCAAATAGTTCTTATACTTCAGACTGAGTGGGGTGGGTTTTTTTGCTCCAAATGCAAATCTAACCCTGTTTCCTCCAAGTTTAAGCCATACAAATTCATCTAAGGTAAAGATTAAAGCACCAGCATGGCCCGAGGCCTTGCATGGACCAGCTCCGTTTTCCTTCCCTGCTTCATTTCACTCTCTCTGTCCTCAGCATGCCACACACACTGGCCTTTTCTCAATTTCTGGACATGTCCATCCTTCTGCCATAAGGCTTTTTCACGTGCTGCTCCCTCTCTCTTACCTGGTTAGCTCTGAATCAGATCTTAGCTCAAATTCTTCCTTGACATCTTTAGAGAAGATCTCAGAGACTGCTTCCTTGACACTGAGATTAGATTACAAGTCTGTCACTCACAGAGCTTTGAGAATATGTCTTTCCTTCAAGCGCCAGAGCTCATAGTTATTATTTATGTGTGAGACTATTTTACTAATTTCTCTCTTTTTCACCTAGCCAACTTCAAAGCACGTAGGGAGCTATGGTGGCCTAGGGGTAGGAAGCTGTACTGTAATCTGGAAGTCATGTGATTCAGATCCATCAGCTGCTCTGCAGGGAGAAGGCTAGGCAATCTTCTTCCATATAATTAACTGACTCTTTAAACCCACTGGAGGGTCAGCTACTGAGCTGGTACCAACAAGAAGGTCCTTTGTTATCTCTGCGCGTCTCTCGTCTGTTTTTGTCATTATGTGCTGTTGAGTTGAGTATGGCGCACAGTGACCCTATGGACATAAGATCTGAACCCTGACCTATCCTATGACATCCTCACCATCTCTGAGATACTTGAGCCCATTGTTACAGTCACTATGTTAATGCATTCTTCTGTCTTTGGTTGTTTTGTTTGTTTTGTATGTGTTAATATATTTTATTGTGAGTCTTCTCCTTTGCTGAGCCTCCACCTTTCCAAGTATGATGTCCTTTTGCAAAGACTGGCCCCTCTTAACAATATAAACAATATACCTAGAGTACGTGAGATGAAGTTTCCATCCTTGTCTCTAAGGAGACCCACCTTGGTTGTACTTTCTCCAAGATATATGTTTGTTCTATTGGCAGTCCATAGGATATTCGGTTTTTTCTTCAATAACACAAATAAGAGGCATCAATTCTCCTTCTGTCATCCTTAGTCTTTGTTCAACTTCCAGATGCACAGAAGTAATTGAAAAGACCACTGCCTGGATCTGGCATAAATTGGTATCACTGCTCTTTAGCCCTCTGAAGAGGTCCCTGACTGCAAATTTTCCCAATGCAACATGTCTTTTGCTTCCTTGACTGGTTGTGCCAAGGGTGTTGACTGTGGGTCCAAGTAAGATGAAGTCATTGACAATTTTGATCTTCTTTCCATCTGTCATGACGTTGCGTATTGGCTCAATGGTGAGGATTTTTATCTTCTTGATGTTGAGGTGTAATCCATATTAAAGGCTATAGTCTTTGATCTTCTGCAGCTGGCATTTTAAGTCTTCCTCACTTTCAACAAATCAGTGGGTCAGCAAATTACAGCTCAAGGGCCAAATCCAATCTAATCATGCCAGCTTTTGTAAATAAAGTTCTTTTTGGAATACAGCCATGCTCACTTAGCTAGGTATTATCTATGGTGGTTTTTGTTCTATAAAAGCAGGGGGGAGAAACTGTGGTAAAGAATGCATGGCTCACAGAGCCCAAGACAGTTATTACCTGGGACCTTTACAGAAAACATTTGCCAACCCGGCTCTAGTCTCCAGCAGAAAGCAGGCATGCAATAAAGATTTATGGAATGAATAAACTTCCAAGTGAATCAATGCACATGACTCAAATGGACCTTCTCTAGCTCACCACCTGCACTGGAGTCCAGTGGCAGCACTCTTTCTCAGAATCGAGGATTCTTATATTGCCTTTGAGTTTCCAGTCAACAAGTCACTCCAGGCAAAGAGGGGCACTTTCATCTGACTCCTCAGAGCTTTTCTTGCGGTGCTTCAGAGCCTGGGGAATCTACCCTTGCTTTTCTGGCATGGGCTGGTCTTTGTCTCAGTCCTTGTGATGGTCCTAAAGGAAGCAGAGGGAATTCCAGAGCCACGCTGGCCACTGGAAGGGACATTGAGTGATTCTGCGGGTCCACACAGGTCTCACCCACAGTGCAGGGCTTGGGGTAAGAGAGGAGCTTAGAATCATGTCAAAAGCCCTCCAGGCACAGATCAAAGGGAAGACTTGGGAGGACTCAGCCAAAGCCTGCAGGTGCTGACAGTTCAATGCCGGAAAAGATTTCCTTAGTTACGCCAGCCTCCAGAGACCTGCCTATTCCTTGTTCAGAGTCCATGTGAGTTCAGCCGCTGGTCAAACATCATACTACACTGGTGACTGTGTTTGCTCCCTTCCATAGCCTGCACTCCTTCCCTGTCACCAGCCTCTCTTGTTCTTGCCCCTGGGTGAGGAAGACAAGGGCACAGGCACACAGGATGGTCTCAGTAAATGCCTGGGGGAAGGTGATGGGCCCCAGGACACTCCACATCACGGCCACACTCACCGACACTGAAGATGCTGATGGTAGAGGCCCAGCTCCCTCCTGCCCAGGCCTGTCGCTTCTGTGGCTTGCCCTGGAGTGACCTCCACTCCCTTCTCCTCCCTCTGCCCAGCTTGGGTCAGCACATTCTGCATGAGGAAATCAGCATTCGCTGCTAGCCCAGTGGGATACTGGACTCCGCACCAGGTCCTCGGGAGCTACCATCAGGGGGAAATTTTACAGCTGAGAGGTAGCCATGCCATTTATTTTTGAATGGAGGCAGGTGGCATGGGGGAAGACTCCAGAATTCTCAGGCTCATAAGTAAGTTGCAGATATGACTCCCAAGCAGCTACAGTGCGGCACTCCAGTTGAAGCGTTAAATGTGGCAGGAACAGAAAACGCAATGCGAGCATTTACACCAAAGCACAAGTAACCAGAAACCCGCAGAGTTGGCACGGGCGGGCGTTTCCGGCTCTTCACTTGTGGGTGCTAGACGCGTTCATCACGTGGCTTTACTAGAGAAAGAGCTTCCGATTCAGTCCTTGGATGCTTTGTTAAAATCTATGGAAAAAAGAGAAGGAATACTCCCGAGCCAAAGCCCAAGTCAACTGATGCAGGATTCTCGATCTCTCCCTCCTGCACGTTCCAGGGTCCCTGCCTGGATCCCTCCCCAGAGCAGTGAGCACTTGGTATCATGGGGACTGCCCTGGGCTTCTGTGAGAATGTTCTGTTCCTGCCACTGCCCCACTGTGCAAGGGCTAGGAGCTAAGAGCCATCTTGGCCTCTACCTCTCCATCTCCAATAATGCACTGAATGCTGGCTCCTGTCATCACACAAGGATATGCTTAGAATAGGAATCCTTTGACAGAGGCTACATGAAGCTCTGGTGGCCTAGTGGTAAGAAACTGTTCTGCAATATTGAAAGCATACTATTCAAATCCACCAGCTGCTCCCCAGGAGAAGGATGGGATTTACTGGCTCTGAAAACCCACTGGAGGGTTAACTAAGAATCAGTTCTGACTCGATGGTATACAACAACAACAGATGGTGGACCAGTCAATGGACCAAAGGCATGCTCTACCATCTCCTAGTAGAAAAGGAAGCAGGAGACTGTCACTATCTTAATGCTTCTTGTCACCACTCAATTGCAAACTTGTCTTAAAGAGAAAAGTGAGTAGAACATGGCACCAAAATACCTTTCATACTTGCTGAAACTGAGGAGGACCTAAGGCATTTGCTGCAGAAGGTCAAGGGCTGTAGTATTCAATATGGATTGAAGCTCAATATCAAGAAGGCAAAGACTCTCACCACCAGGACAATTGGCAGCATCATGATAGATGGAGAAAAGAATAAAGTTGTTAACAGCTTCAGCTTGTTCAGCTCCACAAGCAACACTCTTGGGACCAGCAGCCAGGAAATCAAAAGACAAATTGCACTGGAAAAAAAATCTGCTGTCAAGGACTTCACTAGAGTACTGAGGAGCAATGATATCAGTCTGGAGACTAAGGTGCACTTGATCAAAGCCATGGTCTTTGCAATTATATTTTATACATCAGAGAGCTAGACAATTGCTGAGGATGACAAAATAAGATGCCTTTGAATTGTGGTGCTGGAGAAGAATATTGAGCATACCATGAACCACCAGGAGAACAAACAGGTCTGTCTTGGAGAGGATGAAACCAAGTTTCTCCCTGGAGACAAAGATTTTGAAGCTTCATCTGGCATACTTTGGGCATATGGCCAGGAGGGACCAGTCTTTGGGGAAGGGCATCATATTTGGAAGGGTGGAGGGACAGTGCAGGAAAGAAAGGCCCTGGATGAGATGGATTGACAGTAACTGGGGAAGTGGGAATTGGTGTGTTGGGATTAGTGAGACTGACTCAGGACAGGGCAGGATTCAGAGCTGTTGTACACAGAGTTGCTATGAGTCGCAGGTAACTCGATGGCACATAACAACAACAATTAGACATTTAATAAATAGACATTTATCTATCAGTTTTTTTAGAAAAGGATTTCACTAATGACAGAGATGAATCAATGACAATAATTACAATAGTAATAATAAGCTGACGGAGCCCTGTTTGTTACCAAAAAGACTGGTGGGTCAAACACACTAGTATCTGTGCAGGAGAAAAGCAAGGCTTCCAGCATCTTCACAGCCTTGAGGACCTCAGGGGTGGTTCCATCCTGCCCGGCAGGGTCACTACGAAATCAGAACTGACTTGATGGCAGCAGATTTAAAAGAACCAAGCACCAACCAACCAAGTAAAAGCAAGCAACGCTAAAAACAATGTTAAGCTAAAATTGGTTCAAGTTGAAAAACATCATTTTAGAAAGTGTAATTCTGAGTCACAGTACAGATAGCATTTGTGAAATACATATTTAGTTAACCTTTTTACAGAAGCTTTATAAATCAGTCATGAGAAGCCCAAATTTAGGGGTGAATCAAAACGTTTGTTACTGATTATATGAGAAGCTAGAGAAAACAGTTCTACCAACAGGAGCCGGGCCCGGGAAAAGAGCTCATCCTGGAGGCATTAGGGAATGGTCTGATTTTATTCACAGTAAGTTTGTCTCTGGAGAAGATCAGCTGACAGAACACAGACTGTGGACGGGAGAAAAACAGACATGGCTCCTCTTGTCTCTGCAGGCTGTCCGCCTCAGCACTCACTCCTTGAGTGAGGAGGGCTCTATGGTAAGGGGACATCGGGCAGTGGAAGGTCTTGGTTTTCGATTGTTATGGACTGTCTGCTCGGAACTGATTCATTGCTGACCCTCTAGCAGGTTTTCAGAGTCAGTACAATAACACGAGAGGAGATCGTCCATCTTTCTCCTGAGGAGCTTTCTCCTGGTGGCTTCAAACTGCCTGCCTTTGGGTTATAACAGAGGTGTCACAAATGAATGGCTTTAACAAACAAAAATTTATTCTCTTACAGTTGAGGAGGCTAGAAGTGCAAATTCAGAGTGCTGGCTCGAATGGAAAGCCCTCTCTGTTCGATGCTCAAGGCAAGTCCCCATTTTCTTCTACATCTGTAGATAGGCCTAGCATTCCCTGGAGATCCCCACGTGCCCTGACCATCCCCAGGGTCAAGGAGCTTCCTCTCACAGGGACTCATGTCCAAAAGGACAAACCCCTCTCCTGATGATTCTTTCCTGGAGATGCTGAGGACTCCCTAACTGCTTGCTTTCCTCCTCTGTGAGCTCCGGTGAGGAGCAGGGATCACGGGCCACAGTCTATGGACACTTCCTTTTACATTTATAGGGCCATGAGGGATTAAGGGGTATGCTGGATCATCCTTAACCTTCTTACAACTATTTGTTTAGCAGATCATGGGGGATCACAACAGTTTTCACATTTTATTATTACTTGCATGCATTTTGGGGGACACAACTCAATCCCTACGAGTGACATGGCTGATTGATCTTCACCGGGCTCGAGGTACCTGACAGAATATCTCTGGTAGCCAGTAGCACCCACAAATATTTGTTGTTGGGAATTATAATAACAAAAACCTAAGAATAAAAAGAATAAGAAATCATATTTTACAAGATTCCCCTTGAAAGAAATCTAAGGCAAGAATACAAAGATAGCAAAAATCACAGAGAAACTCTGTAAGCACAGCATTCGAAGAGTCGGGAGAATGTGTGCAAATGAAATAACTAAATCATTATTCCGTTTTCTGACATGACTATAAAAGGAAAAGGAGGGGGGAATGGAAAACCCTGAATAAATAACTGCTTTAAAATGTGTAATCTGCATCTTTAAAAAAAAAAGACTAGGATTTTGAAAAGAATATATATCAAGGTTACGTAAAATGTCAAGACTATACATTTTATAGACAAAATTTAAATTGAGTCTGCCTAGGGATTTAATTGGAGTCCCTGGGTGGTACAAAGAGTGAACATGCTTGGCTGCTAATCGAGAGGCTGGTGGATCAGGTTCAAGAAAGGACTGGCAATCTGTTGAAAAAAAAATTAAATAAAATCTGCTACTGAAAAACCTACAGAGCCGAGTCGTAGGCTGACTCACACGAGCCTTCCACAAATCTAAACTGGCTTGACAGCAATTGGTTTTAAGCATAAAAAAAATTCTTTTTTTAAATAAAAAAAACACCAACAATTAAAATATGAAATAAAGATGAACATAGCAGGTTACTCTTTTACTAAGCTCCTCTTACAGAATAATCCAATAAACCTCAGGAAGCTGTGAATGGATGGGAGGGCAGGGGAGGGAGAGGCTGAGACAGGAGACTCACAAGAAAGGCTACAGCCAGGAGGTTAAGGGTTTTGGATCTTCTCCTCTCTCTGGTAAGGGGGAGACAGAGGAGCTTTAAAGGAGGAGCTGATTCAATAAAATCTGTATTTCAAAGGATGACTCATGGGTTAAAAGCCCCTAATGAAAGCAAAAGCCATCAGCTAAAACAAATACGAGACAATTAGGCACTGAACAGGAACCTCAAAGGAAATACTCTCTCCATATCTGCCTCTTTCTAATGTGCATTCAATGAAGCTCTGGTGACCTAGTGGGTAAGGAGCTGTGCTGCCAACCCAAAGGCATGCAGTTCAAATCCACCAGTGGGAGAAAGACAGGCAAATCTTCTTCCGTGTGGTTAAAAGCCTCTGAAAAACCAGTGGATCGACTATGAGTCAGTTCTGACTTGATGGCAGTGAACTGAGTCAGTTAATGTTCATTCAAGGAATCCTGTGGGCTCAGTGATTAGAGTGTCTGACAATTATACAAAAAATGGACAGACCAAACTCACTAGCCACTCCTTGGGAGAAATATGAGGTGGTCTGACTCCATAAATATTTACAGCCTAGGGATTCCCATGTTCTCCCTTCCTATTAAGCTACTTTGAGTTCAATGCACTTGATGGCACTGGGGTTGGAATGAGGCATTTGACATTATCTGGACCTATGGTGCCTCTACAGAGCTCACTTTGCTGGTTTCAAATGCTGCAAGTTTACAGAGACACAGAGCATCTCAAACACAGTTCCAAAATAACCTCCTTTTTAAAAGAGCAAACGCAGGTCAAGCAAAAAGTCCCAAAGTTGGTCAATTTTAAGTTACCAGCAAGCTGGAATTTTCTTCTTTAAAGGAAAAAAAAAAGATACAAAATACCAAGTCCCTCATATTTTATGATCTTGCTTTTTCTAAATATTCATATAAGCTGACCTTTTCAAGGCATCGCCTGCAACTGAAAACACAATGGTAATAAATCGTGTTTCCCTGGCTTAATTGAAGCAGTGTCTTCGCCTGGCCTCTGGGGTGCTGGTTTACATCTCTCTGGTTCCCCGGAGCAGGAGCGCTCAGTCAGCACCACTGGGCGGCAGGGACACAGCAGGGCGGGGGCTCCACAGAAAGGTCAGCCCTGCATGCCTGGCAGGGGAAGACCCTCGCTCCTGAATGCCCTTCATCAGAGTCTTCTCTCATTCATAATCTGGAGGGGTGGGGAGGGTCTGCACTGGGCGTTTCTCAGGGACCATGGACATTGCTGGCAGCCTGGTATAGCCTGCAAACTCCTTTTCAGAATAATGCTTCAGACACACAAAGCCCACAGAATGACAAAGGAACCAATTACATTTTTAGTTATCAAAATATTTAAAAAATTAAAATGTTACTACAGTAATAAATGTGCTTCTTTATTAATGCATTAAATCATGAAATCTAGTGGTGTGCCTAAAACTCCCATAATTTCAAAGTAGCGATGAGTGTAATTGATATTTTTGAGATGTGTGCAATGAGTATGAAAAGATCTGAGATTCCTACTGGTGACAAAGTCACAAGTGCCGCTGATCCTGCTGTCATTTGTTGTCTACATTCATAAACTAAAGGGAATGCTAACTTTCACTGGAAAATGAAGACATGATTTTCCCATTCATAGTCGAACATCCCCTATGCTAGGATATGGAAAACAATCAGCCTTACCTTGCCCTACATTGTTCTAGGATGGGGGTACAATTTTCCAAACCAGTCCTTGGAAAAAGACATCACACTGGGAAAGGGAGACAGTCACAGTAAGAAAAGACCTTGAACGAGATGGACTGACACAATGACTGTTAACAGCGGGCATATCAGAATGGTGAGGGTGGAGCAGAATAGGGCAACGTTCAGACCTGCCGTCCACAGAATCAATATGAGTCCTAGATGAGTCCTAGATGGCACCTAACAACAACAACAACAACAACAACAACAACAACAACAACAACAACTACATTTACACACAAACCGCCTCCCTGAATGATTTTTCTGGGGATACCATCATTTGAACCCTGTGATGCCATCATTTGAACCCTATGGGACTGCAGTGAGACTCTAAGGAGATCTTGTCATTTTTTTAATATTTAAGAAAGAAGACACCGGTAAATATTAAGGAGCCAGTAAACTCAGGGCCCAGCCTGTTTCCTGCAGTGCTTTGGGACCATTTGATATCCTCCTTCCCTCACAAGGAGCTTCATGAGAATTTGATGAGAAAATGGGATCAAACCAAGAAGCACTTTCAAAACAGAAGGACTGTTCTTTAGAGGATGACACCATTATTCTGGGTTTTCATGGGAGTTTGGTGGGGGCTGAAATCCTGTCATCACCATTACTAGCTCTGAGGTGATGTTCTGCTTCTGTGTCTCAGTTTTCTCATTGGCAAATAGGCCAAACAATTGTTTTTCCCTCTGAGGGTTTTGTAAGAATGAGATGAGATGATAATGCACATAAATGTTTAGAATAGGGTTTGGCACATAGTAAGCATTCAAGTGAATGTTAGTTTCTTAATCTGTGTTCCCTAGAGGTGCAAAAGCAGTGATTAATGTAACAAATTATAGACCATTGTTGTTATGTGCTGTCGAATCCCTTGCAAATCACAGCAACTCTATGTACAACAGCTCTGAACCCGACTCTATCCTTTGCCAACCTTATTTTCTCTGACACACCTACCCTCATTACCCCAGTCACGGAATCAATCCATCTTATTGAGGGTGTTCTTCTCTTGCACTGTCCCTCCACCCTCCCAAGCATGACGTCTCTCTCCAAAGTCTCTCCTTGCAACACGCCCAAAGTATGTCAGACGAAGCTTCAGAATCCTTGCCTAGAAGGAGCAGCCTGGTTTTACCCTCTCTACAATGAACTTGTTTGTTCTCCTAGTAGTCCATGGTATATTCAATACTCTAACACCACAGCTCAAAGGCATCAATTC
Organism: Elephantulus edwardii; assembly: GCF_000299155.1. Classification (NCBI taxonomy): domain Eukaryota; kingdom Metazoa; phylum Chordata; class Mammalia; order Macroscelidea; family Macroscelididae; genus Elephantulus; species Elephantulus edwardii. Next base: position 11,699,815 of record NW_006399759.1, read on the forward strand.
TCCTTCTATCATGCCTAGTCATTGTCCAGCTCTCTGACACATAGCAAGTAATTGCAGAGACTATGGCCTGGATCAGGTGTACCTTAGTCTCCAGACTAAGTCCAGACTGACATCATTGCTCTTCAATACTCTAGAGAGGTCCCTGACTTTCAGAACTTATATTCCCAAATTATAGATCGATAGATAGATAAAGATAGATACCGTTTGCTTCAAGGAAATTGCTCACATAGTAGTGAGGGGACAAGTCTCACACCCATAGGTCAGGCAGCAAGTTGGAGGTTTTTGCTGGCTCAGAAGATTGCAGATCAGGTGGAAAGCTGGTGATTTCTTCAGGCTTATGTTGCAGGAACCAGAGGTCAGGAGACAAGAAGTGTGCAGGATGGAGAGAGTTTGCATTTTGTTAGAACATCTTGTTTATAAACTGGAAGCAGATCACACCTCCAAAGAAAACTCCCTTTTCAAATGATTAGCTAGGCACATCAGGTCACATCATGGAAGATCATTTTATTGTATCACTTTTGGAAGAGCAATCAGTCTACTGCCAAACCACAGAGAATCACAACCAAGCCAAGCTGGCACACAGCATTGACCATCACAGCCAGTCACTGCTATTAATTAACATCCTGCCTCAAGCTGCACAAAGGCTGCTTCTTTCTTCCTTTTAAGTGTCCAAAAATCTTGAATGAATAGTAAGTCCTTTCCTTAGAATCTCCACACAGGAGGGAGGAAAATGTAATATCGAGTATTTCTATTTTCAATAGTGCTACTGCTAAGTCTCAATGTGGAAATGTATTAGAAGCAAAAATCCATCCTGAAGCTTCTGAGAAATCCTGCTTCTTGGCCCTATGCTGCCTATTGCTGCATTTTGAGGTCACATTTAAAGCAAAGGTAATTCCAGGGGCAAAATACAGCCTGAAAGATATGACAAACCACGCCATACTGGGTTATGTTAACCATCTGATAATGGTGGGATGGGGGAGCACTTACTAAGAATACTATAGGCATGTTGCTGTTGTTTGGTGCCGTCGAGTCGGAGATGATTCATAGCGACACTATGAACGAACGGCCTGGGCACTGTTCGTACAAAGAGTTTCCAGAGGCAAGCCATTTCGGAAGTGGATGCCGCTCCTGCTTCCAGGCTTGATTTAGTCGGGAAGCTCCAGTCAACACTGTCCACCATGGGAGCCCGTTACCACGACTGGCACATTACTGTCCCAGGCTTCAGCATCACAGCAACCACAAGTTACTTCTGTACAGCAATGCATAGATGTTGTTATTTTCAGAAGCTATACTGCATGGCAGGAGACTGCTCATCTTTGTCCAAGAGAGGACCTGGTGGATTCAAACTGCATACTTCTGGGCTGGTAGCACAACTCCTTACCCAGTAGGCCACCAGAGCTCCCTGCAGGCATAGACAGGAATGTTTTAAATTTTTTTAAATTTTATTTTACTTTCTTCCTTTCTTTTTATTTTTTTTTAACAAAACACACACTCCTATAAAAGAAGACAACAGAGTTCTTGTTCCTTAGAAGTTTACAGTTTCTCAGGGGAGACAAACTCAGACACGGAGAAGACATAAAAACGCACAAAGAACCACAGTCCTGGTATAAACGAGGCGGTTACGCAGAACTGCGGCTCCACTGCTCTGAGTGCAGTGCTCTGGGTGGGAGAGAAACCTGGCTTATTGCAGTGTGCCAGCAGGGCCCACAGATTCTCGTAAAATCCCAGCCTCCCAGGCTGGGGAAAGAACGCTCTCCGAGGAAATCAGGGAGGCTGTCAAGATTGAGGGATGTATTTCTCTTTATTTTATTCTGTGACCTTTCTAAATGTATTTGTATCATTTGTATAATTAATAGTATTAATATTAATGTGCTACTCTACATCAAGAAATAGTCCTCAAAATAAGAGCAACAGAGACAGAGTGATTCTTTACAGAAAGGGCTGTGATTACACTTACTCTCCTTCTCTTATAGGGCAGAAATCTTGAGGGCACGGAGGGGCGGCTGGTCGTGAGCATGAAACTGGTGGTCACCCTTTAGGTGACATTCCCGGGACCATTTCAATGGTAGGTGTCACCTGAAGGGAAGCTGTCTGCTTCCTATCCAACAGCCAGCCTGTTTTCTGTGTCCACATTAACACTTTCCATCCCTGTAAATAAGAGCGCTCTGGTGGCTTAGTAGTGAAGTGTTGCACTGCCATACCAAAGGTTCATAGTTCTAATCCACCAGCTCCTCTGCAGAAGCAAGAAGGGATGATCTGAGTTTGTTCCAACTTGATGGTACATAACAACCACCTCTCTTATCAACGAACTGAAGAGAAAGATGGATTCACGTGTCAAGATCCAAGAATCCCTCTGCTCCTCATGCTTATTAGCTGCTGTGGAATCTATTCCAACTCACGCAAAGCCCTCACATGTCGAGTAGAACAACTCCATGGGGTTCTGTGACCTCTCAGAAGTGGATCCTGCTGTCGCCTGAGGTGCCTCTGAGTGGGTATGAACTGCTAACCTTTTGGCTACTTGTTGAGTGTTTAGCCATCCAGGCCACCTAGGGACTTCCAGCTCCTACCTAGTAGACACAGAAGGACACACAGAAGGGAACAAGCTGCCACCAAGAGCAGTCTCTGAAAACCCAGAGGTCAGGTGCTTTCACTAGTGCTCACTCACTCACTGTGTTCCTCTAGAGTTCACAGGGCTTGTTTAGGGTTTTGTCAACAGAGCAGGGGGACACTACAAGGTTTAAATTTAAGAAGGAAGTGTGTCAGGGTTGTATTCTCTCTCCATAATAATTCAATCTGTATGCTGAGCAAATGATATGAGAAACTGGATTCTAACAAGAGGAATGTGGCAGCAGGATCAGAGGGAGACTCATCAACAACCTACGTCATACAGATGACACAATCTTTCTTGCTAAAACTGAGGAGGACCAGAAGTGCTTGCTGCAGAAGATCAAAGAATACAGCCTTCATTATGAATGGCATCTTAACATTAAGAAAACAAAAATTCTCACCACTGGACTGATAGGCAACATCATGATAGAAGGAGGGAAGACTGAGACTGTCAGTGACTTAATCTTACTTGGATCCACAATCAACGCCATCAGTAACCAGCAACCAGGAGATGAGGAGACGTATTATACTGGGAAAGTCTACAGTCAGGGACATCGCCAAAGTGCTGAGGAACAAGATCTTAGTTTGAGAACTAAGGTGCGCCTGATCCAGGCTGTGGTCTTTTCAGTCACTCGCTATGCATCTGAGAGCTGGACGATGAATAAGGATGACAGAAAGCCTTTGAGCTATGGTGTTGGAGAAGATTACTGAACATCCCATGGACAGCCAAAAGAACAAACAGCCAGAATGCTCCTTGCAGGTGAACATGGCAGAGCTTCATCCCACAAACTCTGGGGATGCTGCTAGGAGAGGCTATTCCCTGGAGAGGGCAACCATGCTGGAAAAGGTGGAGGTTCAGCGAAAGACAGGAAGGCCCTCAACGAGATGGACTTACACAATCACTGCTGCAACAGGCTCAAGTATGTCAGGGATGATGAGGACGGCACAGGATGGGACACGGTGCAGATTTTTGTTTACAGGGTGGTTTGAGTCAATCTTGACTTGAAGGCACCTAACAAACACACTCCCTCAACTGTGAGTTCCAAGCTGCCTGCAGATTTCCAAGGCTGTACATTAAAACAGGAGGAGACTACCTATCTTTCTCTAGAAGAGGTGATAGTTGATTTCAACCACTAGAGACGTGTGGCTTTTGGATTGCTAGTACAATTCCCTATGGGCATCTTACTCCCTTCAAGACAGCCACAAAACTACCTGGGAAAGAGGATGAAACACAGCGGGATGCTGAAGACGAGAGGACTTGTAGGGCACACAGAGGGTTAGCCAGGCCAGCCCATGAGACAGAGGTGCAAACTGCAGTAACGCTTACTGAGGGAATCAATCAATGGAAAGGGTCACTAGATACCTAAGTGCTGGCAAGACCTTTAGGAAAGGCATGGTTAGGATGAGGATAAGAAGCCACATGACCAGGCCCTTAGACAAATATGCTCGACACTTTGTATGTGTCAACCCACCAACAGGGTTGAGGACTGGAACAATACCCATTAGAAAATAGAGAAACCAAGGCATAAGGACAGTTAAACCAGTCAGGTAAAAGCACAAGAGCCAGCATTCAAGGCCAGTCCTCTGCCTCCAGAGACTAGGCTTTAAAATATTGATGGGTTAAAAACCAAGCCACAACAAAAACCCCACCTCCAGAGAAACATGCCAGAGGACAAGCAACTCTGCTTTCCTGGAGGCCTGGAGCACCAACTCAACTTTGCTTCAAAGGGAAATGGATCCAAGTGGAAAAATAAGAAACATCTCCATTTTCTTCAGCTTCTTCCAGTATCAGAGCTGCTGTCAGAACCCTCGGGTCTTTGGCCTCAGGGCAGCGTCCACCGTCTGTGCTGGGAGAAGACCTCATCCTCTGTTGGGGAGAGGGGACACTGCCTTGCCTGGCAGGAACCAGCAGGACCAGGCTGCAAGTGACTGTGGCTACCAGCTCTGTCCTTACAGCTCTGCCACAGGAGAGCACTGTCAGATTATTAAATATGAATTAAGGAAAAGTAAGATCTGCCTGCAGAAATTGAAGCTATGGAAAACCAGCTCTGACTCTCCACCCTGTCCTGGAAGGCAGGTGCGCCATCCCCACTGGCTGAAGCGGCTCGAGGCCAGGAAATCTTGGGAGAGTCATATTCAGTTTCGCCGCAAGCGAGATGAAAGCTCGATTATAGGCTGACGCTTGAATCATGATTAACTCGCTTCATGTTCTCCCCACTTGTGTTCTGAATCGCAAAACTGTTTTCCCTGGTATTTGTCACATTTAGGACATGAGCCTTTTAATTGGTGAGCACGCCGGCGTGTCGCTGGAGATGTCAAAAGACTGTCTTTGTTGAAAAGCGGCCCCCGTTAAGCACAGGCCCTGCGAGCTCATGGCAGCGTCCCTCGTCAGCCGACGAGCCCTGGCTGCAGCACAAAACGGACCAGCCAAAATAACAGACAAATTCACTTATGCATAACCTTGCTGGCTGCTCCAGGATGTGAACTGCGTGTTTATCTGAACCCCGTGTGTTCCAAACAGTGAGGCCTTCCAGGCCCCTTCGAGGGGGGCTTGGGTGTAGGGGTTTCTGGATATTCACAGCTTCTCTCACACGCTGACAGGACCATTAGTGTTACCATCTGACAGGCAGGGAAATTTCTGCTTCTTATTGTTAGCTTTCCTGACTCAACTCACAGCACCCCACAAATAATGGATGAAATGCCATCTCCATGGTCAGCTGCTGATCAGATGGCCGGGATTTGCAGAAGGAGATCGCCAGACCTTGCTTCCTATGTTGGAAGTGTCACTGAAGCCTGTTCAGCATCAGAGCAACACGCAAAACGTCTCTGGTGAATGGGTGGCAGCTATGTGTGGGACTCCCACATGAAAAGTAAAAATTCTACCGCTCAGCCACCGTGGGATTCCTGTATTCCCTTACTCAGTGCCATCGAGTTGATACAAATGCATGGTGACCAACGTCGGGTTGCTGAAGCTGCAAAATTTTGAGAGGAAACTGACCATCTTTCTCCTCTAGCGCTGTTGATGGATTTGAACTACCTACCTTTCACTTAGGGAGCTCTGGCACAGTGGTAAGGAACTGGTGTTGTCAATGCAAAGATATGTGGTTCAAATCCACCAGCTGCTCCCCTGGAGAAAGATGAGCAAATGACTGCCTCTGAAAACTGGAAGGTCAGCTCTGGGTGGGTTCTGACACAACAAATGTTGTGGGGAACACTCCTGGTCTCCAGATGGCTGCTAATGGGAAATGAAATGACATTTTAGCACTCTTGCCTTTGAAACAGGAAAACACATGAGAAAAGGAGTAAAAAGGATGTTGAGGAAAATCAGTCTATCATCTCACATATATGACTTCCTCTTAACTACTCAGGAAGTAACAGAAGTAGAATTGAAGACAGGCTGTCGGGCTCCAGAGCCTGATCTCTTTAAATTCACCACCTCACCTGTCCTGTGAACTCCCAATTTTTTCTGGGACGACAGACTATCTTTCTCCTATAGGGTTGCAGGTGTATTTGCACTTTCACTTAGGGAGCTCTGGTGGCATAGTGGTAAGGAATTAGTGCTGCCAACATAAAGACACACAGTTCAAATCCACCAGCTGCTCCACAGGAGAAAAATGAGCACTCTCCTCCCGAACAATTGACTGCCTCTGAAACCTGCGGGTCAGATCTGGGTGAGCTCTGCAGCTGAGGTGAACTCTCCTGGTCCCTAGAAGGCGGCTAAACAGTCTGAACACAACGACACCATCATCACCACAACCTTTCACTTAGTAGCTTGATATATTCTATACTATGAATTGATAGCAATGAGTTGACTTCTGAGTTAATGACGTTAAATACTGCATTGAACTTCCCTCAGTGAAAGAGAATGTTTATGTTAGTGGTCACAGTATCTCCCAGTATCCACCACCTTAGTCCTGTAACTTTCTTATACCCTTTCCACTATGACCCCAGGCTGTGACATGGGCTTATTCTGGACTCAGGTGGGAAAAGTACTTGTGCTTCTCTAGTTCCTCTCTTCTCAACAACTGCTATGAGAACATGCTGGTCAGGTTTGCTAGAGGACGAGACCAGCCTACTGATCTGAGATCAGCTGGTTGATTGGAGCATGCATGCGATCCCAATCAGGAGATGCAGAGCCACCGATGCGACCCACAGTTGACCACGGAGACATGAGTGACTCCAGCGAAGGCCAGAGGAAACATTCAACCTGAGGTCTTGGGACAAACACCTGGTGTTTACTGTGTCAGACACTGAGTTGTGGGATGTCTTTGAGGCAGCACTGTGGTGTCAACAGGTAACTGATACATCAGTCTAGTCCAGTCCATCATCAATCTCAGTGCCAGGAGGCCTCTGTCTAGTTGGCGAGGCTTTGCATTGTACAGATACCTAGATGAGACCTGCTGAAGGATGAGAACATGGAGATGATAAAGTTACGGGAGGCATGAGTTCATGAGGCAGGGGAGGCAATAAGTTTAAGCTCAGGCTCTGGAGCCAGACAGCCTGTCTTCAATGCTGCTTCTGTCACTTCCTGAGTAATTGCAGAGAAGCCATATGTGTGAGACTATAAACTGACTTGGCACAACATCCATTTGACCCCATCCTCATACGTCTCCCTGTATTTCAAAGGTAACAGTGCTAAAATGACATTTCCCATACTCCCTTGCATCTCCAGGTTTCTAAATATGTTTTCAGGTTCTACCAAGTAGACATAATGTGTGTGTGTGATCTAAAAGGCCAGGAAGTGAGGCAGAGGCCTAATTGCTGCAGTTTCTGCTCTTGTCCTGGTAAGCAGAAGGTAGGCCAGTCACGCCAGCTTTCGCAGGCTGGAAAAGTGAGGTACAAAAAGCTGCGGAAGGCCAAGGTTTACAGCCTTCAGTATGGATTACATCTCAAACTAAGAAACTGTGAAGCCATCCATTGGAGGGAACCTTCCTGGTCCCTAGATGGCAGCTAAAGTGGGTGCTCCTGAAGCTGATGGTCCCCATAGTAGAATCCTGAGTCCCACCCTTTCCAATAAGGAAGCGGCAACACTGGGGGTCCAGTTCTGTAAAGTTGTATTGGAGTCATTCCTGGAGGCTGAGCCCATACGGCATCCCTTCTAATGATTCTGGCAAAGATCAATGTCTTAGCGAGCTCTGGTGGCCTAGTCCAACTCCACAGCATATTGCCCTGCTAACCCAAAGGCCAAGCCTCTTTGATGGCTGGAATTCGCCAGTCACTCTATGGGAGAAAGTGTGACAATCTTGTCTCATGAGACTTACAGCCTTGGAAAACCCACCGGAGTGTCATTATGAATCAACTCTAACCTAACAGCTATAAGTGAGTGAATCTATTAATCTCAGACTGCTTAAATACTAAGAGGAGTTTTTTCATCTAAATCCCAAAGGTTTAATAATGAACTATGCAAAGAGTTTGTGTTAGAAAACCAAAAGGGGAGAATATGCTCAGCATTTCTCATGTTAAAAAATGAAGTCATAAAGTCAAGCCCTAAGTTGAAACACTGAAGGAAACTATGAGTAAAATCTTGAATGATGTAGGAAAGCATCAAAAGAAGATGGAAGAAACTCACAGGGTCACTGTGTCAAAAAAGAAATGATCAATAATGAACCATTTTAGGAAATAGCATATAATCAAGAACCAATGATAATGAAGGAAGAAGTTAAAGCTGCACTGAAAGCACTGACAAAAAATAAGATCCCAGGAATCGATAGCATATCAACTGTCACGTTTCAATAAACCTATACAGCTCTGGCCATGCTCCCTAATCTATGCTGAGAAATTTGGAAAAAACAGCTACCTAGTCAACTAACCAGAAGAGGTTTCTATTTGATTCCAATCCCCCAAAAAGGTGATCCAATAGAATGTTCAAATTATTGAGTAATATCATTCATACCACATGCAAGTAAAATCTTGCTAAAGATTATTTAAAAATTGCTGGGACTGTAAATTGACAAGAAACTGCCACAAATTCAAGCCGGATTCAGAAGAGGCCATGGAACAAGGGAGACTGTTGCTTATGTAATACAGAAGCTGGCTGGCTGAAAGCAGAGAATACCAGAAAGATGTTTACATGTATTTTATTGACTATTGACTATTGACTATGCAAAAGGCATAATAATAAATAAGGACAACATTGAGGAGAATGGGAATCCTAGAACACTTAGATATACATGGACCAAGAAGTCGTCCAAACAGAACAAGGGAACACTGTAGAGTTTAAAATCAGAAAACTTATGTGCCAGGATTATATACTTTATCCATACCTATTCAATCTGTATGCTGAGCATATCCGTCTAGAAACTGGACTATATGAAGAAGGTTATACCAGGTTTGAGGGAAACTCATCAACAATGTGCAGCAGATACAACCTTGCTGGCAGAAAGTGAGGAGGATTTGCAGCAGATAGAAAACTACAGTCTTCAAAATGAGTTACACCTCAGTATCAAGAAGACAAAAATCTTCACTGGACCAAGAGGCAACATAATGATAGATGGAGAGAAGACTGAAGTTGTCAACTACTTAATTTTATTTGGATCCACAATCAATACTCATAACAGCAGCAATCAAGAAATCAAAAGGTAAATTGCTTTGGAAAAAATTTGTTGTCAAAGACATCTAAATAAATGCTAAAGAGCAAGGATGTCAGTTTAAAAACTAAGGTGCACTTGATGCAAGTCATAGGATTTTCAATTGCTTCCCATGCATCAATGAGTACGAATGTCAGAAGGAAAGTCAAAGTCATTAAGCTGTGGTGCTGGGAAGAGTACTGGATATCCCATGAACCGCCAAAACAGCAAACAAGTCTGTCTTGTAGGGAGTTCCAGGAGGGTGCTCCTTCAAGGTTAGGATAGTTAAACTTCATTTCACTTACTCTGGGAATGTTGTCAGAAGGGGTAAGTCTTTGAAAAAAGACATCATACTGGGAAAGGTAAAGGATCAGAGAAAGAGAGGAAGCCTCTCAACAAGACAGAACGACACAGTGGCAAAATCTTACCATCCTTAGAGCTCTAAGTTGCGAAACGACCAGCATCAAGGCACACAGAGAGGGAGGACAGACTCTGGGGACTACTGGGCATCAAGCCTATCCTGACTCTGGGATCTTTCCCCCTAGGTTTTAGGTAGATACCATCTGCCCTGGATCCTCTAGGATTGGGGAAACCCTTTGTCCAGGAATTAGGCTCGAGCATTTTCAAAGTTTTGGCAATCAATTTCATCTCATCTGGATCCACAATCAATACCCTTGGTACCAGCAGTCAAAAAAATTAAAAGACATATTGCACTGGGAAAACATGCTGTAAGGGACCTCTCCAAAGTACTAAGGAGCAATTGTGTGAGTTTGAAGACTAAAATGTACATGATTTAAGTCATGGGTTTTTTTTGTGTTGTTTTTTTCCCCAATCACTTGCTCTATATATCTGAGAACTGGACAATTAATAAGGGTTATAGAAGAAGAATCAATATCTTTGAGTTCTCACATTAGAGAAGAATGCTGAATATTCCATGGACTGCCAAAAGAACAAACAGATTATTTTAAAGAAAGAACAGCTTTCTGTACTTGGAGGCAAGGATGGTGAAGCTCTGTCTTACATACTTTGTGTATCTTGTTAGGAGGGGCTGTTCCTTAGGGACATCAGGAAGGGTCAGTCTTTGAAAAAAGACATCATGCTGGGAAAGGAGAGGTTCAGAGAAAGAGAGAGAGGAAGACTCTCAACAAGAGCGATTGACAATGTGACTGCAACAATGAGCTCAAATATGTCAGAGATGACAAAGATGGCACAGGATAAGACAGGGGTCTGATCTGTTGTTCACAGGGTCACGATGAGCTGTACTTGACTTGATGGCACCTAACAACAACAACAGATCCTGGCATGGTCACTTCTGAGTTTGAACTGTCTGTCACATGGCATAGAAGTACAGGATGCGTGAGTCTTCGGTCTGAAGCAGACCCCCAGTCTCATAACTCAAGTTGTTGGGATCAGATCTGGTTTTGGAATTTCTAATATAAATGCTATGTATCTTCAAATCCACCAGATGCTGTGCTGGAGAAGGAGGAACAATCTCCTCCTGTATCAGTCAGATCTGATTTGATGGTACACACACAAAAATAATGAAATAAAATAAAATTTTAAAAAATGCTATGTATCAAGATACCTCCAGCAGGTCCTGGCTTAGCACTCCAGAATCAGATGTATTAATAACTCCACAGTAAAGAGTATGAATATTCACATTTAATGAGATAAATAAAGACCACTAATGACCTCATGCCAGTTTGTGTCAGGCTTTGCTGTCAAGTGAGTCACCAAAACATTTCTTGTTTTTAGAGCATTTTGCATTTTCAAATTTTAGATGAGGCACAAGAACCCTCTGGATAAGGAATAAGGACATGACAACAGCTTAAGCACTGAGACAGAGGGGAGCATGGTCAGCCTTGGAGGGTCAGCAAGGTCTCAGTCAAGATGGTATTCAGTATTATGGAGACACGGTAGGCTGACCTGTGAGAGGCATTTTTAATATTTGCAGAAAACTCAATCAAATGCAACAAATGCAGAAACATCTGAAGCAATGGCTAGGCAAAGCTATTTTCTTTTTTCAAAACATTTAAAGGAACAGGAGGAAAAGACGGGAAAGGAAGACATTTTCCGGATAACAAGAGGGCAGTTTCATGACTTTGGAAATCAGAGGACCAGCACAGCAGTGGAGGAAGAAGCTGCATCTTTTGAGCTGGAAACTCCCAGTGCTTAGGGACCAATTTGGCACAGGCATTTCACTCTGAGGTTCATTTTACCAACAGCTCCGGGTCTTCCCAAAAATCCTTCTCAGGATGCTGGTTCCATACCTGCTGTGTCCCTTCCACATGAGGAGTGGTGACTATGCCACCTTTCGTGAGGTCCTGCTGGGCAGGGACTGGTTCTGCTCCTCAGTTTTCTACAGAACAGGTCACAGAGCACTCACTGTTCCTCTACTTCGAGGATTTACTGTGCACAGGTACCAGAAGAGCATCAAGGAACATATGAAGAACACCACCACTAACAACAACACAATCAATCTGGTCATATTGGGTACAAGATGGGTCCAATGTTGGGAGACAGGAACAAAGGGAGTTCAGAGGACAGAAGGTAGTTTCACGGACGGCCAAAGGACCAGATGTGGCTTGGAGAGGGTGCAGTCAGAGTGCTTCTTGGAGACAAAGATTACAAAGATTTGTCTTACATACTTCAAGCATGTTAGGAGGAGAGAGTATTCTTTGGAGAGGGCCAACATGCTTGGAAAGGTGGAAGGTCAGCAAAAGAGAGGAAGACCCTCAACCAGATAAAACGATATAGTCACTGCAGGAACGGGCTCAAGTGTGTCAGAGATGTTGAGGACGGCACAGGATAGGTCAGGGTTCAAATCTGTTTCTGTGAGTCATATTCGGCTTGACCATACCTAACAATAACAGCAACAAGGTAGTCAAGGCTTCCTAGAGATGCTGTGGTCCATGGTAAGTTACAGGAGTACCAGATGAAGGGAGAAGTACCAAGAGATGAGGGAGCAATACATCACATGCAAACACCAGGAACCACTGTGGCAGTGAATGCCAGCCAGCCAAAAGCCCTGCATCTGGTCTAAGAGGCAATACAATACTCACTCACGCACACATCTGCGATGTAAAAGATAAGGCAGGCAGACTGCAATCTGTTTAACAAAGTTAAGCACAAATGCCTCCAGCTGACTTTGGCCACGTAAAAACACTTGTCTCAATCCCTATCAGCTTTTGAAATCTGTCTGCATTCATTTGACTTGATCTAAAACAGTAAGGTTCAAAGGATGCAAGCTGCTTGACCTGGAAGCAAAGGTGGTTTTCTGCAATAGGTAAACCTGTCAAAGAGAAGTTCCTTTGAAGAGTGGCATTAAATCTAGCCTGAAATAAATAAATTAAAAAAAAAGCCATGCAGTGTTTACACGTTGCAGCAGCAGAAAGCCATCAGTCTGTGCCATTCCTTTCTTCCCTTCAAGAATTTACCCGTGACTCTGAAACCATTTACAAAGATGCATATAATTTAAAAAAATAATGTCAGGAAATCAGGGCAAATACAGGGAGGAAAAAAATGATAGAACCAGGAGTGAAAATGAATACTCAAAACCATTCTTGAATTTCACAGATTTTATTTCTCAGGACAATTTTCCATATAGAACCATGACCTGTCACCAGAGTGCTGTTCAGCAAAAGCAATTCCACCGGGAACAGAAACAGTACAGAGAGGCAGGTGGTACTCTAATAGTCTAGCAGGATGCAGGAAAAGCTTGCATCCGTCTATCCCAGAGAAATAGGTGTGCTGGCTGTCTTCCAGATCTGTACCCTGAACATAATGCTGTTGATAAGATGTGGGTGGCAGAGTCTGATACCATGATACCATGGCACTTACAGATCTTATATTACGCACCACAGTTATGCCACATTGCAAGTTAAGTGCTCAGTAATGGGCTCTTATCTTTGGGGGTTGAGGTGGCTCTGAAGATTGGAAGATCGTGGTAAGGGCACACTGTCCTTCTTCCCAGTGGTGTATCAAGGTGATCTTCAAGGATCTTAGGTCTGAGAGACCAGTGGAACAGAATGGAGGTTGAAAACTTGAGCCAAGTGCATGGGGGAATTTAGTATAACATAAAGGTGGCAAGCCTTTTGGAAGAAAAGGAAAAATGGAATCCTTATTCACCACTATTCACCACTGTTAACTGCAAGTGGGTTAGAAATCTAAATGAACAACGAGATTAAGCACATGCTTGGAAGAAAACAGCATGCTGGGAGAGGTCAATGATGGAGAGGAAGTTCCTCAACAAGACAGGACTGACACAATGACTGCTGAAATGAACTTAAGTGCTGTACAGACGGGAGACTGTGAAGATGGCAAAGGATTAGGCAAGGATTTGATCTGCTATAAACAGAGTAACTCTGGGTTATGGCCTAGTGGTAAGAAGCTGTGCTGCAATACCAAAGGCACACGTTTTGAGGCCACCAGCGGCTCTGTGGGAGAAGGACGGGCAATCTCCTCCCATTAGATTAACTGCCTCTGAAAGCCTGCTGGAGGTTTCAGCTATGGGTCGGTTCCAACTCTACAGTACACAACAACTACAACCACCTAGTACCTAATCACAACAACAGGAGAGAACATGAATGACTTTGTTGATAATTCAATAATGGAAAACCCTTCCAGTTAGGACTCAAAATCTAGATACAATCTAAGACTGTTAAATCTATCCACTGAAAAAAGAAAAGAAACACATGGTAAAATGCTTCTCAATCTAGTCAAAAGACATTAAAAAAAGGGAAAAAATCATCCTTTACATCACAAAAACTCCCCAATATTAAAAAAAAAATTAAAATAGGTCATAGATATGAATAGTCTACAGAAAGAGACAGGTAAGTGACCTTCAGTCACACTCATTCAATATTGTCACGCCAAATGCAACTCATAGCGACCATTCATCTAGCTTTTTTCCCCCTGCACTATTTTTATTATTATTAATTTTAATGAACATCTACAGAGATTTTGGAATTCCATTCATTCATTGTTGCACTTTTCTCCCCACCCAATCACCCCCACCCCCAGTTCGCTCCTCTCCTTGAAAAGCAAAAGACAAACTCCTTCATTGGTACACAATCCCTACCCCCACCCCCCACATCCCACTCCCACCCCAAGTATACTCCACTCCGCAACCCTCATTCCGCACTCTTATGATAATCATAATGCCCTAAAAATATATTAAACTATTCCATCCCTCCTCGGCTTCAATGCAGTAAACATAATTTATCCAGTTTTTCTCAGTCTTAGTGATGCTGTACGTCACAATGGGAAGAGATGGCAATCGTCCTCTTGAAGTAGCTGGTAGATTTGAACAGCCAAGAGACACAGCTCCACATCCTACAGACTAGGCTACCAGAGCTCCTTAAATGGCCCTTAGATATACTGAAGGAAAAAAAAAATATTGGCTTTACTTGTAGTAAGCTAAATGCAAATAAAAATGAAACTGAAATATCATTTCTCAATTACCATACTGACAAAAATCACCATTTCTCACTTACCATACTGACAAAGATCCAAAGTTCAACAAACATTTTGTGAGGAAGATTGTGGAAAGACAGACATTCTTACAAATGACAAGGAGAAGTGCAAAACAGGACAACCCTCAGAGATGAGAATTTAACAATAAATGACAAATGGACATCTGTTTTTATTCCTTTGACCCATTAATCCCACTTGAAGGTGCATTTTCAACATGTGCTAGAGATTATTCATTGTGGCATTGTTTGCAAAAGCAAAAGGCTGAAAACCACCCGGCAGCACACTGGCAGGGACTGGCCGAGTCCCCTCCAGCGCAGCCCCACACAGGAGCACGGGCACTCAAAGGAAACAAGGACGGCCTCGAGGCGAGGCGCTGACGCAGGGAGAGAGGCCTTCCTGAGACGTGGACAAAGCAAGGTGAAGAGAGCCCATCCTGTATGGTACTTATGTCTCAGGAAAAGGCTGGATGAATGCATGCAAAACCTGTTTGTTTTTATAAAGCAATACATGAGAAGGAGACATAAAAAGCTAACATGATGGTGACTTCGGTAGAGAGAGTCAGAATTTCAGTGAGCCGTCCTTTTTTTTAATACAGTTTTGACTTTTAAATCACGTAAAGGTTTTACATTTTCCAAAAACAAAATTACGAGGAGGGGACGAACTTTGTAACTCAAAGTAAATACAAACTAATGAATGTTAACCATATGTCAATTTGTTAGTCATACAAAGAAAAGTAATTATTTTGAGTGACTTTGAACATAATCCTTTGATACACAGGAGATATATGCTAATATCTAAAAATATGTGATATGTGTATATATGTGTTTGCATGATAGACATGTTGTTGTTATTGTTGTTATGTGCTGTCAGGGTGACACCCACTCAGAGCTGACCCTCCAAGAGGTTTTCAAAGACTGTAACATTCACAAGAGTCAAGTATCCATCTTTCTTCAGTGGATCAGCTGGATTAAAACAGACAGCCTTTGGGTTGCAGCACAACTCCTTACACACCAGACCATCAGAGCTTGATATTTCTAAGGACAAAATGCAAAGAAGAATACCACTCACTAGTTTTTTGGCGAGTAAGTAATATTAATGCTTTTTATTTGAAACTCTTTATATGTACAAATAAGTAAATATGTTAACATTTAGAAATCAATTTTTCAGTTTATAGAGAGAGATGCAAATATGAAAAACTCATAAGTAGTTAAGAAAAATCCTTGAGTATTAAATTTGAATTGGAAATATCAATATGAACAGATCATTTTTAAAATAAATACACGCCTTAGCTCCATCTGGTAAATGGGCCTAGGATGAGGATCCTTCATTCCTAGTTCTGGTTTTAAATACCATTGCTTACTCAAAAAGAACCAAGGCTCCTTATAAAATGCCTGACTCTAAGTCTGAATCAGTGGAAGTTCAAGATTTGCCTGGGCTGTAATTGTTGTGTATTAAAGCAAGGAAGGACTTAAAAGTACATAAGCTTTTCTTTTAAAAAAGCTCAAACCACACAACAAAACCAATGCTTCAGATAATAAAAAAAAAATAATTAGAAAAATTACCATTTCATAGCATCCTATGCATATTGCTATCTCTATATCCTCTCTCTCCCTCTATCTATCTATCTATCTATCTATCTATCTATCTATCTATCTATCTATCTAATCATTGTCTAACATCAAGTCCTGACTGCTGTTAGGGACCTCTCTAAAGTACTCAGGAGCAACAGTGTCTCTGGAGACTAAGGTGCGCCTGATACAGGCCATGGTATTTGCAATCGCTTGTTATGCATCAGAGAGTTGGACAATGACTAGGGAGGACAGAAGGAGAGTGGATGCTTTTGAGCTGTGGTGCTGGAGAAGGGTACTGAATGTGCCATGGACTGCCAAGAAAACAAACAGATTTATCTTGGAGAGGATAAAACCAAGCTACTCCTTGAAGGCAAGGATTCTGGGGCTTTGTCTGACATACTTTGGACATGTTGCCAGGAGGGACGGGTCCTTGGAGAGGGACATCATGCTTGGGAGGGTTGAGGGACAACGCAGGAGAGGAAGACCCTCTATGAGATGGATTGATTCGGTGACTGGGGTAATCGGGATGGGTGTGTCAGAGGCGGTGCAGTTGGCGCAGGATAGAGCAGGGTTTAGGGCTGTTGTGCATAGGGTCGCTATGAGTCGGAAACGACTCGAGGGCACATAACAACAACAACAACAACAACGTCAAGTCAGAACCAATCCATAGCTGATTTTCTAGTGGGTTTTCAAAGGCAGCTAATCGCACAGGAGGAGACTGTGCATCTTTCTCCTGTTGAGCAGCTGATGGATTTGAATTGCATGCCTTTGGGTTGGTAGAGCAATTCCTTACCACTAAGCCACCAGTAGTAAGAGTAATATGGATAGTTAAGAGTATTAGAGGTACAGCCCTGACTACAAGTTGATAAAAATGAGGATAAAGAGTGGCAAAAGAGCCTTTAATAATTGGAATGGGGAATGTACAAAGCATGAATGTTGGAAAACCAGAAGTGAAAAATGACATGGAATGCATGAACATTGACATTCTAGGCATTAGTCTAGGCATTAGATGTGATAGACTAGCTTTGGCCACCCTGAACTAAACAATCACTTGGTATATTATACCGAGAATGAAAAGCAGAAGAAGAATGGTATTGCATTCATAGATAAAAAGACAATTTCAAGTTCTATCCTGAAGTACAATGTTGTGATAGGATGTTATCCATACATATACAAAGAAGACCTGTGGATAGGACTATTATTCAAATATATACTCCTATAGATAAATCCAAAGAGGAGAAAATGGAAAATTTTTACAAGATCTTGCATTCTGAAACTGACCAAACATGTAATCAGGATGAGTTAATGATAACTAGTGCCTGGAATGCGCAAGTTGGAAACAATGAAGAAGGGATGGTAGTCTGAATGAATGGATGGACTTGGTGACAGAAATGAAGCTGGAAATAGAATGATCTAATTTTGCATGCTTAGTGATCTATTCATTAAAAGAAAATAACTTTTTTTTAAACAACACACATGGTAACTTTACACATGGACCTCACCTGATGGACAGCATACGAATCAGACCAACTACATCTGTGGAAAGTATCGCCGAAGTAGCTCAGTATCACGAGTGAAAACTAGGCCAGGGGCAGACTGGGAGTCAGACCGTCAATTACTCATGTGCAAGTTAAAATTGGGCTGAAGAAAATTAAAACAACTCTGTGAGGACCAAGATATGATCTTAATTTCATCTGAATGTAAAAGTCATCTTAAAAATGGGGTTGAAGTATGATCCAAAATCAGATGAATTGTAGGTTGACAGCAAGAATGTCATCCATAAAGAGAGCAAAAGTTAATTACAAAGAGAGAGGAGAAAGGAAAAAAACGAAAATTGATGTCAGAAGACTCCGAAAATTGCGCTAGAGCACTGAGAAACCAAAACAAAAGGAAGAGATGCTGAAGTAAAAGAGCTTAACAGAAGATTTAAAAAGCAGCTGGAGAAGACAAAGCAAAGTATTATAATGGAATACAGAGAGAGGTGGAATTGGAGAATAAAAAGGAGAGAACTCACTCAGCATTTCTTAAGATGAGAGAACTGAAAGACAAATTTAAGCCTCTAGTCACAATATTGAAGGATGCTATTGGTAGCATGTTGAATGATCCAGGAAGCATCAAAAGGAAGTGGAAAGATACAGAATCACTGTACCAAAAAGACTGGCAGACATGAACTCTTTCAGGAAGTACCATATATATAAGACCCAAAGGTAATGAAGGAAGAAGTTGAAGTGTCACTGTGGAAAAAAAATAAGGTCCCAGGAATCAATGGGATAACAATTGATGTGTTTCAATAACAGATGAGGTCTCAGATGTGCTCAACAGTCTATGCCAGGAAATTTGGAGGACAGCTGTCTGTCCAACTGACTGGAAGAGATCCATATTTGTACCCCTTCTATGAAAGGTGATTCAACAGAACTTGGAACCTAACCAACAATATCATTAATATTACATGCAAGCAAAATACTGAAGATTAAAAAAATGGCTATATCTGTACATAGATAGGTAACTGTCTGAAGTTAAAGCAGGATTTATAAGAGGCCATGGCACCAGGGATATGCTGATGTCAGACGGATCCTGGCTGAAAGTAAAGAATACCAGAAGAATGTTTATTGACTACACCGACTGTGCAAAGGCATTTGACTGTGTGGATCAAAACAAGTTATGATGGATCATAACAAGTTATGTGGATCATAACAAGAATGAGAATCCCAGAGCATTTAATTATGCTCATGTGAAATCTATATCTAGATCAAGATACTGTTGTGCAAACAAAGCAAGGGAACATTACGTGGTTTAAAATTAAGTGTGCATCAGGGTTGTATACTCTCTCCATAATTATTCAATCTGTATGCTGAGCAAATGACTTGAGAAGTGATCTATGAAGAAGAATGCAGCATCAGGATTGGAGGAAGACTCATCAATAAGCTGTGTTATGCAGATGACACAATCTTCAATGCTGAACGTGAGGAAGACTTAAAGCATTTGCTGCAGAACAGTAAAGAATATAGCCTTCAATGTATTGCATCTCAATGTCAAGAAAACAAAAATTCTTACCACTGGATTGGTAGGCAAAATCATAACAGATGGAGAAAAGACTGAAATTGTTAACAGTTTCATGCAGGAAATTAGGATTTATATAGCAATGGGAAAGTCTGTAGTCAGGGACTTCTCCAAATTATTGAGGAGCAATTATGTTAGTTTGAGGGCTAAGGTGCATCTGATTCAGGCCATGGTCTTTCCCATCACTTGCAAAGGATCTGAGAGCTAGACAATGAATAAGGATGACAGAAGAATTGATGCCTTTTAGCTATGGTGCTGGAGAAGAGTACTGAATATTCTATGTACCATGAAAAGAACAAACAAATATGCCTTGGAGAAAGTGCAGCCAGAGAGCTCCTTGGAGGCAAAGATGATAAAGCTTAATCTTACATGCTTCAGGCTAGGAGAAGTTATACCTTGGAGAGAGGGACATCATGCTTGGAAAGGTGGAGGGCAAGAAAGAAGACCTTCAACCACATGGACTAACACAGTAACTGCTGCAATGGGCTCGAGTGTGTCAGGAAGTGTGAAGGTAGCACAGGATAGGACAGGGTTAAGATCTGCTGCTCACAGGGTCACTATGGGTCATAGTTGACTGGATGTGAGGCACCTAAGATCAACAAGAAGACACCAGAGGTCCATAGATAGACAGACAGACAGACAGACAAAATATGTGGTTGTGGTTGTTGTTAGGATGTGCCGTCAAGCAGCTGGTGAATTTGAACCACCTGCCTTTAGGATGGCGGTACAACTCCTCACAACTAAGCTACCAGTGTGTGTGTGT
>NW_006399759.1:11719956-11782989 GCF_000299155.1 Elephantulus edwardii
TGTGTGTCTGTGTGTGCGCGTGCGCTATATGCATAGTAAGAACACCATTGTAACACTGTGATTTAATTTAGCTACACCATTAGGGTAAGCCTGACATTTATTTGCTATGGCATCATACGAAGGCCAAAGCATCATCTATTAAGTATTCTTCCCAGAAGTACGTAACTAAGGTCCGATCTAGTTTCTAATTATAATCCATTTTCAGGAGCTACAGGGCACTCAAAGGACAAGTCAAATGCCATCATAATAAGCGGACAACAGTAGGATGTGGGAGAGTCTACAAAAATCTTCAAAATGTGAATGCTATGAAAGAGAAAAAAAATCATGTGGAGGGCTGTAAAACGTAGAGTTGCTGTGTTAGGTAGCGTTAAGTGAAGCACAACTCATCGTGTTCCTGTGAACCCTGTCCTCTCCTGTGCCATCTGCATCATCTCTGGCACGCTTGAGCCCACTGTTGTGGTCACTGTGTCAATCCATACTAGGGAGGGTAAGGGACCAGAAAGCTATACATCATCACATACAAGGTATGTATGAATTCGAAGAAAACACCTATAAAATATTTTGGTTAGTGTGGGAAACTTTGACTGTTGACTGTATATTAGAATACAGTGAGAAATCATGACTATTCTTAGGTGTGATGATAACACAGTGGTAGTGTGGGAGAATGTGTTACAGGTAGGACACACGAGATGTAGTATTAAGGGATGATGCTCATGGTGTCTGCAACAGAAATCGATTAGCAATATACAGCCATAGACATAGAGAAATGCAGCTTAAGCAAAGGGAGCTCTGGAGGCCTATTTGTAGGAAGCGACACTGAAATCCCAGAGGCACACGGTTCGAATCCACCAGCTGCTCCACGGGATAAGGATGGGCAATCTCCTCCCATGAGATTAATTAACTGCCTCTGAAAACCTGCGGGAAGGTCAGCCATGGGTCGGCTCTGACTCGATAATACTTAACAACAACAGATATATACATATAGATAAATTCAGAAAATATGGAGACAAGTAATAATTACTGAGTCTAGGCATTAGGTATCCAAAAGTTCTCAGCACAATTCTTCCAATTGTTTCTACAATTGAAATTTTTTCATAATAATAAATATCAAAGAAAGAATGAAGCTCAGATTGGTTCCAAGACAAAGAAAAATGTATACCCAAAGCCCTAAATGGTAACCACATACTGCAAGGTAGAAATAATTTTAACTTGGAATAATGACTATAGTGTGCAGATAATTAAATGTTCATACTCACCAGGAAAATGATGAAAACCAAGCCAAACCTATTGCTGCAGAGTTGGTCTCAACTCACAGTGACTCTGTCGCATGGAGGAGACCTGCCCCAAAGGGTTTCCAGGGCTGTGATTCTTTATGGGGACAGACTGCCTCATCGTGTCCCCACAGAGTGGCTGGTGGATTCAAACTACTGACCTTTTGGATAGCAGCTAAGTGCTTTTACCCACAGTACTATGAGAGCTCCTAAAGTATCCTCAAACTTTATATTCTCTTAGCCCTATCTGTTTATTCACCTAACTGAAAACTCTTCTACAACATTAGCCCTACCCTGGCTAAAATAGCGTCCTTGTAAAAGCCTCTTAGTTTTCTTTAGTATAGACTCGAGTGGTAGACTGGTAATTTGATGGTGACATCCATTCCTGCAGTGAACCCCATGTCCTGTATTCAGCTCTCTTTAGGTGTCCCGTCCCTCAATGACTCTGGCTTGGCCATATGTACTGGTTTCCTATCACTGCTATAAAAAACCATTACAAGGGACCTCTGGTGGCCTAGTGGCAAGAAGCTGCACTGCAATCCCAGAGGTGAATGGTTCGAATCCACCAGATGCTCTGCTGGAGAAGGAGGGACAATCTCCTCCTGTATCAGTCAGATCCGATTTGACAGTTCACACAAAAAAATAAAATAAATTTAAAAAAAGAACTATTACAAATTTGTGGCTTAAAAACAGTAGAGATAATCCACAAGAAACTTCCCATCTCAAGATCTTTAATGTAAGTAATTACAGCTGTAAAGTCCCTATAATAGTGTAAGCACAGTCACAGGTTCCAGGGATTAGGAAGAAATATGTTGCTGTTGCTACTCCATGTAAACCACTGGTATTGAGTCCGAGCTAACTCATAGCTGACCCTCAAGTGGTTTGCAGGGGCTGGAAATGGCACAGGAGGGGATTGCTCACATTTTGCTGGGAAGCAGCTGGTGGATTCAAACCACCCGAAAGGTGCTGCCTTTGGGTTAGCAGCACAACTCCCTACTGACTACACTGTCGTTGTTGTTAAGTGTCGTTGAGTCGTAGATGACACATAGTGACCCTATGAACAAAAGACCTGAACACCTGAACACTCTCATCGTTTCTCCAAGTTCATAGAGTTTCCGGAGGCAAGCTATTTCGGAAGTGGATGCCGCTCCTGCAGCAGCCAGATTCAACAGAGGCTTGTTTCCTGGTTCTGGTGAGGATTAGGGTGGAATATTGACCCGCTATTGGGTGTGCAATGATTGTATTCGGCCTCCTATTTTAAAATGCCTTTCACCTAAGTGGTATAGCCCTGGTCTGTCCATTTGTTGTACAGAGGTAACTCGTGGTTGCTGTGTGTCAAATATAATAATGGTTACCCATGGTGGACAGTGTTTGGTGGAAGCAGGAGTAGCATCCACTTCCAAAATAAAGCTTGCCTCCAGAAATCCTATGAACTTGGAGAAACAATGAAAGTTATACAAGTATTCAGGTCTTTTGTTCTTAGGGTCACTATAAGTCATCTACGACTCGACAGCGGCACTTAACGGACTACATTAGCACAGCTAATTTTATGTCATTGTTAGGTGCTATCAAATTAGTTCTCACTCACAACAACTCAAACAACAACAGGACAAAGTACTACCTAATCATGTGCTAACCTCACAATCATTCCTATTTTTAAGCTTATTGCTGTAGCCACTGTGTCAGTCTGTGCCGTTAAGGGTCTTCTTTTTCACGGACCCTCTCCCGTGCAGAGTGAACATTGTGGAGGAAAGATATTCTGCCTATCACATCATTTGATTAGCTTTAGCTAATGAGGTTTAAGCAAGCATGATCTAAGGTAGTCTTGATAAATACTCGAGAACAAAGGGTTTGTTCTGTTCAGACATTCCTGCAAAGAACCTAACAGCCTTGTGGTAAAAAAACTCAACCACATTTAGAAGTCATATGGAGAGGAACTCAGGCTCTGGCCAACAGCCCAGGCTGAGCTCCCAGACAACAGGTGGCTCCAACTTGTCAGCCATTTTGTCAGCCATCTTGGAAGTACACCTTTCATCCTCGTTCAAACTGCTCCAGTCAACATCACAGAACAGCGATGCACTCTGTTTACCAAGCCCTGCACAAAGTACAGGATCCTGAGCAAATAAATGACTGTTGTCCTTCTAAGACACTAAGTTTTGGAAGATTTTTACACAGTAATATGTAACCACACAGGTTGTTTGCTATAAACCAGTTAAATACTGGAGTCATTGTCATGGAGTGGGTACTGACTCATAGCTGAATCTCTGCTGGGTTTTCAGAGGCTGGAAACATTACCCCCCACCCTCCCCCCCAAAAAAAGGTAATGCTTTGGGTTTAAAGTAAATTATTTACCAGTCCATTTTTATAGTAATAATCGCATAGCTGGGGCCGTGGTCTATTAAACTCCTGCTGAATTTGTGAAAATAAAGTCACATCACCCACACAAAACACATTAAAATGTCTTATTTTGAGGCTCTCTTGCAAGATAAATACATCTAGCTCATCCAGAAGTGGTATTAAATAATTTTTGTTACAGCTGCCTTTGAGTTGGTGCCTGAATCATGGATACTCTAACACAAGACAATTGGATCATTATGATCAAAGGGCTTTCCTCTCCCAGTGACTGATCTTTTTCAGAAGTAGTTAGCTGCTTGGCCCTTTATCCTAGTCCACCTTAGTCTAGAAGTTCCATTAAAACCAGCTCGGCACCACAGCAGCACACGAGTCTCCATGGACAGATGGATGAACATGACACATGCATTGGGTGGGATCCAAGGCCAAGTCTCCCGCCTAGAAGGCACAAATTTTACCATGAGTCACCACTGTCCCTAGTAAATCACCAGGGAACACAGTAAAGTGAAGACAGAAAGGCCAGAAACCACAGGAAACTGCAATCTGAGGTGTTAACAAACCAACTGCCACCTCATGGCCCTAAATGATGTTCTCTACCCAGGCTGTAAGACAAACTGTTGTCCCAGATTTGTGTTTTTTTGGGTGTTGGGGGTTTTTTGTTAGTTATGCAGTATAGTTTTTTCTTTTTTAATTTTAATTTATACTGTTTTACATACAAAGTTCATAAAGTTCCTATACATTGCTTTTCACCCCAGATTTGTTTTAAGCAGGCTTTAGTTCTGACTTGATTTGCACAGACTTGGCCTACTTACCACACATTCCGTTCAACCAGGCAGGACCCAGAATCAAACCAACGGTCCAGCTAACCCATCACATGCAGTACTGATTTCTGGAGGGCCTTGCTCTTGCAATGAGCTTTGGGTACCCCGTTTGAGATCCGTTATCTTCTTGTCTGTGGCAATGTGTTTGTAATTTCACTCCAGGTGGCCCCTGTGGCACAGTGGCTAAAACACTTGGCTGCTAACAAAAAAAAATGCTGGTGATTAGAAGCAACCAGCTGTCCACTGGGAGGAAGACGTAGCAGTGCACTTTTAGAAAGATTTACAACCTCAGGTTTGCCATGAGTTGAAATCGGCTCCAGGGCAGTGGATTTTTTGGTTTTGGATGGGCATAACTTCTTTAGGGAGCTCTGGTGGCCTAGTGGGAAGGAATAATGCTGTCAATCCAAAGACACACAGTTCAAATCTGCCAGCTGCTCTGTGGGAGAAAGATGGACAACCAACTTGTGTGCAATTTACTGCCTCTGAAAATCTGCTGGAAGGTCAGCTGTGAGTTGGTTCCAATGTAAATCTTCTCTTCCTTTTTGGTCTGCAATGCTCCTAGCAACAGCATTCAAGTCTAACACATCTTTTTCATTTATAGCTCTGGGCATGAAAGCGTGGACTTAGCAAGGCATGGGCTTAAAGGCTGGCCCATCAGCAAACAGCAGAAATAATGCTCCTTTTCTCCACAGCTGTAGAAGCCTGGCTGCACCTCCAAAGCATTTTCAAGTCTACAGGGAACTAACTTGACCTGTGACCCTCACAAGTGTCCAGGCTCCTCTCCCTGCAGCTCTGCACACACACCTGTGGCTTTGTGCCTTTAACAGTCAGAGCCCCCTGGCTGATCCACACCTATGACTCATCTGCTTTCATCCATGCTGGACTTGGGGCTGAAATTCACAGACGATACGGAAAGGCAGATAGAGGTCATCTTCGAGTCCCTGCCCATTTTTCTCTTTCAGAGATGCTGGTGGATTTGAACCACTGGAGACACCAGGTCTTCTGGTTTGCAGCACAAAGTTTTAGGACACCACCACCAGAATCAGTTAACTAGTATCACAAAACCAAAAACTCCATTGCTTTCAGGTTAGTTCTGACTCACAGGGACCCTCCAGCAGGTTTCTGAGGCTGTAAATCTACTGGAGGAGGCTGTACATTTTTCTTACTTGGAATGGCTTGTGAATCCGAACTGGAGACTTTTTGGCTTTTAGCCCAATATGTTGCATACTATGCCATAAGGGCACCACAGTGTCTATATATTCTAAAAGTTGGGAAATTTGGAATGCTTGGGGCAGGAGATTAAAAACAGCAGGTAAAAAAAAATTAAAAAACAAAACAAAAACAAAAAACAGCAGGTCGATGTTGTATTGTGTTGTCAAATCTTTTCAATTATTCACTGCAGTTACAGAACTGCTCCACAGGGCTTTCTGGTTGGAATCTTTACTGGAAGGAACCCACGGTGTGTTGGATGTTATGCTGCTAATCAAGAGGTGAGCAGTTCTAATTCCACTATTGCTGGAGCAGAGTGGCAGGCTTTTCTCCATCCGAGTTTCTAATGAGATTCAGACTGCTGACGTTTCTGTTAGCAGTCAACCACTTCACTGCGTACACCACTAAGGGCTCCTTCAGCAGAAACATGAAGGTCCTGGAAGCTCTACAACTGAAAAATTGTAACTGAACGCAAAACAAGAGCATATAAATAAGGAAGTGAAGTCTCGGTTTTGCTTTCTTGTGGTGCTTTTAAGCTCATTCCTCACACTACTCAGTGTGCAGGTTGTAACTCACGAGGAGTCCTTGCCTATCTGTGGAGAACAGTGTACCATAGGGCTGATTTTTCAATGTCAATCACCAGGCTGTTCTTGCAAGGCATTCTGGGTGGACTCGGGCCTTGAATTTTTTTGGTTACCAGCCAAGCACACTGACTGACTGCACTCCTCAGGGACATCCACGGCACAGAGACAGAAATGAAACTGTGTTGTGAGCATGGAGGGAACCAAGTGGGCTGCTGGCTATAGAAACTGAGGCTGTAGAGCCGAATTCTGAATGGTAGTGAGGAAGCCCTCTGGTGGCACAGTCTCTGGAGAGTTGTGCTGCTAACCTGGAGGTGGCACCACAGTGGCAGTTCAAATTCACCCGTGGCTCCACGGGAGAAGCATGGGCAGTATCTTCCCTAGCAATTCCTAACCTCTGAAAACCTGCTGGAGGGGCAGCTCTGAGTCAGTTCTGACTGGCCGGGTAATGAGTGAATGAGTGAGTGATGAGTGAAGGCTTTCCCGAGGTCTACCTCCTTCAGGTTTCAGGAAGCAGTTAGGAAGGTCCTGCGATCCCAGGGGCACCTTGGAAAAGTAGCCGTGTGAGGAGGCTGGGAGCTAGGCTGGATGGGGGAGAGGCTAGAGGCATTCGAGAGCTACTGTGTCCAGGTAAACGTGAGAGGCCTGAAGAAGGCAGCCACAGCTTGCATGACAAAGAATCAGTCGAGACTGGGAATCAGTGACACGGGCGCAGGGGAAGTTAAGCTCAACTCCAAAATGTGAGGAATGAGCTGCTGTTGCACATAAATCAATTTTCTCCTCCACTAAGTTTATTCATTAAGTGCCCAAACTTAAATTAATTCTCTTTTGGATGGAAAGGCTTCTAAACAGTGGCCAGTGAACATAACCCTCTACCTTCTTAAGCAAAGGAAGTGGAACATAACTGGAGCCCAGTCTGATGGCACTAGTGCTATGAATAGATGGACCGTCCTCACTGGCGGGTGCCCTCAGGGCTTGCTGCGGCATTTGAGACCCTTTGGCCCAGCACCGAATGCTTCAGGCTATTGTTCTTTAGCTAGCTCTGGATGTTCTTTGCTTCTATTTTTCTTTTTAAAATTAGTTTCTGCCAATATCATCAGTCTCCTCACCGGCCCCAGCGCAGAGCCTTAGCCCCATTCCAGCTGAGGAGACGATAGCATTGACATGAAACCCCCAGAACTGATGGGAACGTCTCGTTGTAGCTTGATGCAGTGAGGGCTAGTGCGAGGCACACATGAGTGTGACAGAGGGCTTGAGGAGGGGAAGATGAATGACTTCCCAGATCCTCCCACAGGCGAGGGGTAACACAGCCCATTTCCACAGACATTCCCAAACCCCGATCCCAGGCCCTGACAGGCACAGCCTGCCTGCACCTCAGGATGACAGGATGTTTGGGTTCTGCTCCCAGCTAGACTGACGGCCAGTGGCCCCCAAGGAAGATGGGTGTTTAATCATGCTAATGGCTCAGTCTTGCCCCATTCTAGACAACTATTTACTGCATGTCAAAGCCCAGCCCCCTGCAAAACCACTCCATCTGACCCAAATATTTGTCCTTTTGTAGCAAGCATGTATAAAATCCCACTGAGTGGTTCATCAGAAACAGCCTGGAGGAAGGAATCTCAGTGTCTCTGTTTCTTCCTGTCTAAAACATGCAAGAAAAAAAAAAATCAGGAGAGTGTTAGTCTGTCATGGAAACTGTAATTTATTGACTGCTTAAAGTTTGCATTCCTTGCTTGCCGAAAGTGGAGAGGAGCCGAACCATTTACGGACGAAGGTCAAAGACTATAACCTTCCGAATGGATTATGCCGCACCAAAAAGAAAACAAAAATTCTCACAACTGGAACACTAAGCGGCATCATGATACATGGAGAAGAGAGTTTAGCTGTCAAAGATTTCCTTGTACTTGGATCCATGATCAACAACCACAGAGGCAGTAGAGAAGAACTCAGATGATATTGGAGAAGTCGGCTACACAGGGCCTCTTACAAAGTCAAGACATCACTCTCCCGCTGAGGACTAACCTGATCATGGTATTTTCATTTGAAAGCTGGACAGTGAAGGAGGAAGAACTGACGTCTCGAATTATGGTGGTGGAGAATACAGAATATATTGCGGCCTGTCAGAACAACAACAAACCTATCTTGGGCAAAGTACAGCCAGGCTGCTCCTTAAAATCATTAAGACTTTGTTTCATATACTTTGGATGTATTTGGGCATGATCGCCATACCAGTTAACAGGAAGATCCAGTCCCTAGAAAAGAGAGTCATTATTTAATAAAGTAGAAGGTCAGTGAGAAAGAGGAAGACCCTTAACAGGATGGCTTGAGAGTGGCTGCATCAATGGGCTCCAACACAGCAATAATTGGGTACGTGAAGACTGATCAACGACCTGTGTTATGCAGATAACACAACCTTACTTGCCAAAACAGAGGACAACCTGAAGCATTTGCTACAGACACGCAAGGATAACAGTCTTCAATATGGATCAAGATCAAGAAGACAAAGAGTCTCACCACTGGGCCAATTGGCAGCACCATCATAGATGGAGAGGAGACTGTTATTGTTAAAAATCTCAACGTGCTTGGCTCCACAATCAATATTCTTGGTATCAGCAATCAGGAAATCAAAATACATAGGGAATATCAGCTCTCAGGGACCTCTCTAGAATGCTAAAGAGCTGCGATGAGTCAGAATTAGCTCATGGCTGTCTCTGCAGAAGGTACCCCAAGGCTGTAAACTGCACAGGAGGAGATGGCCCATCTTTCTCCCTCAGAGTTGTCGATGGATTCAAGATACAAGTAAGGTACCACCTTTCGGTTAGGACCCCAACTCCCCACAGACTACACCTCCAGGGTTTCCTCAATATATTCCAAGTTGTGCTGTTGTTGCTGTTACATGCCATTGAGTCACTTGCAACTCATAGTGACTCTATGTACAAGAGCCTTACACCCTGCTCTATCCTGTGCCAACCTCACTATCTCTGACATACCTACTCCCACTACCTCAATCACTGAATTGATCCATCTCATTTCATTTCGTGCACTGTCGCTCCACTCTCCCAAGCATGACATCCCTCTCTAAAAATTGGTCCCTCCTTGCAACATGTCCAAAGTATGTCAGACAAAGCTTCTGAATCCTTGCCTCCAAGGAGAATTCTGGCTTCACCTTCTCCAGGACAAACCCATTTGTTCTGCTAGCAGTCCATGGTATCTTCAGTACTCTTCTCCAGCACTACAGTTCAAAGGCATCAATTCTCTATCATCCCTAGTAATTGTCCAGCTCTCTGATGCATAGCTGCAACTGCAAAGACTAGAACCCAAATCAGGTGCACCTTAGTCTCCAACCTGACGTCGCTGTTCTTCAGTACTCTGGAGTGGTCCTCACAGCTGACTATCCCAATTCAATTGGTATCTTGACTTCCTGGCTTCTGGTACCAAGAGTGTTGACTATGGAGCCAAACAAACTAAAACTGTTAACTATCTCAATCTCGTCACCATCCACACTGATGCTGCCAATTGGCCCAGTGGTGAGAATCCTTGTTAAAAAAAATCAGATTATAATACGAAGAAACCATAATTTATTTCTTTTTGGAAATATCCAGTATCATCTAACATGTTTACAGTGCATAAAACCTTAAAACCCAGCTTGAGAAAATAGAGAAAAGGTGATGTAGAATGCTGCTGCTGTTGTTGTTATGTGCTATCAAGTCATTTGTGACTCATAGAGACCCTATATTCAACAGCCCTGAACCCTGCTCTATCCTGTGACAATCTTACTCTCTCAGACACACCAACCCTTACGGCCCCAGTCACCGAAACAGACCTAGAATGGATGGCCATAATTTTTAACTGTTTGATGTTTGAGGAAGGACCTCTAATGGTAGTGTAGTTTATAATGAATCATACAGCTAGCCCAAGGTTGATGCCTCTCTGGTGATTCAAATCCACCAGTGGTTCCTCGGGAGAAAGATGGGCAGTCTCTTCTTGTGTGACTTATAATCTTGGAAATCTCCTTAGAAGTTCATCTACGAATTAATTCCAAATTTGGGGACAATGAATTTGAATTTTATCTTTGAGAAGTCTGAGGTATTTTCATTCATATTCTTTTGGGGGGCACATATTTTCTGATGTATAAATAGTGAATACATATTATTTTTGCAATCAAATAGTAAGAACTCTTTTCCATAACTAAGGATAGTCTACCACGCACATTCACAGGTACGACTTGGTGGACCTCCAAGGTGCTACAGAGCAATGATGTCAGTCTAAAGACTAAGATGATCTTGATCTAAGACATGGTCTTCTCAATTGCTTCCTATGCCCCTGAAAGCAGGACACTGACTAAAG
Organism: Elephantulus edwardii; assembly: GCF_000299155.1. Taxonomy (NCBI): domain Eukaryota; kingdom Metazoa; phylum Chordata; class Mammalia; order Macroscelidea; family Macroscelididae; genus Elephantulus; species Elephantulus edwardii. The sequence continues at coordinate 11,730,538 of NW_006399759.1, forward strand.
ATGACAGAAGAATCAAAGCCTTTGAGCTGTGGTGCTGCAAAAGAGTACTGAATATACAATGCACTGCCAAGAGAAAAAAACAGGTTTGTCCTGCCGAGAATATGAAAACAAGGTTCCTCTTGGAAACAAAGATAGTGAAGCTCTGTCTCACATACTTTGGGTACATTGTCAGGAGGGACCAGTCCATGGAGAAGGATATCATGCTTGGAAGAGTGGAAGAACAGCACAGGAGAGGAAGACGCTGGATGAGACAGATTGGCACAGGGACTGTGGCAAGGAGGTCAAGTGTGTTAGAGATTGTGTGGTTGGCTCAGGATAAGACAAGGTTCAGAGCTGTGGTTCATACATAGGGTTGCTGGAAGTCTTGGGGGTAAGTGCTGCAAGGGGCTGGTGAGGGCAGAACTCTGAATAGAGGGAACTTGAGGGGGGCTCCTGTGAAAAATAATTATTCTTTCCTCATTTCTAGGTGCTTCAGAGAAAAGACACTTGTTATCTAAGCATGGGTCCTTCCCTCAGAGAAAGAATATTGTTATGTGCCCTTGAATCACAGTCAACCCATAGCTGATCCTGCCATGCATTTTAAGAGGCTATGCTGGAGAAGTGTATTGAGAATACCATGGACTGCTAGGAAAACAGACAGATTCGTCCTGGAAAGGGTTAAACCGGGTGGCTCCTTGGAGGCAAGGATTCTGAGGCTCCGTCTAACATACTTTGGACATGTTGTGAGGAGAGACCGGTCCTTGGAGAGGGACATCATGCTTGGGAGGGTGGAGGGACGGTGAAGGAGGGGAAGGCCCTCTATGAGGTGGATTGATTCAGTGACTGGGGTAATCGGGATGGGAGTGTCAGAGACAGTGTGACTGGTACAGGACAGAGCAGAGTTTAGGGCTGTTGTACATAGGGTCGCTATGAGTTGCAAGTGACAGCACATAACAACAACAACAACAACAACATAAAGTGCAAAAGAAGAGACTGTCCAGCTTGGTCCCATGGAGTAGCTGGTGGATTCAAACCATTGGTCTTTGGGTTGGAAGTGCAGCTCCTTACCACTAAGCAAGCAGAGCTTCCTGAGAAAGACTGGCTGGAGCTTACTGTCCATCTCTACTCTGAGCTCTGAACACAGGCTCACAGATTTAGATCAAGGACTCATCTATAAATTCTGGGCCTCCTGAAACTCAGTTCTGGCCCTCTGAGAGTCAGAATAACTGATAACACCTTCACCCCAGTTGTTAATGTCCACTCACAGTGACCCTACAGGATGAAAAAGAACTGTCTCTTACAATCTTAGGGTTTCCTAGTGTGTAACCTTTATAGAAGGGAGCTCTGGTGGCATAGTGGTTAATGAGTTGTGCTGCCAACTCAAAGACAGGTGGTTCGAATCCACCAACTGTGCTATGGGAGAAAGATGGGCAATCTTAGGAGTGGGTGCCGAGTTGACTGTAAACATCAACTCTATACAGAAGCAGATCACGAAGTCATCTTCCGCCGAGCACTAGATGGGTTCAAATCACCTTTCAGTTAATAGCTGAATACTTAACCCCTGTGCCCTCAGGGTTCCCTCTTTACCCCAGAGGCCACCTTGTGCACAGACTGAGGATGTGCACCTTTCCCACAAGTTGCCCACACAGGTGTCTGGGTGGGAAGCTTGCAGCTGATGCTCCAGGGCTGTCCCCCGGCTGCACGGCAGGAGGGAGAGGCAGTTGCTGTACTTGGTCAACCCCAGGTTCAGCATCTTTCAGGGAAGGGATATCAGGCTAGTCACTTTAAACAGTAAATATAAAATGTAAATAGAATGTAAGGTTAAAAAATGGAAAACCACCCAAGGTAGAGCTGTCATGAACTAATTGTGTGTGTGTGTGTGTGACAATACTGTGTGTGACACTAGACAATTCTCATCCACATGAAGGAGCTGGACCAAATGTAACCAAGGGCCTAGCAGACCTAGCAGTGTATGGCTCTCCGTTCGCAGCCACTAACACTCTAGAAGAGACAAAATTAGTTCCCAGGCTCTAAATTAGACTATTCACCATGGTAACACAGGCTCCAGGTGCTCGGCAAATGAGAGGTCCTTGTGGTCTGGTACTGTCAAGGTGGGCTTCCTAGGAGAAGTGGAAACTGAACTGTGCTCTGAGGAATGGGCTGGATGTGGATAAGTGGCCTGAGGCGTCCGTGTAATGATTCAAGTTATCTGACACTTGGGAGCCGGCTGGCAGGCCCAGATGGCCCTTCTCAGAGAGTTCTAAGTGGGCATGATTTTTCCTGGACTATGGGCCGAAGACACAGTTTGTAAATTCCAGGGCGTCGAACGATCAATAGACTTCTCTTCAAAGAACACTATCACCACGTAGCCACTGAAAGCGATGTCTGCCAAGCCAAACAGCAACACAGAGGCAGGCTTTCGGAACAAGCCAGGAAATCAGGGCAGAGAACTAGATCGGTATAAGGAAGCAGGACACTGGAACACTGTGGTCTGCAGGATGTAGTTCCTCGACAAGGAGCTTCAGTGTCTCCAGGGAATGGTCAGAAACACATATCCTTAAGCCTTGCCTCAGATTTCCTCAGTGAGAAAATGTAGAAATGGAACTCACACATTGTATTTAAACAAGCTTTCCAGATGTTATTGTTGTTGTTAGATGTCATCAAGCTAACCTCAACTCATAGTCAACCCCTGGGAATGGGGGGAAACTGGGCTTCTAGGCTGTACTCTATACTGGAACAGATTGCCTGGTCTTTTCCCCATGGGATAGATAACCCAGGGAGTTTGAACTATCAACCTTCCAACTAACAAGTGAGGACTTAATTGTGCTATTAGGTCTCCTTCCAGGCAAATCTGAGAACCACTGAATTAGCAGGACTCCAGGTTCTGGAAGTTCCCTGCAAGGGTCTACAACCCCCTGAATACTCTCAGTTAAGTCCCTCAGCTTTGAGTCAGTTTTCTCAGGTATAAAATGAATGCATCAATTCCTATCCAGAAAGCTTGTTAATGTAAGCAAAATGCCTATGCTGATGCTTAATATGAAAAACCATTACAAAGTTGGCATTTCAATAGAAGGAGACCTGGAATATGACAGTGGAATCTGTTGGAGAAGGTGATTCTTCTTCTGCTTCTGTTTTCTAAACCTTTGGTGAGATAGCTGTATTCCTTTCAAAGCAATTGGAAACACTTCCGTAAAATAGTGAGATCATACGACTGAAGCACAGCTTCGTCCCTCAGGACTGGATGGTGCCTGTGTCAGGGTCGCCCAGCAACACATATGGTCCCAGCCCCAATGTTCCAGCAACCATACACTCCAGGCTGCAGAGGGGCCTCAGGTGGAGGGGAAGGACCTTGACTTTGGAGTGAGACTCGTCAATGAAGCAGGATCCAGCTGAGCACGTTTTCACCTGTATGTGTGCACACACATGTATATACGTGTGCCCAAATGCAGGTTAGTGTGCTAGGAAATCTATTCATTGTGCAGATGGGACACCAAGGTCCAGAATGGGGAAGACACTTGCCCCATCCAGGCTCTCTCCTGAGTCAGGAGCAGAACACCTCTGGGCGTAGAGCAGGAACAAGACCAACTGTCTAGAGAGGTGTCGAGAGGTCAAGGCCAATCTATTTGAGAAACCAGGTACCAAAGATTTGCCAGTTCCTGGCTGACTTCTCGGATCACTCTGGACACGAAATTTTCAGGGTATGCTGAACTCTATCATTAAGTCCTGAGTTAGAGAGTAGGGGCACTACTGCTGGACTCATTGTGGTCACTTACACTGAGCATTTATCACAGTTCAGCTGAAGGGAAGAAAGTAACGTGTGGAGGGTCAAAAAGGCTCCGCTGGTCTCCTGCTCAGATGGGTGTAAGTCATCGTGAGGTTGGGTTGGGAAGAGATGAGAGACCTGTTCTGACTGCACCGTTAGATGGACTAACGTGAGGATGGGATGCAAGGAAGGAGGAATGTAGACTGAGCAAACACCAAGGTGACTCCAACCCATCACGACCACACACGTCAGAGGAGAGCTACGCTGCAGAGGGGTTTCAGTGGCTGGTTTTCTAGACATAAATCACCAGAGCTTTCTTCCAAGACACGACTGGGTAGAGTCAAACCTCTCACCTTCCAGTTAGCAGATGAGCACTTGAGATATGGGCACTATCCAGGGATCTATACCAGATGGTGACCACCTGAAAATGATTCCTAGGGAACCTGGCCCTCGAGGCCCCAAACCTCGCAAGCAAGGGATGGAGAAAGACACAGTAGCTTGTCCCAGAGTGACTGAGCTCCCCTACATGCGTGCCGTGCAGCCTCTCTGAACCCACCCTCTTTGGACCGCCACGACCTTCTTTAGACACGGCCCAAGCGTCACTTGCATTTGGAAGGCTGCTGTCATGAGTGAGGCCGTGTGGCAGGTGCTCTGTCATTAATCCATCAGTGGTGACAGTCTGCCGTGCTCCACCAGGGTGTGACATATTTCAACACCAATCAAGAAGTGGGCTTGTGAGCATGCTGATGGCTAATCAAGCCTCCAGACGGGGACACACTCGGGCACGCTTGTTAATGGCATTCTCTATTAAACCGGAGCCGCCCAGGTATAAAATAGCTGCCCTGATAGGAATCTCCATGAGCACAAGAAGATGGGCAGACAGACAGCTGATGGGCTCCCAACATTGCTTCACTTAACTACAACATGCCAGAATGTTCCTCGGCTCTGCTCGCGGTGTTTAAAAATATGTCACAAAACTGACATCAAGGACCTCGCTCATAAACTGACAGGGTTTTTTTATATTTTTATCTTTAAATATTTCCCAGTAGGTGAATTACCCAAATTAGTCAATAATAGAGCCAAAAATGACTGTGTTTAGCCAATTGAGTGTGACACCGAAACGCCTGACCACATGAGCCATCTCTGCCTCAAAGTGATTTTACGTGACTGTCCGCTGGCACTGAAAGGTTGCAATTTGGCTGTGATGATGGAACGCCGCCGTGGAAGGCTATCAACTAATACACAAGGATGTGGGCACGCAGGACGCGCCACCCCTCTGCGCAGCGCAGAGAACACAAAGCTGCCGTTAATACCTAGAATTTTTAAAAATGTTATTTCCACCAATATCAATTTTTCATCAGGACACATCATTCATAGCACGACTTCCCACTGTGATAGACTTTCCTGGCAGCTCAGGTTAAAGAAGTCATTCAGTTAAGAGTGATTTTTGACAGATTCATTCATTTCCTGTGATAACGCCATATTGTTAAGTTCACCTGCATTCTGGTGCAAATACGGAACGTTGTGAAAATATTCAGCCTGGAATGAGCACCAGTGTGGGCCGCATTCCCCTTCTTAGAAAAAAAGCATTTGCATATTCTCTGGGTGTGTAAATAGCTAGTGACTTGTGAAATTTCAGGGAACCTGGGGCTCCAATTCAAACCTCAAATTGGAACTCAGTCTCGCCAACCTCGCAGCAGGTTTTTGGAGAGCACAAATCACACGACAAGAGATGGTCCATCTTCCTCCCTCAGAGTCCCTGGTGGATCTGAACCACAAGAGAGGCACCACCTCTGAAGCGGTAGTGAAATTCCTTACAGATTGCGCCACTAGAACTTCCGTAAGGTCCTTGGATTTTGGGGAGATAGTGGGCTGTTGAAAGATGCTACTCCATGGTCACCTGGTACATGAAAACACCAGATCCAGAAGCCTGCATGTCCTTAAGTAAACCACTTAACACCTCAAGCCCATAATTTCCACATTTGTGTAAAAATAATATAACTTCTTCTGGCTGGAACAGAAAAAAAGGCTTGGGTAGAAATGTTCTTTCTGAGTCATATTTGTGGTCTTTCTTAAGGGTAAAGTCTATCTAACCACATATGTACCTAAACCCCTCAACAAACTATCTCTCTATAGAACTCAGGAGCCCTGAGAAGGGCCAAAAGTGGCCACTGCATGCAGTTCTACACGGGTACTGTGGTACTGAGGGCTGGCCACCCCACCCTTGACTGCAGTATCGTGGCCCATTCTCTTAGACGACATACCCACACCCTGTCCAGCCGTAGCACTGCCTGGGTTCCCAGGTCAGAGCATGGAGGGATGTTGACAAACAGCATCCCAGCAGGGCAGTGGGGTCAACCTGCTGAGGGAATGTGAACAATTTCTATGAGGAGGAGGGGAAGTTACTGTGACCTTTGTGTTTTATTGGAGGCCATGGGGAGGACATCATCACCATCTACGTGTCCCTGCCTGAGGGGCAGAAGACCCCGGGTCAGAGGGGGACGGTTAGAGGAGCAGGGTCTTCCCTCAGTCAGGGCTGCGCCTAAAGGTATCGCCAGCTGTGCGGGCAGCATGCTCCTGTCCCCAGAGGTGACCAGCAGCGGCCGGGAAGCCACTCGGCAGGGGAACCCATGGGGAGCTTGCGAGTCAATGATTCTATAAATAATAGTACCTTGGATTGATATATTTGAGGATGGGCTGTGGCAGGTCAACCAACTGGAATAGATACAAATAAATGTTCTCACAGGATGGGTCGCAAAATACCTACACAGCCCTGACCACAGTGTAATAGTTTCTGCTGTTGTTTAAGTTAATCCTCTGCTCTGAACATCTCCCTTCTCACCCTCCACGAGTCACTGTAACCTGTGCTGCCTCTCCCCTGAGCCCTCCCCACGACTGGGAGGCCACTTCCCCGTGCTCCCAGGCATTCACTAATAGCACTCAATCATGAGTATTCCCTAGTCAGACATCCTTTCAGACTAGACACTCCTGTCTCTCACACAGTGGTGGCGTGCGCATTCCTGTCATTCTGGAAGCTAGAGCTACCAGCAGTTCAAATACCAAGGTACCCACAACAGACACGTCTCAGTAGAGCTTCTAGACAAAAATAGACTAGGAAGAAGGGTACGGTGTTCAAACTCCAAAAATAGGCCAAGGAAAATATTATGGATCACAGGAGATCGTTGTCTGACTCCTTCGCTTTATACATACCATCAGGAGGGATCAATCTCTAAAGGGATCATCATTTTTGATGAGGCCGAGAGCCAGTGAGGATGAGGAGGTCTTGAGCTTTGCAGACTGGCACTATAGTCACAATTAAAAAAATCAAGACGATGATGAAGACTGGGCAATGCTTCCTTCTATTGTACACAAAGTCACTATAAGTAGAAGTCAATAGACTACTGTCTTTCAATATTACTCATCTATTTTGAGGTCTCCAAAAGTTCCCCAAAGTTTTAAAGAGCAAGGATGTCAGTTTAAAGAGTAAGCTGTGCTACTCATGGTGATCTGTGGGTTTTTTGGAGCAATCTCATTCTTCACCGTGGAGTGGGAACCCGCTGCCGTTGTGGCCCGGGGTTCGGACTACCGGAGTATCTGACCAAGTGCATGTGACAGGCTCACTCTTTCCAGAAGGGAGGACGGCAGTGTGCCGGGAGAGGCTGTCGCTTTCCCCATCACCCCATGCCGGGTGACGCTCGGGACACGAACCCAAGGACTCAGACTGTGGAGTCAGCCGGAGTAGGGATAGAGTTTGCAGACACTGGGCATTGAAAACAAGTGGAGGAAGGGAATCCTATCCTACCAGTGATAATTGTTCAGAGGTGATGTTCTTCCTTGTATCCATCTCCCATTTTAAATCATGTTTTTGGTTGTCAAAAAAAAAAAAAAAGAGTAAGCTATGCCTGAACCATGCCATGCTATTTTGACTTGCTTGCTACACATCTGAAAGTTGGGCAATAAATAAGGAAGATCAAAGAAGAATTGATACCTCTGAATTGTGGTGTGGATGAAGAGTACTGAATACACCATGGACGGCCAAAACAACAAACAAATCTGTCCTGAAGGGAGTGCAACCAGAGTGCTTCTTAGAGGCAAGGAAGGTGGAACTTCGTCTCACGTTTTCAAGAGGAACCAGCTTCTACAAAGAGACATCATTCTGAGAAAAGCAGAGGATCAGCAAAAGAAATGAAGATTCTCAACGAGATGATTCGACCCAGGGCTGGAACGTGACCTAGAACGTGAGGATGGTGCGGGGCAGGGCGAGGCTCAGATCTGTTGTTCAAAGGGCCACTGTGGATTATAGTTGATCGGATGGTACTTAACAACAACAATCCTGAACTGTTTTGCTAAGACCTCTTTTGATAATTTCTGGGAAGAATGTATACTTGGAATATCATAGGCAGCACTTACAATGGTATCACTGTCAGGCGACAGGCAAACTTCTCCCCACCTCTCGGCTATATAATTTCTCTCCTATCAAGAAAGCAAACTGGGCTACAGGCAGGACCAGTAGCCTTTGAAACACTCTTAAACTGTGCAGAGGATGGAACCCTGCCTGGTTGCCGGTGTTCAGCCAAGTCATGTGACCGCCAGTTCTCGGAAATGACGTCGCCTGTACCTGGTACACCCTTTCTAATCTAAGGCCAGTCGGCAAATCAGCTTAGCTGGGGATTAGCCACAGATGCACCTTTGGGGCTGCAGTTTGGGGAGACATACTTCATCCATGACTCCGGTTTTCGTTTTGACAAGTGAGCAGGAGACAGGAACAGGGCTCGGCCTGCTTGCCTGAGAACGTGTTCTCACTAGGATGCACTCTTCACTTTGACTTACTTGGGGGAGACAAGAGGTAAAGACATCACCAAAAGGTACCCTCATCTCGGGGCAGCTTTTGGTACTTGCAAGACAGGTGAGAAGCAGCCCTTGTGGTACAGTGTGTTGTTATATGGTGGGCTGCCACCTGGAATGTAACTGGTTCAACTCCACTAGATGCTCCTCAAGAGAAAGATGAGGCAGTCTGTTCCTGTTAGGATTCACAGCTTTGAGAATCCAATGGAGGGTCGCCACGAGTCACAATAAACTGGGGGGCAGTGGATTAGTGAAGTCAGATATGGAACTTTATAGGTGAGACAGAGGGCACTCTGGTGGCTAGGGCATTGTGCTGCCAACACAAAGGCAGGCAGTTTGAATCTACCACCTGCTTTGTAGGAGAAAGATGAGTAATCTCCTTTGGTGTGATTTACAACCTCTGAAAACCCACTAGTCGTTCAGCTATGAGTTAGTTCCTATTCAACAGCCATAAACGTGTGTGTGTGTGTGTGTGTGTGTGTACGGAACCTGTCAGAGTACAAGGAGAAAGTCCACTCTCCCTGGGTGCTGTACTCAATTCCTCCCACTCTCACCACCCCCGCTCTCCTCTCTCCCCTGGCTTCTGCTCTTCAGTAAAATTCCCAGGTTTTGTGTCTCTGGATCAGCATTTTCTATCCCTCTTTTCTTTTTTTTAACTAATGAACTCCTTTCACAGTAATCTATAATTTCACAAGCCCCCTACAATTAGAAAAAAAAATCATTTTATCACTTTTGCATGTCTTATGGTAAAAGAATTTTAGTTAAATATTTCATATGAGTATATTATTCAAAGATTATATTAAATGAGCATTAAAAGGCAATTTTTAATGGCGTTCATTAGATATAAAGACACATTTCAACTTTTCTCCATTTAACAAGTTATACAGAACATTTCATTTCCTATAAATTAGTTGTGCCAGGAAAGACTGATTTGTTGACAAATAAAAAATGACATTTTGGTTTGGGGACCAACATATATTTAAAACATAATTGAAATTTAATTATGTGCATCAGCTTCAAAAAATAGATTTTTTTTTAAAAAACCCTGCTTTTATGACTCAATCCTTAGAATAGTTGCATTTTGAGCTGAAAAAGAGAATCAACTGCCTTATTTTTGTGATGTTCACATGTTTTTTCTAAATGAAAAGCTAGAGCGCTCAGAGAGGTATTCATAAATTCTCCATAAAAAAAACCAAAAACAAAACATACTGCTGGTAATAATGTTCATTTCCAATCAATGAGAAGGCAAGCAAGGTAAAATGATCATTGTGTCATCTCCCTACGCTGTTCTTTCTTCCTCTCTCTTAATGTACTAAGACATCGAGATGACCTATATAAGAATTTGAATCATCTGACCACAATGTATGGATGTGGCAAAAACGACCTTGAGGCAAATTTGCAGAATTATCATTCTTGAGCTCCTTACTGAGAGTGTTCAACAGAAACGCTCTTCAAGTTTCCTGTCTTCAACCAACAGTACACTTTGGTTATAAATAAAACCACCCAGGACAAATAAGAAAATCATTTAAAGTCGAAGTGATGAAGCACTTGGTGACTGAGCATAACTGCCTGGTTGCCATTAGCTATCTTGTCAACTCATCTGATACACACACTCCTCAGGAGCCAAGATCCCACCTCTAGTGATGTTGTTGTTGTGTGCCATTGAGTCACCTGCGACTCACAGCGACCCTATGTACAATAGCTCTGAAGCCTGCTCTGTCCTGAGCCAGTCTCACTGACTCTGGCATATCTACCCCCATTGCCCTAGTTACTATATTAATCCATCTCATCCGGGGTCTTCCTTTCCTGTGCTGTTCCTCCACCCTTCCAAGCATGATATCCCTCTCCAAGGACTGGTCCCTCCTCACCATGGGGCAACAGTGTGTGAGACAGAGCTTTAAAGTCCTAGTCTCCAAGGAGAAACTTGGTTTTCAACCTCTCTGTGAAATAGATTCACTTACAACCTTTAGCAACATGGAACCTCAAACACTTGTTCACAAAGTATCTGTTCTATCTCTTTTCTGCTGATAAAAGAGGAGCAGGAGGTGCTGTCTACTACAAGAAATGAGAGGAGAATGGGATAAACAGTCCCTCTGGGAGTTTATATAGCATGACTTTTAAGGCTGTGCTAGGAGAAAAGGGTGGAGGGAAGAGAATGAGGGAGAAGGGAAAGAGAAGTGGTGCACCTTATGAAGGTACTCTATATGCTCACTGGATTTGGGGAGAAATGAGGACAGAAGCTCTAAGTAACTATCAGGTAACTCAACTCATTGCTGTTAAATCAGAGCCAAGCCATAGCTGATCCCCCAGCAGTTTAGAGGCTGTACACCACATGAGTGGAGATTACCCATCTCTTGAAGCAGTGGGTGAATTTGAACTGCTCACCTTTGGGCTGGGCGCACAACTCTTCAAAAAGGAGAGTTGAGGGCTGCAGTTTGAACAACTGATAACAAAGCTTGCAGGTGTGCTGCTGTTGTTGAAGATTCAACTAAGTCAAGGCCCAGGAGCACAAATAGCTCCAATACACTAGTTTAGAGAAGAAGTGGGTGAAATTCCTTTTTCTGAGGCTAAGTCTACACGTGTGTGCACACAGAGTTCAGCTGCCAAGGAGTAATGATGCATGCATGTCAGACTGTTACTGGGATCCGCAGGGTTGGTAAGATCTGATACTTTGGTGGTAGATCACCAGGCCTTTCTTCCTAGGTGCTTTTATGTGAACAAAAATTTCTACCCTTTGACTAGCAGCTGTGTGTGGTAATCATTTTTACCACCCAGGGACTCCAGAGGAATCAAGCACTCCAGAGATCACAGAGGCCATTTCCCTCTGAGGAAAATACAGGTCTCGAGTTCTTCAAGTCATTTGGGACTTTAAGAGGAAAAGAGCATCGATTCAGCAGCTACTTAAAAAGTTCTCAAAGAGGATTTGAAAGCAAGAGTAAACAGAGCACTGGAGAGGCCTGAGAAAAGCAGTTCTTTCACTCAGGGCAAAAATGGCTGGTCTGGAAAGAGATGTGGCCTAAGGCATCAGAATCTAGCGAGCTCCTCTGAGGAAGGAAGTCTGCAGAGAGGATGGCCTCACCTTGGTCAGCAAACACCCACAGCCCCAGGAGAGGCTGGTCCACACTGAGACTCAGCAGTTTAGGAGAATTCCACAGGCTTTGACGTCCCCAGGGTGCAAAGAAACCATAAGCAGATAGGCATAAACCACTTTCCATGACCCAAAACAGCGTCTTGAGGGACTATCTGAGGAACCCAGCCAAACCTACCACACTCAGCAGAGCCTGTAGCTTCAGACACAAGGAGAACTACCCTGTGAGGCCAGCCCTCTGCACTACACCCCACCCACACCAGAAGGCCCCTCCTGCTTTGGATAATTCTAGGTGAGTGTCACCTCCAGAGGGGTCCCTTACTACAATACCACTCAGTCACATCTGCAGACAGTAGCAGGCCTGCATCCCCTCAGGCTAAAGTCTCTTTTTCTCTCTCCCCCTCTTTTTCTCTTCCTCTCTCTCCCTCTCAGATACACACACAGACACACAGAGCTGAGGCCTGCATCTTCTGATGGAGCAAAAACCCACCTCTGGGTAGATCCTTTTCTAAGTCCTGTCAGGTCCTGGCCTACCCCTTGGTATAGTCTAGCACACATGAGGCACGAGGAAAAGCAACACTTGTCTCCAGACACGAGCTCAATTCCAGATGACCCCCAGAATGATCACCATGAACCCAGAAGCATGTTTCTCTCAGTGCCATTCTGCTTACCTGCTGTGCTCTGGTCTGGCTCCTGGCAGAGCCCCCTCAGTTCTCCCAGGCCAGCCCACAAGGTCCTGGAATGCAAATCTCCCAGAACCATTCATAGGCTGCTTTTCTTGAATGGCCAGAGTTTTTCTTTTCTAAGAAACAGGGACAAAAATGGCTTGTTGGCACTTTACTGACAGAGGTGTGGGCGAGTGACTGGATCCCGAACAGGCTTGGCACTGAATGGGAAATTAGGGGCCTCTTAGAGAGAGCACAGCATCACCTGTCAGGAGCTCAAGGCACAGCCTGTGTGCCTGCCTGCTTGCCTACCTACATACCTTATCTATGTGTCTGCGCGCGCACACACACACACACACACACACACACACACACACACACACACACATCTGAAACTTCCTTCCCACCATTTGCCATTTGGGACAAGCATAATATTCTTTGCTCTAGAAATTCTCCACTTCATCCCTCAGGAAGAAGACAGGCAGGGAACAGGAGCAAAGGTACTGAGTGCCTATAACTTGACTTCCATTGACCTCCACTCGACAGATAAACCCAGATGGCCTGCTCATGATGCAGCTCCAAATCCAACCACCTCGTGTGAGGACATGGAGCTGTGGTGCCTTCGCCAGCAGGGAGCTGCACTGCTGACTCAAAGGGGGTGACTCTGGTGGTTTGAATCCGCTTGTGATTCCACGGTAGAAAGAAGGGCCGGGCAATCTCCTTTCACACAGCCTCTAAAAATGCACGGAGGGTGAGTTAGGAGCTGATTCAACAGTGATGAGATAGTTACTGAGTTCATCTTGAGGATGGGGACACATTCAGCAACAGACAAGCCACAGATGCCCCACAACGCAGGACAACCTGGGAGGTACCACAACACAGATTCTCATTAGCTAGGATATTAAGAGACAAGGGTTGTAGGAATTAAGAGGAGCCAGGATATGATGGGAAGAGAATTAGATGGTGGCTGTGAGTCTGCAAGCATCCTCAATCCCTCTGAACCTCAGTTTCCCTACCTGTGAAGGGGGAAAACAGGAACAACTACTTCTCAACGGTTGGTTTGAGGGTTGCATGAGAGAAGATATTAGTCAAAGTCTCTGGATCAGGGGCTGGCCCAGTCTCTCTAGGAGCATCAGTGGACGGTATACCTGTATCCTGTAGGGCATGGGGTTTTATGCTAGGGCTTGGAGATTGGGTAGGATTTGACTAGGAGTATGACAGGATTGCAAGACAGATTGCATTGGGAAAATCTGCTGTCATGGACCTCTCCAGAGTGCTGAAGAGCAACAATGTCAGTCTAGATACAAAGGTGCACCTAATCCAGACCATGGTCTTCTCAACTTATTTGTTATGCTTCAGAGAGTTGAATGATGACTAAAGATGACAGAAGAAGAATTGATACCTTCGAGTTGTGGTGCTGGAGAAGAGTCTTGAACATACCATGGACTGCCAAGAGAACAAATAGATCTGTCTTAGAGAAGGTGAAACCAAGTCTCTCCTTTGAGGCTAGGATTTTGAAGCTCCAACTCACTTACTTTGGGCATGTGGCCCAGACAGATAGGTCCCTGGAGAAAGGACATCATGCTCAGAAGGGTGGATGGACAGCGCAGGAGAGGGAGTCCCTGGATGAGATGGATTGATACAGTAACTGGGGTGATGGGGGTTAGTGTGTCAGAGTTAGTGAGACTGGCTCAGGACAGAGTAGGGTTCAGAGCTGCTGTACATAGGGTCACCATGCATCACAGGCAACTCAATGACACATAACAACAATAACATACTATGACAGGTTTGGAAGCAGGAGTGGCAGCCACTTCCTAAATAACATGCCCCTGGAAACTATGAACTTTGATAGATGTTGATAGTTGTAGAGGGGCTTCAGGCCTTTTGTTCATAGGGTGCTTGACTCAAAGGCAATCAACAACATGACAGGAGGATGAGTACAAATACCACTTGTGGTTATCTGCCCAACCCTACTTTTCTAAGACAATGTCTTACCAGAGCCTTCTGCTGAGGACTAGGGTCCTAGGCCCTGACAAGGATGAGGGTGGACACAGGAAGGAACTACAGAAGGGCTCTTGACCTAAAGTTGGCCCAGGAACCATTCTGGAGTGACAGCCCGCCCCAAAGAACTCTTCCTTATGGGGGCAGTAGAGGTAAGCTAAACTTAACGAACTCTCTTTCTTTGGATTTTTTTGTTTGTTTTTTATCAGAAAATACACATTATCCAATATTTGATAAAACCAAGAAAGATACAAAAGGGACTAAGAAGGGAGTAGTCTCTGTTGGCAGAGCACAAGGACGGAGTCGCCTGAGTAGCTACAGCCTGCGGGGGGTGGGGAGGGAGCTGACAGTAGGCTCTGGTCCTTGGAGCCGGCCGGTCCAGAGTTCCTGTGGGACTAAAATGGAAAAGATCTCCTCACAGTGAGGATTCCCAGAGAAAGGCAGCAGGGAAGGGGAGGAAGTGGTATCAGAGGCAATTATAATGGCAGAGAAGCTCCAAATGTAGTCAGCTTTAACTGGTAAGGAATCTCTTTCTTTCTTTCTTTTTTTTTTCCCTAGATAGATAATTGGGATGGGAGTGTCAGAGACAGTGCGATTGGAACAGGACAGAGCGGAGTTTAGGGCTATTGTATATAGGGTCGCTATGAGTCGCAAGCAACTCGACGGCACATAACAACAACAGATAGATCGTAAAGTCAAAGAGGGTTAGGGAAGCAAAGTGTGGACTGGAGTGGACAGGGTGAGAGCTAAAGGGGTTCATCAAGATTATCTGGTCCAGAGCTGCCCGATTTTGCACTGAAATGATGGGCTGCCACATCCTGATATATGATCCCCTCAGGTTGTGGGGTGGCCAGAGGCCCCCAGATCAGTCCCCGTGGGTAGAATGTATATCCTTCAGTGGATTGCAAGCATTTTATTCTGCACTTGTGTCATATGGTGAAAAAAACTGGAAAGTAATGGCCTAGCCTCTGACACCTGAGGCTCAGAGAGGAGAAAGGGCTTGTGAAAGTCATCCAACCAGTCAACGGGCAAACCAGGATAAGAACCAAATCCTGGGATAACGGACTGGTCATGAGTCCTCGCCTCTCAGCAAATGATCTAGAAGCCAGTAAGAAAACATCTTGAATTAAGAAAATGGCCACATCCAAAAGTACAGACTTACCAGAAAATTCTTCTCAAACGTGGAGCCTCAGGCACTGAACCGAAAAATGGAGTCCTTATTAAGGACACTGTTATCTCGAAGAGTGATTTGTCTCAACATTTCTCAGGGAAAGGGCAATTAAAAATCTGTTCTGAAGAGAATGAAGACATATTTTTAGAATGAAATTGAGAAGACGCCCTGGAAATAACATAAAACGTCCAAGTCCAGAGTGATTAAGAGGAGATAAATCAGCTGTCACTCTCTTAGGCGATGGTGCCATTCCCTGGAGCTGGAGGGACAGGAAGCTCCTGGGGCTGGCCCGGGCCACCGGCAGCTTCCTCACTCTCATGCTCAGAGCTGGTTTTGGGGTCCCAGCCGAATACAGCGTGAGCGGGACGAGGAGGGGGAGCCACACTGCTGCACGCAGTCACAGCGGCTGACAGATCAGACATGGGCCTGGCTCCTCAGAAGAGTGTGGACCAGCCGGTCACTGGCCAACTGACAAAGGAGCCTGTGAAGGATAGGGAGCATTCGCAGGCCTTGACCTTTACAAACTTCTACATGGTATAAATGATAAACATGAAAGGGGGGGAAAGAAAAGAGAGGTATCCATTTGGTGTGGTTTTTGAGAAGGGGGCTAGCATTGGCTGGACTAAAAATTTCAAACTGCAACACTGGCTTCAATAAAACTCTTCCTTGGATGTGAGTTATATGGCTTAGGGATTTACACTAGCACTTAACTCTTGGTTTGTCATATCATGGTAGCTTACATGTCACTGTGGCCCTCTGTATTTCAAACACTAGCCAGGTCACTTATAGAGGGCAGGGTTCAGTGGGGCTTCTAGATCAAGAGAGACCATGAAGACGGGCCTGTTAATCTACTCTCAATGAATTTGGCACACATCATGACTATGTTGTTTTGGACACATCACTTGCTGTAGAGGAATTAATCTCTGCAATGTTTTGAGGAGATCCTCATAACGTTCGGTGAAGCAAAAGGCATGGAAGGCAAGGGATATTCTCGGTTGTAATGGACTGGCCCAACCGCTAACAATGATGGCCTTGAACATCTGTAGTGAATAGTTTCACATGATTTTTTCAACAGACACATATGAAAGTGTTTACTACTCATAAGTGAAGAAACACAAGCACACCCATGCTTACCTTGCTTTCTGAATAATCTGCCCCTGGTGGTAATTCATTCTGTTGGAAATTATAGATCTATATTTACCTAGAAATTTAGATGTTTTCTGACTCCAACCATTTTACTTTGTCAGTGGGACATTCTATGAGTATTTGTAGTCTGTTGTTGTTGCTATGTGCCCTCAAGGTGATCATGACTCACAGCGACACTATAAACAATAGATCTGAACCTTGCCCTATCCTGTGCTGTCCACACAATCCGTCATGCTCAAGCCCACTGTGGCTGTGACTTCGAATTAGTTCATCTCACTGAGGATCTTCTCTTTTACTGACGTTCTACGTTTCCTAGCATGGTATCCCTCTCCAAAGACTGCCACCTCCTGAAAATCTGCCCAAAGTCAGTGAGACAGAGTTTCACCATCCGTGCCTTTAGGGGAGCACTCTGGTTGAACTCCTTTCAAGACAACATTATCAGCCTATTCTTTTGGCAATCCGTGGGGTATGCTGTCCTCTTCATCAACAGCACAATTCCAAGGCATTGATTCTACTTCAGTCTTCCTTATTCACTGTCCACCTTTCAGACGCATAGGAAACAACTGAAAAGTGTAAATCAAGGTCGTTTACACACTTCGAAATGGGCAGAAAATGCCAATGGAGGATGTGATGGGGCAGGAGGCAAAAGCAGCCTTAAAAGCACTTTAGCCTTACTAGAAGAAAAGGGAAGCTCACTCATTGCCTACGTATTTCTTTATAATGAGAAGTGTCATTAGGTCCCATCTGAAACAAATGGTTTAGAGCAGATCTAACAAGGACGCGGAGACAGGTAAAAGGGGATAATTATTAAGCACATCCTAGGAGCCAAGCACTGGGCTGTACACACACTCTCACATTACCCTGAACTAGAAGGCATTGCTGTGTCTGTTTCAGTTTGGAAATAGCCAAGGCTCAGAGGGGTTAAGCTGCGAACACAGTCAGGGAGCGCCAGCATAGGCATCCTCACTCCTGGCTCTGCCATAGCCGCCGAAGTCCACGCTTTTCCCGCCACCCCACACTGGGTACTGTTTAGCACAGGGCTGAAATCTAATCAACAAAGAAAGTTCCTGTGTCAGCAACAGCCCATGTAGGAGAAACTGAACATTAACAAATGCCTGATTACTGTAAACTAGCTCAGAAATGCCAGGGCACTAAATCATGCTGAAGCCTAACATTTCCAAACAAAAGCACTCGATCCGCTGGCCCCTCGGAACTTCCCATGTTGCCTCTCTACAGGCCACAGGTGGGTTTGGAGGGGGCAGGAGAAGAGAGAGATCTGCATCTCCAGATCTTGCTGGAGAGAGACCTTTCAATCGGCACCCCAACAGGGCCTGGACACACTCCATCCCATACAAGGTGTATAATAACTGAGACAAAAGATCAAGCCTTGGGTACCAATGGGGGTGCAGGAGCGGTGAAAGGAAGGGAGACAGCAAGCTGAAAGGCCAAGGCCTCTTCTTTTGGAAAGGTCATTGGTAGGGAGGCAGGACCAAACTATGGAGGGTGTGGATCAATCAACAGATGTATCTGCTGGGTGTTTTCACGGAGCTCACAGTGTAAGAGGAAAGATGAACAGGCCATTACAGAATGAGAAAGGTAATGACAGGCAGAAGGCACTGCTGAACAGAGTGATGTTCTTAGGGGACGCTTTCAAGAAGAGGTACACAGGAAGTGAGCCCACTTCTGGTCTCCGTCCCCCACATCTCCACAGCAGCAGAACAGAGTAAGGGGAGAAGACTATGGTATCTTGTAGCAGGAAGCAATGCCTTTTTTTTAAAGGCCGAAGGAGTCGGCTGTGTATGTAGACAGGCAAGCACTTTACTGGAGCCATGGTAAAGTACCCATGTCAAGAGACAGTAGAAAGAGGCAAGATTGGAAGAGAGACGATCCAGTGATGTGCCATGGAAATTCTGGCATCAAGAAGGCCTGAGTGCAAACCTTCCTTCTGGGACCTACCTGCTCTGTTAACTTGGACAAATTAATTTCTTTGTTCTTCAGTCTCTTCATTTGTAAAATGGACAAGCAACAGTACATAGGGTTGCTATCAGACTCGAATCAGTGCATCAAAAGCAGGGATCTGTCTAATATATATGAGCTATGACTATTAGAAAGGCAGACCGGGTACGTCAAAAGATCTAGTGTGCTAAGGCAGGGACTTAGAATTTCCCCCGCTGAACATTAATACTTGCAGGGATATTGTTCATGTTGACTCCTCATAGTCTGTCCGTGTCAGTCACAACAAATGAATATCCCCAAATGTTCTTTCAAAAGCCAAGACTCTGCAGAAGGCTGTCACCACTGTGTTTCTTGAATGGATCTTTCCGAGTATGGACGGAGGAATAATGGTAAGGAACAATTCAGAGGTGGTGGACCAGTGAGGAAGATGTTTCCAAATCTACTGAGAGATGATGAAATCTGAACAAGAGGGGGGATCTTGGTGGGAATGAAGAGGAGAGGACAGAGGCAAGAGATCTGAAGACTACAGGCCTGCTGAGTGTCTTAATGATTATGCTGTTGGGTGCCATCGGGTTGATATCAGCGTACAGGGACCCCAGGAGGAAGAGCAGAACTGCTCAACTGATTTTCTCTATCTCAGTCATTATGGGATTAGAGCACCAGGTCGTCTTCTATAGAGATGCTGAGTGGGTTTGAACTGCCAACTTTCTGGTCTGTGGCCCACCTCTTAACTACTGCACCACCATCAGGTCTCCTAGTGAGTATCTTGACCTGAGGGAAAGAAGAGAAGGTATTTAGCAGCCAAGGAAGCTCCAAGGACTCTTGTTGTACTGGAGATACAATTGCAGGCAGAATGAAGATTTCAGAATAAGGTTGGGTAAAGAATCTAAGACTATTTTCAGACAGGTTGAAACAAAAGATGCCTGTGGGATGCTTAGGGGTCTTATGATTAACCGTGAGGTCTGGAAGTTGTAATTTTGTGGAGCACAGAACCTGACTCAAGAGAGAATATGCAGAGTGGGAAGAACAAAGACAGAGCCTGAGGAGGAAGGAGAATTCAGAGCCTGGTCATGGGGGTCTCTGTGTAGACTACTGGCCACACTGACAGGCTGCATAAATAAGAAACTTCTCTTCTGGGAAGTTTCACTAAATCTAGAGACAATGAATATATGAGACATTATTGATGACATGTTGGGAACATCCTCCTGTCAGGGTGACATGACCTCACCAACAGAAGAAAAACGGAGTCTTTGCACTCCAAGATTTTAATGGTATATTCATACCAACAGAGGCCTGTCTTAAGACTGGGCTCTGCCACCAACTTATTGACCAGTTGACCTGGATCAGTCATTTGCCTTTATAAAACGGTGTAAAAGAGACACAGAGAGAGTCAAAAAGGGAACTATACATCAAACTACAGCTCCAAGATGCCAAATCTTCCACGTAGAGCAGAGCCTGGATTTCTCTGCGAATGAGCTTAGTCCTGGGGTTCTGTGGGGCACTGGAAACTGGGATTGACCAGTGGCTTGGAATATAAGAGCTTCCTTCTAGAAAACAAGTATCAGCAGAAAGAAAGAAACAAAGTTATCAGGGTAGCTGTAAGTGTGATGATACACCTGCAGCCAGAATAAGACTAGATTCTCAAATAGCCTGGATTACTTTGGGTCTGCCTAAAGAAAGCTGTTCTAGTCAGTTTCAATCCTTCAACACAACAGTATCATCATCAATTTCTTATTGATTGTTGGTGGTACCCTTCATCCTTATTTCATGTTCAATACCCACCAACTAAATGAGTATTAGCAGCTTTCTTTTCATATATAAGATAATGACATCTTTCCCTTAATTCACACTAGCCTTTGGCTTTGGACCCAAGAAGTCTGGCATCAAATATCACATTCTGAACTTCCACTGTATGAGGATACTCAACTCAACACATTGCTGTTGCTTCAGAATCAACTCCTAGTTGGCCCTCCAGCAGGTTTTCAGAGGTTGTCAATCATTTGAGAGGAGACCATCCATCTTTTCCCACCTGAGGGGTGTCACCTTTGGGTTTTCTGTGTGAACAGATTCATATTTTTACAGATTACATCGCCAGAGCTCTCATGGGTTAGATACTCTGTCTCACTGCCTTCGAGCTGGCTCGTGGCTGTTCCTTCAGTGGGTTTTCAGAGGCTGTACAAGAGCAAGGAAGGATTTTGCTGCTCTTTCTCCTGTGGAGCAGTTGGTGGATTCTAACTGCCTGCTTTCAAGTTAGCAGTACAACTTCCAGAGCTCCCTCATAGAATGCTACCCTCCCCAAACACTGGGGCCATTTAATACGCTGCTAGTTTTGTCAAGTCACAGTAAAACAAATCACTTACTATTAAGAACACTTTACACACATATGCACACTCAGAGAGAAAGGGCAAGCAGAACTCTTCTCATGCCATTGGGTTCTCAGCACCTGAAGTCCTGTCCTACGACTTGTAACCACCCCATTCCTGAGGAGATAAATAAAGTCCACTGTCCATTGAAGAAGATGAGTATGACATTATACTCACTTTCCTCTTTCTATCAATTGGGTTCTTCAGCCTATACTTTGATTCAGAAGCTAGTGATGCAAAGGAGGGGGGTCTGTGCAGAACCCACGCAGGTATACGTGGCAGCAGTAGCAACGTCCACGTTGACAGTCAATGGTGGTGGTATCAACTGGAGGGTGGCAGCAGAGGCCACACTTGGCCAGTTCTGGGCACGTCTGGTCTTCACTCCCAGCCAACCGACATCTAAGTTTGCTTCACCACTCTGAGTTGCCTAAGATCCTTTTCATAAATTCCTTTTCTGCTTTTAGCAGTCAGACTTGGTTTCTGTTGCTTGCTACTGAGAATCTTGACCGATAGCACATAATCTAAGAATAAAGAACAGCAACTCAAATGGAATACATTTCTTTCAAGAAAATCTGGCTACAACTGTGGAAGCAGACAGCACTGAGAGTTGCACAACGTGGTGGAAGAAATCAATGTCACTGGACTGGACGTGTCACAAATGTTAAAACACTAATTTTGGGGGTGATACAGATTCTTAACACAATAAAAATTAATTACTTTTAAAAAGGAGAAATCCACTATGCACTGTCTATATATCTCTATCTCCTTAGGCTGCTGGCTAATCTGAAACAGACAGGCCGGGCCTCCCCAAAGTCAAGCCCTGGAATGGGTCACTCCCTCCCTGGAGCATCACCAGTGGTTCCCGCTGTCCGTGGAGAACAGCTGAAGCCGAATTCTCGGCCCCATTTGCCCTCCTGTGCTCTCCCTCAGTGAACTCTGTACTTTCCCTGCGACGGTTTCCACCCAGTCTGCATGACACCTTCGGCTACACCCACTTCCCTCCTTTATTCTCACAGCTCTCCACTCCTCGTGTCTTGTTTCCTGCATTTAGAAATCCTGCTCATCTCCACAGCTCCCTGCTGCCCGGCTTTCCCAGCGTGGGGATCTCTCTTCCACCTGAGGTCTTACAGTCCTTCCCATCTGTGGTAATTCCTTGCTGTTATAATTTTCCTTTCAAAGAGAGAGCAGAAGTTTCTCTTTTACGCCACAGCCTATACTACACAAACACATGTATCTGACCAGCTCCCCGTGGCTCCCCGGAGCCACCCACCCTGCCTGTCCAGTCTCCAGAGCCCTGCTTTGCAGAGGCAGCTCTAACTGCTGGGGACTTGGCTCATTCATTTGAGATGCAATGTTTTTTCTCTATTTCTCTCAGTGAGATGGAGAACAATGCTCTGTCCTCCACAGGAGGATCCTTCAAAGACAATTAAGTCCCTCCTCAGCCTCTTCTGAAATGAAATTATCCCTAATCCTTTATCCTATCTTTGAGAGTCCCATCTTCTGGTCCTTCATTGGAGTGGACACAATCCAGGGGAGCAGCACAGCTTGGGTGCAGGCATCCATGTCTGTGGGAACAACAGCCTCTTCTCAGATCATATGCAAAGAGAAATGACCTTATTGTTACCAAAGATAGTATCTGCTTAGTATCTCTTTGCCCAATGCCATCTTACTCCACAGCAGGGCACCCAAGACTTAGCTCAAACCTGAGAAAGAAAGAGCAACAGCAGAAATGAAACGGAACTATGGACAGGGTCTTTAGGAACAAATTGAGGCCCTTGAATATCAAGTTCTGAGCTCTAGGTTTTGGTTAGGATCACAGGACTTAAAATAGGAAAGTAATTCATGAACAAATGTTTGGGGTTGAGTACCTACCATTTGGTCATGAATCTGTGGTCTTTCTCATTAGGCCACGGGCTTCCTTCACAGTAGGGACAAGTCATTCTTCTGTCTTCCCAAGTGAGGTTTACTCCATTTTGATATGGGGGTAGGGAAGAAGGTGATGATGCTTAATAATGGAATAGCTAATTGCATGAGTTTTTAATTATCTTCTCCTGGGGCCCAGTAGACTTGGCTCAGTAATGTGAAAAGGACAGTATTGTGACTTGACACAATGACCAATCCTCTGCCACACAGAAAAAAAGTATCCCACAGCATGTGGGTCACAAGTGGTCAAGCTGGTACCATCCAATCCAACTGTCCCTACTCCACAACTATGACTCCAAAATGAGTTCTCTCTACTTCAAAATGATCTTTAATATGAATGAGTAAGCCACAGAAGCAGCTATGATCTTTCCTACTGTAAAAACAAACAAACAAAAAAACAAAAACCCAAAACACCCAAAAACCAAACAAACAAAAAAAGCAACCCTTGGGTCTCAACCACACCTCAGTTCACCAGGTGCAACACTTTGTAGCTCAACCAGTCCATTACATGCATCCTGATCCTCACCTTTCCCCCAAATGAAATAGAGAATGGAAGGCATTTTCTTGAAGGCAAACAAGAAAATTGCCTAAAGAACCAAGTAATCTTCAAATGTCAAAAACATCCAGCGCGTGAGTCATGCTTAAGTAAGAGCACAGGAATTTGGCAAAGTGACAAGCAGTGGTTTACAACATTAAAGGTGACTTGGAAATAGTCAAACAGTCAAAAGCAGAAGAAGAAGGATGGCCGAACCCATCATCTCCCGCGACAGGCCCAACACCTGCTGTTTCCTATCTGTGGAGAGGGCACGTGAGCTGTGAGCTTCTGGAAGAAGACGTAAGTCATCTCTGGAGCAGCACAAGGGCCACCTGACTAGGCTCGTCGCATCTGACTGTAGAGCTGCTGGTAACCCCTGAGCACGTGAGTGCTGGACCCCTGACACATGACAGCGTCAGCCTTTGTCCCCCACTTCTTCCCTCAACCAAATGCAGGATTCTAAGATCAGAGAGAACCTAGGAAAGTCTAGGGGTGCTGAAGTGCCCCAAAGGACTTCTCTGATAACTTGATCCCAAAATGATCTCTATTCCTTCTTATTCTCCTAGCTCTGTGCTCAGTTCAGTGTCTTCTTTTTCTCTTGCCCACAAGACAGCAATCCTCGGGTCTCCATACCTGACTCAGCTGTGAGGAGTGATATATGGTCTTTGCTACACAATGTGGCCCACTGACATACAGCAGTCAAGGCCTGAGCTCAGCAGTCCATAGGCTGGCAACACTGACCGCTAAGTGATTTATTGCCAATATGTACCCACAACTGAGCAGGGTACACAGAAGGCACTCAATGAAGAGCTGCCCAATACGTAAAGAGCTGCTGCTCAAAGTCCAGCTGGAACTCTTACTCATGGTTTGGGACCTATCTGAATTCAGAGCTAAGGAATGGGTTTAGTTCTATTTCTGTTTTGAATTTCTTAAACATCAGCAAGGTCCAAGAAAAATTCTGTTAGGATCTGGTCATGTGGTGACCTTACAACACCTCAGTCTCTGGAACTGGTCGAAGATGCCCGGGAAGCCCAGCTGCCCTAGGTCAGAACCCCTATGATATTTTCCTTAGGGACCTAGAAGTGAGACATTCCTTCACAAACTAATCGGACCTAAAGGTCACCCCTATGAGTGAGTCAGAAAACATCCGTGACTTCAATTTTGGCTCTTCCAGTCGTTATTAGATTGGACCCAAGCACAATGCCAAAATGACATAGACTCAAACTTAACTTAGCTTGTTAAAATAGCCTGAAGGGACCCTCAGAACAAGTCACTCAGCATGGCTGATGTCGAGAGCTGCCATCTTCACATCTGGGAAGCAGAACCAGCAGTGCCCGTTAAGATTCTAGTCCAGTCTTTCATTTCCCAATGCAAAAAAGAATAAGGATATCTTTGTCTCCTCTAATCTCCTGGCAGCAGAAACATATGAGACTGAGAAAACTCTTCTAAAATAAAGAACAAAATCAACTCTGGTCTGACCTCCCGGCTCCCTTCACGGGGCCCTGCGTTATCTGGATGCTGCTGTCCAGACAGCTTACTTGTCACGATACACCTTCCCCTCCACCTTATCCGAACCACACATGTACACATTTTCAACATGCCTATACTATGTTCTATCATGGAAACCACTTCACATTCTCCAAGCACCTGCTCATATATATCTAGAGCTTCTGCTCAGAATGCCCGACTGCCCTTTCCTCAGCTTTTGTTAATACCACTCATCCCAATCATCTTGGCTCTTCGGCGCTCCAGTGAATGAAGCCTGTCTTATCTGGCCCCACATTCTGGACCCTGTCCTGTTTCAGCATTTTCCACATTAAAATTATAATCCCATCTCTTCTGTCTTTTGTCTTCTTCCCTACATTAGAAATTCCCTGGGAGGATTATGACCATGTTTTCATCATCTTTTTTTTGCATCATCTTTTGTGTGTGTGTGTGTGTGTGTGTGTGTGTTACATAAAACAAAAACCTACTTTCTTTAAGTTGGTGCAGAATCCCAGCACACCCCGCCATCAGGTTTCTGAGGCTATACATTTTTATGGCAGGGGACTGTCTACCTTCCTCCTGAGGAGCTGCTGGTGGAATTGAACTGGTGACCTTTTCGCTAGCAGCCCAGTATGTTTACACACTACACAACCAGGGGCTCTTGTGTCTGGTACATGTTGCTGTCATTACATGGTGCTGTGTCAGGACAGACTCATGGATGACCCTCCAAGTGAGTTTCCAGGGGCTGCAAATCGAGCAGTTGGGGAATTTGAACAGCCTGCCTTTGGGTTAGCAGTACAATTCCTCACCACTAAGGCACCAAAGTTGGAGCACACATTAGGTGCTTAATAAGTATTTCTTCGAGACTATTAATGATCTCAAACTAAATGAAATTGAATTTTCTTCTGAGCAGTACTGGCATGAGGTGCGATCAAACCAGTGACAACTCCTAACCACCCAACACCCAGTAGAACACACACCTTTCTACAAGTCTCATAATCACTCCTATGACTGCATGCATTGTTACCGCTATCATATCAATCCACCTCACTGAAGGTCTTGCCCTTTTGTGCTGCTCTTCTCCTTTCCCAAGCATGAGTTCCCTCTCCACGTACTGGTCCTTCCTGATAACATGCACAACGAATGTGAGATGAAGTCTCACCATTCTCACTGCCAAGATACACTTCTGCTGTACTTCTTCCTGGACAAATTCACTCATTCTTCTGGCAGTCCACAGTATATTTAATATTCTTCACCAACACCGTAATTCAGTGCCATCACTTTTCTTCTAAAATTGGTCCATGTAGCAAAATGACTGGCTGCTGTAGTTTAAGGTTCATTGTTCAGAAATGAAAGAACAAGGGAGGAAAGGAAGGGTAAGGATTAAAGAGGGAGGGGCAGAAGGAGCTCCCAGTATCACTTCTTCATGCAGAGACTCAACAGCAAACAGCAGGAATTAGGAGTCGGCCAGGCAAGCAAGAGCGTACAGAAGACAGTAGTTAGATGCACGGTTTCTCTGTGTTTCTGCCACTTTTATGACCTCCAGCCTTGACTCACCAGCATGAGAATCCATGAGAAATTCTAGGCTCTAGAAGCCAGGTAGAAGAACGAACTGGCAGGAAGTCCCAAAAGGATTGGGTTTGGTTGCTTGGTCCAACAGCTTGTCTTTTATAACTAAAAAATCATTCTTTCTTAATCCAATGAGATGATTCTTCAAAATTTACATTTCTGGTCCTGTTCTCTCTTTAGAGTAAGAATCAAATACACAGAGCTGACCTGCCATAAACGCCATGACCAAGAACCCTTGCACTTATTCCTAAACAGAACTCCTATCTTCTTGAAAACACCTCTCTCCTCACTGCCACCATCCATCTAGTTCTTCCAGGAGAAATCTATGAACTACCTTGAAGACATCTCTCTCCCTGACTGGAGAGCATTATGGTGAGCGAACTAACTCAGTCTCAATAGGACAAATACAGCTTAAGACCATCATTGTGAAAAACAGAAGGATAACAGTAAAATGTTCAAGGGGGGAAGGGATGGGAACAGAGGGGTGAGGAAGGGTAGGGGCAAAATTACAAGCTTGTGCAATTTGGAGGGAGGGGGGCAAAGGAAATGGGAAAGCTCTGGTGGGGACCTGAAAAGACATGGTAATGGTGGGCATAGTTCAATGGTGATTAATTTTATAAAACACAATGTATGAGATGAATGTATGATAGACAATGTGAATGAAGAAAAGTGTGAAACACAATGTATATGATTTTTGCATGCAAGTCAATGTAAATTAAAAATATTTTTTTTAAATAATTTTAAAGAAAGACATCTCTGTCTCTTGATTCTACACATCCAACCTACCTCCTTGGCCTTCCAAGTCTGCCTTTTACTATCTGATACCCATCAGCTTTTCTCCATCATCTTAGTCTAAGCTGTTGCCATCAGCTTTTGTTTGAACTTCTACAATTATCTTCTGTCTGTCCCCTCTTAGACTTCCTTGGTGCTCCTCTGGTGTGCTCCACATTAAAGGTGGCGCCATCTTTTCCAAAGGTCATTCCCTTGCTTTAAAGTGATCAAAATCATTTCACTGCACTTGCCATAAATATAAATATTCTCTACGTGGATGACACACATGGTCTTGTCCTCTATCTTACTCTGGTCTCATCCTCTTCCTTGCAACCCTCTTCCTTGCTTTCTCCATTCCAGTCACTCTGGCTTCCTCTCCTTTTCTTAAATATGCTGAGCTTTCTCCTAGCCCACGGCCACAGTACATCTGTGCCCTCTGCTTGGAGCATGTTATTCGTACCACCTCTCCAATTCACCCTTTAAAGGCTAAGGCTAAAGAGTTCTTTGAATCTCAGATCCACTGTCACCACCTCCATCTATCTAAAATGAGCTCTGGTTTCTCTTCATAACAACACTCTATAGGTCTTTCTTAAGTCGCTTTAATGATAAAGTATGTCTGATCTAAGTCATGATCTTCTCAATCACCTCATGTGATAATTCCCAGCAAAAGCTGAACAGTGGAAAAAGAGGACAGTTAAATTTATTCACTTAAATCTAGATGCTGTCATAAAATTATCAAACACACAACACACTGAGACACAGAGAGAGACACACACACAGACTTCCAGGGAATGAACAACTCAACCTCAGAAGTAATACAGCTTGAATACTCCTTGGAAGTGATGACAAGACTCTGACTCTCTTATTTGGACACATTATAGAAAAGATCCATCACTAGAAAAGGGCATCAAATTTTGTAAAACAGAAGAAAGTCAATGAAAAAGAAGGAAATCCTCAATGGGATGGAGTGGCACAGAGCCACAACAATGAACCTAAACATCTTAAAGATTATGAAAGTGGGACAGGAGTGAGAAATGCTCCTTTCTGTTAATATAGGCAACCATGAGTCAGAACTGACTCAACGGCAATCAAGAATCACCCAGCTCCTTCGACGGCATTTACTGCTGCTTGAACTATCAGATCTGCTTTTGTCTCTTCCTCTAGACTGTAAGCTCCTCAAGGGAAAGACCCAGGCCATGTGTTTTCTCACTACTGAATTCCAGTCCCGAGCACACAATGCCTGGCACACAGAAGGCACTCAAATATTTGTTGAGCCACGAATAATGAGTTTGGTTTTATTGAGGGAAGACGTACTGCCTTACAGTCTGGCTTCATAGGAGATAGTGACAACACAGAGGAAATGCTGATGGCAACATATTCCTTCTGAGGAAGATTTTCAAGTGGGAGAAAAACAACCTTCCCAAACTGGCATAAAAAGCAAAGAGTAAAAGATGAGTTGTTCCTCCAACGGAGGAAACGCGCACCATCAGTACATTCACACGCCGTCTGTGTGGGGACGTGGGGAGATTCCGCCCCCACCCCCAGCCATATGCTAGAAAGAATCAGGGTAGGAGAAATCCTCTCCTCCTTATAACTGATAGAAGGCCTTAATTTGGAGACGAAGGTAATGTAATGTGAGCTTGGTGCAGCTGCTGAGAATGAAGTGCCTCGATATTACAGTCATATATCTGGCTGGCCTTTCTCTTCTTTTTTCTTCTTCTCACTTTATGGGGTTGTCTTTGTACTAGAAATGAAAACTCTGCACCTCCTTTGGGGACCAGCCGTCGTGCAAGTGATGTCTGACTGTTTCTTCACACTCAGGTTTGTCTGGCTCTGAGTATGCATCTGGGTAAAATGAAACCTAGCAGCAGCAACAGCAGATTCTACCCATCAGTCTGGTATATATGTCCAGAGCTGGTTCCCAAATCATTCTTTATGCTTGGCCTCACCTGCCCTTCCATACAAGGAAGGGCTGCGAACCCCAAACTCTTAGATGAAAAACAGTCCTTTGGCATCTCAGCGTCACCATGACTGTGTTCTGTTTCATGAGGGGGCTTGCCAGTAAGCATCACTGATGCTGTGCTTATATGCCCTGGATAAATGTATGACTAAGTCTCAGGCTTAGGATCCGAGACAAACTGCACAGAAATGTACACAGGACACAATGTCATTGTTGATGTAAGTCGCTGTTGAGCTAGTTCCAACCCATAATAACCCTATCCACAACAGAACAAAATACTTCCTAGTCTTATGCCATCCGCACAAACCTTAGTATGTCCAGGCCTGCTGCTGCAGCCATTGTCAATCCATCTTGCTTTCTTCAATGACCCTCTACTAAGCATTCTTCTCCAGGGACAGGTCCCGCTTGATGGCATGTCTCAAGTAATGGACATAATGAGATGCTATTTTCTTCCAAATTAGTAGAGAGAATTAAAAATGAAAATGCACACTCTCCTTGACCTTGCTAGTCATAAAGACCTTTCATTGTACAGCAATCAGTGTGTTTCAAAAGGCCTGAGAAAGGTCTGTCCATAAAAGAGTTCAGTGCTCTGTCAAGATGCAAAAGAAACACATACAAATCAGCTGCTTTCTTGTTAGTAATAACTCATTAAATAATACAATGGGCAAAAAAGGATCTCACTCTGTTATATGCACCATCTAGAAATGAAGTCTCTTAGGAGAGTGCAGCGCTCCCGTGGAGAAAGCCACAAATGTTTACCGAGAGATAGAAGTAAATTTAAATAAACACAGAGAGAATAAACGGAATACCACATTCTTGGATGAGAAGATCCAATATTGTAGCCAGGATGCCAATTCTATAAATGAGCTTGTAGATATCGTCTAGTTCACGCACATATTCTAAAATACCGCAACAAGATATGTACTTTTTTTTTTTACCTTGGTAAAAGGATTCTAAAGTTTATATGAATGACGAGATGAGTCAGAAATAGCAGCCAAAAGTATTTTGGAAAACAATAATAATGAAAATTGGTTTTGTAGTGAAATCAGTTTTAATAAAGGGAAAACTGGGGACACAATCCATAAGGATTTGTGCTGTTAACCGGAAGGAAGTGCCTTTCTGGTTGTTCAACTCCCCCAGCTGCTACCAGAGTGGAAGATGGGCTATCTCCTCCTGTGAAATTTACGGCCTTAGAAACTCCCTGGAGGGTCCACCACGAGTCCATTCTGACTCAATGGCAGTGAGTTTGAGCTGTATTTGAGTTATAATAAACCTGATTCCAATTTATTACGACCCCTTTTGAGTTGAGCAGAACTGTGCTCCCCATATTCACGCCTCTTCTGTGCTCCCCATATCCACGCCTCATCTGTGCTCCCCATATCCACACCTCATCTGTGCTCCCCATATCCACAGCTGATCTAGAAGCAGATTAGTAACCCTTCTGAGATATCTCTGGGTGGTCTGGAATTCCTAACCTTTTAATTAGCAGCTGATACTGAATTTTTTTTTTTTTTGGTTAACAAATAATCCTTTATTGAAATATTTTCATCTGTAGTTCCTTAGCTAGCTGGGCATTCCACAGCACCACTGTTGATGTCTTCTATGATGTCATGAGGGTGACGGCTGATACTGAATTTGTAATACCAAATTTTAAAATGCAAGATATGCAATTAAAATAACATCACACAAGGTCAAATAGAAAAATGGAAGAGAAATATGGACCAGGAAACAAACAGTGGCTGATGTAAAAACTTTGTGTATGCTGGAGGTAGCACTTCAAGTCAGGGGGAAAGAAAAATCACTCAAAAAACAGAACTGGAAAGATTAGATAAGTTACAAGAGAAAAAAAATTAAATCCCTATCTTGTAACACAAAACAATATAACTGAGAATTGGAAAAAAGGTTGAATCTGCAAAGTGGAAGCATGAAGCAAGGGAGAGAAAAGTATAAATGAATAGATGTCTAAAGTCAGGATGGAGAAGGATTTTCTAAGCATAAAAACAAGAGGCAATGCCAAAGTGAAAAAGGCTGAGAAATAGAACTATAGCAAATTAAAGACTGCTATCCAACCAAGAAACCATAAACAGATTTAAAAGACAAATGACAAACTGGGAGACAGATTTCCGACAGTACACCAAAAGGTTAATATCCTCTTATGCATAAAGAGCTCTTACAAATCAATAAGAAAAAGAGGAATATAAATAGAAAAACAAGCAGAGGACAGGAATGTCAATAAACACAGAACAAATACCCAAGCCCACTGGTAATCAAGGAAGCACAAATTGAGACCCCGAGATACCATCATTCAACTACCCAACCGACTAGGATATTTGTTAAAATGATAATAGGTAAGAGTAGGATAAAATGGATGTTCATGTGCTATTTACCGGAGGGAAAGATAACAATCTTTCTGGCGATTCAGAGCAATGTCTTCGGTCTGATCTTATCTCTGACTTGGTTCCAGGAATTAATTCCAGGGAAATAATCCAAAATGTCCACATTTATTTATGTTCAATAATCCTAACTGCAATGCTATTTATAATGACAAGTAATTGAATTATATAAATATTATCTTAATATGGACAAATAGGAAGTCAGTTAAATAAAATACGGTGCAGTCATGTAACAGAATATAATGAAATGAAATGCAGCATTTTGAGATCCTGTTTCTGAA
Organism: Elephantulus edwardii; assembly: GCF_000299155.1. NCBI lineage: Eukaryota > Metazoa > Chordata > Mammalia > Macroscelidea > Macroscelididae > Elephantulus > Elephantulus edwardii. The sequence goes on from NW_006399759.1 coordinate 11,762,432, forward strand.
TGCATAATGACAAGGGGAAATCAATACAAGGTTAAGGGGGGGCAGGGAAAGGAAAGCAGGAGATAAAATGATATATATAGTACAGACCAATTTCTGTTAAAAGTGACAAATAATAGATTCTAAAATGTTAATTGTTTTTCTCTCTGAGTGATGAAATTATGCATGGTATTTCTGTTTCTTTTTGTTAAAATTTCCATAAAGAACATTACCCTTATAAATGAAGAGTTATATAATTTTTAAAAGATCAAACCTTGGTAATTCTATTTCCAGAACTCTCTCCAAAGCAGAATCTCATTTAATGCTCACAGCCAGCCCGTGTGGTTAGGGCCATGTCCATGTGACCGTCAGAACTGCTAGGCCTTGACACAACTGCCTGGTATCAAAATGGGGAACCAAAATGACGTGAGAGAATATCTATCAGTCGTATAGTTGGATAAAAGAGAGACCTGATGGGAATGGGAGAAAATGAGAATGCAGGAATCGTAGGACGCCGTGCAATCATTAACAAGCCATGCTTAAGGAATAATTTCTCATGACGTGGTAAAATGTTCACATCCTAAAATAAAAAAGCAAGATGTACAATTTCATATGCAATATAGTCCCAGCAATTATAAAAACAGAAAAAAATGGGAGAAAATATTACAACATTAACAGTCATCTCTGGGCCACATGCATTTAAACAAATCAAAACAAACCAGCCCTCTGCCATGAGGCAGGTTCCTGACTCAGAGCCACTCTCAGTCAGATTTGAAGCTATAACTTCACGGGAAGAGATTGCTAGTCTTTCTCCGGGGAGTGAAAATTCACTGATAGGTTCAAACCGCTGACCTAGGAGTTAGCAGCCCACCAGGTTACTCACTGTATCACCACTGGACATTATTACTATTTTCCTTTACTCTTGCCAACTGTATACAGGCAGACGTTAAGTTTATTACCAAAACATGTTCCACATTAACTCTGAAAATTGAACATGTCACCCTATAGTGTAATCTCATGATGCTTTCTCTACCCAAATGTACCCAACCTTTATGTTTAAGACTCACCTTCCCTATAAATCTCTCTATTCCTAATGCTGTTGCTATTGCTAGGTGGTCTGGGGTCCATTTAAGTGCCCACTGTGGCTAACAGAAAGGTCAGCAGTTCAAGACCATCCAGTAGGTCCACAGCCCAGCCCACAATACTGTAGCCTAAAAAAAAAAATTCTGAAGTTGTTCTTTGATTCTTGGTTTTAGAAACCTTCACATGGGTCCCTGACAACACTGTGTTTCTCCTACTGCCCTTCCCATCAAGCCTCCTAGAACCAATGTTGATGTTGTTTGCCATCAAGTTGTGACTGGCTCACAGCTGATCCTCCAGCAGGTTTTCAGAGGCAATTAACTGCACGAGAGGAGACTGACTATCTGAACCACATGCCTTTAGGATTTGAGTGCGGCTTCTTAGCCCTAAGCCACCAGAATTTCCAAAACGAACATTAGCCTTATGAGTGGAGATGGCTTTCATTTTTATAATGCTCCTTTAAAATCTCACGTCCTGTATAGTATTGCCATAGGCTGGGTAGGTGCTAACAGAGCATGTCCCTCTGCCTTCTGTGGCTTGGCCCTAATGCTTGGAGAAAGGCTGAAATGACTGTGAAAGGGCCTTAGCTGAGCCCTAATCAGAGACAGTCCATGATGAAATTCTCAACATCCATGGAAATGAGAACGCTTGAGAAAATGTGGTCAATTTCCCAAAACATTCACTTTATTCAAATATCCTACATTCTTGGATTACACTTTTCCTACCCTCTGGTGTTAAATCATGCGTTGTTTTGGGGGTTTTGTGTTTGGTTGTTTTTTTAAATGATGGGGTAAAGAGTAGACGTTAAATGTTTTAGATCTTTTTTTAACAAATTATTCCCTGGCAACCTCATGATAATTTCTTTGTTTTTATCATGTTTGATGGCCCACAGAACCCAAAGAAATCATTCCAACTAACTCTTTTGAAGAAAAGAAGCAAGTTTAAAGGATTTTATTGCATTTATAATTCAATTAGTACTGGTGCTGATTGAACAAAATTAAAATATTATCTCTCACCCTTCAGAGACATATCCCTAGCTACGCAACCCAAAATAGCTATTACTTTCTCAGTCTCAAAGAACGCTGTTGCTGTTGTTAGGTGCTATGGGGTCTATTTAAGTGCTAAGTGGCTAATAGGAAGGTCAATGGTTCAAGACCATCCAGTAGTTCTACAGAAAAAGTATCTAGTGAGCTACCTTAATAAACATTAAATCCCAGAAAACCCTGCCAGGCACTTGTACTCAGCTCAGTGGGGTCATTCTGAGTCAATAAGAGTTCCTCATAGCATTACTAATTATCAGAATTCAGCTTCAATATGGATTTTTCTTTCTCTATTAAGTCTCCATATGGAGAAAGTATGCTGTGGAGGGCAGCAAACCACCTGCCTTTGAGTTGCCAGCACCAACACCTTACTCACTATGCCACCAAAGTTCCCTGGACAAGGTCCCAGTAAGGTTCAATCTGACACAAAGCAGGTACCTAAGAAATAGTTGTTAAAGAAATCAAGTTGGGAACCTGGAGCTACAGAAAAGGCAGCGTGGGCCAGCAGACCAACAAACGTTAGCCAGCATCTTAACATGTTAGGAAACCAAATTTAGTACTGAAATCATTGAGGAGGTCAGCCTCACATGAAAATGTGGTCCCCTGAGTCTGGAGAACACTCCTGCAGAGCATTTGTTTGGTGCCCAGTCATTGTGGGAAGAAGACATTAACACAAGAGTGTGTAAACACAGAGAGGAGAGCAGGCTTCTGGCCAGCAGCACTGGCGCACATGCAAGCAGGACATATTAAATGGAAACATACCTACAACTCAATTGTAAGCATCTCTCAGTCCCTGCTTCTGATTAACACTCTCCTTCCCTCAGGCTTCCCAGCTCCTCTCAGAAAACAAATCCTTCCTAAGGAAGTTGATGAGAAAATGCCCTCTTGTGGGCGTGACAGTAGACCACCTCCATAGTGTCAACAATTTCTGAAAATGGAGCTGTTCCGGAGGCGATCTTCATTAGACTCGAAGGTGTTTTTACCCTTTCTTAAATCTATCAACCCTTTGTTAAAGAGAAAATACATTTCTAAAAGTCTATTAAACAGAGCTCACTTCACGTCGCATGTCTAACTTCGAAATCCAAGTTCTGATTATCTTAAACGGCATCATCACAAAGATAATTACTCTCCTTTCTAAACTTCGGTAGGATCTGCTAATGACTAGGTGACTTCATTTTTTTTTTAATCATCACTCAGAATCTGCCTCCTTTCTGCTCCCAGGAAACCATCACCTGAGATTGACAGACAGCAATTGAAAATAATAAAATTATGTAAGATGAGCTTGTAATCACCAGCATTTCACAAGAAGCAAAATGCATTTCACTCTGGCTGAGGAACAGAAAGTTTCTTCCTCATTTTAAATCTGTATCAGAGGTAAAGCCTTCTATTAAAACACAATTCTCTGTACACTTACAGCCTCTGGCAGACTGCCAAAGGACTATCATGGAGCTATTGCTGCAGAGAACCAGGACGCCAAAGGCATTGAGGAGAGCGAGCTTCTGAGAAAGGGGACGCAAAGTCTCCTGAATTCTTGGGAGGCTCTGCTGACAGCTAGCCCACCCCTTGTGGCAGGCCCCTCTGCAAGCTGAAACACACACACACACACACACACACACACACACACACCTGCACAGCACAAACACAAAGAGCCTTTCACTTAATTTTTCTGGAAGGGGTATGGAGAAGAGAAACATACAGAAAAATTTTTCTGTCTTTGACTCCAGGCAAGCGCGCGCGTGCGTGTACACACACACACACACACACACACTCTCTCTCTCTCTCTCTCTCTCTCTCTCTCTGAGTTTCTTCCTCCCTTACCAGTTGTTTGCGAGCATATGCATTATTAACATCATCATTATTAAATCGTACCCTTGGCAGTTCAGGACCTGGTTAATTGCAACCTTTTTTTGCTGGCTATAATTTGCAGGTGCAAGTGACCACTTGGGGGCATAGTTATTTGCCAATGCTCGATTGCATTTAGCCGCGTAGGCGTTGAAGGTTTGAGACCTACGTTAGCTCCTGAAAAGAGACTCTTGAAATCCTGCACGATAATGCCAGAGCCCGGGATGGGAGACAACCAACCACGAGAGAAGGATTCATTTAAGGGAAGTCTGAGATTCACAGCGGGAGACAATTTTATATGGGATTAAATAAAAGAATTTTCCTTCCTCCACCATGCAACCTGGTTATTTAAATTTTTCGCTGTATAATGGCCTGTCCTTTTCATGTTTTCATCAGTATCTGTGCAGCCATGTACATAAAAACACAGTGCTCACTGTGAAACGGTGACAAGACACCAAACTGACATTACTATTATATCTAATTTCTTTCCCTTGTTAAGTCAGTTGCATTTTTTTATTATTCAAAATACACTGATTATTTTAATAATCTGGAACATTTAATAGTACAATAATGACCACTCCTAATATTTTCACCCATTATGTTCTTATTCTTTATGTCCCTGTCATATTTAATTTTGTCCCCACTTTCTTTTAATCATCAAGGTTTCCTTCTTAATCAGGAACTATTCTCTCCAATGGACAAATTCATGATGAAGTTATTTTAGAAACTTTGTCTCAATCTCTCAAAAAACATGTTTTGTTCTGTATTTTTCCTTGTGGCTTCCTGATCCCATCTCTGTGCCCCCTTATCCTGCTGGTTGGTGCCACAGTCCACAGGGAGGTGCACTGCTAATCCCCTCTGGTGCTTGGAATCCATCTGTGCCAGAAAGGTGGGCGATCACCTCCTGTGCATTTTAAAGTCACTAAAACCTGGAGAGTCGGCTACAGCTTGGTTTCAACTGATTCACTACAAGTAATTCCCCAAATCAGGAGCCCCAGGATGAGACACTAAACGTGCTTGGCTGCTAACTGAAAAGTAGACCAACCTAGTCCACCCATGCATGGCCATCTCAGAAGGAAAGCCCAGAGATCTACTTCTGACAGACCAGCCACCCCTAGCAGTTCAGTTCTATTCTGTCACGCATGCGTTCCCCTGAGTTGTAATCTATTCCGCGGCCAAGAGACAGTGAATCCTCGAAACCCACTCTGAGGGCAGATTTTCTCCAAGACGAACCAGGCTGTGTGGTTCATGGCTGAGAAGAGCCAGTCTCTGGTGAGATGTGAGAGAAACACAGCCCAGAGGAGGGAAAGAGAGAGGAGAGAGAACTAGCGAAGGGTGTCAGATGGCAACAGCCGGGACCAGGGATACCCACAGCCCGAGGACTTAAGCACACCCAGCGATTCCTTGGGGATATGTGTGTCAGGTGTACACGGGGGAAAAAGAACAAAGATGATTCTTCCTGGCTCTGATTAAGATGCACAAGTCGATTCACACCCTGCTGAAGAGATTCCTTTTGGAGTCACACATTTGCAGAAATCACCCCTGGTCGTTCTGTGTGATGAGAACCAATGCAGAGAGAGCAGACTCCGCAGGGTTTTCACATATTCTGCCCAGGCCTGCTGGAAGCAGCCCTGAGTCAGCAGGAGATGTTCCTGGCCCTCCTCGTGCTGTGGGGCTGTCCCCCTGTTCTACGACGCTAGGATTACAGTCCTGGCTCAGACTTCCAATGACAAGCTACACACATTTCCCTCCCCTGATCCTCCCTTTTCCAAACTACTTATCAAAACCCACCCCACTGCTATTGAGTCAATTCTAAATGATGGTAGCTGTGCGTTAGAGAGTAGACCTGTGTTCTGTAGGATGAAATCTTCACAGAAGTGGATCACTAGACCTCTCTTTTGTGGTGCTGTGGGGTGGGCCCAAACTGGCAACCTTGATGTTGATAGTTGAGTGCTAACAACATGCGCCACCCGGGGACTTTGGAAGATCAACAAAGTTGAGGTAATCCATTTCCTCAGGAGCTGTCGGTAAGCAAGGAAGCAGGAAGCAGTTATATGGAGAACCTGGATAATCCCCATAGTGGGGTACCAATCTCAGAAATTGCTGCCAAGGACAGAAGGAACTCAAAGGGAGCAGAGACAGGCCAGGTTTCTAAAGATGAATCTTAGAGAGGGAGAAAGTCTGGTGTATCAGCTTAGTCAAAACAGAGGCTCCTTAAGACGATACCCACAGACCCTCTGTTCCACAGTGTAACTCACCCAGCGCCTCCAATCATTTCACTGTGTAGCTCACCTTTAGGAGAAGATTGCTGCTTTTCCTGAGTTCTCTTGTCCCCACGGGTGGGTGGGCACACCTGACTTCCTGAGTTGGAGACCACACTCAGTCCCCCATCAGTCAAATGAACATCAACAGTACAGCCTCGACCAACACATGTACCTCCAAGTCACTGAGAGTGAAGATACACCCTGCTGTGCCCCTTCTAGCTCTCTCAGAGGTGAACTGAAAGCAATGCACTATCTAGAAATCACAGGAGCGCGTCCAAGCTGGGCCTTCCATACTTACCTCTCAAAGGTGAGGGTAGTTTTGTTTGTTCTATTGACAAGCCTAGCTTGTGAGCTTGTGGACTTGGCGAGGGCTGAGGGTACACTTAATGAGCCTCCTGGATGGAAGTGTCTACATAAAGGGAGCGAGGAAGAACATGATAAATATGTTTGTCCTTGGAGGGCTGCCAAATCCTTCCTGCTCCACAGGACTTCTTTGTGACCACCAAAGACCAAACCAGTTGCTGACAGTCTGTTCTGCCTCATGGCAACCCCACGTGTGCAGGGCAGAAATGAGCCACAAGGTTTTCAAGAGGCAGGGGACCAAGCCTTGCTTCTGAAGCATCTCTAGATGGGTTTGAACTCCTTCCCCAAACCCTTGTGGGCCTTTTACAGGCAGAGCACAGCGCAACAGAGATATGATAATGATACCAGGTGAGGCTACTCAAAGAAACTGAACAGCCTGCCTGAGATGGCAGGATTTCTAAGTGTCCCGACTGGGTCCCGACTAGGATTCTGAGTCCAGGTCTACCTGGCAGTGAGGCTATGGCTCTAAAGCCCCAATTCTCTCTACTTCCTAAGATGAAACTCTGGCCAGAAATGTGGAAAGAGGGAGAGCAACTTAGCTTCGGAGTTATACTATGATCTCAAGACAGAACATGTCACAAAGCCCCACAGCTGGGGCCAAAGTCACCATAAAAAGAAGATAACTCTCATCTTTCTGTTCCAGGCAACAACCTGAACATAAATAACAAAAGGAAAGGCTGATTGGCCCCTCATGTTGCCAAAACAGACAGGAAGACACTGGACTTGCTACTACCTCCTCCCACCCCCATCCCTCTCTGCTGTGGGTGCCAGGTGGGTTCTGCTGAATGCTGGCCATCTGAGCTGGGGATGGGAGTAGCAGATTATCACAGCTCAGGGATGCTGACCTTGAAGACCACCTCTCTATTCGTAGTCTAGACTAACCAAGCAGCTCCCACCAATTGATTTAACTTCTCATGCAATGTGTCTTCAGGGAAGAAATCTGTTCAGAAACACCTGTGTCCATTCCACATGATGTTCTATTTTTAGTATAAATCAACAATCCTAATACTTGACAATCGTCCTCTGCTAAGTGCACTGCCAGTCAAACATGAACTCCCTGAGCATTGAGCCTCTGGGACATTCCTGGGTGTCCAGCTCAGAATCTCATGGTGGCCTTCTCCAAAGCCTACTGCCACCAAATGTCCAGCCACAGGAGAAGGGACGCATGCACAGTGGTACACTGTACCACGAATCCTTCTCAATAATAAAGAGCAAAACCCCGAGACACATTATGAATCACACTGACATTATGCTGAGTGAGGCTAGCCAGGCACAACCAAGAACTCACAGAATGGTTCTCCTTAGGTGAAAAGTCTAGAACAGGCAAAACTAACCTAAGGTGGCTGGCATCAGAAAGTAGTTGAGCAAGAGATGGAGACTGTTTGGAAAGGGGCAGTCATAAGGGAACTATCTAGGGTAAAAATATTTTCCTACTTGTTTAGAGTGGTGGTTACATTTAAAACTATCCAAAGCCAGTGAACTCGACACTTAAGATTTGTAGATCCTCCTATATGCTCAACGGAAAGAAATAAACAAAGAGATGCCATACTCAGCACAGGGCTGGGCATACAGCAAATGTCAAATGATGCTAAGTGCTAAAGAAAACAGCTTCTTCATTTGTTTGTTTGTCTACTGTATTTCATGTTCCTTTTTTTCCTTTCTTTTTAGGTGTAAGCTTTCACCAAAACAACAATAAAACATTATTCTTAAAGAATATTAAAAAATAATATAGTATTGTGTCACTGGACCAATTGGTAGCACCATAATAGATGGAGAAGAGATTGAGGCTGTTAGCAATTACAACTTGCTTAACCACAATTAACACTCTTCACACAAGCAGTCAAGAAATCAAAAGAAGAATTGCATTGGGAAAGTCTGCTGTCATGGACCTCTCCAGAGTGCTGAAGGGCAACGATGTCAGTTTGTATATAAAGGTGCACTTAATCCAGGCCATGATCTTCTCAATTACTTGTTATGCTTCAGAGAGTTGGACAATGACTGGGGATGACAGAAGAAGAATTAATTATAGTGCTGGAGAAGAGTCTTGAACATACCATGGACTGCCAAGAAAACAAAGAGGTCTGTCTTGGAGAGGGTGAAACCAAATCTCTCCTTGGAGGTTAAGATTTTGAAGTCCCATTTCACTTACTTTGGACATGTGGTCCTTGGAAAAGGACATGTTTGGAAGGGTGGAGGGACAGCGCAGAAGAGGAAGACCCCTGATGAGATGGCTTGATACAGTAACTGGGGCAATGGGGGTTGGTGTGTCAGAGTTAGTGAGACTGGCTCAAGACAGGGAAGGGTTCAGAGCTGCTGTACACAGGGTTGCTATGTAGCACAGGCAACTCAATGACACATAACAACAATAACATACTATGACAGGTTTGGAAGCAGGTGTGGCTTCCACTTCCTAAATAACATGCCTTGGAAACTATGAACTTTGATAAATGTCCATAGTTGTAGGCTTCTGGTCTTTTGTTTAGAGGGTAGCTATGAGTCGTGCTTGACTCGAACGCAATCAACAACAACAACAACAACATCATAGTATTTTGTTGTGGTTATAGTGAAAGCTTACACAATAAGTTAGACTCCTTTCCAATAATTTCCTTACAAATTAGTCAGTAACATTCTTAATTTTCAGTAATGTGACAGCATTCTTTTTAACTGTGTTCCAGTTGTCCCATTTCCAGTACTCTGGTTCCTCTCACCCCTTATCTTCCCATCTTCGCATCAGACTCAATGTTGACTTTTTGGCCCCATATTTTATAGCCTTCCAGGAAGAGTATGAGATAACATCCTTTATTTTATGCAATTCTCTGCTCTTCTGCTCCAAGGTGATCTCAGGGGGGCGGTTTGGGTCCAAGGTTTAAAAACTGTCCTCCTCTTTCAACCAGTCGGGTTCTATTTTTTAAAAAGAAAAATGTGAAAGATTTTAGTTCAATTCTGCATTTTTCTCCCAATCGATTCAGGACCACGTCCGGTGACCCTAGCTGGTATGGTCAATGGTAATGGTAGCAGCTGAGACCACCCCCTCCATGTTCAGTGTCCACACATCAGTCCCCTAACTCCACCTTCGGTGGCCCACGGATTGTAACCAACACAAGACCAAGGACTAGATGGACAACCACCTTTCCTAGTTCTGGAACCCAGGGAACTGTATCTGACCCAGGTGTCTATACTTGATTCTAGGTATCAAAAAAAAGTACATCGGGAGACCGGACACTCTGTGAGGCAACCATGAATATAAAACTTACGACAGCTGCAGCTCTCCAAGTTGAGACTTCACAGTTCACTGACTGCCCATCCCACCCATGCTGGCTTCTTCAAGCATCTTCACAAAGACTTGGCTTTGAGTTAGATGTTCTTGGTTTCTACAGCATCAAGGAGAGAAGATTTGAATTCTTTAGTTGCAACCTGAGAGGGACTCTGGAATGTTTTCCTCACCCAGGAATTTGAGGGAGAGAGCATGGGATGAGGCGGGCTAGTACAACAGCCCTGATCTGGGTATCCAGGGTGGAACCCCCCCAACCCCGCTAATCTTGGCAGGGAAACAGCATGCGGCCAGTTCCCTGACCACTCTCTCCACAGCTGCATACAACTTTTCCCTAGTGACCAAGAAGCCACTGGTGCCTTCTAGTTAGAACTGAGATCCCCTCCTTCCAGAAAGGCCTGTCCCCTGCACTGAGGCTTGCCAGAGCAGAAATCTGGGGCTGAGGAGGAGCTATTCTCCCAGGTCACAAGAGAAAGGAGTGACTTCAGAGAAAGGAAAACAGGAACTTCTATGAAACATGGTTTCCATGCAAAAACACAGAAATTTTACATCTTCATGCCATTTGACTGTAGAGAAAGGCAGCCTCCCTGTGTCTCATGAAGCAACCCAGGTGCTCCTTCTTTTTTTGCAATATGTTGCTGTAGATTGAGGAGCTTTGGCGCTTCCTCTTGGCACACCTAGGCTCCAAAACAAGAAATATGTTCCTTTCTCAGTTTGAATATTATTCAAGTTTTGATGATTAAAGCTAGTTGGAACAGCATGGACCGAATAGATTATAGCACGCTACCTACAGTACACTCTTCACTAGAGAGATTGGCCATGCACATATTTTGCACACAGCCTCCTGGCCTCACCAGCCCAGCTCCCAGATGTAGCACGTACACGTCCAAGTGCAGGGTGCTTACTTTTTGGTTCAGAAGGCCAACCCCTGAGTGTAGTGGTCTTATATTTCCTCATATCATCAAAACAAGCTAATTCAATGGCAAGAAAACCTACAAGGAGTTCAAAACAATGTGATAAAATGGTCCCAACCTGTGACTGTGATGTTCCTGAGGTAAGACCCTGATCATTAAGCATCAGGACGGACATTACACATCAGGATGGTCATTAACCATCAGAATGGATATTAAGCATCGGGATAGGGATGGACATGATTGTAGAAGATGCACCTCTCTCACAAATGGTGGTCACATTCTAAGCTGCCTTGCTGAAATAAATACCACCAGATCAGACTGAACGGAGCCACTCATCATCCAAGGAAATAAAGCTGGCCTCCCTGGTGAGACAGGTTGTGAGAAACCACTGCTTATACTTGGGCAAGATAATCTAAGTGTCTATATACACCCTGTCTCTATCTGCAGTAAAGGACCAAATTTTGGAGTTTGTGTCTGAATTCTAATTCTTCAAGAACCAAAATGTGGTTTTTGTCATGAAGGAACAGAACACAGTTCATGCCACACGCAATACAATCAGCAACTCACCATGTGAGCATCATGCCACACTCTGACTCAGACCAGCCCACAAGGCAGGGATAAATGCAATGCCAGTTTATCATTCTGTGTTCTCAAGTGATCTTGTCACAGATTGGTAACAGTTTATGGGCTGTTACTGCACCAGTCTTCAGGCCATAATTTGAGTAACACCATTTGCTACTCTTGGGTCAACAGTGGATAGGCTTGAAAGGTCTAGTTAATAACAGTTATCTAAATCTAGTGGGTGGTTAGGCAGAACTGAGTGGGTCTGTGGGTCACGGCTGTAGCAGCTTTTACGATCAAGAAAAGTTCTTACTCCTTTAGCCTGTCTCCTCATCATTTCCTACAAAATTCTTGGACTAAATTAATCATTGATCCTATTTCACCCTGCTCTGCAGGGACTTCCAGGTTAACCCAGAAGCTCATTTGGTTAAACTGGAACATCTCTCCCCCCTCTGGCTTCACCACATCTCAATGAACTCAGGGTGTCCCAACAGTGAATACTCAACAGGTGCTAAAAGACCATTCAGGTCTTCAGGAAGACCTGATACCAGAGTTGAACCAAAAAATAACAACTTATTCATGAGAATTGGAGGAGAACTCACCTGACCAGTAAATACAGACAGTATCTTTCTGTTTCAAGTAATACGTTGCAAACATGAACTCATTGGCTCAAAGGACAACTCACATATCAACTCGTCCTAAACTCAGGTCAGCACATCCCAGCCAGCCTTCTGAGCACAGAGAAAAGGAACCAGTGAGAGCCAACTTAGAAGGTCAATTCAGAATCAAACTTTTGCTCAATTTACAAATAACGGCAGTACATTAAAGTGAAGGTACTTGAAATCATACCAGTGGCCTCTGCTTTTCATTTATTTCATGTTTTAAAAGAAAACTGTTGTAGCCTCTGTGTACCATTGAGTTGGAACCAACCCATAGCTGGCCCTCTGGCGTGTATGCAGAGGCAGTTAAACACACGGGAGGAGACTGCCCATCCTTCTCCCACAAAGCAGCTGGTAGATTCGAACCGTGTGCCTTCAAGATTGCAGTGCAGCTCAAATTATTATGCTAGATACTATGATTAGGAACAATCTATCTAACCATGTGATTATACTATTATTCTAATTAGCAATGACTATTCCATAAGAAAGGGAATGTTGGCTGAATGACTCATCTGTCCTTTCTTTGTCACAGGCAGCTCTGTCTTGAAAACAGGTTGTATATCACCTTAACCCAACCAGTACCCATCATTATGCCCGCATCTGTTCATTTAACCCTGGGTGAATACTGTGACTCTCAGTTCTCACGTGCAGAGTGAGAACGCTCTCTGTAAATGGTTATAGGGTCTACACTCATGTAGGAGTTCTAGAAGCCGAACGCATGTTAGTAGAGCTCCCTGGGAGACTAAGTTCCCATGTAGTTTTGATCCAAAAGAAAAAATCTCAAAGCTGGGAGATTAGAAAAGGGAAGGTTTTGTTTTATTTTGTTTTAAATCCAAGCTTCACCAATCCCTACCACTTCCCAGCAGGACAAAACATACAAAAGGAAAACACAGATATTCTGGTAACCAGTAGGTCTTTGATTTGGCCTTGACTTCGGCTAGCCTCCATTTCCCACAAACGGAGACACAGAATCCTTTTGTGTGCTCCTGCCCCCCTCCCTTACACCCACCCAGCTTCTCAGCCTCTGGCGGGGATTTCTAAACTTCCAAGAACCACTACCCTGCTTTTGGAAAGGAGAAGGAATGTCTCTCACTTGGTTTGCCCTTGGGGCCAAAACAACCCCCACCCCCCACGAAGAAAGAAAAATGCAGGGAGGGTCTGAGCTGTACAGTCATGACACCTGGCGGCCGGGACCAGTACAGGGGCAGCCACTGCGGGGTCCTGGCTGCGGTGCTGAGCACAGCTCTCTACAGTCCGTTACCTTCAGCGCAGTTCCTCTCTGACCACTTCACGAGGCTCTAATCAGGCCTTTCTCAGGCAATCTCCAACTCCAGAAGTCACGACCGCCAATAAATAAGGGCTGGAAAAGTTAAAACATGGAGGAAACCTATCTTTGGGGTATCCACTGGGGATTCTATTCACAGCCTTTTCCTCATCTTCACAGACAATAAATAAATAGTTAAAAGGAAGATAATGAATCCGAAAACAAACTCACTGCCATCAAGTTAATTTCCACTCATGCCAATGACCATCCCTTAGGCCTTCCAGGTTGTAAATCCCAAGAGAAGCAAACTGGCTCGTTGACCTTCTGATTTACAACCCACTGTGGAACACAAACATAATAGTGTTGTTGCACTTTCACAACTGTCTCTATGATTTTAGATTTCTAAACTTTTCTATAAAACAATGCATTTGTAAAACACTACCACGTAAGTAATCTGAGTGCATGCACACATTGCAAATAGGCATGATTTGAAGGACAGACTGTGCGTCAATTCGGAAAGTGCCAAATGGATTTGAGTTATCACTGGGATGATGAAGCTCCAAGAGAAAATTAGTCTTCAAAGTCTCAAGTCATAAATCCTGGAAGATTCCATTTAGATTAGTTGGAATTCATCAACAAGCATATTTAATGGATAGATGCCTAAATATAGCCTCTAAAATTCCACTCAGTGACAAACCATGGACACAGAACTTCACAGCCACTGAATGGAAAGGAAATTCAACAACTAGGTTTTTAACAGCTATTATCTGACACCATCTCTAGGCATCAATGTATCCAGGCAAACGTTTTTTTTACCAAATGCTTTTGTTTTAAGAACTGTGCTAGGCACCAGACACAAGCATGAACAAGTCTTTAATGGTTTTAGATGCCTCTCTAACATTTCTTGCATTCTTTTCACTCTTTGACTTGCTATTTATTTACTACTTGGTTTAATATGAAAACAGGTACCTTTGAGAAGGTTTGTTTTTGGTTTTTTTCCCCCTTACTAGTCTTTCAAGAACTACAGTAAAAAGAATCAGGTGGGCAAATCCAGTAGAATAGTGAGTGTTGGTCAGATCTGATCAGCGTTGTTATGTAAACTCATGCTCCCTCTAATAGAATTATTTTATTTACAATGTAAATTAGCACCGAAAACATAGCACCTAATACACAACAGGCAATGTGAAGTGAAGTGAAAAAGCATCAAAGCCCAGTCTGGCGTATTAATAAAAACCCCAAATACAGAGAGGGGGGGAGTTCAGAGAGAGAAAGGAAAAGACAGATTTTGATGGCTGGCAGATCTGGGTTCAAACCCAGTCACACAACTTGGTTAGATTTATGGCCTTGGGCCAGGTGATTACCTCTTTGAGCTTCTTCTTCATTTGTAAAATGTGGATAATCCCTACCTCGCAGTGTTGATATGAGGATTAGAGCTAATGTATGTAAAGCACTAAAATACAGTGGGCAGCCATAACTGGAAGCTATTATTATTATATTATTGCCATTTGATAAAGGTTTGGTGATTGAATAATAGATAGATTACCTGACCTCTAAAATTCACATCAACTCTAAAATGCTGCTAAATATGGACTTCAATGTTCACATGTTAAATCAATCCTAAGAATATTTTTAACTGCTCGAATTGTGATGCAAATTACTTATGCTTTTATGAGTGTTAAGTACTGACACGGATGCTCAAGGAATACTGTATATATACACAATGTTGCATACCATTATAACATTTGAGATAGAAATTGAACAGGATAGGCCGCTAAGGATTCTGAGTGCTCCAGGGGTGGCTGCTGCCTATTTATTCTGCCATCACTATTTCTTCACCCCAACATTCTTTTTCAGAGCACCTCTTTCGGACTGATGTCAGGATGCAAGCTATACTAGGCTTCTCTCTTTTAATTCTCATAACCACCCCAGGTAGTCACTCTCATTATTCCCATTTTCATATGGGAAAGCTGAGGCATCGTGAGAGGAAGATCTTTCCAAGGTCATAGCAGACACCAGAGACCGGACTTAAACTCTGCCACCAAGCCCCAGCTTTCATCCATTCCACAGAACTGCTTCCAAACAGTGAGTCCTAGCAGCCAAACAAGAGACTGGACAGACTTTTGAGGAAATGCACAGAGCAAGGGAAGAACACATGCCAGTAACGTGTACCATGCTCATGATCAGACACTGTGCTATTTGACCACAGCATGCTCACCAAGAATCTTATACAGAGCCTCAGAGACTAACAGGATAAGTTAGTGTTAAATGTTGGCACACATATGTATACGTATGTTTTCAATATGTATGTCTATATTGAAATAGAATAAGGTTTAAGTAAATGTGTGTGAAATGATTGCGCACATTCAAGGATGATAAAATAAATGGGGAGCTCTGGTGGTGTAGCCTATCGGGAGCTTTGCTGTCAAACCAAAGGTGGCCCCTCTCTAGTGGCTGCAGCGGCTCTGCTAGAAGAAGGTGGACAATCTCCTCTTGGGCAAAGTGCAGTATCCAGAAATCCACCGGAGGGCCAGCTATGAGTTGGTTCCAACTTGACAGCAATGAGACAGAAAAATAATCTATAAAAACAGACTGATGTCAGTGTTTAAACGTCCAAGAAGCTGTCCTCATACTCAAACTGATTCCCTACTGTAATAATGTTGTTCTGGTTTTAGCCTCCGATGGCATCATCTGCTGCTGCAGAGTCAAGAGTCTATGAAGCCTTTCAATCTCATGCAGATGAAAAAAGGAAATTTCCCCTTTCCTTACTAAAGGCAAAAATCCCCCACAATAACAAAGTCCATTCATGAATTACTGTGTCCCTAATGCCAGTGATCAACTGGCCTCATCTTAATTCAAAGCTTCGATTTCCCTGTGGTTTCCTTGAAGGAATCGCAGGCTAACTTTCTGATCTACTGCTTTGGCAAAGCAAATGTGGAGCTGGACAGTAAAGAATTCTGACACACTTAACAAAGATTATGACCATTCTCTATGGCAAAACTGACTTTAAATTGGAGTACTTTCTAGGATTTGGCTACCTAATCTTTTGGCATGTGAATGATCTTCAATTTCCTGTATATTATCAAACAACTCTTGTACATAAACTATATAAACAGCCATCTAGTTTCCAAATATTTGTGTCTACATATATGCACTACAGTGAAAGTCACTAAGGAAAACCCAGGGGACGTATGAATTATCTGTCCACAAAAAGATTACATTTTCTTTCATTTCCCCCACATGGTTGCTGCTGCCTTCTTTTATTCACTGTCATCGACACCAAAGGCTGGATTTGTTATTCACCATATTCCTTTCTTCCCTATCCCCAAGTAGGCACTTAGTTGCCTGATTATAGAATCACAAGGTTGACTATAATTCAGTTTCTCCATCTTACTTTGAACTTAAGCGTTCCAATTACTTTGCCTGATCCTAATAAGTCAGTGGCGTGCTAATGCGTGCCTTGATATTTCTGAAATATACAGGGCTGTGATTAGCATGGGGCTGTATCATTAAAAAGCAAAGTTGAAATGGTTAAGCAGAATCATACTTGCATTTAAGTATAACTGCCTGTTCCATGGTCTGATAATGCTACTATGATCCTCACAACAGGCCGTCATTTGGAAAATGCTCTGGTGCTCTAAACCATCTGATTTTGTCCACTCTCTCATTCTCATTGCCCTCAAGTCAAAATGGACACATAGCTGACTTGCCATTGGTTTCCACAGCTTTATAAGTTGCATGCGATGGAACCTGCTCTAATATGCAAAATCTTGACATCCTTCTGAGCCAGCTGTTGCCAAAGAAAGACACAAAGAATCCTTGCACTAGAATAGCAAGAAAAACAAATTAAAAAGAAAATAAGAAAAACCTTTAGTCAGTTCTGCTTGATTGGCTTGACGTCTCCAGGCCATAAAGAGAGGAGCTTTATGAAAAACCGAAGGAAAAAAAAGAAAAAAAAGAAAAACCTATTGGAAGAGGGGGGAATCTATACACGAGTACACACGCGTGCACAGACACACATACAACAAATGAGATGCTAAAAAAAAATACTAACTAATCCAAAACTACATTAGCATCAGAGGTGTTGTTTGAATCTATTAAAAAAATTAACCCCTTCATATCTGTGTATGTAAGAAACAATGTAAACTTTCAGGAACTGGCTAGAGGGGAAAAGGAAACTCTTTAAACTGGGATTGATTTGCAGCCAAATCAAATGATAAATGAAAGGAGGGTGAAAAAAGATGGCTAAACTAAATTTGGTGCCAAAGATTTATAAGGCCGACTAAGTAAATAAAAAAGAACAGATCACCATGGAAATGCATGAATATTGAAATAGGCAAGATTTGAATAGACTAATGATATGCCTCACTTAGACTGACAGGTGTTGATAACAACTGTGACACTCGATCCACACCAACAGCCACACTTCTAACATGTTTATTCCTAGAAAACAGGGGCTGGATTTAAAGATTCCTTTGGTAGTAGCTTATACGCAAAATGCATTTTCCCATCTTAAAGAGACTGACTCAATACTCATCTTCTTGAAAAACAAAAGGGGTTTTATCCACTTGCTTTCTGGATGTGAGAAGCTGCCGTTACCAGAAGTCATTCTCTTGGGCTCTACTAGTCTTTGTTCCAATAAACCTCTCCCAAAACCGAATTCACAGTCTCACTTATCTTCCACCCTGAGTTCTTGAAGTATGACCACCACTCATTAGAAACATAATTAAAAAGACACAACACTAGATTCCCCCCCCCCACAATCACATACAGATGAAAACCAATAACCCTTAATCTATTTGTTTCCATGACTACCATAGGATATTTTATTTCAGGAGAACTCAAGGTATTTCATTTGGATTGTTGCTTGCAAAATGAAAGTTGGAGACATATAAATTTCAGCAACTGTGATAGAAATGGAGAGACTGAACAGCAGAAAATGTTTTTCTTAATCATAGACAAATATGGACTATAAAGATGTTTGTACAGAAAGTTATTAAAATTGGCTAAACGCATCAGCCCATAAACCAATTTAAATGCCATTAAATTCATATAGGGTTTTAGGGCACATATGCTTCTAATTCCTTGATTTATAGCATGGTGATAAATCAAGCTTACTCTAGAACAGTGGGCCAGGGACACATAACCAAAAGCACAAGGCTCCATACCTGTATAAACACCTCAAGTATGCGAATGATCAAACATATGCATAGCGACCAGCCATGAAAATGATCACCTGCGTGTTACTCGATGTTTTACTTAAGTGTCAGGATGAACACTATGTAAAATACTACCCCTTTCAAAAAAGAAAGGAAAAGTTAAGCCTACATATACCACTCCAATGATTAAAACCAAACAAAATCAGGAACAGGTTGGGCAAATTAATCGTGCGGTCATTCATTCTAAATGGAAACCATTCCTTAAACCTGCCCTCTCAAGACTGGGTGAGAGGTTAAGACCACACAGCAAGGGAGGGCACTCTGTAGTGACTACACGGACGACTTTAAAAAGCTTGAAATTAGGGTAAAATACAGCTGTAAGCAGGACACATCTATCACTGCAAGAGCACTGCTTGGCCGAGGAAAAGGTGGAGCTTCCAGCAGTGAAGCCGGAACGCCTGTGAGCTGATGAAGTGGAAGTTTCGCGGGTAGCGGCAGCTTGGCGTTGGCCACGGGTCCCTCCAGCGCTAAGGTCTCGCCTAATGCTACATAAATACCTGCGTCCACAATTCGCCCCGGGCGCGCCGCGGCGCAAGCACCTTAGGGAGGGTGCAGAGCGTTTGCAGAACGGCAGAGATGGCAGCGGTGGCGGCTCCTCATCCATGCGCATCTCTCAGGACCGGCGGGAGGATGTGCCAACTGACCACGTCTTTTATCCAGTCCAAGTGTCAAGGGACGACAATGAGCTTCCCAGCTAGCAGACCCAGGCATCCGAGACTGGCGTTTGCCTCTCATTCCTGGCTTGGAGAGGACTGGCCTGAGGCAGGCAGCTCGTCCCTCGCCTTCTCCAGCCAATGCAGCCCTGATGGACGGGCCCGGGACCTGTCTCAAACCTACCCGAGGCACTCGGTTCCGCGCTCCGGGCCCGGGAAGACACGCTCCTCCCTCGGGACCCCTGGCCAGTGCAGCCTAGCTCGGGGCACCTATGTCACGATCAGAGATAACCCCTGCGCTTTCGGCCCGCTCCAGGCCACCTAGACCGTGACGTGAGCCTTCCGCCACCCGCCACCCCCTACAGCAGTCGGGGTGCGCGTTCACCTCCCACATTACACATCACCCCGTCCACGCTATCCCACACATAAACCACCTCTCCTCATCAGACACATTCTCGCCCATCCACTAGCCCCGAAAGCTTTCCTTTCCGCGTCCCCTCCCCAAACACGCCAAGGTGTTGGGGGAAACGGGGGAGGGGGCACAAGAAGGTCTCGGTGGGTTCCCTCCCAATGGTTTTTAAGCTCTTCTATCTCGAAAGTTACTTGGGATTGAGCGAAGAGACCCAGTCCCAAAATGAGGCGTCTGAAGATGCGAAGGGGTAGAACCTCCAATCAGGGTCCTGGCTGGCTGAACAGAGGCGCGCATCTCCCCAAAGGACAGGGCGCGCGGGCGCCCCCGGGGTCCAGCCTCTCAGCGCCTCTTCCCGGCCCCTGCCTGGTTGGGGCCCTGGGCCGCACAGGAGGAGGTGGCCTGGAGAGGGGCGCGCGCTGCCAAGCCCCAGAAGGGGGCTGCCCCGCCCGGGGTCACACTTGCTTCCAACACCTACGAGCACCCAGACACTGGCCCCAGGCAGCCTCTGTGCACCCAGACCCGGGGGCAGGAAGTTTTTCCCCCCCGCTTTCCCTCCCGCTGAAGCAGCGCAGACGCAAGGGTTCCTGCAGCCTGGCGAGTCCAGACGCGAGAGGCTCCTGCCGCCGTCGCCGCCGGAGCCCAGCCCAGTGTTCCGGGTTCCCGGGCCCCGCTCTCCAGCCCGGCCCGGCCCCGCGGGGCCGCCCGGATCCTCGGTCCCCAGAGCCGCATCCCTCGCGCCCCAGTTCGGCCGAGCTCTTACCTCTGGCCGCGCCGCTCCGACCCCGGCCCGTCGCGCGGAGAGCCCGGTGCTGCGGGTGGGCGCAGGAGGACTGATGGGTCGGGGTCGCGGACGGCGCCGGCGGGTAGCGGGAGCTGGGGCCGCTCGGGTCCTGGCCGGGAGAAACGGCTCCAGGTCCACCTCTTCGCGTTCTCGCTCTCCGCCTTCTTCCCTTCTGCCTTCTCTGCCTCCTGCGCCGCCGCCTCCCGGCAGCCCAGGGAGGATGCCCGGGAGAGGGAAGTCAGTCCTGCCTGTCAGCCTGTGC
>NW_006399759.1:11783424-11790573 GCF_000299155.1 Elephantulus edwardii
GCGCCCCCGGCCGGGCCCCGTGCGCCGCGCTCAGGACCCGAGGGATCCCCGGGAGCAGCGCGCTCGGCTCAGGGAAGACCGCTAGCCAGTGTGTCCATCCGTCCATCCGTCGCCCCCGCCCACCCCTGCGGTGGCTCCCGGCTCCCCGGGCTCCGCGGCCGCGCCCGGCGGACGTTTGGCGAGAGGCTCGGGCTGCTGTGCGGAGCTTCTGGGCCCGGCAGTCGCAGGGACCCGGACTGAGGCGAGCTCCCCGCCTGCTCCCAACACCTGAGGAAACTGACAGAAAAGTTTGAGAAAGAAAAGTCCAATCATCTTTCAGCTTCCGCCCTCCCTGTGGCATTCCTGCCTCGGGGAAGGAGCAGGATTTGTCCAAAACTCTGGTAGACCACAGCAGAGAAACCCTGTCCACACCAGCCTTGAGTCTCTCTCTGCTGACTCTCCTCGTCCACACCGACTGTCCTGCTCACGCTGACCCTCCAGAATCTACTTTTAGGCTTTTGCTCTCCTGGGCTCTCCCTGAGAAGCCGCCCCTCTCAGGTCATACCAAGCTGTGGTGTCTACTACACTGAGAGGATCCCCTTCCCCTGCGGCTGTCATACCATCTACACTGACTATTCTCAGCCTCATTCCTTCTGCCTACCCAGGCTATTTACCCACATCCTAACTTCAAGCTGGCTTGTCTGGAGGCCTGTAGCCGCCCCCACTGAGAGGGCTTTTACACGAAACCAGAACATTTCAGCCTAGATTTCCCTTCCTCTGATAACTCTTTTTAGATCTGCTTTTTATTCCCGACCCCACTTTCCTCTCCACTTTTCCCTTTATTTAGTTTTGACTTTCAATAGGGGTATATTTTCTCCTCACCTCCTTCCTACACCCATGCTGAATGTAAGTGGATCTCAAGGCCAGGCCAAAGCCCTTCAGTGCTGACCCTGGGGAGGTTGAGATAAGGCTAGAAGCCCCTTGCTATGGGGCCTGAATGAGAAGAGCCTAGGATTGCTTTGCCAGGCCCTACTCCATGTGTGAGGGCAGATAGAGGACTTTGTCAGTAAATCCCTCTCGTTCAGCACACCCCTGTGATGTCTGCATCCAGGCCTCAGCTTTCCTTGGCTGTAAACTCAGTGTAGGGATTGTGTCTTTTTTAATATCTTGTAGGAAGCAGAGTACAGTGTCAGGGCTGATAAATAATAAATAATAATAATCTAGTGAGGGTAGCAGCAGGACTGCCAGTGAAAGGGAACAAGGACACAAGGGAAATGGCCCATTGGTGCTGCAGTGACTGCATTTCCAAAAAAAAAAAAATCTAATGAAGTTTTGGTGTGCTGAAGCTTGGGGGGGGACTCGCAGAAGGAGGGGGGGAAGGAGTAAAAAGCAACACAGGGAAGAATCTGTCTTTGATGGTGGAGTCAGACAAGGAGAATCTGTCATTAAGACAGGGTGAGAGAGGGTGCTTTAATGGGGGGTTCAGGGTGGGGATGCGGAAGCGAGTTCCCCAAGGATGCTCAAAAACATGAAGGTAACTGATAGATGTGGTTCAAATAGTTCATAAATGGGGCGTGAAAATTGATGGAAGAATTGACGGTAAAAGGGAGGGAGAGGTACTGTTTGGACTTGAGAAAGGATACACAGGTAGGAGCTCAAGTAATTAAAAACAAAGAGAAAGAGGACACAAATGAGCCAGTGTTTATTTATGCTCTGGGAGGCTGTTCTCAGAAATAATCCACACAGACCCGGGAGCTGTGAGCACACGGGCATCCCACCAGCTCCATCTTGGAGCAGTGTGATGTACAATGTATGGCAGCTTAGGTATTACAGAAATGTGGCAAAGGTTTGCGGGTTCTGGGATATATTAACATCAGTCAATTTGAGATGCTTACAATATCTTATAGATCATTTTAAAAAGATCTTCAAAAGAAAGAGAAAAACACACACATGTACTCCAAAACTTTTCCCTCAGCTACACAAGATGGAAAGGTTCTCCCAGTTCGCTCCTGATATTAGCAGAAAAAAGAGGCCATGCTGAGTCTTGAACTTGCCAAGTCTGTAAGGAACCTCTTTCCTCAGGGGATGCAACATCACCAAGGTCGGAGCTTGGTAGCGGTTCACCTGGGATGCCAGCTTACCAGGGAGGACGAGCAAAGTTGTGGGACTTAGAATCAATCACAGTGGGCTTACTTGCCTCTCTCTACACCTCACCCTTCTTCCATCTCCAGAACCAGGATGCAAATAAGAATTTCTCGAGTCAGAAACCAAGATTTCCTCTGCATTGGCACTCTGCCAAGATGGTGGCCATTTTATGAAGGGTCCGCTCTGGTCTCCACATGAACGGCATTTCATCTGGAATGCCATTCTTGGTGTCATTATGCCCTGATGACACAGGATCATGGCAACAGTAGCTGATCTGCTCAGGGCCGAGTGAGGGATCTGCGCTCTACTTCCATCATGCTGCTGCCTGAGACCCATTCTGGGTTCTTGTCCTGCTCTCTGTCACATGTACTATATATACTCCATCGCTTGCATGGGTCTATCTCTCTATGTGGTACATGAGATTTTGTTTCATGTAACCCATGGAATTATCTTTTGCCATGGCCAACGATTTCTCCAGAAAACCCAGGATGAACTCTTTGGGTGTGTTCTGAAGGAGCCAGCCACCCCTGCCCTGGCAAGAATGCCCCAGCGGGCTGTGGAATCAGAACTAATGTGTGGGCTCCAAGCAGATGGGCTGTAAGAAGAGGACATGTGATGCTCATAGAAACAGCCTGCAGGGCTCAGAACATCTCTTCCCTGCTCACAACACAGCCCTGTTATTGTGCAGTAGATCAGAGAAGAGGCCAGGTGCTAGAAAGGTCAGTACTGTGACTTAAGGAACCAACAGAAGGAATGCCACACCAGGATCTCCTGAACATGTCACCTATGCCCAATACAACTGAGATGAACTTCCTTAACGGTTCATATTTATAATAAAAACAAAAAAAATTCTCTTTCCCGGAGTGCCCAGTGTTGTCCCAGATACTCATTGTACCCATGCCATTGTGCTAATCATCCTCAAAGCCTATGCAACTGGAATTTTCAAAAACCAACCAAGACTCAAAAACCCAAGTTACAGAGAGGAAGTAATGTCCTGCAATCACACAGCGACAAAGTAGCAGAACTCAAGTTCCAGCCTGGCGGATTTGATGGCAATGTTCTTTTACTATGCTCCCTATGTGGCAGGACAAGTGAAACGTTTTACTGTCATTAGCCCAGCACTTCTTTGGAGGAGACACAGTGGATGGGTGGTTTTTGGTTTGGTTTTTTTTCTTTCTTTTCTTTTTTCCTTCATCAGTAGCCAGTCCTGTCCAGAAGCTGAAATCAGTCTTAGAATACAGAGGTCTGATGCAGAAGAGGGGGCAGGCATCTCTTTGATTTCTGAAATCACAGGTCAACAGGAGAGCAGCAGCCTCATCTCATCAGAACCCCTGTGATCTGAGGGGACATCTGCTTCCAGGAGCTCGGTGGGTGTGGACAGAGCAGGAGCCAGCCTCGGTGCTGGCTAGAGTCTCATGTTTGCCGCTTCGTTTTTCTAACATTATGCCCCGCTGCAACCACCCCCATTTGGCACCAAAAGCATGCATAAATCTTACATAAGCCACTGTCCCTCCAGCGGTTAATTGCTCCATAAAAATCCATTTAGCACCTACTGTGTGTCCAGCATTCCAACATCATGGTGTTGATTAAAGCAGGAAGCAAGTAGTCACAGCTGCTGAATTTCCGCTCTGGCCACCCTGCTCTGTGATGTGTCACAAGACATGTGCCAATCATTCAATCAAGCATTTACTAGGAGCCTGCTGGTGCTCAGCTCTGTGCTGGGTGTTGGCAGGAATACAGGGAAGGGATAAGGTGGATTACCCTTGTCCGAAGCCTCCTGGCAGTGCAAACCATTACATGCTGAAAGGTTGGCAGTTCCAATCTACCTTAAGTCACCTCAGAACACAAGTCTGGTAATTTCCTTCGGAAACATCACAACCTTGAAAGCCCTACAAAACAGTTCTACTTTGTTCTTGTGGGGTTCCAATGAGTTAGTATGCACTAAGAGCATCCACACTCTTTGTTCATTTTTGCCCCCAATGCCTGGTTCTTGATCTTGACAAAGGTTTAAAGGAATAGCTGGTATTATTGGAATTCCATACCCCCCAATGTAATACTTGGTTCTTGTTCTTTACAAGGGTTAAGGGAATTATTGTTATTGGGGTCGCCTGGTTGAGTATGACTCACAGGGACTCTATGAACAATAAGTCAGAGTATAGCTCTACACTGTGCTCTGTGCAACAGTTCTACTCTGTACAGATGAGGTTTCCTTGAGTTAGAATAGACTAACAGCTTCAAACACTCTTTGTTCATTTTTGCCCCTATACAATACTAGGTTCTGACAAGGATTAAGGGAACCCCACCTTCCCCACCATCTCTGCCACACTTGAGCTCATTGCTACAGACACTGTGTCAATCAATCTCATTCAAGGTCTTCTTCTCTTTTGCTGACTCGCCTTCTTTTTAAACACAATGTCCTTTTCCAAGTACTGACCTCTCCTAGCCATGTGCCCAAAGTATGTGAGTCGAAGATATGCTATCCTCACCTCCAAGGAGCCCTCATATTGCTTCTCTCTCCAAAACAACCTTGTTTGTTCTCTTGGCAGCCTGAGAGGTTAGCAGGTGTTATCAAAGGACACAATATAGAGCTCAGCTGTGGGGAAGAGCATGGAGTGCCATCAGGAGTCCAGGGATTGATTGACTTGAGTTAGGCTGCCTGGAGTAAGCAGGTGTCAGACTGGACCTTAGGAGTGAGGAGGTTCCCCTGGAAAACAGGAGAGATCCTAATCCAGCCTGAGGTGAAGTCAGGGACCAGGAGGAGGCTGTATTAATGGATTAGGAGATTTAAGACTGAGTGATAATTTTTGCAATGTGACTTTTCTCGTAAGTCATTTTCTGTGGCTGAAGGGGCATTTTCTTCTTTTGCCTAAATCAGTGAAATATTGGATTCCAGGATGGAATTCAGAATGGAACCGTGCCTTTTTTTTTTTGCATTCTCAATGGCAGGAATTCAGCAGCTTTTTTTTTGTGCCACTTGTTTGCAGGTGGCAGGAGCACACTACTTAGACAGAGCCAATAACAACTTTCCTGAGTGGCTTTGCCTCCAAAACCAACAGCAGATAGGGCTCAGGATTCTGAAGACAGGGCTTCATCCACAGTGGTCTGGAGGAAAGGGACATAACTGTTTCTGAATAAATATGTATTGCTTCTCTTCAGTGATCAGAATTTCATTTTGTTTTTACATTTGAAATGCAGTCACTGTGTTGTTGTGTTGTTGTTGTTTTCTATGAGAGAATGCAAAAATAAGACCCAAATGACTTGTAGGATACATTGCAAGGGGAATGTTGTTTGAACTGTGGTGGCTTCTCTTACTCACTGCGCAAAGGGGAACATACAGGAGGCTTATTTCAAGAAAAGTGAACCTTCACAGCTCTTTGCATAAACATTCATTTCAGCTTTTTTAAAAAAGAATTAAAGATGTAAAGAACCTTCCTGTCTCCTCTGTTTGATACCAGAATGCCCTCCTACCTTGGGCCTTTTATCTCTCTTCGGATAGCTGGCAGGACTGAGGGCAAGACCATGTCATTAGTGTGGTCAGCTGGAAGCCCTGGAGCAAGTCAGAAAGGTCAATAGTGACCCTCCACCCCGACCCCACTTTCACCCACAGACAAGACACTGTCTTGCCTTTACTGTCTCCTGGACAGAGACACTCAGCTGTCCTCTGGCCTCCCTTGATCTTGACTTCCTGAGAGAACGTCACA
Organism: Elephantulus edwardii; assembly: GCF_000299155.1. NCBI lineage: Eukaryota > Metazoa > Chordata > Mammalia > Macroscelidea > Macroscelididae > Elephantulus > Elephantulus edwardii. Next base: position 11,789,250 of record NW_006399759.1, read on the forward strand.
GGCCACTTGAGAGGCAGAGGGAACACTGTAAAGCCTTTGGGAGAAAAAAAAATCTCATTTTCATCAGCTACTTAATGAACACGGCCAGGTCGCTGGCTCTGCCTGAGGAATTATTGTTTATCTCCACACCCCTGAAGCTGAGGCAGCCTGTCATGTTCACAAGCAAAAGACAGTGCTTCCTCCAGGGGACACTTTCTCTATTCTCCCTGCAGACAGAGGGGTAGGGAGTCAAGCTTCCTGCACTCTCACAGTCTGAGATAAATCTCAGGTTGCAGCTTGGCGTATCTAATGGCTTCAGCTTTTCTGAAGTCTACAGAATAAAGAACCCTGTACTTCAAGCTTATTCCTATCGGAGTAGGTGAAGCCATGAGCACTTTTTGCGCCATGGGGTCTGGGAGGAAGAATTTGTGAGGCGCCGCTCAGTGGTGACAACAAGTGCAAGTCAACAACACAGTCCCAGGAGGCTCTGCTCCAGGGAAAGGAGGATGGCAAGTGATGACTTAACCAGTCTGCCACCCAGCACTAGGGCCTGAACTCCAGTTAAACGAAACAAAACAAATCAATTAGAGGCGACTTCCTGTCACATGTTGATCTTATGTGTGTGTCAGAGTAGAAATTGTGCTCCGTTGGGTTCTCAATGACTGTTTGGGTTGGGTTGGTGTCTCTCTAAAAACTAAGGTGCTTCTGATACAGGCTATGGTCTTTGCAATCACTTATTATGCATCAGAGAGCTGGAAAATGATAGGGAGGATAGAAGGAGAATTGATGCCTTTGAGCTGTGGTGCTGGAGAAGAGTATTGAATGTACCATGAACTGCTAGGAAAACAAACAGATTCAGCCTAGAAAGGGTTAAACCGGGCTGCTCCTTGGAAGCAAGGATTCTGAGGCTCCATCTGACATACTTGGGACATGTTGCAAGGAGGGACCAGTCCTTGGAGAAGTACGGCATGCTTGGGAGGGTGGAGAGACAGCGCAGGAGGGGGAGACCCTCTATGAGGTGGATTGATTCAGTGACTGGGGTAATCGGGATGGGTGTGTCAGAGACAGTGCGATTGGCACAGGATAGAGCAGAGTTTAGGGTTGCTGTACATAGGGTCGCTATAAGTCGCAAACGACTCGACGTCACATCACATAACAACAACAACAGGTTGTCAGGCTTTTATTCTGAGGCTCCTCTAGGTGGATTTGAACTACTTGCCTTAGATTTTGCAGTGAGTACATTGTACATTAACACATCAACAGAGAACTACCAGAAGTCCAGGCTGGTTTCAGAAGGGGTCGTGGTACTAGAGATATTGTAGCTGATGTTAGATGGATCTTGGCT
>NW_006399759.1:11791548-11803576 GCF_000299155.1 Elephantulus edwardii
AGAATGGGAGTGTCAGAGACAGTGTGATTGGCACAGGACAGAGCGGAGTTTAGGGCTGTTGTACATAGGGTCGCTGTGAGTCGCAGGCGACTCGACGGCACATAACAACAACGACATTGTACATTCAGAGATTCAAACCTCGGCGTATCCACTGTATATTTGAAGTCAGGCAGTTATTGCCATGGAGTCTGAACCGCCTGCACCTCCACTTCCCATGGGTTTTTGGAGCCTATCCACCGCATTGGAAGAGACTGCCGGTCTTTCTGCCACGGAGCCGCTGGTGGGTTCGACTAGCCTGCCTTCATGTTGACAGGACAAAAAGTCTAAGATCTGTGATAACAATCACCACTTGGTTCAAGCGCACCTGGTGAGAAAATCACAAAATTTTAAAAAAGAAACGAAAGGGTGGCCTCGTTTGCATGGAAAAAGGGATATATGGGCTTCCTTTCAGCGAAGCCTGCACCTTCCTGTTGAAGCTGTGGTTGATTTATTAGCAATTCTGCTCACATGCAGCTGGTCAGAAGCACATTCATTTATTTTTATTTATTTAAGATTTATCACTCACCCACTTTCAAGAGATCTTAAACAACTCATAGGTTAAAACATGGAGCAAAAGAAGACATTTAGGGATGAAATAGAACAGACACCATTCAAAGGCAGAAGGAGCTGGAGGCCTCAAGTGCTTAAGATGAAGGGGTCACTACAATTAAGATCTCTTGAAAGAAAAAAAGACGAGCAAGCCAGCTCACCCGATCATGGAAAGAAGGCATATTTGTATCAGATAATAAAATAAGTTTTTAATAAATGTTGTTAAAAATCAGAAACTGTAAAACATGAAAGAATGTGGCATTGTTGAAATAAAAGCCTTCTCCTCCAGACTTTTGGAAAAAATGGTAAATACAGAAGAGTATCATGCTATAGGTCGGCTGTGTTAACATTTTTTCACTACTTTTAAATCTTTGAACAATATTTACCAGGCGATTTCTCATTAATAAAAAAGAAAGCAAAACCATTTCAATCCTTTATAGATTTACTGTTCTCAGATTCGGGAAAAGTGATGCAAATCAGACATATTTCCTTTGGAAGGTTGTGGATTTTCTTAGAGTCCAGTTTCTCTAGCTACAGTCTAAACCCTCAATCCTCTTATCATAATTTTAGGCCAATTTTAAATTGGTGGGAGAATTCTGTCTGATGTAAAATGTCATTAGAAATTACCAGAATTTAAATGTTAGAATAGATGGCCTTGGAAAGAGAACAATGTTTGGAATCTAAGAGATTCATATACCAAAGTGCAGATAAATCATAGGAAATACAATTTATGATTTATTTAAAAGGGCGGTGAATATGACTTCATGTTCATAAGCCAGGTTGCTTTTACTGGGAATCAAGATAGATATGGGCCATAAGAAGTATGTGTGTTATTCAATGGAAACAAAGATGCCAGTTGAAGAGACAGTATATAAAATAATGATGTAGTAATGACAAAAATATCAACAACAGTTGCAGTTCCTTGCCACATGTGCCTCTTTATAAGGCTGCTTTAAGACATGACAGCTAGGTTCTCCTTGAGTTAATGATCTAAGAGAAAGGATGAGAGAGAAAAAGAGAGAGTATGAGGGATCAAGACAGAGCTGCAGTGTCTTCAGTAAATCAATCTGAGAAAAGGCACATTGTCGCCTTTGCCTTATTGTTCTAATCACATAGGCTCTTAAGGCTGTGTCTACCAGGGATTAGGGGTCGTTGTTGTCGTTGTTGTTAAACACCATCAAGTCAACTACTAACCATCGCAACCCTATGAACAACAGATCTGAACCTTGCCTTATCATGATCTCTGACATGAAGCCTGTTGTTACAGTGACTGTGTCAACCCATCTTCCTCTTTTTTCTCAGCATGATGTCTTTTTCCAAGAATTAGCTCCTTCTGACAACATGTCCAGAATATGTGAGACAGAGTTTCACCACCCTTGTCTCTAAGGATCACCCTGGTGCTTCTTCTAAAGCAACCTTGTTCATTCTTTTGGCATTGAGTCCTCCTAAGTTGTACATTATAAACCTGACCCGAAACAGGAGTGTCTTAAGAGGGCGAGCAGCTAAGAATACTAGTTAAAAAGTTGGCAATTCCAACCCTCCAAGAGATGCCTACGTGGGAGTTAGATGTGGCTTTTGACAGATTCTAGAATTTTATACAGTCAGTGATTTATTCATTGCAAACACTTTTTATAAGAAACATAAAGGTGACTATACACATGGACCTCACCTGATGGTCTACACAGGACTCATATTGACTACATCTGTGGAAACAATTGTTAGAGAAGCTCAATATCAGCTGTGAAAACTAGGCCAGGTGCTGATTGTAGAATAGACCACCAACCACTCATATGTAAGTTCCAGGTGAAGCTAAAGAAAATGAAATTGAATCCACAAGAACTAAAATTTGACACTGAGTCTATCCTTTCTAAATTAAAAAACCATCTCAGGAACAGGTTTGAGGCCTTGAATACTAATGAGCAAAGGCCAAAGGAGCTGTGGGAGGGTATGAAGAATATTATGCATGAAGAATGCAAAAGGTCATTACAAAAACAGAGGAGGAAGACCATTATAGTTGTCAGAACAGATTCTGAATATTGCACTAAAGTGCTGAGAAGCCAAAGCAAAGAGAAGAAATCAGGAAGTTAAGGAGCTGAACAGAAGATTTCAAAAGACAGCTTGGGAAGACAAAAAAATATTATAATGAGATATGCGAAGAGTTGGAAAGTCCAAAAGGGTGAACTTACTTGGTATTTCTTTTTTTTATTATTATTATTAAGTTTCATGAATGTTTACAGAGACCTTGGATTTCCATTCATTCATTGTTGCATTTTTCTCCCTGCCCACCCCTCTCCCCCTAGTTTGCTCTTTTCTTTGAAAAGTAAAAGAAAAATTATTTAATTGGTATACAACCCTCCCACCACCACCACCACCACCACCAAGTCCACTCAATGACCAAAGATGACAGAAGAAGAATCTATGTCTTTGAGTTGTGGTGTTGGAGAGGAGTATTGAACATACCATGGACTTCCAAGAGAACTAACAAATATGTCTTCGAGAGAGTGAAACCAAGCTGCCCCTTGGAGGCAAGGATTTTAAGGCTCTGTCTCACATACTTTGGACATGTTGTCAGGAGTGACCAGTCTTTGGAGAACGACGTCATGCTTGGAAGGGTGGTGGGTCAGCGCAGGAGAAGAAGACCCTGGATGAGAGGGATTGACACAGTGACTGGGTAATGGTAGATGTGTCAGAGAGAGTAAGACTGGCAAGGACAGAACAGGGTTCAGAGCCATTGTGCACAGAGATGCTATGAGTTATAGTGAACTCAATGGCCCATAACAATTGCCACCTTGAAAGCTCTAAGGAGCAGTTTCGACCTGCCACACATGGGGTAGCAATGAATCAGGATTGATTCAATAGCAATTAACAATAATAATACCTGTAAATAGGATCCTATTTGGAAATAGGTTTTTCTTTGTCATATTAATTCTATCACACTGGAGTCAAGGCTCTTCTGAATCTAATCACGTTGAGTTATAAAAATAACAGAATGGACACAGAGACTCACAGAAGGAAAAGACAGATGTCAAGGGAGCCCAAGGGGCATGAGGATCACTTCCAGACACCAGCAAATGTGGAGGAGGGAGGCTCGCAGAGGCGCCGGCGTGGCTCAGACCAGGTTTTGGATTTTATTCTCCAGAATTATGAGAGAACACACTGCTGTTGTTCAAAACTACGCATTTGTGGTAGTTTTGTTATGAAAGCATCAAATAATTAAGACATTGGTCACCAGACATAACTTCCCAAGGTGGGAACAGTGAGCACGGTAGAATGAATCTACTGAATTCCAGACACCCAGGCTTGGTGGCCATCACTCACCTGTCCATTTGCTGCCCTGTGATGGCTTTTATGGTGCTGTAATTCTGGAAGCCACACCACCAACATTTCAAATACTCGCAGGGTCGCCCACAGTGGACAGGTTTCAGCAGAGCTGTGAAAATTAGACCTTGAATAAGGAAGACGGAAGAATAATTGATGCTTTGAATTGTGGTATTAAAAAATATACTATGTATGGCTCCCCAAACCCCTAAAATTCCCCTCAGCCCCCAAAAAGCCTATCTTGGAAGAAGTGGAGCCAGAATGTTCCTTAGAGGTAGCAAGTGAGACATCATCTCATAGACTTTGAACATATTGCCAGGAAGATATAGTCTCCAAAAAGGACATAATGTTTGGAAAAGTAAAGGATTGTCAAAGGAGAGGAAGACTTAAAATGAGACCAAGTCACACAGGGACTGCAACAGTGAGTTCAAGTAAGATGTAACATGACGATGGTGCAGAATAGGGCAAGATTTCAGCCTTTTGCACACAGGATCACTGTGCATCAGAGCGGACTGGACGATGTCTAAAAAACAACCGAACTTGAGGAGAAGTCTCTAGTCAGAAAGACACGTTAGTGCTTAACTAGGAGCCAAAAGGCTGGTAATTTGAACCCTCTCAGAGGCAGCTCGGAAAACACGTTTCTATAAAGTCACAGCTTGAAACCCTCATGGAGAACAATTATAATCTGCTCACATGGCTCCCCATGAGTCACAACAGACTAGAAACTAACAGAAATTGAAGAAGACCCCAAGGAAGCAAGGGACATGAGATACCTGAAGAGAAGTTGGTTCAAGAAAGTGGAGGAGTCTTTCCTTTGTGGAATTCCTAATGTGTAATTATCAGCACTTTTGGAAAGAAATCATAAGGATGTCTGTGAAACCACAATAGCTCCTGGGGAAGTTTGTCTTTCTGAGTTCAGCGGCATCATTGAAGCAGCCCTATACCGTTATGATTTGCTAATGAGGACTAATGAGTCGAGGCAGCAAAATTAGAAGGGTAACAACAGAAGTTGTGCTTGTTTGAGTTGAAAAGTAAATCAAGAAAGGAAATGATGGCGGTTGTGGTAAGTTGTCTAGCACTAACGATTTCTGTGCAGCACTCGTTTTCTGAGCGCCATCATGGCCTAGATCAAGTGGCAGGTGCTGAGGATACAGAAATGCTTAAGAAAAGGTTGCTGCCCTCGAGGAGCTCTCAGTCCCAGTCCCAGACCAATGGGAAGACAAACATAAACAAACGCCATTCAGCGGGATCGATACCATAATGAGACTCAGGATAGGTAGACTGTGGACATTAGAGAAGGCACTGCAGGTGCTGCTTCGGGGGACAGATGGGTCAAAGAGGGCTTTACAGAAGACATTCTATGTGAGTGGAGTCAGGAGTGATTACAGGGATTCATTTGCTAAGGGAACAACAGGAGGGGGTGTAGAGAAAGCAGGAATCTTTGAGCTCAGAGGTGGGAAAGGGCATGGCAGGCTGGGGAAGCGGCTCACTTGGAGCAGCGTGGTCAGTGCAGGCAGGGCTGGAGAAGGGAGCAGAGGCCACTTGACAGAGAGGCTCACCAGTGCTCCACATGGGGGCAGGGAGGGTGGTGCTGCTCACAGTGGGGTCCTGCATCACAATCCCTTTAGAGGCTTGTGAAAATGCAGATCCCTCAGCCCAAGTTCATGACTACATTGACACCATAACCGTTTCCTCTTTGGTGGCTAGACTACATTTCTTGGCCTTCTTGGCAATTGCTCTGCTCCCGTGATTGAATTTAAGGCAATGAATGTTGAAGAAAGTGACATGTACTGTTTTCAGAATCTGCCTTTTACATTCCCTAGGTTCTTTCCTCTTTCTCCAGGTTGGGGTGGACAAGCCCTGGGTTCTTGAAAGCAGGTATTGAAAATGACCTGTGTTCCAGCATTATCGTTGAAAAAGATGTTCACGGAATGGAAACATTCACTTTATGTCTTTATAGGTACAAAAAAAATTCTACTGAGTTTGAGTCATCCTGTGTTTTTGAGGTTGATTTGTTTTAGCAGCAAGTGTTACTCTAACTAATAAAGCAATTGATTCAAAGTAATCTGAAGGTTCTGCATTTTTAACAAGTACCCCAAGAGAGTTTGAAAAACACTGCAGACAGAAAGCAAAGAAAACCAACATGATGCTATTTGCATTTTAAAATGGCAGAGAGGAAGCAGGATTTACCCTCTTTCTTCTTTGCCAAGGAAAACCATCTACCGACTAAAAACAAAAAAGAAAACTTTGGTAGGAGAATATTGAAGTTCAAGATGAGTAAAGAGATTATAATAGCACCAGGCTGCTGCAAATGAGCTCAAGTGTCTTGGCCAGAACAAATTACACTCTGGGGAGTAGAGAAAACTCACCACTAAGCTGTAAAGCTTTGGCCTGATAATCTTTAAGGAACATGGAGAACTGGGAAAGAAATGGTAATATTCAGGATGGAAAAATAGCGCTCTGAAGAGAAAAGAGTCATAGTCAGGGATCTCTAGAGAAACAGAACTAGCCAGATAGATAGATAGACAGACAGGTAGATAGGTAACGATGCCACTATAAATTGGCTCTCATGTAAGTTAGATACCTCATTTCCCCTTGGATTTTCATTAGTATTGCCATTAGCATCCTTATACATCTAATCTTTGTCTTTGGGGGTTAGAACCATTGTATACAACCTTAGCGGTGTATTTTTTTTTTTTCTTAGCGGTGTATTTAAATACACTGTTTTTGTTGTTAGGTGCTGTTCAGTCAGTTTTGACTCACAACTACTCAATGTACAGCAAAACACTGCCTGATCCAGCTACATTTAGACGTGAGAAAGTACAAGTCATAAAACTGTAACGGTGAAGAAGAGCTGGATAATTGGCATTTTGTCTATTGCAATAATAACTCCACTCTGGGTCATATGGACTGATTATTCTAGGGTTTTGGAATAGTGTATCTAATAAAAAATTTACTAAGACTTGTATATATGGTCTTTTTCTTTTTTCAACATATATTATTCCATAGTAGTGTCTCACTGTTTTCTGAATCTATTAACTTTAACAAAGTGATAGGTGTCTGGAATCCATGTTTTTAAGCTCTCGGAGCCCTGATTTAGTTTGGCAGTGTTTTAAACAGTAAACTACAAAATCAAATATCTACAAGGGAACATCTGAGAATGATAACATCAGCAACCCTAGAACACACTGCAATATAGCATCCAGTACATAATACTAATAAGAAGTACATGGGGAAAAATACCCCAAACCAGGCAGTATAAAGCGTGGTTCATCATAACCAGAATATATCAAATAATTACATATCACCTGTATTGTGCATATATATTTGACATATATTGTTTAAATATATGAGTTGTGGTGCTGGAAAACAGTCTTGAACATACCATGGACTGCTAAGAAAACAAATCGGTTTGTCTTGGAGAGGGTGAAACCAAGTCTCTCCTTGGAGGCTAAGATTTTGAAGGTCCCTCTCACACATACTTTGGGCATGTGGCCAGGAGAGACCAGTCCTTGGAGAAGGACATCATGCTCAGAAAGGTGGAGGGACAGCGGAGGAGAGGAAGACCTGAGATGAGATGATTGATACAGTATCTGTTGTAAAGGGGTTGGTGTGTCAGAATTAGTGAGAATGACTCAGGACAGGGAAGGGTTCAGAGCTGCTGTACATGGGGTCGTTGTGGGTCACAGGTGACTCAACAGATACATAAAAACAACATACTATATAGAGTTTGTTTTGTTTAATTTAAACCTTTTGTTTAGAGTCAACAAGACCTCAGGGAGGGCCTTTGTTTTTAAAAGTCGGTTGTTATTATATTTTGGAGGAACATTCTTCTAATTATTACAGCACTCTTCTGTCAATATGCTGTACTGAGGTAACCTGTGGTTGCTGTGGTGCTAAACCTTGTGCCACTGGGGTGTCAAATGCCATAACAATTATCCATAGCTGACAGTGTTTGGTGGAGCTCCCAGTTTAAGACAGGTTTGGAAGCAGGAGTTGCATCATTTCCTGAACCACATGCCTCTGGAAACCCTATGGCCTTTGATAAAGGACGATAGTTATAGAAAGGCTTCAGGCCTTTTGTTCATAGGGTCACTATGAGTCATGCTTGACTTAACAATAATCAACAACAACATATGTATAATGTCATCCTTATGGACTATTAAGTTGGAACTGACTCAAAGCTGACTCTCCAGTGGGTTTTCAAAAGCTGTAAATCACACAGGAGGAGATTATTCATCTTTCTTCCTCAGAACAGCTAGTAGAAACAAATTGTGTGCCTTTGGGATGGCAGTGTAACTCCTCATTCACTAGGCTACGAGAGATTCATATACAGTATAGGTGTACACACCCGCACCCATTTATTATATGTGTCATATATGTCATATAATTACTAGCATACAGATAACCCTAGAACAACATTCATTTGAATTACTACTTTTTTATTGTCTTGCTTACAAAGTTTCACATTATTCCTCATTCATGTGGTGTTTCATACAATAATTCTCATGCATTGTGTTTTATAAAATTAATCACCATTGGACCATGCATATCATTACCCTTTCCACCCAGATCCTTCCCATTTTCTTCTCCTCTCCCTACACCCACCAAACTGAGTAACCCTGTGGTTTTGCCCCACCCATCCTCATCCCTCCACTCCCACCCCCTTTCCCCTTGGTTTCCCATGTATGTTTTACTAGTTATCCTTCTATTTTTATAATAACAGTCTTATGCAGTATTTGACCTTATGAGGCTGAGTTCATTCAGCCTAATGGTATTCAGTCTCTCCAAAGTTATGTGGTATTTTAAAAAAATCATTGCTCCTAAATGCTGCATAGTATTCCATTAAATGTATCACAGTTTCTCAATCCATTCAGCTGTGGTTGGACATTTGGATTGTTTCCATGTTCTTGCAATGTTGAATAATGCTGTTGTGAACATTGGTGTACAAGTCTCCACTTGTGTCTCAGTTCTAATATCCTTGGGGTATATTCCTAGTAGTCAAATAGGTGAGTCATACAGAGTTTCTATGTTCAACTTTTTTGAGGAAACACCAAACTGTTTCCAGAGGAACAGGTGGGTCAAATGGAGTTTCTATGTCCAACTTTTTGAGGAAACAAAAAACTGTCTTCCAGAGTTGTACCATTTTATATTCCCACCAACAGTGTATGAGAATTTCCAACCCTCCACATCCTCTCCAACATTAATTGCTTGCTGCCCTTCTGAACTTTGCCACTGCTGCTGGGGTGAGATGGTATCTCATTATGGTTTTGATTTTTATCTCTCTTATTAACCCTATGAACCTGGAACAAGGATGAAAGTCATGCAAGTGTTGAGGACTTTCATTCATAGGGTTGCTATGAATCGCCTATGACTCGACGGCACTTAACAACAATTATTGCAAGGGACTTTGAGCATTTTTTCATGTGTCTGTTGGCCACCTGAATGTCTTCCTCTGTGAAGATTCTTTCCATGTGTTTGCCCTTTAGTGGGATTCCTCTACAATAACCAATAACAAAAAGGACTCTGAGAAGGAAACCAAGGAGGCAATACCACTTTTGATAGCCAACTATAAAAGTAGATACATGTGAGTGAACCTAACTAGAGATACAAAAGTCCTGTGCAAAGAAAACTACAAAATATTTCAGCGAGACACAATAAAAGACCCAAAGAAATGGAAAAATGTGCTCTGTTAATGGATAAGGTGACTCAATATTTTTAAGATGACAATCCTACCAAAAGCAATGTACATGTTCAATGCAATCCCAATTCAGATACTGAATTTGTTTTTAAGGAAATTAAAAAGTGAAATTGTCAAGTTTGTTTGGTCAGGAAAAAGACCCCAAATAAGCACAGCACTTCCGAAAAACGAAAATGAAATGGGAGATATAGCACTCCCTGGTCTCAAAATCCACCACACATTGGTAGTAACCCAAACAGCGTGGTACTGGTACAATGATAGGCACATAGACCAATGGAACAGAATCAAGAACCCAGAAATGGATCTCTTTATCGATGGTCAACTGATATTTGACAAGGAAATAAAACCTATTAAATGGGAAAGTGACAGCATCTTCAACAAATGGTCCTGGCAAAACCGGGCTGCTACCTGCAGAAACATCTCACTCCATGCTAAAAAATCAGCTCAAGGTGGGTTAGAGACCTGGGAGTAAAGCCTAAAATTATAAAGTCCATAAGAGATGAACTGGGATCAAACTTAGAAGGCCTAGCCTATGGTATAAAGAGAGTGCCACATACAGTCAGAAATGAACAATCTGGAGAGGATAAACTTGATGAAGGGTACTTGATAAAGATTAAGTCTCTGTATTCATCAAAACCTTTTTCCAACAGAAGAAAACCTGAAGACCTTTCAAATGGGAACAAACATTTGGCAATACCATCTCAAACATGGCTCTCATAACAAAAGTTTATAGAATGCTCCTGGGCCTCCAGAAGAAAAAGTAGTATATTCTTAATAAACTATGCTGATCGTGGCTAAGTAAAAGTTGGTCATGCTTACACAGAGATGATTAACAACACATGAGCTCCCTGCAGTAGCAACAGGAAAAACAAATTCATGTGTAAGTGGCCCCCAAAAATTCAAAGCCATGTTGTTTGAAGATTAAACATTATATATATATATATTAGAAAAGAGAGTGTCTTGGACAGGAATTTTTAGAGAAATGGAATCAGAAAGATAGAAACATAGATCATATATTTTACCAAGTTGGAACCAACGCATAGGTGATTGGGGGTTTTTGGAGTTCTGAACTCTGCCCTATCCTGAGCTAGTTTCACTCTCTCTGACACATCTACCCCCATTATCTCAGTTACTATGTCAATCCATCTCATCCAGGGTCTTCCTCTCTTGCCCTGTACCTCTAACCTTCCAAGTATGATGTCCTTCTCCAAGGACTGGTCCTTCCTGGCAACATGTCAAAGTTCATGAGACATAGCTTCAAAATCTTTGCCTCCAAGGAACAATCAGGCTACATTTCATTCAGACAGACTTGTTAGTTCTATTGACAGTCTATGGTATGTTCAGAACCACATCTCAAACATATCCATTTTTCTTTTGTCATCTTTATTCATTGTCCAGCATGCTGATGCATAGCAAGTAATTGTGAAGGTCATAGCCTGGATAAGATACATCTTAGTTTCTAGATAGACATCATTGCTCTTTAGCATTCTGGAGAGGTTCCTGGCAGCAGATTTCCTCAAAGCAATTTGTGTTTTGATTTCCTGACTCCTGAGGCCAAGGGTACTGAATGTGGAAATAAGTAAATTGAAATTATTAACAATCTTGATTCCTTCTCCACCTATAATAGTGCTGCCAAATGGCCTAGTGGTGAGAATCTTTGTTTTCTTGATGTTTAGCTTCAGTCCATACAGGAGGCTGCAATCCTTGACTTTCTTCAGCAAACACTCTGGGTCCTTCTTAGCTTCAGCAAGCAAGATTGTGTCATCTGCATAGTGCAAGTTGTTGATGAGTCCTCCTCCAATCCTGATGCCACATTCCTCCTCATAGAATCCAGACTCTCAGATACTCTGTTCCACATATAGAATGAAGAGGTATGGAGACAGGAGGCATCCCCAATACACTGCTTTCTTGTTTTAAACCACAGATTTTTTTCCCTGCTCTGTTCTGACGACTGCCTTCTGGTCCAAGGATAGGTTTCACTTGAGTACTATCAGATGTTCTGGGCTTCCCATTCTTCTCAATGTTAGCCCCAATTTATGGTGATCTACAGAACCAAAGGCCTTTGCATAGTCAAAGAAACACAGATATCTATATATCTATTGAAAGAGAGATCTCTCGTGGTCTAGTGGTAAGGATCTGTGCTGCTGACCTGAAGTCATGTGGTCTGAATCCAGCAGCTGATCCTAGAAAGAAAGATGAGTAATTTCCTCTCTCGTGATTTACAGTCTCTGAAAACCCTCTGGGTGATTAGCTATGAGTATATTTGGAAGCAGGAGTGGCATCCACTTCCTAAACGACATGCCTCTGGAAACTCTATGAACTTTGATAAATGCCAATAGTCATAGAAAGGCTTTAGGCCTTTTGTTCGTAAGGTTGTTATGAGTCATGCTCAACTCGACAACAATTAACAACAATTATATA
>NW_006399759.1:11803686-11815391 GCF_000299155.1 Elephantulus edwardii
TATAAAAGAAGCTGTGCTGAAACCTGAAGGCATGTGGTTCGAATCCACCAGCTGCTCCACGGGAGAAGGATAGGCAATCTCTTTCTGTGCAATTAACTGCCTCTAAAAACTCACCAGAGGGTCACCTATGGGTGGGTTCTAACTCAGTGGTACACAACAACAACAAAAACAACAAAATGAGAGAGAGATAATATTTTGAGCAGTAAGTTCATAACATTGCTGGGTACTTGTTTGTTGTTGCAAGTCCCAAATCTTAGGTCTCGTGACTGACAAGAGATGCCTGTAATTTTATGTCCTCCAAATCCAGACATCAGGTGACAGGAAGGATGGAGGATGAGGGGAATCTGGAGATGTGCTTCCTTACAGACTGGAGGCAGAATATACTCTAGGGGAAAATGTCAATTTTCAAACTTCTAATACCCTCAGTGGCTTGGATGATTCCCACTCACATTAAGGAGAGTAATCTGCTTTATAAAGGTCAACTGCTTTACTCATATTTCAATGATGATTCTACAGCATCTCATCTACTATTTGACCAAACACTGGGCACTCTAACCTAGCTACATTACTACAAAAAATTAACCATCACAGAGAGAAATTTAGTCTACAAACTATAAAAGTGGTGATATCCGTTCTCATTAAGTTCTTTGATCATTTGAGGCTGATTTGTACATGAAAAATGGAGCCAAATTCTCTAGCAGCCTTTGCAGGTTTTTTTTAAGAGCAAGCTATGGCAAGGTAATCATATTCCCAGATTTGTGGTAGGCTTGCTGGATTATTATGTCAGGGAACTGTGTTAGCTCTGGTAGAGACAAAGCATAGCCCAGTTAGGTATCTGTCAAAGAATCTCATGATAAATTTGTTTTCAGGATGAAATTATTTTAACTGCTAGTTGGTGAATTTGGACTTGTTTTAATGACCAAACATAAACATATACTGATCAATGTTGCTACGAGTCCAAGTTTCTGGGTAGAAGTCATGGTGGTCGTCCCATTTGGGATGTGATGAGGACATAAACGACTTAGTTAAAGCTGAGCAGATTTTGAGGTGGCAGACAGAGAACACATTGATTGACATTAGCCAGTTGTTGTCGAGTTGACTTTGACTCATAGCTGCCCCATGTGTGCCAGAGTAAAACTCTACAGGATTTTCAGTGGCTCGCTTTTGGGAGGTGGCTCAACTAGTTTTTCTTCTCAGGCTCCTCTTGATGGAAATGAACCTCCAGTCTTTCTGCCAATAGCCCAGTGAGTTAACCATTTGTGTGTCCAAGGACTTGCAAGGCCCCCCTCAAAGACCACAATGATAAGCTACAAAGAATGATGGTCAATGAGATGAAGCAGCGAGGCTAAACGTTCAAACATTTGAGTGAACAATATGCTGCATGGATTTAGGTCTCAGAAGCATTGGCTGAACTCTGAGAGAAAAAAAGGAATTTCAACAGGCAGTCATATGATGCAGCAGCCAAAAGCCCAGCGTGGTCTCAGGATGAATTGAGGAAAGCATAATGGGGAGATGCTCTCCAGACTCTGAGGGAGTTTGGTCACACCTGGAATGTGGTGTTCAGTGAGGAGTTCCCTTTTGTGGGACACCTGGTAGTGTCTAGATGAGGGTGACTAGACTTTGTCAGGATTTTCAAACCCTGTCATTTGAAAAGCATTTAAGGAACTGGAAGTGGTCAGACTGAAGGCAAGAAGATTCAGGACTCTGGAGCCTCTGGTGTCAGTGGAGACCTGTGTGCAGTTATGTGGAGGGTGTCAGTAGTAGCAGAGTGCTCGGGAAGAACCTGAGCAGGCAGATTTCAGGTGTCTGTGAGAATGAGGCCTCTCACGGCCACCTGGCAGCTGTCTCAAAATGGACAGCCTGTCAGTGAGGTGGGGCGCTGTCAGTGATGATGACCAAGTACTTGCTCCCCCCTCTACTGGCCACTAGTTTGTGGAGAGACCAGCTCAGTTGCTAATTGATGGTTGGAGGTTCAAGTCTGCCTACAAGTACCTTGGAAAAGAGGTTTCAACAGAGGATCCTTCAGCAGAAGGGACATGCTTGTTCCCTCAGAGTACTGCTTTGATATTGTTGTTATTGTGTACCATTGAGTCAGAACCGACCCATAGCTGACTCTCCAGCAGGTTTTCAGAGGCAGTTAATGGCATGGTAGGAGACTCTCATGCTTCTTCTGTGGAGCTGCTGGTGGCCTTGAACCATGTACCTTCAGGCATGCAGCACAACTTCTTTACCACTAGACCACCAGACATAAGGATGGGCAAATAAAAAATTGGCTACCTAAGAAATGCTTGGCCTCACTTTCAGGCTGAGGGCTAGTGTGTTGTGAATCGGTTTTATGCTGGAAGTTGTGATGGCCTCACGCATCTTGAGGAGGGACAGGTTTGGAACACTTGGCACTCTTATGCCTTTCTTTTCATCCCACTTTAGAAGTAACGCGCTTCTGGAAACCCTATGAACTTGGAGAAACGGAGAAATTTATGTAAGTGTTCAGGTTTTTCATACATAGGGCCACTATGAGTCACCTACGACTCGACGACACTTAACAACAACAACATAGAGCTCAGTTGGCCTAATAGACAAAAAGTGATGCTACCAAGCCAAAGGTGGGTGATTTTAATCTGTGTCACTAAGGCCTGCTTTTAGTTGGTTTTGGTCAAACATTCTTCTAGGTGGTATAGCACTGGTCTGTCCATTTACTGTACAGAGGTAACTCATGGTTGCTGTGATGCTCAACACTGTGACACTGGTGTGTCAAATGTGATAATGGTTACCCATGCCAAACAGTGTTTGGTGGAGCTCCCCGGTTAAAACAAGCCTGGAAGCAGGAGTCGCGTCCACTTCTGAAACAGCTTGCCTCTGGAAACCCTATGAACTTGGAGAAATGAAGAAATTTATACAAGTGTTCAGGACTTTCGTTCATGGGGTTGCTATGAGTCACTTACGACTTGATGGCATTTAACAACAACAATAACAAAAGGTAGATACTAGGGCATGCGGTGGGAAGTAGCTGGCTTATACACTTAACACAAAAAGTAGTTATTGGTGGAATGATTGTAAAGGGAGGAGGAACCTCCCACAGAATAAATGAACTAAATATAATGTAAACGAGAGACTGTGTGGATCATAAGGTATGTATATGAAACACAATGTATGTAAATGATGAAAAATATTAAAAATTATTTTTTTAAAAAAAGGTCAGTGACAATGAAAGCACATTTCCACTCTGGCACACATGGGCCACTAATCAAAACTGATTGGATGTCACCCGGCTTGGGTTACCATTCTGTGGAAACTTGTCAAATGTGCCTGTCTCTGTGCAAGTGGACTCCAGACACTATTAGTCTCTCATCACTGCTATACCAAATGATCCCCAAATTAGCAGTATAAAGCAACAAAACCTTCTTGTCTTGTCCTTTTGGAGGTCAGGAAACCAAAATCTAGCTATCCTCAGGGCCAGTTCCTTCTGAGGAGAAGTCTTTCCCAGCTTCGAGAAGTATCTTACACTTGTTGGCTCCTGGCTTCATTCTTTATCTTCAACAACATTGTAGTATCTTCAAATCTTTCTCTCTGTTACCTCTGCTTCTGTGTTCACATATTCTTCTCTGACCTTGACCTTCTTTTAAGGACCCTGTGATTAAAGTAGTCCCTCTTGAATAATCTGCATTAATCACCTCCATCTCAAGATCATCAATTTAATGCAATCTGTAATGTCCCCTTTGCTATGTGAAGTAATTCAAAAGCTTCTGGGATTAAGACGTGTATATTTTTGGGGCCACCATTCTTTTTCCTACAAACTCTTTATGCACTATCTTCTTTAACCCTTTACCATCTCAAAACTTGGATGTCATGGTCACTTAACAAATGGAGAAATAGAAACACAAACAAGTAAAGTAACACTCTGAACTGCCAGGAATAGCTGTGGCTGGGACTTGAACCCGATCCTAACTTTATAAGCTTGACCTTTAATCAGTATGATGCTTCATGTTTATGTTATTAGTCTTAGAGTCTACAATGCTCAATGGCAATAATCACTCTTCTTTAATGGTGTTAATTTAGTGGTGACATCATTGCAGCTTGTTTTTCTACAATAAAATATATGCCAGGCATTTCTGGCGAATGTTGCAGTCACTGGCCTCCCTCCTCCTGCTATCTCCTTCACATCCACAGCTCACAGCTTTTCCCTCTCCTTGGTTTTGTCACCTTGCACCTCCTCAGCTACAGGGGTTTGGAACGGTGTTATTTTCTGAATCCAGATCTGACAGTCTTTGTAGACTAAAGGTTGCACAGCTGCAAAAGTTTGTTTTTAACCCAAAGTAACAGAGTTGTCAGGGAATGTGTAAAAAGATTCCAGAATCGCAGGTGAAAATCTAGCAAGTCCCCAGAGTCAGTAGGTGCAGCGCAGAATGCTGTCTCAGGCCCTGGGACAGAGATCACAGGTGCTGCTTCTGCTGTCTCTCAGCTGGTACCAGGCCACACAGAGGCAGGCAGGGAACAAGTCCCCAGTTCAGACCCTCTTGTGCTAGGATACTCCTCATAGCACATCCTGTGTCTGAATATCCCACTGCAGAGCTGAGGGGAAGCAAAGCCAGTGTCTTGTTTTACGAACCGAGATAGTTAGGCCAATACTGGCCAACTTGGGGCACAGACAAGTGTCTGGAGTTGAGGGATGTGGCCTCTGGATCTGGGTCTGTTACTAGCTGCTCTGGTACTCGTAAGTTTATTACATCTTCTTTCTCCCCTCCCCCGACTATGTGACCACAAGCAATCTTGGCCTCCATCTGGAAAACAAGGCACTACAAGCCACTGCCTTTTCTGCTCTTGCTCCACTTGAGCCATTGAAGACTTTGTTGACTGCCCTCCATCTGCAGCTGGGTGCTTGCTGTGCTGGGCTGGCTGTGCTGGGCCCTGGGAACAGCTCAGCTGGATATGGACTGAGTGAGGCCTGGCTGGACAGAGGCCTTGAGCACAAGAGGAGGGGTCACTGATAGCATTAGAAAGTATTTGCCAGCCCCTCCCCACCCCCCCAGGCAAGTGGACAAGAGAGCACACAGGGCTAAGGAAGGTCTTGGCTGTGGTTAGGTATCTTGACTGTGATGGTGGGGATTGGCTGAGTGGCTGAAGGGGGCACGGTGGTACTTCCCATCCACTGAGATCAATTCCTGCTTAACTCCCAGGACCAAGCGGGCCTCACTGAGCAGATGCTTTCTAGACAGTTCAAACACAGCTGTGCTGTGGACGTTCATCCAAGTCAATGAAATGGGCTTGTTCTTCAACTCACATCTAGAATTTCAGATAGTAAGAAAATGAACATTTTTTTTTTACATCAAAAGAGAAGATGACCCTCAACCTCAAATGAATTTGACACAGTGATTACTATAATGGGTTTAAGTATAACAGAGATTACGAGGATAGTGTGAGACATGGCAGGTCTGTTGTTGATAGGGTCACTGTGAGTTGAAGTCAATTCGACAACACCTAACAACAACATATTTCAGACATTGGGATAGGAAGAAAAATAAGTGCCTATATTGAGCACCTATTTTGTGTTGGACACTGACCCTGCTTGGTCAAGTGTGATACAAGGATTAAGAGTTCCCGCCACTGGAGAGATCAAAGTCTGTGTTTTAGTGTGGAAATTATTTGTCTCTGGATTGGGAAAAGTGCAGCCAGAGTGCTTCTTGGAGGCAAAGATGAGGATGCTTTGTCTTTCATATTTTGGACATGCAGATGGGTGAGGCTATTGATTAGAAAGGGACATCATACTTGGAAAGATGGAGGGTCATTGAAGGAAAGGAACCCCCCAGTGAAGTGACGGTGACTTCAGCAAAGGGCTTGAGTGTTTTCAGAGATGATGAGGATGGCACAGGAGAGGGCAGGGTTCAGGTTGACTGTTCATAGGCTCATTATGAGTTGTACTTGACGGCACCTGACAACAACAACAATATACCCACAGCAAAGAACTAAACACAACGATAATTAATGAAGATAAAAGGAAAGAGCAGGAGTAGTGGGAGGTGCTGGCTTGAGAGGAGCCAGGCTGTTTGCCTACTGGAATGCTGCTATGACATGACAAGTGCTTCTTTGATGCCCCACTGGATGACTTGATTTCTTAAAAATAGCATTTAGCTTGTTGGCTTGTGTTTATGTCCAAGCCTGTGGGTCCACTGGGGTGCTAGGGTCCTCATTCCCATGCTTGTGTCTACTTATCCTCGGTGTGGTTGTCACCCTTCCCTGGAATGATCCTTTCTCCAAGTCCACATTTCTGTGGCAAGTTTAGGGGAAACAGAGGAAATATTTTTTTAAACATTCAATTGCTTGTCTCTTAAAAATCAGTTCTGTTGAATTATAATTAGCACACATAACATTCACCTGCTTTTAAGTGTGCAATTCAATGAATTTAAGTAAACTTCAGTAAATGATGGTGCGTAACCATCGCTACAATTTTAGACGATTCCGATCACCAGTGGGGATAATATAAGAGCACAATGCAGCAAATGTGGGTTCATTCAGTTTCCTTGAACGTGCATTTCTGAAACTGTTACACTTAAGAAAATCTGTCAGCAAATTTTGAGTTATTTCGTGGCCCACTTCTGCAAAAGAAGTGAAATGAAGTGAGGAAAAAGAATCCCTAGACCTGAAATCTCAAGAAATCATTATCTCTTTTGCAGACCACTTCATTAATAAACATATTATTATAAAAGTAATTATTTTAGAGATGGCAAATGCCATTAGCTAATATTGCATTGCTGCCTATCGGGACTTATAAAAAGTCTTTTTAATTTGCTCTTCAAAAATCACTTGCACCCACAAACCACTTTAGTCAATGAAATAGATGTAGGTATAAGTAAACGTTAGTTACCATGGCAAAACCAGCTTTTTCTCTTGAAATGCTGTTTATTCATTTTCCAGTCAGATTTTATTTCCTTTTAACCATTCCGTCTTTCGTGGGAGGGCTTGTCAGACCTAGAGCCTCCTGATCTCACCCCTTTGTTGAAGTAACCACCGTGAGAATTAGGTACCACTGTCACCAAACAGTCTAGGGGTGAAGAGAACAAAGAAATGGATATATCAAGAACAATTTCTATTGCAAATGCTCATTTTAAAAAAAATGCAATAGCCAGAAAGTTCAGAATCTGTTATTGACTCCTATGGTATGATGTCGTTGCATGCATTGACTGTCCACTCTAATGGGGTTTTACCCCTTTCCCCCCCAATCTCACAGTCTGCACAGTCTCACGGTCTCCCTATGCTCAACATCCATCATTAATTCCTAGGCAGAGAGGGGACAATTCTTTTTTTTTTCAATCAAGGTAGAAGACAAGCATGATCCCAGGTTGAAAATTCTTAAAATATTCTATGTTCTATTTGTAAGAGTATGAAGAGGTAAATATTGTACTGCTGTCTACTTTTATGAGAAAAAGACAGATGGCCAGAAGCAAACTTGCACCAGAAACTTATTTAATATTTAAATTTTTAAAAATATGTAAGTTTTAAAAAGATTAAAGTTAGTATACATGCAGAAAAGTGCATAATCTTAAGCTTTTATATAGTGAACACATTCAGATTGAGACGAAGAACATTGTTCACAGTCCAAAAACCTATATAAGCCCCTCCTAGTCATAACCTTTCATTATAGATTGAATTGATTGTCCAAAGAATATGTTTTTTTTTTAAATTTTTTTTTAGGATATGTTTTTAAAGTCCTAACACCTGACACCTTTAAACATGACCATTTGGAAACACAGAGATTGTGAAGAGTTAGCAGTTTTGTTTAGTGCTTTGAACTGGTTCAATATGATTCAGTCATGGCCAATGGACAAAAGGGTAGTGTAGGCATTGCATAGCAACTAAGTATCCTTTGTGATAGAATAAGGTCTGAGCAGGAAACCAATTTTGATGTCCTGCTCAAAGACGGCAGCCAGTTGCATCACTTTGACTGATTGTTGGCTGCCGTCTTTAAGAGGAGTGTCACTGTGTAACATCCACTGTGTTAGGGCTTTGGCTGCAACGTACATCCTGCCCTTGTTTCTGCTGGGTATAGCGAAACCATTTTGAACTGGTTCAAAGCTCCAGTTAAGTTAGCATGAGGTCACAGGAGTAGGTTGGATGCTAATCCAATATGAATGATATCTTTATTAAAGAGAAAAAGGTGGTTATGTTATGATGGAGGCAGAGAGTGATGTGTCTATAAGTCAAGGAATGCAAAGGACCATTGGCTGTCACTAGAAGCTGGGACAGAGGCACAGAACAACAGATCTTCTCTCAAAGCCCTTAGAAGAAAGCATTATGGCCAAATCCAAATCTGAAATTTTTAACCTCCAGAACTGTAAGAAGACAAAATTTTCTCCTCACAAGCCACACAGTTTGTATGGCAACCTTAGATAACTAATACACATCCCAAAGCAACAAAGATACATTAGTTTTGCTGTATAAATGGAATCATTCAGTGATTATTATTTTGTGTCTGATAATGGTTTCGCTGGAATTGTTGTTAGTTGCCTCTGAAGCATAGTGATCCTACAACCTACAGAATGAAACACGAAGCATTACCTGATCATGCACCACCCTCACTATTTTTGTTGTTCTTAAGTGTTATTGCAGCCACCATGCCATGCTATCTCATTTAAGGATATTCTTCTTTTCTTACTTTTTAAAAAAAAATTTTTTTTACAGACCCTTTACTCTCCCAAACATGAATTCCATCGGTAGGGATGACATATCGAAAGTATATGAGATGAAATCTAATCCTTCCTGCTTCTAAAGAGCACTCTAGCTGCCAGATATGTTTGTTCTTTTAGTAGCCATTGATATCCTAATTCCTCCCATTCCAATACTACAATTCAATGGCATTCATTCTTATCTAGTGCTCCTTTTCACCTGCAAGTGATGTGATTGAAAATGGCAACGTTTGATTCAGGTTCACCTTACTCCTTTATGTAATACTTTTGCTGGTTAGCACTTTAAAGAGGTCCTTAGAAGCAGATTACCCAGTGAAATATGTTGTTTTGTTTCTTGACTATTGCTTCCATGGGCATTAACTGTGGATCCAAGTAAAAATGAAATTCCCAACAATGTCAAACTTTTCTCTTTTTGTTATGATGGTTTTTATTGGTCCAGTTGTGAGAATTTATTTTTAAAACTTTTCTCTGTTATGATGGTTTTTATTGGTCTAGTTGTGAGAATTTTTTAAATGGTGAGGTGTAATCTGCACTGCAATACTGAAGGCATGTGGTTTGAATCCACCAGCTGCTCCTCAGAAGGAAGATAAATAACCTCCTGTCATGCTATTAACTGCTTCTGAAAACCCGCTAGAGGGTCAGCTATGGATTGGTTCCAACTCAAGAGTAGACAACAAAAATCCATGCTGAAGGTTATGATTTTTTTAAGTAAGTGCTTCAAATTTTCTTCCTTTTCAGCAAAGTTGTATCATCTGCTTATTTTGCAGGTTGTTACTGAGTCTTCTTTCAAACCTGGCACTGCATTCTTCTTCATATAATTTAGTTCATTGGATTATTTTCTCAGTATACAGCTTGAACAGGAATGGTGAAAGGACACAAACAATCCTACTACACATCTTTTCTGATTTTAAACCATGTACTTCTTGTCAAACTGCTTCTTGGTCTCTGTACAGGATCCACATAAATGCGATCAAATGCTTGTGAATTCTAATTCTTTGAAATGTAATCCATAATATGTTATTATCCACATAATTTGTTACTCAAAATTTTGTCGTGTTCGAAAGAAGGTGAAAATGATATACAGAGTCACTGTACCAAAAAGATTTGGTCAGTTCTCAATAATTTCAGGACGTGGCATGTGATCAGGTAACCATGGTGCTCAAGGAAGAAGTTCAAGCTGTACCAGTGAAAAACAAGGCTCCAACATTTGACAGAGTATAAATTGAGATGTTTCAACAATATGCAATGCTGAGAGGGCTTATTTGTCTATGCCAAGAAATTTCAAAGACAACTACCTGGCCAGCTAACTGGAAAAGTGTCATATTTATGTTAATTTCAAGGAAAGATAACCCATCAGAGTGCAGAAAGTACGGAACGATATAATTAATATCACATGCAAGTGATATCTGACTGAAGGTAATCCAGAAATGTTTGGTACAAGAACAGTAATAGAAAACTGTCAGGGATTCAAGCTAGATTCAAAAGAGCATATGAAATGAAGAGTTGTTGTTGTTAGGTGCTGTTGAGTTGTAGACGACTCATAGTGACCCTATGACCAAAAGGCCTGAGCACTGTTCGTACATAGAGTTTCCGGAGGCAAGCCATTTCGGAAGTGGATGCCGCTCCTGCTTCCAGGCTTGTTTTAGTCGAGAAGCTCCAGCAAACACTGTCCACCATGGGTAACCATTACCACATTTGACACATGGCTGATTTCTGGGTTCTCAATTCTATTCCATTGATCTATGTGTCTGTCATTATACCAGTACCAGCATGTCCTGACTACCATGGCAGTGTAGTAGAATTTGAAATCTGGGAGTGAGATGCCTCTTACCTTGTTTCTCTTTTTAAGGAGTGCTTTGCTTATTCGGGATCTCTTTTCATTCCAAATGAAATTGGAGATTGCCTTTTCAATCTCTTTAAAGAATGGAATTGGTATTTGTATTGGGATTGCAGTGAACGAACATGTAAATTGCCTTTGGTAGTACTGTCATTTGGAATGAAGAGTATAACTGCTAATATTTAGATAGGTCTTAGCTGAAAACAGAGAGTACGAAAAAGATGCTTACTTTTTTACTGATTCTGCAGAGAAATTTGACTATATAGTTCATAACAAGTTGTGGATAACACTGAGAATAATGGGAATTCTAGAGCACTAAAAATTAATAGAACTAAGCACATTGTATTTAGCAGTAATTCAGTTTTTGCATTGTTCCATAGTATTCTACTATATGAATGTGCCATGGTTTATAGCCTTTTTACTACTGATGGATTATTTTGTGGGCTTTTCAATATTTTTTTATATGAGGAACAGTACCCTTGTGTGTGTTCCTGATCACATCTTTAATTTTATCCAGATAGGCACTTCTTTGAAGTAAAAGCACTGGGTTGTAGGGTTGCCTATGTTCAGCTAGCTAGGATCATTAAGAATTTCCAATCCTTATGCTAACAAGTTGTATTTTTAAAAATAATTTCTTTATTTCATATAAATAATAATATTCATTGCTATAAATTGTTCATAATATCTATTTATCCTTTTAATATTTGCATCAATCTTCAGGGATTGAACCTTTTTCATTATTGACTTAGTAGTTTGTTTCTATATCTTGTTTAAAACATCATTATTCCTAGGGATATGTAGACTCATTGGTTTTACCAAAGAACCGTTTTGGGATTTTTCTCTATTTTGCATTCATTTTCTTTTTTGTTTATATATTTACTACTTTTTCTTTTGAACTGATTTGCATTTAACTTGATGGGTTTTTTTCCCCCTAGCATAAGATACCTGTACAACCCTATAAATGCACATCCATGTTTACTGCGGCTTTTTTCGCAATAGCAATGAGCGGAAAACAACCCAAGTGCCCATCAACAAACGAATGGACAGAGAAACTCTGATATATTCGCACAATGGAATACTATCAATCATTGAAAAACAAGGGTCTCATGAAATATTATGCAAAATGGATAACCCTGGAGAACATTATGCTGAGTAAAGTATCTTATCACAAAAGGACAAATATTGCATAG
>NW_006399759.1:11817018-11819111 GCF_000299155.1 Elephantulus edwardii
TGCTTCCTGGTCCAAGCATAGGTTTCACATTCGCATGATCAAGTGTTCTAGGATTCCCATTCTTCTCAGAGTCAGCCACAGTTTGCTATGATTCACACAGTCAATGAAACACAAATATACATTCCTCTGGTATTCCCTGCTTTCAGCTAGGATCCATCTAACATCAGCTACAATATCCCTAGTACCATGACCTCTGCGAAACCCAGCCTGGACTTCTGGCAGTTCTCTACTGATGTGCTGTTCCAGTTGTTTTGGGATAATCTTCAGTAGAATCTTGCTTGCATGTGAAATTAATGGTATTGTTCTATAGTTTCCACACTCAGGTGGGTCACCCTTCTTTGGAATGGGAACAAATATAGATATCTTCCAGTCAGTTGGCCAAGTGGTTGTTCTCCAGATTTCTTGGCACAACTATAAACTTTTTTACAGTCACATTAAAGACTGTAAAACAGTTTAACTTCCAGTTAAAGAAAACAATATTCTAGAGCTAGCATATATATCTAAGAATATTTTTTTCTTTAACTGGAAGTTAAACTGTCTTACAGTCTTTAATGTGCTCTTTTAAAATTATTATTCCATTCAGAATATTTCCTAATTTCCATTGAAATTTTTTTAGTTTTCACTTGGTTTTTGAATCATGAATTATTTAGAAGTGTATTTAGTGATTTTCAAACATTTGGCGATTTAAAAAAAAAATAGTTTTCATACTGATTTCTAGTATAGTTCCACTCTGCTAAGAGAACATGTTCTGTATGTTTTTAATCCTTTGAGATTTATTGAAATTTGCCTTATGACTAAGGATATGGTTTGCCTTGGTAAATGTTCTGTGCACACTTGAAAAGAATAGAAACCTGTTGATGGCTTCAGTGCTATATACAGGGCTTTGAACTGGCCGTTTGAGTTTGGCCCCTTGTGGAGAATTCTCTGGAAATACAGTTTATAAGGAATAGCATTGCTACCTCAAAGGCCATGCCTCACTGACAGTTTGAATCAATCAGAATTTCCTTAGGAGAAAGATGATTCACACACTTGGAAGCTCACAGGTAGGTTCAAGTGATAAAATGTTTCTGACTTGAAGATACTGAGTGAGACCCTAGATATGCTGAATAAGATTTTACATTTTAACCAAATTCACTAGGTGATTATTATGCATACAGAATGAATCTGTTTGAAGTCCTATTGATGGATAGTTCTGTAAGGTCAAATTATTTTTTACCGTATTTAATTTTCTTTTATCTTTGCAGATGTATTGTTTGATTCTTCTATCAATTGATGAAAGATGTGTTTTGAATCTCCAACTATAATAATGAATTTATTTTTTGCTTTTAATTCTCTTGATTTTTGCTTTGTGTGTCTTACAGTTTTGCTTGAAAAATCATACAAACTTCAGATTATTAAAAATTCTTGAACATCTTTTTACTCTTGCAAACAGGAATCAAACAAGGATGACCACTAACATCACTCCTACTCAGTATTGTAATTGGAAATGCTGAATTAGCTTTTTTTTTTTCATTTCAAGATACCTTTATCTCTAGAAATACTTTGTTCTCTAAAGTCTTGTGTTTTCTACTTTTAGTGTACATAAACCAGCTTGGTTTCTGTTAAAGCTTTCATAGCATATTTTATATCCTTTTATTGTCACTCTTTTCTATGTCTTCTTCTTGTAAGCAATGAATAGTTGCTAGGGAGTTCCTGTGGCCAAGTGGTGAGAAGTTTTCCTGCCAACCAAAGGGAGACAGTTCGAATCCACCAGCTGCTGTGTGGCAGGAAAAGGAGCAATCCTCCCCTGTGTAATTTACAGCTTTAGAAACTGGGAGGCTCAGCCAGAGTTGGTTCTGACTTGATGACATGTAACAATAATAACATATTTAGTGCTATTTTATCACATTGTTCTCATCAAGTTTGTGGTTTTGTTTGTTCTAAATTGTTTTATTTATCTTTGGATTTAAAACTTAGTTACTTTACATTATTCCATTTTCTTCATCTATTAAATTCTCAGTTCTAAATTCTTTTATTTTCTGCCTAAGATTACTGTAGAGAAGGGTTTGCAAACTTTTTCTATAAAGGGTCAGGTTGTTGTTGTTGTTGTTGTT
>NW_006399759.1:11819716-11821268 GCF_000299155.1 Elephantulus edwardii
TTGCCTATCGGTCCAGTGGTTAGAATCTTTGTTTTCATTACATTGAGATGCAATCCATACTGAAGGCTGCCTTCCTTGACCCTCTGCAACAAGTGCTTCCAGTCCTCCTCTCTTTCAGCAAGCGAGGTTGTGTTGTCTGCATAACACGAATTATTGATAAGTCTCCCTCTAATCCTGATGCCATATTCCTCTTCACAAAGTTCAGCTTCTCAGATAATTGCTCAGAATACAGAATCAATAGGTGTGGAGAGCAAATACAACCATGACACACTCCTTTCCCAATTTTAAACCACGCAGTGTTCCCCTACTCTGTTCACACAACAGCCTGCTAGTCCAGGTCCAGTTCCACATAAGCACAATCAAATGCTCTGAGACTCCTATTCTCGATGTCAGCCACAACTTGTTATGATCCACACAGTCAAACACCTTTGCACAGTCAATAAAGCACAAATGGACATTCTTCTAGTATTCTTTACTTTCAGCCAGCATCCATTCAACATTAGCAATTATATCCGTGGAGACACAGCCTCTTTTAAATCCTGCTTGAACTATTGGCATTTCCCTATCTAAGTATTATTCTAGCCATTTTTGAATGATATTCAGCACTATCTCGCTTGCTTGCATGTGATATTACTAATATTGTTTGATAGTTTCCATTCAGTTGGATCACCTTTCATGGGAATGGGAACAAATAGACCTCTTCCAATCCGTTGGCCAGACAATGTCCTTCAAATTTCCTGGAATAGAGTGGCGAGCACAACCAAGGCTGCATCTGTTAATTGTAACAAGTCAATTGGTATCCCACTGATTCCTGGGGCCTTATTTTTTTGCCAATGTGTCAAGGCAGCTTCCACTTTACTACTCCATTATCGAGGATACCTGTTCAAGGGCCACATAGTGAGTATTTTAGGTTTTGAATGCCAGACACAAACTCTATCTTCCCTTACCCACTTCCTTCCTCTCTCATCCTTACTCTGTTTACATTTTTCTTTCTTTGCTTCCCCCATCTTCCTTTCATCATCTCTTATTTATTCTAAAAATAATTTTAAAAAATTAAAAAAAAAATCCTTATCTCCTGAGCTGTACAAAAGAGGCTTGTGTGCCAGATTTGAGTCTGAGGAAGAGTTTGCCCATCTTTGTTAAAGATTTACTCCATTTATTCTCCCCCCTCACCCCCGTACCTGCAAGTCCACCCCACTATGCAGCCTTTGTTCTGGACCCCTGTCATGACAATAATAGCTAATCACATAACCCTTTTAAACAGTTCTCTCCCTCATCTGTTTCAATTCAGTTGTTGTTGTTGTTGTTGTTGTTACGTGCCATCCAGTCGCTTGTGACTCATAGCGACCCTAAGTACAACAGCCCTAAACTCTGCTCTGTCCTGTGCCAGTCGCACCATCTACGATACACCCATCCCAATTACCCCAGTCACTGAATCAGTCCACCCTCCTGTGCTGTCCCTTCACCCTCCCAAGCATGATGTCCCTCTCAAGGACCAGTCCCTCCTTACAACATGTCCAAAGTATGTTAGACGGAGCCTCAGAATCCTTGC
>NW_006399759.1:11822793-11823868 GCF_000299155.1 Elephantulus edwardii
TTATTATTTAAAATAATCAATATTCATCTTGATTTGCTCTCATACCTACAATTTTAGGTTCTTCGTAACTTTTTGAGTTGTTAGTTCTTTTAATTGAGATCATTTTTTCAGAAGAATTTTTTTTTTACTACTTCTTTTCTTGACTACTAGGAACAAACAAGTTTGTCCTGGAGAAGTGAAATCAGGCTGCTCCTTGGAGGCAATAATTCTGAAGCTTTGTATGACATACTTTGGGCATGTTGCAAGGAAGGATCAGTCCTTGGAGAGGAATATCATGCTTGGTAGGGCGGAGGGACAGCGCAGGAGAGGAAGATCCTTGATGAGATGGATTGACTCAGTGACGGGGATAATGGAGGTAGGTATGTCAGAGACAGTAAGCTTGGCTCAGGACAGAGCAGGGTTCAGAGCTGTTGTACATAGAGTTGCTGTGAATCGCAAGCTACTCGATGGCATATAACAACAACTTCGTTTAATTGGTATCTGTTGGAAATACATGTTCTTAATTGGGTTTTCCCCCCCTAAAATTTTAGTTTGCCTTTATTACCAAGAATATTTTCATGAATATAAATGTCTAGATGAACAGTTACTTTTTGTTCTTAATTTCAGCTTTGTTGTTCTACTGAATTCTGGTTTCTGTATCTTTGTATTCTTGCTTTTGTTAAGTGTGTCTTATTGTTGTTTCTTATTGTATTGGTTTTTCTTCCAATGACTTTTTAAAGATTTATTTCTCTCTTTTGCTTTGGTTTTTTAAAAAGATTTACTATAAACAAGTTTTGTGCAGGTGTTTCGTTTGCTTGAGTTTTTTTTTTAACATTCTTATATAATTATATGAATGCTATTTGTTGGTTTTAGAAAATTCGTGCCCTTTATTTCCTCAATTATTGCTTCTTCCTTACATCCTTTCTTCTCTTCTTCTGGGATTCAAATGAAATGTATGTTCGTTCTCTTCACTATGTCCTGTCTATTTATGCTAGTCTTTTTACATTCATGCACACATTGTTGTTGTTGTTATGTGCCGTCGAGTCGTTTGCGACTCATAGCGACCCTATGTACAGCAGCTCTAAACCCTGCTCTA
>NW_006399759.1:11824423-11845428 GCF_000299155.1 Elephantulus edwardii
ATTGAGCCTCAGTCTATATTGAAGGCTGCAGTCCTTGACCCTCTGCAGTAAGTGCATGAGGTCCTCCTCAGTTTCAGCGAGCAGGGTTGTGTCATGCACACATGCACATGCACACATAGATGTGCTTAATCTTTTTTTCCTCTCTGCTTCAGTTTGGTTATTTTTTTAAAAGCTGGCTGTATCCAATTTACTAATCCTCACTTTTGCTTTATCTAATTTACTGTTGAAGTCATCTATTGAATTCTTAATTTTTAGCTACTGTATTCTTTGTGAATAGAGTTCCGGTCTCCATCTTCTAATTAATTTTTTTAGAACACATTAGCCTTTGATATTTAAAGTCTTAGTTTGAAAAAGATAGTATTTAGGCCGCCTACCTATTTCTTACTGTTGATGCTGGTTTTTGTTTGTTTACTTGATTTCATTTCATGTCTCCTATCCATGCTCAGTAATTTTTTGATTGAGGACTGGGTATTATGAATGCCTTTGAGATTGTGGGTGAATGCTACCTTGTTATAAAAATGTTTCTTTTTACTTTTATTTGTTTCTTTTTTCTTTGTTGGCAGCAAGAGAGTAGGAAAATTGCCTTACCACCAGGAATTGATCTATTTTGAGACTGGACTTCAGGTTTTGTGAAGGCTGATCTATGTCTGATTTGTCTTCATTCTTAGGATGTAATACTTCAGAGGACCCACCAAAAAATCTAGGCTATTTCCTAAGCTTTTTGCTGCTTAATGGGCCCTGAACCTCGATGTGCTTTTCGTCTTAACACTTTGAGACTGCTCAGTCTTTGACTGACTTTACTGTTCTTTAGAAAGCAGCTTACTGCTTAGTTTCTCAGCCTGTTATGCATTATATGCAAAGCTTAGGAATAAGAAAATTCCTTGAGTAGGAAATTACAAGCAGAATAACTAAAAAAGCCATGAGAACTGCCATCCAGTTGATTTTGTCTCATACTAGAATAGCTGGTTCGATACTCTGTGTTACTTTTCTCCAGGATTTTGTTCTTCTGTGCTCTTTGTCTCATACGTAGAATACCTGGCTTGTTTCTCTGTGTTATTTTTCTCTAGGATCTTGTTCTTCTATGTTCTGGTTCCTATGGTAGCTTTGAAGTTCTACTTTTGTCTCCCCAGATCACGAGGCTGCTGTGGGTTTTGGACATGGTACCAGTGACACACGTAGCAAATACCCTGAGGGGAAAATGAGAGGGAAATGCAGGTTTACCCCGTTGCATTTCCCTCTCTTCAAGATCTTGATCCCTAAAGATCGGACTGCCTTTTTTTACTCTCTGATGACTTCTAACAGCTGTTTTCTTGCAATATATTTAGCTTTTATAGTTGTTCTCAGCAAGATGACTAACTTGACACAAGCTACTGTGTCACAGACAGAAGCAAACATCTCCAGACATTTATTTTTAAAAGTAGTTCCTAGGATGTGATCTGCTGCTTTTGAACACCCAACTCTTATCTTCTGCATCTTCTTGAGGAATCTGTGATTGAGGGCCTACAAAGTCCTTTGACATCTTCATCACAATCAAGACGAATGTATTAACCTAGGTTGGGTATGATTTTTAAAAGTATTAACTGCTAGAAATGATTTTAAGGAGGCTTGACGATGAAGTGTGTTGTGTAACACTGTCAACTGGTAGTGATTCCAATCTATCAGCTTCTCTACAGGAGGAAGATGGGTGAACTCTGCCCATAAAAATTTACAGCCTCAAAAACCTGAAGAAGAGTCAGAATTGATTTGACAGTAGTGGGGTTTTGTTTGTTTTCTTTTACATGTCTTTTCAAGTTAAGATTAATTTACCAAATACTGTAATTTTCTATCAGATCATTCTGTTTACCACAGCACTAATTTGGTCACTTAGAATGTGAAAGAACATTTATTGTCTTTTATTTTATGTTGTGAGGTAAAAACACCCTCATACACATTCGCACATGTAAATCCCTCCTCCACCCATCCCTTTCCTTCCCTTACTGGAAACTTTGAACTAAATTGACATTCTGATCTGCTGTTACATTGCAATGCATTGATAGCCAAGCTTTCTTCAAGCCCTAGTCTTCAGTGTCTTCATTTCGAATGTGATGCAGGGGTGAGGGGTGGGGCAGGTTCAAGCAGCCCCTAGGCATCCTTCCAGCTCCAATGGTCAGTCTGTCTGACATGATC
Source organism: Elephantulus edwardii (assembly GCF_000299155.1). Taxonomy (NCBI): domain Eukaryota; kingdom Metazoa; phylum Chordata; class Mammalia; order Macroscelidea; family Macroscelididae; genus Elephantulus; species Elephantulus edwardii. The sequence goes on from NW_006399759.1 coordinate 11,826,590, forward strand.
TTGAACATTCAGACTCTGCTGAGCAGAAGGCTTCCCATTTGTTGACAGAATGCTCTCTCTTAACTAAGCCATTCTTGCAGCTGTGAGTAAATATCCCAAGAGTCACAGGGTGCTAGGCAGACAAGCTGGGGCTGTGGTCCTGGACGGGCAGGTGACCTGAGCAGTGGAATTTTGGAGGGAATCACCCCAGTATGAATAACAGGATGAAAGGAAACCTCTCACACTAGCTTACCCCTTCCCACACAAACTTGCACCATTAACTATTTCAGCTTGGAATGACAAATCAAGAGATAGTTGCTTCTTAAGTTTCTTCAAAGTGTGCTCTCCTGTCTTTTCTGAAATGCTATTTCGAAACAAAAATCTGAAACCCAGATTCCACTATTATCTATAGAGTGTTTCTGGTTCTTGGGGTCAGTCTTAGTTCCTGTGCTGGTTCTGAATGCATTTGCTTCTTTCTCCTGCTCAGCTCTGTGTCCAGAGCCTGTGGTGCTGGCTGCTCTTCCCATCTTCCTTGTCAAGCTACCCTATCATGAGAATTGACCACAGCACTGATTGAGGGTAGAGAGAAACTGGGACATTTCTTTCTTGTTCTCTTTGTCTTAGTCTGAGTCCATGGCAAAAGGAATAACTTTTATGACTCTACCTCTTCACAGAAAGAATTTGGCATCTGGTCAGAGATAGGGTCTTCTGGATAATGACTAAGAATGATAGAAGAAGAATAGATGCTTTTGAGTTGTGCTGAAGACGAATATTGACTATACCATGGACTGCCAAGAGAAGAAACATGTTTATCCTGCAGAGGGTGAAACCAGGCTGTTCCTTGGAGGCAAGGATTCTGAAGCTCCATCTGACATACCTTGGCCATTTTGCAAGGAGGGACCGGTCCTTGGAGAGGGACATTATGCTTGGAAGGGTGGAAAGGCAGCACTGGAGAGGAAGACCCTGGGTGAGATAGTTTGATTCAACGACTGGGATAGATGTGTCAGAGACAATGAAATTGGCTCAAGATAGAGAAGACTCAGAGGTGTTGTACATAGCATCACTATAAGTTGCAGGCAACTCAATGGCATATAACAACAGGATAATCTAGCCCCTTGATTCAGGTAACACTGTGTGACTTTAAATTATCCTTCCAGCTTAGGCAGCAGTAACTTCTCACCATGCTCATATCTACACTGCTTTAGCAACTCATGTTAATTTCACAGCTTCTTCTATTATTCATAATACCAATAACTAGTAACCAGTAGACTCACAGTGACACCACATGAGCCCGAGTTGAACTGAGGTCCACACAGTTACCAGTAGTTTTCTTAAAAAGCAAATAGCTTTTCTTCCAGTTAGGTTTTTCTTTATAGACGGTGTCAGTGAAGTTAAGACGATAACACTAGACTAGAGTGCTTGTTGATGTAATTATGTGTCATCAAGTTGCCTGCAACTCATAGTGACCCTATGTATGATACCTTTGAACTCTGCTCTAACCTGTACCTGTCTCACAGTCTCTAACACATATCCCCATTTCACCAGTTGCTGTGTCAGTCTATCTTATGCAGGGTCTTCATCTCTTGTGCTGTTCCTCCACCCTTCCAATCATGATGTCTTTCTCCAGGGACTGTTTCGTTGAGGCCATATTCCCAAAGTATGTGAGAAGGAGTCTCAAACTCTTTGCCTCCAAGGAGCAGCCTGGTTTCATCCTTTGCAGAATAAACCTTTTGTTCTCTTGACAGTCCATGGCATATTCAACACTCTTTTCCAGCACAACAACTCAAAGCATCAATTCTTTTTCTGTAATCTTTAGTTCAAGTAACTGCAAAAATCATGGTCTGAATCAGGCATACCTTAGTCTCTAGACTCACATCATTGCTCTTTAGCACTTTTGAGAGGTCCCTGATGGCAGCCTTCCCCAGAGAAATTTATCTTTTGATTTCTTGAATGCTGGTGCCAAGAGTGTTGATTGTGGATCTGAACAAACTGAATTTGTTAACAACCTCAGTCTCTTCCTCTTCTATCTTGGTGCTGCCAATTGGTTCAGTGATGAGAATCTTTGTCTTCTTGATATTGAAATGAAATCCATTCTGAAGACTGCAGTCCTCGACCTACAGCAAGCACTTCAGGTTCTCTGTAAGCAAGTTTCTGTAAGCAAGGTTGTGTCATCTGCATAACATATGTCGTTGATAGAGCATAATCTTAATCCCTTCTGAGTGTGATTCCTTATTAAAGGGAAGAATAGATTGAAAGAAAGGTACACAAAGTGGCAAGATAGTGTGTGACACTCCATCTACAAGCCAAGGAAGGCCATGAACTTCCTGGGTCCACCAGTAAGTGTATTCCCTGAGAGGCAATGAAGAAAGAACTTGGCTCCAACAGTAGCTGAATTTGTACTTCCAGCTTCCAGAACTGGAAGAAACCAAATCTTTATTCTTCAAAGCCACCCACGTTGGGGTATTTTGTTATGGAACCCTTAGGAAATAAAAACAGTATAGTATTGTGATTTTTTTAAAAAAAATTAAGATTCTACTTCAAGCAAAGAAAAGTCCATGTTGACTCTACCTAATGATTGCTGTTGTATTGATTCTCACCCAGCAGCTCTCCATTGCATTCCCAGCCTATAAATCTTTTTGGGTTGTAACTGTCTGTCTTCCTCCCTTGGAGGAGCTGGTTGATTTGAACTACTGTCTTTTGGTTAGGAAGCTCTGATGGTTTAGTTTATAGGAAGGTTCACTGCTAAACCAGAGGGAACTCTGGTGGCTTAGTGGCAAGAAGCTGTGCTGCAGCCCTGAAGGCAAGTGGTTTAAATCCAACAGCTGTTTCATGGGAGAAAGGTGGGCAATTCTCCTCCTGTGCAATTAAGCTGCCTCTGAAAACCCACTAGAGGGTCAGCTATGGGCCAGTTCTGACTTGATGGTAAACACTAACAACAACTGCTAAACCAGAGACTCTACCTTTTCTGGTAATTCAAATCCTCCAGCTGCTTCAAGGAAGAAAAATGGGTAATCCCTTCTCATGTACTTTAAAGCCTCAGAAACTCAACGGAACATTAGCTATGAGTTAGTTCTGATTCAATAGCAAAGAGACCTTTAGGTTAGTGGAATACCACGCTTTGCAACAAACCACCAGAGCTGCTTTTACACATGGTCAGTCTTAAGGTGCAGACCCTCGTGCTCTGGAGCCACTTCCTGCTTCTCTACCCATTTTCCTGCTTGACCACACTCTTGGGCTCCTAGGCATTCTATCACCTTTTTGGAATCAGATTCAAAGAAATCATTTACTTATATTTGACTCACAATTTTAATCATGGTACAAACAATATTTTAATAGCATTAAATAATTGCCGAATCTAATAAAAACCAGTCTTAACCTTGTTGGAATCTCATTAAGAAGAGGGCTGCTCTTTTTGCTAAATTGTTGAAGATTATTTTATTTGGTTTTGTTTTGTTTTTCACTGCTCAGCAGAGCCAAGGGAGAGATAGATTCACAGAATGTGGGATGTACACACTCAAATTTCTCTAATTCACTTTCTTGAATTTGCAGATGAAGAAAAGAAAGCCCAGAGAAGAGAGGGGACTTTCCCCAGGCCTTATAAGAAACTGGCAGCATTTGATCAAAACTCAGACCTTCTTCTGTTTAATCCAGCACCTCCCTTTATATGAGCTGAGGCTGGAGAGAGATCATCAAATGATTTATAGATTTTGACTAGAAGTCTCTGGATGTTGCAAAGGATTAACATGCTTGGGTGATAACTGAAAGGTTGGAGGTTCAAGTTCATCCAAGAAAGTCCTGGTGCTTTACTTCTGAAAGGTCATAGCCATTGAAAATCCAATGGAACATAGTTCTACACTGACACACAGGGGGTGAGGTCACCCCGAGTGGCAGGAAACTTCCTGGAAGTTCTTCCCCCCTCCCCAATCTTTAGTTGAACAATTGCTCAGTAGATCAAGTGCTTTCTACCCAATAAGCCTGGAACCCTGGGCTGAGTACTATGAAAGATTGAGTCACACAGGAAAAAAATGGATCTTGTCCTGTGGAAAATTAGTCTTCAGAGTCGAGGTTCATATATGAGAAAGCAACAATAAATGATGAATTCTGGCCTCATCAGGAGCTTGCTTCTAGTGATGATACCATTCAGTAAATATTTTAAAAAATCCATTGGAGAGTAGCATCTCTACCAGTTCTGCTCAGTTCCAAAGGCAGACACTGGCCAAAGACCTCTTGTGTCCCAGGCACTGCCTGTCCTATTGTTTTTGGTGGTGTTGGTGGCAATGGTGGTGGTAGAGGACTGGTAGTGGTGGTAGTAGTGAGGTGGTAGAGGTGGTGGTGGTGGTAGAGCTGGTGGTAATAGTAATCATAATTGAGTGGTGGTGTTGACGGTAGTGAGGTGATGGTAGTAGTGGTGTGGTAGAGGGGTAGGAGTGGTGGTGGTAGAGGGGTAGGAGTGGTGGTAGAGGGGTAGGAGTGGTGGTAGAGGGGTAGGAGTGGTGGTAGAGGGGTAGGAGTGGTGGTAGTGGTGGTGGCAGAAGGGTGGTTGGGGTAGTGGTGGTGGTGGTGGTGGTAGAGGGACAGTAGTAGTGGTTGTAGTAGAGGGGCAGTGGTGGTGGTGATGATGGTGATGGTAGACAGGTAGTAGTGATGGCGGTCAGGTAGAGGGGCAGTAGTGGTGGTGGTGGTAGGGGGTAGTGGTGGTGGTGGTGGTGGTGGTAGTGGTGGTAGTAGTGGGTGATGGTGGTGATGGTGGTGGTAGAGCTGGTGGTAATAGTAATCGTAATTGAGTGGTGGTGTTGATGGCAGTGAGCTGATGATGGTAGTGGTATGGTAGAGGGGTAGTAGCAGTGGTGGTAGAGGGGTAGGATAGTGGTGGCAGTGGTGGTGGCAGTAGGGTTGTTGGAGTAATGGTGGTGGTGGTGATAGAGGGACAGTAGTGGTGGTGGTGGTAGAGGGACAGTAGGGTGGTGGTGGTAGAGGGACAGTAGTGATGGTGTTGATGGTAGTGAGGTGATGGTGGTAGTGCTGTGGTAGAGGGGTAGTAGTAGTGGTGGTAGAGGTGTAGGAGTGGTGGTAATGTTGGTGGCAGTAGGGTGGTTGGGGTAGTGGTGGTGGTGGTAGAGGGACAGTAGTGGTGGTGGTGATAGAGGGACAGTAGTGGTGGTGGTGATGATGGTAATGGTAGACAGGTAGTAGTGATGGTGGTGGGGTAGAGGGGCAGTAGTGGTGGTGGTGGTGGTGGTGATAGTGGTAGGGGGTAATGGTGGTGGTGGTAGTCAGGGGTGGTGGTGGCAGTAGGGTGGCAGGTTAACAGGGGTGGCGGTAATGAAATAGTGGTAATGGTGGTGGTAAGCGGGGTGGTAGTGATGGTAGTAGAAGGCAGTGGTGGTCTTATTTTGTTTTTGTAGTCTTTGCTATTTTTCCTGCCATTGACAAACAAGCAAGATGAAACTAGTTCAGGAAAATAGAGCAAGCAATGCTTTCTTACACACATCAATTTGACTGTTAAATTTCAGCTCTGACCCCACCTGCACTATCTGCAATCATGTCTAAGGCATGCACTGTTTGTCCACTATAATGAACACCACTTCCATCAAAATGACTCATTAGTGAGACCAGGAAGTTCACAGGCCAATGAGAAGCGAGAAAGGGAAGAATGCGCAGGCAAGAAGCTTTTTCATGACTTATCAACATATGAATGCTGACAGTTCTCTCTCCCTGTCTTGGAAACAAAACAAAACAAAACAAAACCAAAAAAACCCCCACTGCTAATACTAATAATTATGCCAGCTTTTGTGTAGCACTTTGCCGTTTATGTGCCTTTGAATTGATTATCTCATCTCATCTCATCTCATCTCATCTCATCTCATCTCATCTCATCTCATCTCATCTCAAAGTGGGAGGACAATGGAGGCTGACATCTTTGTGGAATTAGTGGCCTTTGCTTCTTTGGGAATGAAACCAGGCAAGGTGGACTGCACATCATCTATCGCCCGAGTAGGTGCTGCCATTGCTTGTATTGTTATGTCCACTACAGGACGCCACTCTGGTTGCTGTTCAAAACCTTTAGTCTCTTCAAAGGAGAAGCTGGGTAGTTCAAGCTACTTTTCCTGTCTGGAACTTCATCTCCCTTAGACAGAGAGCTTGCCCAGTGTTGGCCATCCTGCCAGATGCTACTGAGGTCTGGATTCCCATCTTTACCCCCAGTACAGTCCTTCTTCAACAGAGTTGGGCCTCACTGAAACAAAGGTGCTGACTGGACTCTGGGAACCGCCATAGTCTTGAGCTTCTTGCTGCTACGTGCCCATTCACGCAAACCCATAAGTATTATAAATAGGAGCTGCGTGTGAGAGTTAGCATTTAGCAGCCATCGCCGCTATTGTCCGCAGAAGCATGTAGGTTTCTCTGTTTCCCAGAACAAGCCTCACCTTGTTTGCCTGCTGATAGTGATAAATTAAGAATGATAATGAAGTCTTTATGGAGTCGTTCTACTCTGTAACACAAGGGGTCGCTATGAATCACAATAGACTTGGTGGTGATGGTTTTGGTTTTTGATCTTTTACACCCATTGGTAATCATTAAATCCATTATGATTCATGCTCCTCTTCGGATTGATCACTCCTTTCTACTCTTTTCCTTTCTCTTCCTCCTCTTTCCCCAACATGATGTCTGGGTCCATGGTACTTTCCAGTTCTGATGGGCTTGTGGCTCCCTGTGTTGTCCTCCTCTGACGTGCCTGCACCACTTGTCTCTGGAGAAGACTTTGTCCTCATTAAGTCTACCACAGTAGCATCCACTGCTGGTGATAATGTTTAATGCACTTTCTTCATAGAAGTAGAATCAAGTGATTAATCCTGAAGGAGCTTGGTGTGAAGATGCTCTACTCTACTCCTAGGACAGGCGGAGACGAGGAGGTGGGCCATTTTAGGTTCATCTAGACAACTCTTTCTGTCCTATTTATAATTTACTGCTATCCAAAAAATTCTAGTCCATCAACTGCTCGATAGAAGTAAGGTTAATAGTCGCACAAACTCTATGAGGTAGTTCTGCTCTGTCTTATAAGCTTGAGGAGTTGAAACTGACTCTACAACAATGGGCTTGGATGGTAGATGAAGAATTGATACTTTTTAGTTGTATTTCTGGAGAAGAATACTGAACATGATAGACAAGAAAACAAACGGTTTGTCTTGGAGAGGCTGAAACCAAGTAGCTCCTTGAAGGCAAGGATTTTGAAGCTCCATCTCACATGCTTTGGGCACATGGCCAGGAGGGACCAGTCCTTGGAGAAGGACATCATACTTGGAAGGATGGAGGGACAGCATAAGAGAGGAAGACCCTGGATGAGATAGATTGATGCAGTAACTGGGGTAATAGGGACAGGTTTGTCAGAGACAGTGAGATTGGCTAAGGATAGGGCAGAGTTCAGAGCCATTGTGCACAGGGTCACTATGAGTCACTAGCGATTCGACAGCATAAAATAATGATAACAACATGGTGAATAATGGATCCAGAGGGCACAGACAATGAAGTACTCCACTGTTAACCCAAAGGCTAGTTTGAATGCACCCAGATGTGCCTTAAAAGAAAAATCTGATGAGCTACTTCCAGAAGATCCCAGGTCGTAGCTCATATATATGGGGCTGTCCAGAGTCAGAATGGGCTTGATGGCAACAGGTTTGTTGTTGTTGTTACTATTGACCATGGTGGCTTTCGTGCCTACAGATCCTTTGAGAGCTCAGGTTGTCTTGAAAAGGCTGAAGTAAGCTACTGGGTACTGGGATTTCCTCAGCAAATCTATCAGTTTTTCTTCTACCTCAAGAAGTTTCACCTATTCTAGAGAACCAGAAGTATCTATCTGTCCATTTTGCCTTACTTTTCTATGTAATAGTTCCCCCTACTAACAACAGAAGAGCGATCGACTTCATTTTCTGGTTTGTTGGGAGCATATGTACGTCATATCCTGCTTCTTTGCTTTATGGCCTTCTTTGATGGCTTCTTCCACTTCCAGTGGGTGACACCATGATTGTGTGAGCTGACAGAAAGCTATAACACAAAGAAAAAACAAAACTCACCGTTGTTGTTGTTGTTGTTGTTATATACCAGTGAGTTATAAACCAACCCATAGCTGACCCTCCAGAAGGTTTTCAGAGGCAATAAATTGTGTGGGAATTGATAGCCCATCTGTCCTAGAGAAGCTGGTGGATTCAAACTGTGTACTTTGGCATTGGCTGTGCAGTTCCTTACCACTAAGTCACCACAGCTCAAACCCATCCCTAGATTAGTCAAATGAGACTTTGAATAAGTCATAAATTTCTACTGCATTTTATAGCATCAATGTCAGTGTGAACATAATAATTTAGATTTCCTGTCAAGCTGTGCAGGGTAGGGCAGGGTTCTAATCTGTTGTTCATAGGATCATTATGAGTCTTAGTTGACTCAATGGCACCTAACAACAAGGGTCCCCTTGCGGTCACAGCCTTGGTTGGCCAGGATTTCCCCTTTGTCTGTGGTGTTTTCCTCATTCCTCCTGCAGGAAAGCTCGCGTGCCACCTGAAAGTCTTGGAGCATTTTCTCGTTCTTAGCTTGCCTTATGTATACAATTCACTGAATACAGAAATACGTGCCAAAAATTGAGTTCGTTGACACTCTAGACAGTAAATGTATGCTTTTTCTCTTACTTTCTGAGTCTCTTTTTACATGCACTAAAACTAGGAAATCTTGAACATACATCTTCGGGTAATCTTTGTGGTTGTTGATTGCCATTGAGTCTAGCACGACTCATAGTGACCTTATGAACAAAATGAAGCCTTTCTATAACTATCGTCATTTCCCAAAATTCATAGAGGTTGCCCGAGGCATGCTGTTTAGGAAGTGGATGCCACTCCTGCGTCCAAAAGTAGCACATGTATTATAGAGTTGTTAGTTGGAGTTTTTGTTTTTTTAATATTTTGTATTGAGAAACTGTGCAAATCCCTCTTATGATATTTTTCTAGGAGGTTACATGCCAAAAATATACCAGTGGAAATGGAGGGTGTTGGAATGGGGCAGGAGTGTAGTATTAGGAAGCATGTACCTTTGCTCTCTGCTCTCTGCTCCTCTCAGCCTGGAAGACAGATACACATGATATGCAAATGATGGTTGGGTTAGAAAAAACCCCTTGCATCCCAAACCACATCATCACATAGTTACTGTATCATTAGTACAGAACATTTTTGCTTGATTTGTAAGGATCCTGTTAATCATATTTCCTCTATTTTTCTAACTAAAAGAAGCATTTGGTAGTTTGGTTGCTACCCTTCACTAACTAGATAGTGTTAGAGGCTGGCTGAGTGTGTTTTATAATTTATACTCATTATGATCTCTTAAAATAAAAATGTCGTTTGTTCTTAGTTGTCATTAAATCAACTCTAACGGTGACCTTGTGTATAGGAAATAGTTTGCCTGGTCCTGTGCCTTCTTCACAGTTGTGGGCTTGTCTGAACCCACCACAAAGAAAGTTGTTTTCCTGTCCCATGTAGTCAATTCTAACTCATAGTACTCACATAGAACATAATTAAACTACATAAGGTTTTCTATGGAGTATGGAAATTGTCAAACAGTATCATTAATATTACATCCAAGCAAGATCCTACTGAATATGATCCCAAAAAGACCTGAACATCATATCAACAGAGACATTCCAGATGTGCAGGCTGGGTTTAGAGGAGGTCATGGTACTAGGGATATTATAGCTAATGCTAGATGGGTCTTGGCTGAAAGCAGAGTACCAGAAAAAAATGTCTATGTATGTTTCATTGACTATGCAAAGGCATTTAGTCAAATGGACAAATCCACAGTCATATAGATCACGACAAACTATGGCTGCCTGTGAGAAGAATAGGCATTCCAGAACACTCGATTGTGCTTGTGCAAAACCTATACTTGGTCCAGGAGACAGTCATCAGAACAGAGAAAGGAGACACTGCATGGTTCAATATCAGGAAAGGAGTACAACAGGGATAGATCCTGTCTTCATACCTTTTGAATCTATAGGTGGAACAAGTCATCCAGGAGACTGGGCTCTATGAGGAGAAATGTGGCATCAGAATTGGAGGAAGACTCATTAACAACCTACATTACGTAGATGACATAACCTTGCTTGCTTGCTGAAACTAAGGAGGACCTGAGGGATTTGCTGGACTGCAGCCTTCAATATGGATTGATGCTCAACATCAAGAAAACAAAGATTCTCACCACTGGGCTGATTGTCAGTATCATGATAGACAGTGAAGAGATTGAGATTGCTAACAACTTTAGTTTGATTGGCTCCACAATCAACACTCTTGGTACCAGCATCAAGGAAATAAAAAAGATTAATTGCATCTGGAAAGTTTGCTGTCAGGGACCTCTCTAGAGTACTGAAGAGCAACGATGTCAATCTGGAGACTAAGGTACACCTGATCCAGGCCATGGTCTTTGCAATTACTTGTTATGCATCAGAAAGTTTGACAATGACTAGGGATCATAGAAGGAGAACTGATGCTTTTGAGTTGTGGTGCTGGAAAAGAGTTTTGAATATACCAAGGACTGCTAGAAGAACATACAGGTTTGTTTTGTTGTTGTTGCCACTGAGTTGAGTATGAATCATAGCGACCTTATGAACAAAAGATCTGAACCTAGTCTTGTCCTGCACCATCCTCACAACAATCACCTTGTCAATCCACCTGATTGGCAGCCTTCCTCTCCTTTGTCAACCCTCTACCTTATTTATTGAGCGCTGGACAATGACTAGGGATGATAGAAGAAGAAGTGATCCCTTTGAGCTGTGGTGCTAAGAGAACAAACAGACTCATCCTTGAGAGGATGAAACGAGGCTGCTCCTTGGAGGCAAGGATTCTGAAGGAGGGACCAGTCCTTGGAGAGGGATACGATGCATGGGAGTGTGGAGGGACAGAGCAGAAGAGGAAGACCCTCGATGAGACAGATTGATTCAGTGACTGGGGTAATGAGGGCAGGTGTGTCAGAGACAGTGAGATTGGCACAGGATAGAGCAGGGTTTAGGAATACCGTAAGAATGTCTATTTGTGCCTTATTGACTATGCAAAGGTTTGTCTTCTGAAGCTCTGCCTGACATGCTTTGGGCATGCTGCAAAGGAGGGGCCAGCTCTTGGAGAGGGACACCATGCTAGGAAGGGTGGCGGGACAGCACAAGAGAGGAAGACCCTGAATGAGATGGATTGATTCAGTGACGGGGATAATGAAGAGGGGGCAAGATAATTGTCTCAGAGACAATGAGATTGGATCAGGATAGAGCAGGGTTCAGAGCTGTTGCACATACGGTTGCTGTGAATCGCAAGTGACTCGATGACAACAACAGCAGCACAGGGTAATTAGGTTGTAATTTTTACAGGAACAAATCGCCAGAGGTTCCCCTCACCCCAGAGCATCTAGTGGGTTTGAATCACTGACCTTCAGTTAGCATCTGAGAGCTTATCCATTGTGCTACCAGGGGTCCAAGTACTGATGAATAGTTGGCAATCAATATCATGGCTTTGTAAGAATCAGTTATCTTGGGAGACTAGAGGGCTTGTGCTCTATTTTTCAGGATATAACCACACATTTATTAATACTCCCTTTGCCCGCCCCTTAAAACAAAACAAAACAAAAACTCAGAAAGCTAAAGCAGGATTCACATATCTTACTACATACAAAAATCAACTCAAGATGGATCAGAAACCTAGGGGTAAAACCTCAAACCATGAAGATTGTTAAGAGACAAAATGGGGCCAAACTTTGAATGCTTAGCCTATTGTATTAAAGAGGCTGGCAAACAGAACCAGAAACGGGTTAACTAGGAGATGATGAGTGGGACTTCCTAAAGATCAAGTCCCACTGTGCATCAAAAACTTTTTCCAACAGGGTGAAATGAAACCCAACTGATAGGGAACAAATATTTGGCAATACCAGCTCAGACAACAGTCTCATAACACAAGTTTACAGAATCCTACAGGACCTCCACAAAAGAAGACTGATAATCAAATTACAAAATAGACAAAAGGCATGGAAAGACTTTACATGGAGGAAGATGTTTGGATGGCCAACAGACACATGAAGAAGTGCTCAAAAAATGGCAGTAAGAGAGATGCCAGTCAAAACTACAATGAGATACCATCTCACCCCTGTAGCAGTGGCAAATTTTAACAGAATAACAAGCAATCAAATGTTGGTGAGGATGTGGGGAGATAGGAATTTTCATACACTGTTGGTGGGACTGTAAAATGGTGCAACTACTCTGGAAGTCAGTTGGGTGTTTGATCAAAAAACTGAACATGGAAATTCCCAGTTAATTCCACTGATAGAAATATGCCCTGAGAATATTAGAACTGAGGCACAGATAGAGATTTGTGCACCAAGTTCATAGTAGCTTTATTCACCATCACAAGAACATGGGAACAGTTCAAATGTCCCACCATCACTGAATGGCTTGAGAAATTATAGTACATTCACATGATGGAATACTATGCAGCACTCAGCAGCAGTAAATTAGAAAAATACTATATAACATGAGAGGGGCTGGAGAGCAGTATGCTGACTTAACTAACTCAGCCTCACAAGGACAAACACTGCAGAAAACCATTTTGTAAAAATAGAAGTATTATTTGTAAGATGTGTACCAAAGTCCAAAGAGGAAAGGGAGGGAGGGGGGATTGAGGGTGAGGAGGGGGCGAAATCTTGAGGGTCATAGCTTAATGGGCAGAGCTAGGGGTGTGTGTGAAAGAATTAGGAAAGATCCAATGGGGACCTGAAAAGGTAAGATAAAGATGGACATAGATCAATGGTGATTGATTTTGTGAAACACAAAATCTGGGAATGATAGTATGAAACACAGTGTGAATGAAACACAACGTATATACATAATGACTTTTGTATGTAAACAAATGTAAAACCAAATAAACAAAACAACAAAGAACGTCTGTATGGTTTCAAAACTGGGAAAGGAGGGCAGAGTGTGAGTGCCACTAAAGCACATTTCAATTTCACGCAAGCTTGCTGAAGACAGAGTGCAGTCTATCTTGGAGACAGAGTGTGGTCAGGCCTGTTGAGCATTTCTTGGAGGGATCACAGGATTGGAAGATGTAAGGCCTCGGGTGAGATCAGATCTCACCTCCTGGAAGAGGTCTTTATTCACTGCTCTCTCCTGGTGTTCACATCATTGCTTTGTCTTTAGGTCCCCAGCCCTTCCTCTTGTGTTTTGCCTACACTGGTCTCCCCCAACACACGTCTCCCTCAAGTTTTAGAGCCTTGCTCTGGTCTTTCCCTCCTGGTGCTCCCTCTAGCCTCTGAATCCTCCAGCATTCTTTCAGCTCCAGCCTCTCTCCTGATGTGACTCACCTTCGCTGCCCGAATAGAGTGCTCCCTCTCCCTGATCTCCTGCTTCATCCTCTTCTGAATTGCCGGTGTTAACAAACATCAGCCTACATTCTGCTTTGCCACCACCCTTTGCCTTAACTTCTGTTACTCTCTGGCTTTCCTGAGAGGTAGGATGGGAGATTCCTCTCTTCTCTGCTCTCATGTTGTCTAGCTTGGGTCTTAGCCAATCATCATGATCAATAACTGACAACTGAGTGATTGATTACCTCTCTCTTTTCCTCCATAAATGAAAACTCAGCTGACATTAGTTTCTATCTGAATCACCTTCATCATTCAGATATGATGAGTCTGAACCTGAGCGAAACCTTGCTAGATTCTCCTGTAGCTTGGTGTGTGCTGCCCACTGTCTCTCTGAGACAGGGTCTCTGTGGCTGAAAGAAGAGGCTGAGTCAGCATCCAAAGCAGTTACTGTTTAGATTGTCTTAGCTTCTGGAATGAGTTTCTTGCAAAATCTTTTCTTTTCACCCATGTTTTCTGGAAGAAGTAGGAAGAGAATGTGCTTGTGTCTTGAAAGTAGGACAATGGATCTTCTTAGCTAGTGGGCCCAGGGAAAATTGTCTAGTATGCTGTTGCTGTTGCTATTGTTGTTAGGTGCCATCGAGTTGCCTGCAGCTCATAGCGACCCTATGTACAATAGGTCTGAAGCCTGCCCTGTCCTGAGCCAGTTTAATTTGATACAGCTACCCCCATTGCCCTAGTTACTGTATCAATCCACCTCATTCGGGGTCTTCCTCTCCTGCACTGTCCCTCCACCCTTCCAAGCATGATGTCCTTCTGCAAGGACTGGTCCCTCCTGGCCACATGCCCAGAGTATGTGAAATGGAGCTTCAAAATCTTAGCCTTCAAACAGAAACTTGATTCCAGTCTCTCAAAGACAGACCTATTTGTTCTCTTGGCAGTCCATGTTCTGTTCAATATTCTTTTCCAGCACCGCAACTCAAAAGCATCAGTTCTTCTGTCATCCTTTGTCCAGCCCTCTAATGCATCACAAGTAATTGTGAAGACCATGGCCTGGATCAGGCATACCTTAGTCTCTAGAATGACATTGTTGCTTCTCAGTACTCTGGAAAGGTCCATGACAGCAGATTTTACCTAATTCAATTTAACTTTTGGTTTCCTGACTGCTTTGCAAAGCAAATCTCTTCCATTTGAAAAACCATGATGGTTGTGCTTATGTGAATGGTTGAAACTGGCTGGGACTTTTTTTACCATCTTTCTTCTGGTGTGCAGCTGAGCCGGGACATATGAAGCTTCCTTTCTTTGTCTCATAGCTCAGAGGTGCCATGGCAGTCTGCATCGCTGGTTGATAATGGTTATGTTGTAACAGCGTTTCTGCTGCAATGGTAATCTCTTGACAAGCAATCTCTTGACAAGCAAGCTGCTTGATAGGAACATGTTTTCCCATCTTGGGGGGCAGCCTCCTTGCCGTCCTGAAGCTGGCAGCCTGCCCAACTCTCTTTTCTCGTGCTCATCTGTCACAGGGATATGATTGGTTTTGTATATCTGTATGTAAACACGTTGAAACAAACCCACGACTGACTGGAGAAAAAAGAGGCTCAGTCCAAATAGGCTTTCTATGTGGCCAAATGAATGAGCATCTTGAGGATTTGTCTTTTCCCCTTCTTATGCTGTTTCACAGGATTGGCATGTTGCTTCGGCACCTGGGAGGCACAAGTATAGAGAAGAGCTTCAAAAGCTTCAAAGATCTCTGCAGGTGGTCCACCCAGGCCTTGAAATGTCACCCCTATTCTGGAAGTCCCTAATTTGCATCTCTAGGAAGACCTGGGATCAGAGCTCCAGTCTCCTGATCCAATTGCCTGCTTGACGAATCCTTGTGGGTGTCACACAAGCATCTTAAACTTGATATGTCTCAAGTAGAGGCCTTGGAGTTCTCTAAAATTTTTCCTTCTCTATTCTTTTAATGTCATTGAATGGTACCATCATTTCCCTCATTGCACAAGCTGGAACTTATGAACCATTTACAATTCTTTATTACATCTCCTTCTATCCTGTAAACAACTCATCAGCTAGTCCTGTTGCTTCTCCTTGCAAAATGGAATTCAAATCCCTTCGTTTCTCTCCATCTTGATTGCCTCGCTTTCCGCAAGACACAGGCATCCTTGCAAGACTGTGACAAGAGCCTCCCAAAGAGTTTCTCGTGCTTCTTTCCCTTCCTCCTATTCATTCTCTGGGATGTACGCAAGTGGGAGGATATTTTGCCCCCTAAAATTTAAGTTGGCTCCAGGCAGGCTGTTTTCTAAAACTTTTCATTAACTTTCTATTGAGCTTAGACTGAAATCGGAACTCTGTGCTCTACAAGACCCTTCCTGATGTTTCAGACCCTTCCTGATGTTTCTCACCATCTCTACGCCCTGTCTCATGACACTCTTATGACAACACTCCAGCCACATGGGTTTCCCCTGTTCCTTGACCACATGGATTCTCCAGCTCTGAGCTCTCCTGCTCATATCTTTTCTCTGACTTGAACAACATCCTCCATCTGGCCATTCAGATGGCTCCTTTTTGGTGTCTCAAAGAGTTACCTTTCTAGTAAGAGCTTTCCTTACTCCTTCCAGAAGTATAATTTCTGCTTACTTTTAGTTTTATTCAAAGGACATGATATTTCAAATTTGTTCAGTTGTCTACATGTTCATTTCTAACTCAAGAGTATATAACAACAATGGGTATTCATTTGTTGGAATTGACTAGATGGCAAAGCAGTTTGATTTTGTTTTTAAATTGAATACCAAATGATCAAGCTCAGTGAGATGTAAAAAATTGCTATTAAATGACTCTTACTGATCATTTTTTTTAAATTTAATAAAATTGTCTAGAGCCAATAAGTACCTGGTGGGCGGGCCTCTGTATTTAAAAGTTGACTGGGCCTCTACTAAGTTTTCCACTTTGGAGGCTCATGTGTGAAGTGGTTGGATTCTGAAAGGTGAGTTCTCTCTGACAGGATGTAGAGGTGATGAGAAACATCATCTTGTTTTGGTTGAGGGTTGGGTGTGGATTGTTTTTGGTTGTTTTTATTTCGTTCACAACTGTGTGTGAGCTGATTTATTGGATTTGGCCAACAATGAGCTGTGGACTGGAAGCCTCTTGTTTAGAACCTGGTGGGTGGGTGGTTGTGTATTTAAAAGTCTGTTGGGCCCGAGGTCCTGGTATTAATTATGCCTGGAATGAACATTATTCTAAGTGCTATAGCAGAGATCTATCAATTTGCTGGACTGAGGTAACTTGGGGTTGCTGTGATGCTGAACACTGTGCCACTTGCTGTGTTAAATGCCATAACGGTTACCCATGGTGGACAGTGTTTGGTGGAGCTCCCAGTTTAAGAAAGGTTTGGAAGCAGAAGTGGCATCCACTTCCTAAACAACATGCCTCTGGAAACTCTATGAACTTAGAGAAACGACAATGGTTATAGAACAAGGTTCAGGTCTTTTGTTAATAGGGCCACTATCAGTTGTGCTCAATTTGACAGCACTTAACAACAATAACAACAACAGCAACTTGTTCATTATCCATCTCTTTCCCTGGAATGAAAGCTTATGAGGGCAGTGCCGTGTTGGTCTTGTTTACCATGGTATGCCCAGGCCTGCACAATGCAATATGCAGAATAGTCAGCACACAGTGTAGCACATATTTGTTGAAGCAACACTGAAGACAGGCCAGATCAAGGCATGTGAAGGCCTTGTGGTGATGGTGGTGGTGGACTCTGGAATTGGAACCAACTCATAACTGACCCTCTACTGGGTTTTCAGAGGCAGTAAATCACACGGGAGGAGATTGCCAGTCTTTCTACTGTGGAGCAACTAGTGGATTGGAACCGCATGCCATTGGAATGGCAGCACAGCTACTTACCAGTCAGCCACCAGAGCTCCCTTGTGAAGGTCTTGTTGTAGTTGTTAGGTGCTGCCAAGTTGGGTATAACTCATAGCAATGCTATGAACAACAGACCTGAACCCTGTCCTTTCCTGTGCCATCCTCATTGCTTCTGACACACTTGAGCCTATTGCTGCAGTCACCATGTCAATCCATCTCCTTGGGGGTGGTGGTGGTGGGGTGTCTTTCTGTATTCTTCTGACCCACAAGCAAGATGTCCCTTTGCAAAGAATAGCCTCTGCTAGTGACTTGTCCAAAGTATGAGACAAAGCTTTGTCATCCTTGCCTCCAAGGAGTTCCGCTGTCCCCTCTTAGATTGTCAGATAGATCCACATTGTCTAAGTAGGAAATGTTATTTGAAAGAACTTCATACATTATTGCCCCTCTCTTCATGCAAGACTCAGCTGTGTCAGTGATGGTGTAATGCACGGTTCCATAAAATTGGTCTCTGGCACTCTGTGATTCGTCTGGAGCATTTCTGTCATTTCCTCGGTTCTTTCTAGTGTCTCTGCAGTAGCAAACTGCTTGATAATCAGTATTTGGCAGTATTTGTTTTGTTGTGTTTTCAAAATCTTCTCTTAAATTATATAAATAGCCTACTAATGACTGGTAGAGAGGTGCGCATGTCTTTAAACTTAATTCTGAATCTTGGAGAGAGAGCTTGACTTGTCCAATGAGAATGCAAAAATACTATCCCACACAACCAGCATAAACACGTTTTCTAGTGTCTGCATTTCCATGGTGATGATCTTTAGCTTCTCTCTTGGAATCACTGTTTAAAAAATAGTTTTTTTATTCAATTGATCTTTGCTCAATCATTCATAAACATTTTGATTTGTATCATTAATTACAATTGGCTAATGCAATTAATTACAATGTCTCTTCAAATTCTCATTGTACTATGCCTTTCCCTTCACCCATCCTAATTATTAATCTTTGCTCCCCTCTCCCTTTCTTCTTGTCCTTGTTAACCCTCCAAGATTGATTCTATCTGCATTTAAACTTTTCCTTAGCTTATTGTTTTCTTTGTCAGTCAAGCAATCATGCATATTTTGTTCTGTATGGCTAATTAAGATACTTACAACGTCTATACATTCATTCCACGTTGTCCTTCCCTTCACTTATTCCAAGAGAGTATCCATTGTGTATCCACTTATTTTGGGTGCCTGGTCTTTAGTAAAAAAATTATGGCATGTAGAATCTGGGATTATACGCATTGCTACAGCATGTGCATCAGAAAGACATTTAGGTGTTCGATCATTGTGTAAATATGTTTTATGAACTGAGGGTTTGTTACTCAAGTTGGCAAAATATAAAGAGCAACTGTTATTTTGCAGGCCGTAGAGTCAGAACCAGTTCATAGATGACCCTCCAGCTGATTTTCAGAGGCAGTGACTTGCTTAGGAGGAGATTGCCTATCCTTCTCCTGCGGAGCAGTTGGTGGATTTGAACTGCACCCCTTTGAGATTGCAGTACAGCTTCTTATCACTGGGCCACCAGAACGAAACTAAAGAGTAGGGGGCTGGTGGTGGAGGTGATGGGGTGGTAGTGGGGTGGTGGGGGTGGTG
>NW_006399759.1:11845784-11858495 GCF_000299155.1 Elephantulus edwardii
ACTGATTCTGAACAACTACCTACTGTCCTGTGTTTTACAGGACTGATTAAGTGAATGCACAGCATCTGGCACAAAATGGCATATTTATTTTATTCTCAGGTTTTCTCTGACATGCCATTATAATGCCCTAACATATGGGCAGTATTTTTAAATCTGATCTCTGCACTTAGAAATTTTGTAGATTTTTGTGTTGCTGCTCTCCTGCCTGGTACTGTGGATAAGCAGAAGAGGATGTACAAGACCTTTATTTAAAAATGCATCAGAGATCTAGTATCTTCTAATCTAATCCACTTTTGCCCCCAAATTAGTCTTGCTGGACGCAATCATATATTGAGTTATTATAGGTCTTGCTGAGAGCTCTGGTGGTTTAGCAGTAAGGAGTTGTGTGGCCAGTCCAAAGATCCATAGTTCAAATCCACTGGCGGCTCCACAGAAGAAAGATGGGAAATCTCTTTGCATGCAATTTACTGTCTCTGAAAACCCAGGATGGACAACTATGAGTCAGTTCTGTGTGGTACATACAGACAACAATAGCTCTTGCTACATTCTTGACTCAACAGCCCATCTCTTGTTTATTAGAAAGAAATAGTCTACTCTTGAGACCTGCTAAGACAAGGCGTTTGAGTAACTAGAGAGAGGACTGGAAGAGACAGGTGTCAGAGGAGGCGTAGAAGTGGCAAAGATGCACAGTTTAAACAATCTTGTGCCTGGGTGTCCTCAAGACCCTGCATGCACCTTATTTCCGGTTCATTCTCACGTGCTGACTGTAGTTGCTGTGCATCCTCTAGTCAAAATCCGATTTATGGCTGACCATCCAGTGGGTTTTCAGAGGTAGTAAATTGCATTGGAGGTGATTGCCCATTTTTCTTCTACAGAGTAGCTGGTGGATTTGAACTGTGTGTCTTTGGGTTGGCAGTGCAACCTTACCACCAAGCCACCAGCTGGAATCAATTTCACTTAGTTCCCTGCCCTGCCAGTCCTCTTCCATTGTGAGCATTGCTTTTCCTTGTGTCTCTCCTGCTTGGCATTTCTGAGGCTTTATTATTGAATAACTGATGCCCTTATTTTGTTGATTCCTTAAGTATGTGATTATCTTGCTTTTTGGGTTACCTGTCCCTGACCAAAGACCTGCAAAAGAAGACTAGTAAGACCTGTTCAGACTACCACAGAGTTAAGATACATCATGATAAGAAAGTGCCGTGTGGCTCACATGTGCATCAGGCAGTGACATCATTGTTAGGGGTTAATACTGGGAGAAACACATATTGGTGGGAGTGGGGAGAGGCTACTCTGCTGGATTGAAACCCAAATAGCAACTCTATTTATGTGGTTAAAGGAGATGGGTGAATTAGAGAGCTATTTCCAGCCCAATCTTCATGACGATGGGTTAATTTTGTAATGTGTATTTCCTTATACATCCTTATTTGTTTTGAGTGCAAAGAAGCATGAAAATAATCTTGCTTCTCAGTTGTCATGCAAAAATTAGCCTCAATTTTTCTGTTAAAGATAAATGAATTTGGGTGAAAACAGCTAGCACTCTGATACATAAAGAAGCCCTCTGTCCATGTGAATAGTCTTGAGACTTAATGCTAACTTTGTTGGGAGTTCTGGTGTTGTAGCAATTCATACTGCTAACCCAAAGGAAACATGTCTGCAGAGGTTCTAATCCACCAGTGAATCCTCAGGACAATGGTACTTTCCTTCCCCTACAATCGACAGCCTTGGAAATTCAAAGGAAGGGTCATTGTGAGTGGGAATTAACTTAAGAGCAAAGAGATTTTGTCATCACTGTTTTTGACAGCTTCACATTCTTTGTGAAACAGGGAAAGCATCAACCAGCTTTGCTTTTTTATTATATAAAACCAGAATTATTTGGAGTAACCAAAAAAGCCAAAACAATACAACTATCCAACCACGGACAAATGGGTAGAGAAAATGTGGTATAAGTCAGAATCAGAGCAATGGCAGTGGATTTGTTCTTTTGATAAATAGCCACACCGTGGCATGTTACTGGGCAGTCAGAAATGAGGTACTGATGCATTCTACAACCCAAATGAGCCTTAGAAACATCTTCCTACGTGAAAGAAGCCAGACACAAAAGAGATAACATACTGCATGATTCCATTGATGTGAAATGCTCAGAATAGGCAAAATTGCAGACATTGAAAGTGGATTAGTGGTTTCCAGGGGCTGATGGTGGGGCTGGGAAGAGTGGATTTTTTTTCTTTTTTTGAGATTGTGCTACTTTCCAAAAGTTTAGCAGTTTGATTTCAGCAGGTCTGCAGGGGAAAGATGGACAGTGTCTTGTCATAAAGATTTATAACCTCAGAAATTCAGTGGAAGGTAGCTAAGAGTCACACCTGACCATATTGTGGTGTTGTTTCCCGCCCCTCCATCCCCACAAAGAGTTGATAGTAGGCAGCTCCCAACCCAAAGGCATGTGTTCAAATCCACCGGCTACTCTAAGAACGATGAACAATCCAACATTTACTGCCTCTGAAAATCCACTGGAGGGCCAGCTCTGAGTTGATTCTGACTCAACGGTACACAACAGCAGAAGCCGCAGTTGATAGTGATGATAGACACACAACTTTGTGAATAGACTAAAAGTCACTGACTGGTACATACTCAATGGGAAATTGTATCTTCATACAGCTGTTAAAGTAAGTGAATAAAATTATTGTTAAGGGCCCTCTTGGGCCACTGATGGTAGCATAACTGAAGAGGTCAATCAGTAACTTTGGATCAAATGCCAAAGATGGCTGGATCTGTATAAAAAGAGCTTTCCCTCCCTCTATTTCCTTTTTGCCTTTCTTCCCTCACCAATCAGATATTTTCTCAGTATTCTTTTCAGCCACAGACCCTGAGCTGCAGATGAACGAGCCAGGACTTTGGTCCCTAAGGAGCTCCAATTTTCGTGGCGTGATGGGATGGAAATATTGCCATTATTGTTACCTACATACCCTGTTCACAGCAGAACAGAACCCTATCGTGTCCTGCGCCATCCACACAATCTCTCCCGTGCTTAATCTGGTTGAGACATGTGTGAATGGATGACCACAACCGAGACAGAATGCAGCTGTCTGGACAGTATAAAGTATTGTGGAGTCTCTGGGTGAGGGAGAATCACTCAGTGCAGAAGCAGATTTTAGGCCCATTTAGTGTTATTTTATTTCTCCATTTCTATATGAACCCAATAGACAGTTGCTGTGTTTGGTGTTGAGCACACAGAGATAAAACATGGGGTGGGGAGCTCTGGTGACAGTGCTAACGAGTAGTGCTCTTAACTCAAAGGCAGGCGGGTTAGAATCCACCCCCTGCTCCAGCAAGAGAATGATGAACAATTTCCTTCTGTGGGATTTACAGCCTCAGAAATATCGCTGGGGGTCAGCTGTGAGATAGTTCTGACTCGATGGAACATAACAGCAAAAAAGGCCTGAATAATGACTCAGCAGAGTAGAGGACAAGTAAACCTGTGAGGGGCAGCCCACAAGATACTGGGCTTGACCAAAGAGCTCACAGAGGCCTGTGCTTTACCCAGGCCTGGTTTTGAGCTCAGCATTCAGCCTTCCTGCACTTTTCCTCTTCCACGCCTCCTCTGGCTGGTGAACTCTTGGCTGGGAGTGACTTTGAGGCAGGAGAGGCTCCCGGTGCTGTGGCATTTTCCATTTGGCACAGGTGAGAGGCCTCTGCTCCCCAAAGCTGACCAGACACTGCCTTTCCTTGAGGGAAGGGAAAAGGGAAAGCTACTGCAGGTCCTGCCTTAGTCAGCACTGCAGGGAAGGTTCCAAGCCGGATGGAGGCACCAGGGGCAGTGCTAGACATTAGCCACTAGAGGGCGTGCCTCATCATTCTCAGACGCAAGCACTCGGGTTCCCAGGTCAGCACAAACTGGACTGGGCCCGAAGCCAGCTTTGAGGATTCCTGAGAAACTCACTTGGCCTTTACCTTTTTTCCATGTAAAGATTTCCCAGAAGCAGACGCATCCAAAAATCCTTAGCATTGCTTGGCAGGAATTTGCAGAGCCCTTTCTTGTAGGCCTGGGATCCCGGGATGCAGTCTCAGGCTCCTGCAAACTCTGGGGTGGCCTCACCAGGGATTCCAGTAGCCCACAGAAGCTGCTCAGCTCTCCTGACACTGGTGACCCTGGAGGAGAAGTAGGCCTGCGCATGGCTTCCCTGGGGGCAGCTGGTCTGGCTTTCAGAGCTGGGAAGAGCAGGCCGCTGTGTTCTGGGCAGTGGTTCAGCTCTGCGTTACCCTGGGAAAGCAGTTTAGAGCTTAATGGAAGAGCTTGGAGAGCAGGGCTCAGGAATGAGGTGTGGCTGGCTGGCAGGACATGTAGCTGGTGTTCCAGAGAGCTGCAAGCCGGGGAAGCTGGCTCCAAATAGCCCAAACAGGGCACTGATGGGCAAGATGAGGAGCCGAAGAGAGCGTAGCTTTTTAATTTGGCAAAAATGGCTTTGCTGGGGCTGTTTTAGCGCGCTGCTTACATTAAGGGCTACAGAAGATTATTTATAGATGCCATTAATTCCAACTAGGAGAGTTTTCTGGTTTGGTTCAGGAGAGGCTCCTACTGGTTTGGGTTGTGTGGATTTCCTGAGGATGCCTGGCAGATGGCTGCCACATGTGGAGGTGGCGCTGGGACTGAGCAGTGCTGGGAGAAGAAACCCTGGCCTCAGACCTTTGTGCACTGCCGTTAGATTCTTGGACTCCACCAGACATTCTCCATCCTAGCCCAAATCCTACACCTGACTAAGGGTGTAGGAGGCCTGGTGTCCATGTTCTTCCTCCAAGATTGACTTCTGGGACCAGCCTCCCCTAGAAGCCGCTGACATACTGGTAGCAGGGCTACGGGAGAGTGTCCGCAGGCCTGTGTGTCTATTCCAGCACCCCGCAGAAGCTGCAGAAAGATGGGGAACCATCCATAACCATCTGTGATAGGAACAGGTCAGAGTGGGCCTGCTGTCTCTCCTGTCACTGCCCGTGGTAAAATGCTGGTAATTACCATGGTTACCTGAGGCTCATGGCTCCAACAGTCAAAGGCAAAGCAGAGAAAAGATGTCTTCTCCCTGTTCTCAGCGAGTGATTCCTTGTCAACCTCCTCAACCAGATTCTTCTGGCACATGTAAGAGCCTGGACCAGAGACCTTGTTCAGCCAGGATTCTGCAGATCTGTGCACCACCAGTCACCAAACCCTGAGGCCTCCCTGGAGCCTTGATCTGAACACATTCTGTGTGTAGGGGGCAGAGGTGAAACCAGCTTTCCCTTGGTTTGCTCACGGTTTTCTCACATAGGGAAGGAGGAAGAGATGCTGGACCAGTCAACAGAAAGCTGAGAATGAGAGAAAGGATGCAGCTGGGGAACTAGGTGGCAAATTGAGCAGAAGCTCTTTCTTTTTGGTATAAAATGTTATCTTCTTTAGTTTGCATACTTTAATTTCAGAACAAAATAAGCAAAGAACACTCACAATACACAGCATCAAACTTTTTTCTTGAGGAAGGGGATGAGGCCAGAGGCCCTTGCACAGAGGAGGGGAAGGAAGAACACTAGTGATCAGCAGATGGAGCCAGGTGGGAAAGGGTGAGCCGAGGCTGCTGTGGGAGCCACAGGGATGCTGTACAGGGCACGGGGGTTAGATAGGGTGTGTTACAGTAGAAACTTTAAACCGACTTCTTCCATGCAAGAAATGTATCCTTATCACCCTCACGTGGGGAGGATCTCAACATGAACAGCAGCACTGGGTTCCTCAGCTGTCACCTCCTCTTCATCAGTGTCTAAGTTTAGCTTGATCTTGCAGTAGATGTAGTTGGAGTGAGTCTGGGGACCCTCAAGGAAGAGGCCAGAAGAGAGCAGTGTCGCTTCTAACAGCAGTGCCGTCAGGTCCTTAGCAGCTTTACTGTTCTTGTCTGCCTCAGCCTTCTGCCTCAGTGTCTCAACAATCAGATGATTGGGGTTGATCTTCAGGTGCTTTTTGGCCGTCGTGTACGTAGCGTTGTCCCGGTGCAGCTGTGCTCTCATGATCTGCTCCGCATTGGCTATGCAGCCATATAAAGAGACAAGCCTATTGGGGATTGTCACCATCTCAACCTTCTTATCCCAAATTTCCTTCATGAGCTCACAGAGGTTCTCAAACTTGGCCTTGCTCTCCTCCATTTTCATTTTCTCTTCTTTATCCTCAGGTAGTTCTAGAACCTCCTTGGTGACGAGAACCAGTCTCTTAAACCCCTTGAGCTGCTGCACACAGTACTCATTGATAGGTTTGGTCATATATACAAACTCAAAGCCCAGCTTGGGCACTCGTGCCACAAAAACAGAGTTGGCAGTCTACTCTTTGCTCTCACCAGTGATATAATAGATGGCCTTCTGGGTCTCATTCATATGAGTCATGCATTCTGAAAAAGAAGTCATCTCCAGAGTGGGACATTTCATAGCGAAGTAGCTCAGAAAGGTGATGCTGGTTAGTAGAATGTGGATTCCAAGCCTTGTAGTTCTCCTGGTTTTCTGCCAGCTCATAGAAGAGCTCAAGGCACTTTTTAATACTGTTTTTGTGGATGATTGTCAAGATTTTGCTCTGTTCCAAGCATTTATTAAGAAGTGTTGATGGGCAGATCCTCAGAATCAACCACATCAAGGATGAAGTTCAGATACTCTGGTATCAACTCATCCTGTCCATGCTGAATACATGGTGAACATAAAGTTTAATCTTCTGCTTCTTGTTCTTAAAGAGATCAAAAGGAGCCCAGCAAGGGATAAACAGTAATGCTCTGAATCCCAGCTGACTGCCAAGTGGTCTTCCCAATCATTAGTAAGGCTCTTGTAGAACTCTCCGTATTCCTCCTGTGTGATGCCATCAGAATTTCTGTTCAATTCCTCCTGACCAATATATTTCTTCTTAACTGTAATAGTTTTCATTTTCTTGCATTAACCACCATCATCCTCCTCATCTGAAGCCACATCTTGAATCTTGCGCTTCTCTCTTCACCAACTTTCTCTTCTTCAGCCTCATCACTAACATTCTCCTCTCGTTCTTTCTCCAAGTAAAGGGTGATGTGGTACCTACCCTATGAACTGTGAGTGCTTCTTCACTAATTCTTCAAATTTTATCTCCTCTAAGTACTCTGTCTGGTCTCCTTTTTAAAAAAATATTTTATGTTGCTTTATATAAAAAGTTTATATACATTGTGTTTCATACTATCCTTCATTCACTGTGTGTCATAAAATCATTCCCATTCATTATGTTTGTAAAATTAATCACCACTGAGCTAATGCCCACCATTACTCTGTCTTTCCTGATCCCTACCAGACCTTTCCCATTTCCTTTGCTCCTTCTCCCTCCACCCACTAAATTGTGTTACCCTATGATTCCCCCCCCTCCCCCGCCCATCTTCATCACTCTGCTCCCACCCCTGCCCCTCTTGGATCTTCATACACATTTTACTAATTCTCCTTCTATTTTTACAATTATTGCCTAATGCAGTATTTGTCCTTATGAGACTGAGTTCATTTACTCATCATAATTATCTCCAGTTTATCCCAAGTTACGTAGTAATTTTAAAAATCATTGCTTCTGAGTGTTGTATTTCATCATGTCAAAGTACCAAAATGTATTAATTCATTTGAATATATGGGTGGGCATATGGGCTGTTTCTATGTTCTTGGGATGGTGAATAACGCTGCTATGAACACTGATGCACAAACCTCTGTTTGTGTCTCAGTTCTAATTTCCTTGAGGTGTATTCCTAGCAATAGAACAGCTGGATCATATGGAATTTCTGTGTTCAGCTCTTTGAGCAAATGCCAAACTGACTTCCAGAGTGGTTGTACCATTTTACACTCCTGTCAACAATGTAGGAGAGTGCCTATCTTTCCGCATCGTCTCCAACATTATTGAAGCAGTTAAACTTTGCCAATACTGCTGGGATGAACTTCATTTCTATCTCTGAGTCCATATTTCCAATTACTATTCCTTGTTTGCTGTTTGAACTTTTGCCTTCCAGTCACCAATTATTATTTACACATCTTGTTTGAATGTACAGTCAATTTCAGACTTCAAAATTTGGTAAAAATTTTTATTTATTTTTCTTTGGTTCTAGATAAAGGAGCATATTTGTGAATATTAGTTGTATTAACAGGTCTTCCTTGTATGCATACGAATTATATCCTATCACTCACAATCTTGTATTTCAGGATAGAACTCAAAATTGATTTTTTTACCATAAATGCAAAACCATTCTTCTGTTTTTCATTCCCACCATGCGATTATCTGATTCAAAGCAGCAAATACTAGTACATCTCATTTCACTAATGCCTTGAATGTCAATGTTTATGCATTCCAATTCATTTTTATAATTTCTAGTTTTTCAAAATTCAAGCTTTGTACATTCCACGTTCCAATTATTAATGGATGTTTGTCAACATGGGTTTGGGGATAGAAATGAGGCTGGAAAGGGAATGATCAAATTTTGTATTCAATGATTTATTCATTGCAAATATCTTTTTAAAAGACACAAATGACAACTTTACACATGGAACTCACCTGATGGGCTACATAGGAATCACTTTGACTACTTCTGTGGAAGGAATCATTGGAGAAGCTCAGTATCAGCAGTCCAAACTAGGCCAGGATCATACAGTGGGTCATACCATCAATTATTCATATGCAAGCTCAAATTGAGGCTGGAGAAAATGAAAACACATCCACGAGAACAAAGATGTCATCTTGAATCTATTATCTCTGAATTTCAAAATCATCTTAAGAATCGATTTGACGCACTGAACACTAATGGTCGAAGAACAGATGAGTTGTGGGATTATATCATCCATGTAGAGAGCATAAAGTCATTATGAAGACAAAGGAGAAAGGAAAAAGAAAAATGTATGTCAGAAGAGACTCTGAAAATTGCACTAGAGTGTTGAGAAGCTAAAACAAAGGAAACACATGTTGAGTAAAAGAACTGAAGATTTCAAAGGGCAGCTTGAGAAGACAAAGCAAAGTATTATAATGGAATGTGCAGAGAGCTGAAATTGGAGAATAAAAAGGGAACTCACTTTGTATTTCTCAAGCAGAGAGAACAGATAAACAAATGCAAGCCTTGAGTTGCAATATTGAAATATACTATGGGTAATATATTGAATGAACCAGATGGCATCAAAAGAAGATGGGAATACACAGGATCACTGTACCAAAAAGAACCACTGGCACTGAAAAATTTCAGGAAGTTCCACAAAAGCAGAAGCCAAATGGTAATAAGGAGAAAATGGAAGCTGCATTGAAGGCATTGACAAAAAATAAGGCTCAAAAAACCTATGGGATACCAATTGATTTGTTTCAATGAACAGATGCAGCCCTTGATGCGCTCACCAGTTTCTGCTAGGAAGTTTGAAGGACAGCTGTATGACCAATGAATTGGAAGAAGTACATATTTGTTCCTATTGCCAAGAAAGGTGACCCTACAGAATGTATAAGCTCTCAAACGATATAATTAATATCACATACAAGCAAAATAATGCTGAAAATAATTTAAAAATGGCTAGTACACTGATGGGGAATTGCCAGAAGTTCAAACAGAATTTAGAAGAGGCTGTGGCATGAAGGATATCATTGCTGATGTCAGATAGATTCTGGCTGAAAGTAAAGAATACCAGAAGAATGTCTACCTATTCTTTATTGAGTATGCAAAGGCATTTGACTGTGTGAATCATAACAAATTATGGCTAATATTGAGAAGAATGGGAATCCCAGAGCACTTAACTGTGCTCATGAGAAACCTATACCTAGCCCAGGAGGCTGTTGTGTGAACAAAGCAAGGGAACACTACATGGTTTAAAATTAAGGAGGTACTATGTCAGGGTTATATTTCCTCTCCATACCTATTCAGTCTGTATTCTGAGCAAATTATTTGAGAAACTGGACTCTATGAAGAGGAATGTGGCATCAAGATTGGAGGAACTCATTGATAAGCTTTGTTATACAGCTGACACAATCTTGTTTGCTGAAAGTGAGGAGAACTTGAAGCACCTGTTTGAAGATCAAAGAATACAGCCTTCAGGATGGATTGCATCTCAATGTCAAGAAAACAGAGATTCTTACTGGTGAAAAAATAGGCAACATCACACTAGATGGAGAAAACATTGAAACTGTCAAGAACTTCATCTTACTTGGATCCACAATTAACATCGTTGGTACCAGCCATCAGGAAATCAGGAGATGTGCAATTAACTGCCTCTGAAAACCTGCCAGAGGGTCAGCTATGGGTCAGTTCCACTTTATGGTACAAAAATAACAACACTGCAAGGGAAAATCTGCACTTAGGGACCTCCAAATTATTGAGGAGTAATGATGTCAGTTTTAGGACGAAAGTGCATCTGATTCAGGTCATGATCTTTCTGATCACTTGTTGTGCATCTGAGAGCTGGACAATAAATAAGAGTGACAGAAGAATTGATGCCTTTGAGCCGTGGTATTGGAGAAGAGTACTGGACATTCCATGGACTACCAAAAGAACAAATATGTCTTGGTAAATTCTGCAGGAGAAGATGATTAAGCTTCACCTTACATACTTTCAGGCATGTTGCTAGGAGAGGCTATTCTTTGGAGAAGGACATGATGCTTGGAAAGGCAGAGGGTTGGTGAAGAAGAGAAAGACATTTGACCAGGTAGATCAACACGATAACTGCTACAATGAGCTTAAATGTGTCAGGAAGTGTGAGGATAACATAGGATAGGACAGGGTTTGAATCTGTTGTTCATTTGACTCAATAGCACCTAACAAGAACAATAATAACTGGGGTAAGATGATATCTCATTGCGGCCTTGGTTTTCATCTCTTCTATGCCAGTAATTTTGAGCATTTCTTCATATGTCTGTTGGCCATCCAAATGGGTTCCTCTATGAAAAGTCTTTCCAAGTCATATGCGTATTTTGTAGTTGGGTTATCAGTCTATTTCTTGTGGAGACACGGTAGTATTCTGTAAACTTTGGTTATGAGACCCTTGTCTGAGATGGTATTGCAAACATATTTGTTCTAGTCTGTAGGTTTTCTTTTCACCCTTTTGGAAAAAGTGTTTGAGTTTCTTAGATTGAGTGTTTGAGTGTCTGAGCTTTTTGAATGTGGATTTCTTCATTTTTCATAATACTTTCAAGTTTTCTTCTAGTACCTCTTCCACAGTTTTCTAGGTGATTTCCCTATCTCTCTCATGCTCTGGAATTCTAATCCTTCATATGTTGGTCTTTTTTATGTCATCCCACATGATTGTAATTATTATTGTAATTTTTTTTACATCTCTTTTCTGTTTTTCCCTCTGGTATATTTCCATTGAGGTTTTTGTCTTCCAACTCACCACTCTCTCTGTTCCATCTCTTCCATTTTACATTTTTGTTTCTTAAGTATGTTAAACATTTCTGCAATTTCAGTCTTAGTATTCTTGATTGCCTTTTCATGATTTTATTTTTTTTCCAGTACTGTGTTGGCTGTACTGTGATCATTTTTTAAGTTCTTGTACTCCTTTATCTGTAGTTTCAATTCTTACTTTCATCTTTTGCATTTTATTCTGTAGTTGTTCAAGTTCCCCCTCAGTGATACATTTCTTGTGGTTCCCTGTCTCTGGAACGGTTTCCATCAGTTCTTCCACCATTTACACCTTCTTCTGTAGCTTTTCAAAATATCCTCATAAGTATATGTCTTCTAATTCTCTGCTTCTGGAGTATTCTTTTTCTTTCTGACCTCCAATGCTTCTTCCATCATTTGTACCTTCATTAGCTGTTTGAATATTTCATATCAATAAATATCTTGTGTCTCACTGACTCTAGGGTATTCACTGGGTCTGAAAGATTCTCTGCTTTCCTCTCCTTCAATGTTTGAAGCTGCTTGCTGCTTTCTTGACATTATGCAGAGTTTTCTTGGTGTTAGGCTGTTTCTATTGTGTCTGCATAAGTTATTGATACTTCTATCTTTATGGCGCTATTGATTCATTATCAGCTTAAAATGTTCAATCCCTTGTTCCCAGGTCCAAGATGGCAGACAAAGCCACCCGGCAGGTGGTGTCAGAGATCCCTGTTCTGAAGACTAACGCTGGACCCCGAGATCGCGAGTTATGGGTGCAGCGACTAAAGGAGGAATACCAGTCCCTTATATGGTATGTGGAGAACAACAAGAATGCGGAAAATGATTGGTTCCGACTGGAGTTCAACAAAGAAGGGACTTGGTGGTTTGGAAAATGCTGGTACATCCATGACCTCCTGTCACGTATCCCACTACCGCTCCAGAAATTGCAGTCTCTGAACTGGATGGAAAGACAGCAAAGACGTACAGGGGTGGGAAAATATGTCTGACTGATCACTTCAAGTCTTTATGGGCCAGGAATGTGCCAAAGTTTGGACTAGCTATCTCATGGCTCTTGGGCTAGGCCCATGGCTGGCAGTAGAAATCCCAGATCTGATTCAGAAAGGTGTGATCGAGCACAAAGAGAAATGCAATCAATGAAGGATCAAATCACGGAGGAAGAACTGAGGGACCTTTGATAAATAAAGTTTCTTATTCATCTAACTGCTTCCCCTTTCTCCCTTCCATTCCTACTTGGAATTGCAGCAGGCAATGCTGGGAAAATCCAAAATGGTATTGCTATTGAGTTTCTCTTAAGAGAAACTTTGCACAATCAATGACTTATTCATAGCAAACACATTTTTTAAGAGGCATAAACGCAGGTTATATA
>NW_006399759.1:11860606-11877706 GCF_000299155.1 Elephantulus edwardii
CCCTCTATGAGGTGGATTGATTCAGTGACTGGGATAATTGGGATGGGAGTGTCAGAGACAGTGCGATTGGCACAGGGCAGAGCGGAGTTTAGGGCTGTTGTACATAGGGTTGCTATGAATTGCAGGCAACTCGACGGCACATAACAACAACAACAACAACATTGAATTTCTAAGTTAGGCTGCAGAAGAGAATGTAAAAAACTTGAACCTTCGAAAACCAAGGGGCAATTACAAGCCCCTCCCCAGATGGAGCTATGTAAGATCCTAGGGTAACTGAAAGTGGGGACATAGCTTTTTTTGTTTCTGCAGATAACCATTAATAAAAGCTGTTTTCTTTGGTGAAAAAAAAATGTTCAATCCATAGGATGGGCCACTCACTCTACTTGAAGTCCTTTCTGGGAAATTGTGCCTTTCTGAAAGTCCTTTATGTTCTCTCTGGTTTGCAATGCAGCCCTGCAAGAATCCTGTCTTACTGTAGTCCCCTCTCTCAAACCCTGTTGTCCTCCTCTGTCTGTGCAGTGACAGAGTGGTATGAGACCAGGTGCTCCACTGAAGAGGTTTCTGCCCAGGGGCCTTTGAAGACAGCTCTTTCTCTCTAGCATCTCAGTGGGCCAGCTGAGAAAGTAAGTTTCTCCCCTGCTTGTAGCTCCCTTTTCAAATCTCTATTGACCTCTTTGGCCCCTGGTATGGCCCCAAGGTGAAAAGGATCCCCAAATAGAGAAGCCTTTCTCCAAGGGAGTTTCAGCCCTTTCTTTCTCCCTCAGCTGAAAGTGCTGCCTCTGGGAAGTACTGTTTCACTTAATGAAGTCTTCTCTCCTGAAGCCTATTGTCCTCCTTTGTCTCAGGAATGGCGTGAGACCAAGGACTCTAACATAAGCAGTGTTTCTTTTGTCTTCTCTTCTTGGTCTGCAGAGCTGCAGTGCCAGGATCCTCATCTCTCTTCTCCACTTTCTGTGATGGGTCAGTGGAAAGTCCTTGTCTTCAATCTTGTAGATGAGGACAATGGTTTGTGAAGATCTTACAAGATGATCCATTTGGTAATCCATTTTTGGCCTGTGGGGCACAGGCCTGAGGGCTTGAAGCTCTTTGCAAGTAAAGTAAAGAAGCAATGATGATGGCATGAGGAAGGTGCGGGAAGGGCCTGGAAGGGTCTGCTGATGTCTCTGCAGGTCTAAGATTTCAGTTCTGTTTGCTGACTCAAGGGTGGGATATACCTATTTGCAAGCACAGAAACAATTGACTCTGTGATGGTGTGGAGGAGGTTCTGGAAGCTCACTTTCTGGGAGATTCTGTCTGGTCTTCTTTAAGGTGCAAAATCACTTTAATACCAGACCAATGGGTTCACCATGTTCATCACAAACTGTGAATTAACTCCTAGCTGAAGACTTCCATCCGTACTGCTCATCATCATTGTGTTTTATGATCACTGCTACTTTCTCTGCTGCCAAACAGGCAGGATAAAACCCAACACCAGATTAACCAATCATGGAGATGTTTGCACCAACCTGCAGAGCCTCCACAAATGCTTTGGTACCAGACTTGACAATTGTTTCCAAATTATTTATGATATCAGCCTTGGTCATGCCAATGCCTGTGTCCACAAAAGTAAAAATATGTTCCAGAGGGTTGGAGATGATGTAGATTTTCGACTCTTTACCACTGTCCAATTTAGAAGGGTCTGTCAGGCTTTCACAGTGAATCTTGTCCAATGCATCAGAAGCATTAGCGATCAACTCTCTAAGGAAAAGTTCCTTGTTGGAATAGAAGATATTGATGATAAGAGACATGATTTTGACAGTCTCTAGCTGAAAGGCAAAGGTCTTCACCGCCTTTACTCCATGGTGCACTTCCTCAGGCATCTTAATGAAAAGGGCTGCAAGTTCTGGAGAGGTAAGGGTAGGGTCTAGGACCAGGCCGCACATAGCTTGCAAGATGGGCAGGGATGACCCAGCAGAGGTTCTTTACATTGGAAGGATGAACTTCCCAGTGCTGTGTTGAAAGGGCCAGCTTGGGGCAGTGATCTCACCCTCTCTAAGCAAGGGCTCTGCTGGGGAGTCAGGACACCTGCTTATGCCAATAGTTCTGAGCTTCTACTCCTGCTGGGTTCTGGTTTCTCCAGCTGAAAAATGAGGTTAATGATTACACTTCCCCCATCTACTACAGGTTGATGGAGAGGATTATTAAAAGGAAAAAAAAGCCAATAATTTCATTCACGGAAATGGTCTTATAGACCTCAAGTTATAGGAGATCACCAGTTTTATTTATTACTATCATCCATATGTTAAACCATTTTCCTGATAATTACACTAGAGCATCCACAAGCGAAAACAAAGGGAAGAAATATTTGATTCAAAGGGCTGAACAGAAGATTTCAAAGAACAACTAGGGAATCCAGCAGATAGCTATTTGTGCAGAAAGTGGGAATTAGAGAACAAAAAGGGAAAAACTCACTCAGCATTTCTCAAGCTTAAATAACTGAAAAGCAAGTCTAAGCCTTGCTTTGTAATACTTAGAGGTGTTATGGGCAAAATCTTGAAGGACCCAGGAAGCATCAACAGAAGATGGAGTTAGTTCACTCAGTCTCATAAGGACAAATACTGTATAAGACCATTATTGTAGAATAAGTATAAGGATCCAAGGAGGGGAGGGGAGGCCTTTATCATAAGGTCACACAGTTTGATGGGTGGATGGAGGGATGGGTAAAGGAAAGGGGAAAGATACAATGTAGAAAATTATATATACGAACTTTATGAATTTTGCATGTAAACCAGTATAAAAGAAAACGTAAAAAAGGAAGATAGAGGGAATGCACAGAATCACTGTAACAAAAAGAATTGGTTGACACTGAAATATTTCAGGAAGAATCATATAATCAAGAGTCAATTGTAATCAAGGAAGAAGTTTAAGCTATACTGAAGGTATCGGTAAAAAATAAGGACACAGAATTGATAGGACATCAATTGACATGTTTCAACTAGTAGATACATCTTTGAATGTGTTCACCAGTCTATGCAAGGAAATTTGGAGGACAGCTGCCTGGCTAACTTACTGGAAGAGATACATATTTGTTTCCATTTCCAAGAAAGGTGATCCAACAGAATGTGGAAATTACCAAACAATATAATTAATATCACATGCAAGTAAAATGCTGTTGAAGATCCATCAAAAACAGCTGGGACAGTACATAGATAGAGAACTGCCAGAAATTCAAGCTGAATTTAGACGAGACTGAGTCACCAGGGATATCCTTGCTGATGTTACATGGATCCTGGCTGAAAGCAGAGAATATCAGAAAAATTCAAGTTTGTTCTTTACTGAATATGCAAAGACATTTGACTGTGTGGACTATAACAAATTATTATTAACACTGAGATGAACAGGAATGCCAAAACACTTAATTGTGCTTGTACAAAATGTATACCTCGACTATGAGGATACTGTGCAAGCAGAACAAGGGAATGTTACATTGGTTTAAAATTAAGAAGTGTGTGTGTCAGATTTGTGTTGTTTCTCTAAACCTATTCAATCTATGTGCTGAGCAAATTATCCAAGAAGCTGGACTCTATGAAGAAAATGTGGCATTAGGATTGGAGGAAGATTCATCAATAACCTATGTTATGCAGATGACACAACCTTGCTTGCTCAAAGTGAGGAGAACTTGAAATACTTGCTGCAGAAGATCAAAGAATACAGCCTTCAATATGAATTGCATCTCAACATCAAGAGAACAGAAATACTCACCACTGGACCAATAGGCAACATCATGATAGAAGGAGAAAAGATTGAAACTGTCAATGACTTTGTTTTACTTGGATCCATAATCAATACCCTTACTACCAGCAGTCAGGAGATCAGAAGACACATTGGATTGGGAAAGTCTGCAGTCAGAGAGTCCTGCCTAAATTACATTTGTTTGAGGACTAAGTTAGGCCTGATTCAGGTCATGATCTTTTTGATCACTTGCTATGTATCTGAGAACTGGACAATAAGGATGACAGAAGAAGAATTGATGCCTTTCAATTGTGGTGTTGGAGAAGAGTACCGAATATGCCATGGGCTGCCAAAAGAACAAACATTAATCTTGGAGAAGGTGTAACCTGAGTGCTCCTTAGAGAAAAGATGACAAAGTTTGTGTTACATAATTCAGGCATGTTTCTGAGAAAGGCTATTCCTTAGAGAACATCATGTTTGGAAAGGTGGAACATTGGCAAAAGATAGGAAGACCTTCAGTCAGATGTATTGGTACAAATGCTGTAGCGATGGGCACAAGTATGCCAGATATTGTGAGGATGGCACAGGCTAAGACATAGTTCAGATCTGTTAATCATAGGGTTGCTATGAGTCATACTCCATGATAGCTAACAACAACAACAACAACAACAACAACAACAACAACTCCTTGAGCAGAAGCACTTGCTGCCTCTTATGTGTTGCATGAGTGGAGAGTCACATGATCTCTACAAGATGACTTAGCTCTGCCCATCTGTCTCAGTCCCAGCCTTGGGGATGCCCTGGGGACCAACTGAGAGAGGTGCCCTGTAGGGTCAAAGAGATACCAGGATCAGAAAGGCAAGCAGGAGCCTGAATGGAGTCGAAGTTCAGGTCCATGTGCTCTAGCCCAAGTCTGGAGGGGCCCAGACAGGGCATGTGCTGTTAGCCTGTGAGCAGAGAAGAGGCAGCAGGAGACTGTGGGTGTAGAGTGAGCATGTGGAGCTGCAGGAGGCCTGCTTTAAAACTTGTTTTCCTTTGGTGCACTTTGAATTGAGAACACAGACGTGCAAAAAAAGAAAGGCAGAATGAAGAAAGAAAATTAAATCAATTATATTTAATTAATTAAATGAAGTTCCGTCACTTAGCTCAGTAATGTATCTAATAGAGACAGGGTTCAGAAATACCTGAGGGAATGAATGGACTTGGAGGACTGTAGATTTCTTGATAAATACCCACGAGACTTGGTTCGTACCTCTGCAAACAAACAAAAATAAAATTAAACCAGGAAACCCCAAAACTCAGTTATTATGAAATTGATTCCCACTCATGGCAGCTCCCCGAGTGCAAAAACAATGCTCATGACAGGGTTTTCAATGGATGATTTTTGGAAGATAACCAGGCCTTTCTTCCAGCGTGCCTGAGTGTACTTGAACCTCTAGCTTTTCTGTTAACAATCTGAACATGCTCGTCATTGACAGCACATATTATTAATGTTAGGTGCTGTGGAGTTGGCTGATTCTCTTTAGAACTCTATAAGACATTAGGTACTGCAGAATGGAACCTTGTCCGATCCTGTATCCTCCACACAGTCTCTGCTGTGCATAGAGACCCACTGTCGCAGTTACTGTGTCACTCCATCTCATTGAAGGTCTTCCTTTTTTTCACTGACACTCCACTTTTCCAAGCATGCTATCCCTTGCCATATTCTCCATATAATTAATGTACATTTTAAAGATAGAGTTATTGTATGCATATTAATTGGAAATTTTTTTTACCCCTGAAAAATATGACTGGAGGTCAGGAGTTTAAAACACTTCCTGGCATCATTTCCCTTCTCAATAATTCCATCTTTGACATCTTTTTGTCACTTAGACAGATGGAGAGAGAAGGGGAGGATATGACAGGAGACGAGAATTCTACTGCTGGAGAGGTGGGAAAAGGAGAGAATAGGAGGACAGGGCTGACACAGAATGCCCTTCACTGGGCAGAGACCTCACCACTGCCCTCCAGAGGCTGTTTCCAGTACTTACCTTTTGGTGTAGTCCCTAAGAGTTGTGTTTCAAACACAAAAGTTCAAGTCTTTGGTGGTTTGAATCCACCAGTATGTCAGGGGAGAAAGATGGGAAATCTCTTTCCATGTGATCTACAATCTCTCGTAAACCCACTGGATGGTCCATTATGAGTTAGTTTGAACTAAAAGGCAACTAAAATGAAACCCAGCCTTGATGTGATTCTTAGTCACTTCTCCATTTTCCAGTGCTCTTTGGTTCTCAAGGGAGATTCATCACCGAAGAAAACTTAGACATTTTGGACAGTTAAGTTCTACTTTATTATACTGTGAATTGAAATTGACTTGACGGCCTCTAACAGCAATAACAAAGCCTTCCCCTGCTTCCAGGCCTCTGACCAAATTCGTGTTCTCTCTTGGGCTTACAAAGGGCCTTCCTGGTGTGTAGACTCTGGAGAAAGTTCCAGTAATATTAAGCTCAAAATGTCTACAGACCTTCCTCATGCCTTCCTCACCTGTGCTCATAGCTGCTTTTTTATGTTTGGGGGAAGCCTGAATTTCCAACCATCTCCCTCAGGGACTCTGGCCTTTGGGCTGTGCTCTGTGGACCCTGCATTATCACTGCTCCTGTGTCCTCCACATATCCTATCTGCATTTTCTAGGGTTACACTGCAGGCCCCCACGTGTGGAGTGGTGCACAGGGAGTGTGCTTTGATGATGTCTAACACACAGACCTCATCTTCCTCCTGGGTAGACATGACCACGGAGCTGGTTTGACTGACTGCAGAAGGCCACTAGCTTGATCTTGCCCTTTAAGATGTGATTTTTGCATTTCTGTTTCCCTGAGAGCATGGCTTTGCCTACCTAGAGCTCTTTACCCACAATCTATTCTTAGCCATTGAGTTGAGTTGTTTAGGAAGATGAACTATTCCTGAAACGAAATGCAGCTTTGGGAGGTTCTATTTTAAAGGGTGTGGTTTTTTTTCCCTTTTCTGTCAGATTGTTGTACTTTTGTACTGCAGGTGATTTGCCTGAAGGCTCCATTTTCACCCTTAGAATCTGCATGTTTTCTTCTGACTTAGGTGAAGCCAAGGGGCGAATGCTGCTCTTAGATTGGTGACATGAAAGTGTGAGGAAAAGCTACTTTGTTAGCTGTTAGATTGAAGGACAAGGTGAAACCCAGTTGGCAGAGGCCTAAAGTCTCTCAGGTAGACCATCTTGCACACTGGAATGCATGGAGATATAAATGTGGCCCAACGGCAGCTCAGCCCAAGATCCAAATTCCACCAGCTCTTCCCTGCTCAAAGCACGCTAGTGACTTCCACTGCATTAGAATGAACTCCGTGACTTTTCATGGCCAACTAGATCTGCAAGACTTGTGCCTGGCTTAGCTGCCAACCTTTCCTTGTGCCCGACTTTCCTATTTACCATTGTCTTAGAGCTTCTGTAACAGACATACCGTAAATGAATCCCATACCAACTCAAACTTAACTCATTGCTATTAAGTCAGCAATGACTCATAGCTCACCCTCTGGTAGGTTTTTAGAGGCTGTCCATCACTTGGGAGGAGATTGTTCATCTTCCTTTGGAGCAGCTGACGGTTCTGAACTGTCTACCTCTGGGTTGGCAGCACAGCTCCTTGCCCACTAGGCCACCAGAGCTCCCTGGATGCTTTAAATGTAGATATTTCTTTTTTCATGGTTCTGGAGCCTGAACAACTAAAATCAGGGTCTTGACCTTGTCTGTTCCTTCCTTGTTGGTAGGCTTGGCTGTTCCTGGGCTCCTTGGTTTGCAGGTAATCCTCATATGGCCTCTGTCTCCTCTCGTGTATGCAAGCTTGTTTTCGTTCCTCTGCATCACGCACAAGTGATCAAATTTAGGATCTACCCTACATTGATATGACCTCAGTTGGCTGACTAGTTGTTTTGTGTGAGAATCCACTCTAGAACTTGATTACACTGCATGACATTATGTCTACATGTTTTGAGGTTAAGATTCTAACATACATGCTTAGGGACACAACTCTGTCCACAGCAACCATGCTGGGCTAGCTTTAGGCTGTTTGGCATCTTGGGTTTTTGAGAAACCAGTGCTTTGACTGCCCAGCTGGTTCCTAAATGCTCATCCTCTCACTCTTTTTGGTCAGCATCCTTCAAAATTTTCAAGTCTTACCTGAGATCCCACCTCTTTAGAAAGGCCTTCTCTTATATTTCAAGTAACCTCTCCTCTCCTCAGTTTTCTTCCTTTATGGCATGTATTTAAATTTTCTTATATTTTCATTTCTCATTTAATCCTTGATTCTTCAGTGAGCTCCCGTGAGATCTGAGACCACATCAGTTTTTTGTCCCCTAGTGGGTACAAGGCCTGTAATTAGTATTCCATAAATAGTTGATTAATGAATGGGTTAGCAACATGCATAAGAATGTCTTGACCCTAAGTGACTTTAAACTCAGTTTAATTAAGAAATTTAACCTGTCACTCTCCAAATGATGTCTTCTCTTGTTGTTGTTGTGTACCATCGAGTTGGAACTTGCCCATAGCTGACCCTCTGACAGGGTTTTAGAGGCAGTTAACGGCACAGGAGGAAATTGCCCATCCTTTCCCTAAGGAGCAGCTGGTGGATTGGAAGCATGTGCCTTTGAGATTGCTCCTTACCACCAGAACTTCCTATTTAGGGCTTAATAAAAGGAATTCAGTATGGGGTGAGGGATCTCATGTGGTCAAGTAGTAAGAAGCTGTGCTACCAACACTAGGGCAAGTGGTTTGAATCCACAAACTTCTCCTCAGGAGAAAGAGAGAAAGATGGGAAAACTCCTCCCATGCTGTATTTATGGACTCTGAAAATTTAGATATGATTAGGAGAGTCATCTATGACAATTTAACTATGACTAGGAGAGTCAGAAGATTTCAAAGGACAGTTTGAAAAGATAAAGCAAAGTATTATAATGAAATGTGATGAGAGTTGGAAAATAAAAAGAGAAGAACTCGTTTTGCATTTCTCAAGCTGAGAGAATAGAAAAACAAGTTTAAGACTCAAGTCAAAATATTGAAAGATGCTATGGGCAATATATTGAATGACCCAGGAAGCATCTAAAGAAGATGGAGGGAGTACACAGAGTCACAGTACCAAAAAGAACTGACTATCATAGAAAAATTTCAAGGGGTACCATATCAACAAGAGCTGATGGTAATGAAGGAGGAAGTGTAAGCTGCATTGAAGGCACTGTCAAAAAGTAAGGGTCCCGGCAATTGATGGAATACCAATTAACTTGTTTAAATTAGCCCTGGATGTGCTCATCAGTCTACGACAGAAAGTTTGAAGGATAGCTGTCTGGCCAACAAATTGGAAGAGCTCCATATTTGTTCCCATTCCCAAGAAAGGTGATCCAAAAGAATGTGGACACTATTGAACAACATCATTACTATCACATCCAAGCAAAATACTACTGAAGATCATTCAAAAACGGTTAGAACAGTATGGACATAGGGAAATGCCAGTAGTTCAAGCAGGATTTAGAAGAGGTTGTGGCACCAGGGATATCAATACTAATGTCAAATGGATCCTGACTGAAAGTAAAGCATACCAGAAGAATGTCTACTAATGCTTTATTGATTATGCAAAAGCATTTGACCATATGGATCAAACAAATTATGGTTAACATTGACAAGAATGGGAATCCCAGAGCACTTAATTGTGCTCATGCAAAACCTATACCTAGATCAAGAGGCAGTTTTGCGAACAGAGCAAGGGAACATTGTCATTGTTGTTATGTGCCATCGAGTCACTTGCGACTCATAGTAACCCTATGTACAAGATCCCTAAATGCCATTCTATCCTGTGCCAACCTAGTAAAAGGAAAAAGAGAGTGTGTCATTCTCTCTCCAAAACTATTCAATCTGTATGCTGAGCAAATTATTGGAGAAACTGGACTCTATAAAGAGGAATGTGGCATCAAGATTGGAGGGAGACTCATCAATAATCTGTGTTATGCAGATGACCCAACCTTGCTTACTGAAAGTGAGGAGGACTTGAAACCCTTGTGGCAGGAGGTCAAAGAATACTGCCTTCAATATGGATTGCCTCTCAAAGTCAAGAAAACAAAAATTCCTACTACTGAACCAATCAATAGGTAACATCATGACAGATGGAGAAAAGACTGAAACTGTCAACAACTTCATCTTACTTGGACCCATAATTAACATCCTTGGTACCATTAGTCAGGAGTATGGTCTTTCTGATTACTTGCTATGCATCTGAGAGCTGGACAATGAATAGAGATGACAGAAGAAAATTTGATGTCTTTGAACGGTGGTGTTGGGGAAGAGTACCGAACATCCCATGGATGGCCAAAAGAACAAACAAATATGTCTTAGAGAGGGTGCAGCTGAAATGCTCTTTGAAGGTGAAGATGAGAAAGCTTTGCCTCACATACTTTGGGAATGTTGCTTGGTGAGTGACATGATGTTTAGAGAGGCAGAGGGTCAGCATAGAAGAGGCAGACTCTCAAGCAAGAGAATTGACACAGAGACCACTGCGATGGGCTGCAGTGTGTCAGGAAGTGTGAGGATGGCACAGGATAAGACAGGGTTCAGATCTGTTGTTTTTAGGGTCACTATGAGTCATACTTGAGTCAATAGCAATAATAACAGCAAGGAGAGTCAGCTATGGGTCAGTTCCCATTTCGATGCACATACCACCACCACCACCACCACCACCCTGCTCTGCTTTTCACTGGAGCTGCAGTTCTTGACTTCGGCAATTGCTCTTGGTTCGCATCATAAGGAATGCGTTAGTGAATAGTACACTCCTATAGAAAGTTGTGACTGGAACTCGTGGCTTTGAGGGGGCATCTCTAGAAACCTAGGGCTACTAAATTAACACAGAGAAGGTTCAGGGATACTTACAGGTACCTAAGAACTGTGCACAGACATCTGAGATATTTCCACATGGAAGAAGGAGCAGACTTATTCTATATGCCTGTAGTGGTTGCCTTGAGGGAAGTGACCTCTCTTATCACTGGAGGTGTCACTTGAAAATTGCCCTTGATGGGAAAGTAGAATAAAATAACACTTAAAGAAAGTTTTGGTGTGAAGTGCCCAAACATCCACAATTGATTTTGAAATGTCATTAGAGGGCTTCTCCAACTGGTTGGATATAGGTATAAAGGGTAGGACATTCCTGTTTCATATGATTTATTGTCTTCCCAATGTTGTTCTCTGTAATCATGTGTGTGTGTGTGTGTGTGTGTGTGTGTGTGTGTGTGTGTGTGTGTGTGTCTATAAATATTTTGTAAGAAGAAACTCTTTATTACTTGAGACTAAAGAACAAGTGAAAATACATAGATAATAGTAAATGCTTAGTTATCTCCAGCTCCCTTTAGACTTGGTTTCAGGTCTCCAGGCTTCAGTTGTCATTGCCCTCAAGGGCAAAAACTTCAAGATGGACAAATCCTCCAGGTCTCCTTTCTGGAGAGAAGAAAGGAGAAGACAATGTTGTTTCTGTCCCGTGGCTCAAGCTCACAGGAAAGGTTGTAGCTCTCAGTCTCACTGAGATGTTCCATGTTTTGGAACCAGGTCCCCAAAATTGCTCATGGGCTGCAAAGGTGTAGTGCTGGCAGCCCTGCTGGAGAGTTTTATCTCCTGTGACACACTAAACTCCTTTTTCTTTTTCTCAAAATTGAGAGACTATTTGTTCAGAGAATCCTGCAGAGAGCGGTCCAGCATTAATAGCTCCATGTGGAACACTCTGAGGAACGAATGGTGCCCTTGAAGACACTGGTCCCCTGTTGCTGCCCTTTCAGAGTCCTCTTGAATTTCATCCTCAGGGTGGCACACACGGTGATCCCCTCCTTAACGAGCAGGTCCTTAGTGTGTTCTTATTTTCACAAAGCTTTTTTTAAAATGTGGGAGCTGTGCTTGCAGACCTTTCCCCATGTCTCTCTCAGTCTATCAATTGAGAGTTCTG
The DNA here is from genome assembly GCF_000299155.1 of Elephantulus edwardii. Taxonomy (NCBI): domain Eukaryota; kingdom Metazoa; phylum Chordata; class Mammalia; order Macroscelidea; family Macroscelididae; genus Elephantulus; species Elephantulus edwardii. The sequence continues at coordinate 11,872,291 of NW_006399759.1, forward strand.
CAGAGCAGGGGGAATGGCATGGAGTGGGGAGAAATTCCTGTGTATCAGACATTTCCTGGCCACCTCAATGCAGTGCTCAACCTCCTTGACTCTGTCTGGGGCCTTCATATTCTTGTCTCCTAGGCAGGTCTTGATTTCAGTGTGTACCACCCTCTTGAATTGTGTGATAGTGGCATGAAAGGTAGGGGTCAGATCCTCCTGGCCCTTCATCTTCTTCCAAGACCAGATGGAAATTATGAAAATGAGAAACCTGTGTTTTTTTGAGCAATTCTGAACCTATCTTCTTCATTGCTCTGCCCAGAGCGTGGGAGGCAATGACATGAGTTTTAGTTTCTCCTCTCTTTGAGCCCATTCATCATGTCCATCAAGGAGAAGCAGGAAGTCACTGGTGTCAGGGATGACTTTGGCTCTAGCTCTGTAAGAACGTACTGAGTTGTGAATGGAGCAGTTTCTGGAGCTTTCCTGAGGAGATTCCTCAGGGGTGGATGTTGGGGCTTTCTCCAGAGCTTCCTCTGTATTGAGTGATGGGGCTTCCTCAAGAGTTTTCCCTAGAGGTGTTGATGCTCTTTCCCTAGAGTTATTTGTTGAATGTCCTCTAGAGTGGAAGATTATGCTTCCACTAGAGTCCCCTCCATGGTTGAAGGTAGACCTTCTTTGATCATTGGTGGTATGAGTTCTTCCAGAACTGGTCCTGGACCTTTATTGGGATTTATGAGTTCCATTTGAGGAAGGAGAAGGTGAGCATGTTGCTGCAGAACTGATGCAGGCATATTGACCCCTAGGTCATTGACCAGCAGATGGAGGCTGGAAACATTGGGGAACTGGTAGAAATCCCCAGGGTGCTGTTACATCCTGAGTTCCAGGATGAAAAACATGGCTTTTTAAAATTTGGTCTTGGGCTTCATCATTCCTGAAGATGAAGCCATGCTTTGTAAAAATGACTTCTAAGGCATGTTTGGTGATGCCAGAGAACCGGCGGTGCTCAGGAAGTTGGAAATTTAGGCAATGTTATTGTCCTGGAAGTCAGGCACCAGAGGCTCTACTAATGTCTCAATTTTAGAAAGTTTGTACTTTGGGAGATTTGGCTTCTGCATAGAACCAATTCTACTATGGAGGGAAACAAAAAAGGGACATACATTCTTGTGTAGCACCATGAAGGACTGAGAATTGGAGTTGAAGCACACAGAGGGAGTTCCAAGGTTGCAAAGCCTATATCATTATTCCATCTTCCCCTAAAATCTTCTCAGATCCCATGACTTGTCTTTCAGGATCTTTTCTTTCTCCACAGTGGATGTTTTCCTCCTGTGGACCCTACCTCATTCTGATCACTTCTTGTCTTATTAGTTACCTCCTTGTATCTCACACACTCCTCTAGCCCTGTGAGAGTAATGGCTGTGTGGCTTAATGCGAGTATCATTCGGAAGAAATATGGTACTGCCCAAGTGAGGTCATGGTAGTGGTCAAGCACAGATTGACCTCCCGATTCACTTTTTGTTACCTTTGTGTTCTGAACATCAATTAGTGTGTTGGTTTGAGGATGAGAGTGCATTCCATACCTATTTCTTTGGGAAATGTTCTTATTATGTGAATTCCTGAGACTATTCCAGGGTAAGAAGCAAGAGAGCATCTTGGTCTCTTGAATTTCGTTTCCCAGCTGAGCTGGATAGGAAGCTTTCACTTGTGAGTGGGTGCCCTCTTACCAGGGTTCTGAATTCTATTGCAGTTCTCACTAAGGAAATGTGGTCACTTCCCGTGTGTGTCATTTCCTGTGCAGACTTCAGTTAAACTTTTTCCTTGAAGAAGATCTTCCCAAAGAGACTCTGGTTTCACTCTCCCCTCACATGTCATCCACACAGTCAGAAAAAGAAAAGCCAAGGAAAAAAAAAGAGAAGAAAATAGTAGCTGAGGACTAGAAATTAGCAAAACAGAAAACAAAGACAATAAAAAAGAGTAATATAAGATGTCTTTCAAAAGGATAAAAAAAGATTAATAAAATTGACAAACCTGTAGTGAAACTGATTTAAAAAAATGAAAAGGTCACTTGTGTCATACATGAAAAACTCATCATCACCACAAGTCCTGAAAACATTGAATAAAAAATAAGATGATATTATAAATAACTTTTTCTCAGTAAATTTGAAATGTTAGCAGGAAAGGTTATATTTCATAGAAATTCCATTTACAAAATCATGAAATCTAACATGCTTACCAGGAAGCTCTGGCAGCTTAGTGGTAAGGAGGTGTACTGCCAATCTAAAGTTTGAGTTCTAACCCACCAGTTGTACCATGGGAGATAGATGGATAATCTCCTTCCTTGTGATTTGTTGTTGTTATGTGCCATCGAGTCACCTGCAACTCATAGTGACCCTATGTACAACAGCTCTGAAGCCTACCCTGTCCTGAGCCAGTGTCACTGATGCTGACACATCTACCCTAGTTACTGTACTAATCCATCTCCTCCAGGGTCTTCCTCTCCTGTGATGTCTCTCAGAGCTTAAAAATCTTGGCCTCTAAGGAGAAACTTTTTACCCTCTCTAATACAGACTTGTTTACTTGGCAGTCCATGTATGTTCAAGACTCTTCTCCAGCACCAAAACTCAAAACATCAATAATTCTTCTGTCATCCTTAGTCATTGTCCAGTTCTCTGATGTATAGAAAGTAATTGTGAAGACCACGGCCTTGATTAGGTGCACCTTAGTCTCTAGACTGACATTGTTGCTTCTCAGTACTCTGGAGAGTTCCTGACAGCAGATTTACCTACTGCTATTAATCTTTTGATTTCCTGATCGCTGGTGCCAAGAGTGTTGATTGTGGAACTGAGCAAGCTGTAATTGTTAACAACCTCAATCTCTTCTCCATCCATCATGGTGTTGCCAGTTGGCCCAGTGGTGAGAATCTTTGTCTTCTTATGTTGAGCTTCAATCCATATTGAAGCTTCAGGTCCTCCTCAGTTTCAGTAAGCAGGGTTATGTCATCTGCATGAGATAGGTTGTTGGTGAGTCTTCCTTCAATCCTGATGCCACATTCCTCCTCAAAAAGCCTAGGGTCCTGAATGATCTGATCTGCACAGAGATTGAAAAGGTATGGAGACAGGACACATCCTGACATACTCCATTCCTAATTTTGAACAGTGCAGTGTTTCCATGCTCTGTTCTGAGGACTGTTTCCTGGTCCAAGCATAAGTTTTGCATAAGTACAATCAAGCGTACAGGGATTTCCATTCTCCTCAAGGTTAACCACAGTTTGTTGTGATCTACACAGTCAAATGCCTTTGCATAGTCAACGAAATATAGATATGCCTTCAGTACTCTTTGTCGTCAAGATCCATCTGACATTGGTGATAATGCCTCTATTGCCACAACCTCTTTTAAACCCAGTTTATACTTTTAGTAGTTCTGTCAATGTACTGTTCCAGTCGTTTTTGGATCATCTTCAGTAGGATTTTGCTTGTATGTAATATTAGTGATATTGTATGATAATTTCCACACTCTGTTGGGCCACTCTTTTTTTTTTTTAATGGGAATAAACATGGATCTCTTCCACCTAGTTTGCTAGGTAATTGTCATCCACATTTCTTAGTATACCTAGTGAGCACATCCAGAGCAGCATCTGTTTGTTGAAATATGTCAACTGGTGTTTTATCAATTGCTGGTGCATTACTTTTTGCCAAGTCCTTCAGAGCACCCTGAACTTCCTCCTTTATCACCACTGCCTCTTGATCACATGTTATTTCTTGAAATTCTTCTGTGTCAGCCAATTCCTTTTGGTACATTGACTTTGTATACTCCTTCCATCTTCTTTTAATGCTTCCTGGATCATTCAACATTCTGCCCAAAGCATCCTTAACTATTACAGCTTGAAGCTTGAATTTGTTCTTTAGTTCTTTCAGCTTACTAAATGCTGAGCAAGTTTGACCCTTTTGGTTTTTGAACTTCAGCTCTTTGAACATTTCATTATTATACTTTCCTTTGTCTTCCTGAGCTCCTCTTAGTAACTTCTTAATTTCCTCCCTTTGCTTTGGCTTCTCAGTGCACTAGTGTAATATTCTGAGTTTCTTCTGACATCCATTTTGGTATTTTTTTCTCTTCTCTTTGTAATGATCTTTTGCATTCTTCATGGATGATATTCTTGATAGCCTCCCACAGCTCATCTGGTCTTTGTTCATTAGTGTTCAAGGCCTCAATCTAGTTCTTGAGTTGGTTTTAGAATGGGACAGACGCAGTTTCAGATTTTGATTCCTATGGATTTAATTTGACCTTCTTTAGCTTTAATTTGAACTTGCATACACGCACCTGTTCTAGTTTTCACTGCTGGTATTGAACTTTTTCAATGATTTCTTCCATACATGTAATCAGTCTGATTCCTGTACATACCATCTGGTGAAATCCATGTGCATAGCCTGCATTTATGTTTCTTAGAAAAGGTATTTTCAATTAATGAATCATTAATTGTGAAAAATTCTATCATTCTCTCCCAAGCCTCATTTTTTGTCACCAAATTCATGTTTTTCCACTACTGATCCTTCTTCCTAGTTCCCAACTTTCACACTCCAGTCACCCATTGTTTTCAATGCATCTTGGTTGTATGTTTGAGAAATTTCTGACTGCAGCAGTTGGTAGAAATTATCTCTTTGCTCCACTTTGGTTCTGGTTGTTGGTACATAAATTTGAATGATAGTGGTATTAACAGGTCTTCCTTGTGTAAGTGTGGATATGATCCTGCCATTCACAATGTTGGATTTAAAGATGAATCTATGCTCCACTGGAGAAGGAGGGGCAATCACCTTCTGTACCAGTTGGATCCAATTCAACAGTACACACTCACACACACACACACACACACACACACAATTAAAAAAGATGGATCTAGAAATGGCTTTTTAAACTATAGTGGACATTCTTGTCTGGTCCTGTTTACATTAGAAATGCATTCAGTCTTTCTCCATTGAGAATGATGTTATATCTAGATTTTGAATACATATTTTTTTTACTGCATTGGAGAAATTCCCTTTTATTCCTGTTTTGTTGAGTTATTTAATCAGGAAGGGGTGTTGGTTTTAGCCAAAGGCCTTTTCTGGATCAACTAATAGGATCATATAGTTCTTGTTTTTTGCTTTGTTACAGTGATGAATTATATTATTGTTTTATTTTATAACAAGTGTATCATTGCATACTTGTTATAAAATTTATTTAATTGTGATGATTTTTTTTTAAATACAGTGATGGATACTATTGGCCAAGATTTTGTTGAGGATTTTTGCATCTGTGTTAATGAGAGATATTGGTCTATAGTTTCATTTTTTTGGTAATATCTTTGCCTGGTTTTGGTATTAAGGTTATGCTTGCTTCATCGAATAACTCTGGAAGTTGTGCTTCTTTTCTAACTATTATTATCATCACTTTGTTTCTAACTTTT
>NW_006399759.1:11900645-11904134 GCF_000299155.1 Elephantulus edwardii
CTCTTGTGTAGATTATGTTTTCCTTTCTGAAAGATGCCTCTTTGCTGTTATCCGAGGTGACCTTCCCCAGTTCGCAGCTTCCCGTCTTCCCTCTCCAGCCGGTTTTTTCTGGGTTTTACCTGAAAGATGCCTCTTGGCTGTTATCCGAGGTGACCTTGCCCAGTGACGCCTTCTCCTCCCTCTCTGGCCGGGTTTCACTGTGTCTGACCTGGAAGACGACTCCTTTGCTGTTATCCGAGGTGACCTTGCCCAGTGACACCTCCTTGGAAAAAGACCTTGTGCTTGGAAATCAGCGGGTTAGCAGAAGGGAAGAAAACATTTCAATGAGATGGATTAGCCCAGTGACTACAACAATGAGTTTAAGTATGATGGAGATTCCTGAGAGATGGAAGTAAAACCTGCCTCCACCTGCCAGCCTTTTTATCAGTTCTGATACCAATCATCCCTCTCCTGGTACTCTCTGGTCTCTTGATAGTTTGTTGCAATTACCATAGAGAACTCACAGACAATACTCACAGTTAAGGGCGTTATTACGGAAATACTTCTACTTCTACTCATTTTTGTCAAGTTGAAACTGACTCATACCTGACCCTCCAGCATGTTATGAAAGGCTGTAAATTTGATGCGAGGAGATTTTTTTCACTTTTCTTCTGTAGAGCCAGTGGGGGATTTGAACCACCACAAAGGTACGCCCTTTGGGTTAGCAGCACAATTGCGTATAGTGTGCACCCCTAGAGCTCCCTTCAGTGTTTTATTAAGGAAAATCACAGGTTAAGATTCAGAATCAGGAACAATTCAAGATGCAGTTCTTTAATTAGTTCCTTTATGGAAGGCAAGCTCACTCTCTCTTCTTGGCTTCACAGTGTTAGCCTCTAACCTGTTTAGGCAAGTGTTACAAAGTTCTTCTAACTATACCAACATAAGCGACCCCCCTCCCCCCAGATACCTTTACTTCACCAGTAAGCCTCTTGTGCACAGATCAGGCGCTCGCTCAGATCTAGCCTGTGAATCTGCTGACCTTGGCCGGCATCCTCGCTTTTCTGGACGCCTCCTTCCTGAAGGCACTCAGCTATCATACTGTGCTGGGAGGTCCTCCATTATGTCTTATACCAGTCTATTGGTCCTGCTCCTACCATTTGTGTACTGCCACTTCTAGCCATCTCTTTGATGTTATAGTTCTCAGTCTTCTGGATCAAGGCATTTCAGTGCTAAATTCCCTAGTCTAAAAGATGTGCTGTCCTAATTGTTTTTCTTTCTTGAGAGTAGTGAGCTATCCTCTTTTCTATCTCTGAGATGGATTGTTTTAAATATTGCAAAACTGATCAATTCCCATATGAGTGTTGTATACACCTTATTTGCATGATTCCACCCCCAAGAATGTTATGTATCACATACATATAATTAATAGCTATGCTGAAATTGAGGCGGACCTGAAGTGCTTGCTGCAGAAGGTCAAGGACTATAGTCTTCAGTATGAATTGAAGCTCAACATCAAGAAGACAAAGATTCTCACCACTGGGCCAATTGTCAACATCATGGTAGATGGAGAAGGGATTGAGGTTGTTAACAGTTACAGTTTGCTTAGCTCCACAATCAACACCCTTGGCTCCAGCAGTCAGGAAATCAAAAGACAAATTGCATTAGGTAAATCTGCTGTCAGGGATCTCTCCAGATTACAGAGAAGCAATAATGTCATTCTAGAGACTAAGGTGCACCTGATCCATTCTGTGTTTTTCACGATTACTTGCTATGCATCAGAGAACTGGGCAATGACTAAGGACAGAAGAAAAATTGATGCCTTTGAGTTGTGGTGTTGGAGAAGAGTCTTGAGCATACCATGGACCAGCAAGAAAACAAATAGGTCTGTCTTGGAGAGGATGAAGCCAAGTTTCTCCATGGAGGCTAGGATTTTGAAGGTCCATCTCACATATTTTGGGCATGTGGTCAGGAGGTACCTTGGAGAAATACATTATGCTCAGGAAGGTGGAGAGACAGTGCAGGAGAGGAAGACCTCAGATGAGATAGATTGATAGAGTAACAGGGACAATGAAACTGACTCAGGGCAGGGCAGACTTCAGAGCTACTGGACATAGGGTCGCTATGAGTCGCAGGTTCCTTGATGGCACATAACAACAGCAACACAATACCCTTGTAGGGCCACAGACATTCTATATATGGGTAATTGTGCCCAGTGCTTAGGGAGCTGTGGTGCACTAGCTTGATAGGTTGATGAACTGCTACCATGTGCCTCTGGCAAATCATAGCCATCAGTGGCTCCATGGGAGAAAGTTGGACAATCTCTCCCCATGAGATTTACAACCTCTGAAAACTCACTTTAATGTCAGCTATGAGGTTATTCTGACTCAGTGAAATGAGTTTTCACTTTGACTCAGTTATGTGGCAGGGGTTAGATTGACTATGAAATCAATATTAAGGAACTTAATTAAGCACAGTACCATCAGAAAGGATATTTTAAAATTCATGTCTTCCTCCACCCTTCCTCAGACACTCTAAAGGACAAATAATTGTATTAGCTCATTTATTTCCACCACAAGGCACACATCTTACCTATTTTAGGTGCCAAATGTTCTCCCCCTTTAATGAAATGTAAAGATTTTTGGAAAACTTAGAAACTTTCAGCCTTGACTATTATTGAGTTCCTTTTAGTGTTAATTCACTTCCTTCTTGTCTATCACTTCAGGATTCCTTACTCTGTACTGGACGCTGTACAAGCCCCTGTGTTGGAAACCAGTGCCAGGCAAAACTTTCAGGCTAATGTGGAAGACAAATGAGTCATAATGCCAACTGTTATCATGATTTGAAAGAAAAGATCAAGGTGCTCCAAGAGGGAAAAACTGATCTGATGTTGGTGGAATGGAGGCCAACTGAGGGTGGGGGTAGGAATTGCTGCAGAATGAGAGGCAGGCCCCAAAGAATGAATTGGGGGGGTGGGTGGGTGGTGTGACGATGAAGCAATCTGGACAGAATAATGACGAGGGACGTTCAGAGGGGGCAGAATGAGTGCAAAGAGGCATAAACAGAAACCGTAAATAAACGCACACTTTTTCTCTTAAAGACCAAAAAAAAATGGGCTGAACCAGACCTTTGTGTTGGATGGATGTTCTCAGTTTTTTGCCACTTCCTAAACAACATGCCTCCGGAAACTCTATGAACTTTGATAAATGTTGATAGTTATAGAAGGGCTTCAGGCCTTCGCAGGGTCGCTAAGAGTCATGCTCGACTCTAAGGAAATCAACTATGACCACAAGCTTGCCTCAAGGTTAACTCTGGTGGCCTGTTTAGTAAGGAGCTGAGCTGCCAATTCAAAGTCAGACTTTTCAAGCACACCAGCTGTAGTAAGGGAGAAAGGTGGGTGATCTCCTCCTGTGCAATTTACAGCCTCTGGAAACCCACTAGAGGGTCAGCTGTGAGTGGTCCTGAACTTGATGGCAATGAATTGAGTAGAGTTGAGCTGGACAAGGAGAGGCT
>NW_006399759.1:11904234-11909838 GCF_000299155.1 Elephantulus edwardii
TGCTGCTGCTGCTGTTAGGTGCCTTGGAATCAGTTCCAGCTCCTGGGAACAGTTTACAACCAAACAAAATGTTGCTTCAGCCTTTTCTTCACCTTCAGGATATGTTTGAATCCATTGTTATGGCTACTGTGTTAAGCTATGTCATTCAGAACTTACGTTGTTTACACAAAAGTTCCGTTTTACCAACAAATGACTTTTCCTACCAATTAATCCGAGGTCCAGACTGCAGAGGGCGCGCTGCTCCGCGGAGCCCAGGGACTGCGGCACTTGCGGCGGAGCGACTCTTTTTGCGTGTGTGTCATGGATAGGGAGAGGCTCATTTAATATTTTCTAACATTTTCTCAATTGAATGAGTGGTCTGTGGGTGCCTTGAGAATGCTCATCTGTCAGTTTTGACAATACAACTGAGTGTACATTATTTATGCTAAAAATAGTCTGTACAGAAAGACAAGGCTCCAATGCCAACGCCAATGAAGTATTAAGCTTCCACCAGGCCCCCTTCCCTTGGAGGTGATTGACAAAGTAATTTTCTGTTATGCTTTAATGAAACAGAGGACATCAGACACACCAGTGGGTCTTCACAGACCAACTACATCACTCATGCCCATTCTGAGGCCTCCTACCGGGTGGATCATTGACAGTGGGCCACTTTCAGGACGGCAGAGTACAGAAATGTGGGTGGATCTTGCTTTATCACAGAACAAATTTTGGAGTCCAGTGTCTCTACTTTCAGGTTGACTATAACCACCTTCTGTGTGAGAAAAGGGCAGGATTAAGAAAGGATATAACTGAGGGATAGTGGGTATTGGAGTCCACATTTTACTCTTTTTTTATTATTATTAAATTTTATTAGTTTTAATGAACATTTACAGGGATTTTGGGTTTTCATTCCTTCATTGCTGCACCATTCTCTCTACCCTCCTCCCCAGTTTGTTCTTCTTCCCCGCCATCCGAATGTCTGTTTTAATTGTCCAATTGCCACAGTGCTTGTCAAAGTCAGTTCTGATTAATCTCCTTTGTCGGTGTGTCCTTTGCCATTCCCTATCACTCCTCCCTGAGAGAGACTTCACCCTGATTCATAAGGAAAAGGGGATGGCGTATTCTCTTAGCTACTTCCTGCTGAAAAGGGACGCTGTGGGTTTCAGGGTGAAGATCTTCTCTCACTACTCTAAAGGGCCCCTTTGGCAGTAGGAAACACATAGACTATTATGGAGATTGATTTTGGAATTTAGATGCACTCTTATTGATTGTGCTTGGCCGTACATGTTCATATCCTTGAAGATATATCATGGGGGTGTTGCAACCTAGAAGACACAAATTTGACTAACAAGTTATAAGTACATGAGTCAAAAATTATGGAAAAGTAAAAGAAAGGATTCTTTCATTGTTTTACAAACCCTCCCCCAGGTCCCCTCCACCATGTAGCCCTCGCTCTAGACTCCTGTGATGACAGAAGTACCTAGTCATATATCTCTTTTAAACAGTTTTCTCCCTCCTCTGTTTCAGTCACATTTTACTCTTTATACAAATATTAACATCCTTGGTGCCTGCAGTCAAGAGACATATTGCTATGGACAAGTCTTCTGTCAGGGACCACTCTATAATACTGAGGAACCGTGATGTCAGTTTGAAGAATAAATTGAACCTGATTCCGGCCAAGGCCTTTTTTTAATCTCCTGCTATGCATCTGAGAACTGGACAATGACTAGGGGTGACAGAATTGATGTCTTTAAGTTGTGGTATTGGAGAAGAGTGCTGAATAGCCCATGGACTTCCCAAAGAATAAACACATATATCTTGGAAAAAGTGGAACCAGAGTGCTCCTTGGAGCCCAGGATGGTGAAGCTTCACCTCTTATATTTTGAACATGTTGGTAGGAGAGGCTATTCTTTGGAAAGAGCTACCATACTTAGAAAGGTAAAGCATCAACAAAAGATCTTTCTCTCTTTTGACATGGTGACTGCAGCAATGGGCTCAAGTATATTAGAGATGATGAGGATGACACAGGATAGGACAGGGTTCAGGTCTGTTGTTTATAGGGTTGCAATGAGTAATACTTGACTTGACGGCACCTAACGGCAACAATCAAATGTCAGTTTGCCTGGTGGCTTGCAGGTTGCTATGATGCTGGAAGCGAGGCCACCACTGTTTCAAACATCAGCAGGGTCACTAAGGTAGATAGCTATCAGGACAACGTCCAGACTAAGATAGCTTAGAAAGAAAGGCCTGGTGATTAACTCCTGAAAATGAGCCTATGTCAGCCCTGTGGATCGTAGGAGACAGTGGCTTGATACAGTGCTGCTGGGTGAGTCTTCAGGTTGGAAGGCACTCAACATACTCTCAATACGGTTGCAACAGAGTGTTTCAGTGACCATGAAGATGGTACAGTGCTTGGCAACATTTCGTTATTTTAAACGGGATTGAGGACAATTAACAACAACAGCAGCTGTGTGTGCTGGGCCTTGCTGGGACTTCATCTGATGGTTCTGTGTGTCCCTCACCCTAATCCTGAGCAGCAGGCACTACTACTGTTAGAAGAAACTGAGGCTTCTGAAAGATTCTAAAGAGGATCAATCACTTCTGTGAATTTTTTTTAATATTTCTGAATATTGATATTTTTTTCATGGACTCCGAGTTGGGAGCAGGGTGACAAGTGGAAGAATTCTGAAAAGTTTTTGCACATTTTAAAAGAGGTAAGATACTTGTTTTTAAATTTAGGTATCAAAACCTACTGAACCCACTGTCATTGAATCAATCCCAACTCACAGTGACCCCGTAACCACAGAACCAACACTGCTGGGTCCTGAGCCATCGTCACGTGTGTTGCTATGTTTGAGCCCATTGCTGCAGCTCCTGTGTGAAGCCATCTCATCGAGGCTCTTGGTCACTGACTGAGCATGAAGTCCTTCTCCAGGATGGGTCCTTCCATAACGAGTACATGAAACAAAGTCTCTCCTTCCTCACTTCCAAGAAGCATTCTGGCTATGTTTCCTCCAAGACAGATTTGTTCATTCTCCCGGCAGTCCATGGTTGGTTCAATACTCTTCGCCAACACTGTAACGCAAATGCAGCAATTCTTCTTCTAGCCATATCACAGATGCTCCTTCTTCTAGAAGGCTGGACGCCTGAAATCAGGGCTGCACTTTAGGGGAGTACTCCCTTTCTCTGTTGGCCCTGGGGAGACATCCTTCTCTCAGCTTTCATAAGCAAGGCCGTTCTTTGGGTCCTGGGAGTTCTTCACGTGGCCCCTGTGTCCCTAAAGTAGTGCTCTCTCCTGTATCCAACCTATTTCTGTTTTGTTTTGTTTGTTTTTTTAAAAACTCAGACGTGATTAGGGTTATGACAGAAACTACACTGAAACAGCTTCAATAACATGAGAAAGAAAACTCTGTTCACTCATGGGATTACATTCACAGACATAGGAGTTAGAGTTACAACATATAATTTTAGGGGGACTGATCAGTCCATGTCAATCCCTGTGTGTGCGCGCACGTGTACATTTATGAGAAGTGTGTGTGTGTATGTGTGTGTATACATTTATGAGAAAGGCAATAACTCTCCCTCGGCTTCAGGCAGAGCCACGCCAGCTCCTTTCACAAGATCACCTATGGATGCTTGTGATTTGGGATTGACAGAGGGAGGAGTGGATTCTGCCATCAGAAGGGGCCTCTCTGAATTACCGAGGCTGTTCCTATTGGTCCAAGGCCCCCGTGTATGAAGACAGGCCAGGAGACTGAGGATTGGTGACGTCTATCGCCTATAGATTCTCTAGCGCTTTAAATATCTGTAACCCTTGGTCTCAAAATACTAAGCCTTCCAGCTTTGTGACTATGGATGAAAATACAGAAGAGGAAACCCCTTGACCATGGGAAAATCCATCTTCATTTGCCCTTCTCACCATCAGCAGTAAGCTGGTTTGAGAGAGCAGGAGAGTTGGGCCACATTCTTTCAGAAGTCAGATATCCTGCCTTCGCCTCAGGTTTGTCTGGCGGCCACAGATCATGGCCTGATTGGAACTGATCTTCCCCCAGGCTCTCAGCGCAGTGCCTATTAGGCTGACGGGCTGTCATGTGCTGGGAGAGGCCCATGTTAGCACTGCTTCCAGGTAAGTCTCTCACTGTCCCTTGTCTGCCACATTGCAGATGCTCCCTGACATGGGGTTTGAATGGAGGTCACTTACAGGGCAGAGCTAAAGCAGAAGACTGCTCAGAGTCACCTTGTTTTCTAGACAGGAGGCCTTGCTGACCACATCTGACTCTGATACAAAACTGAGGGGTCTCTAATGACTAGAAATCTTTGTGTGTGATCACAGGGGTAGCTCCAACTTTATTTGCCCCAAGGCTGAACTGGAAGTGCTCTACCTTGGACAATCATGTCCTTGGGTATCTTAGGTTTACTTCGTCCAAGCTGTCATTGACCTTCATTAAGCACCACTGTGTGTACTCTGGCCAGACCACAGCATGGAATTGGGGTGGCAGAGAATACAGAGACTTGTGTCCTAGTCAAATCCCCATTGTTGAGCAGCTGTGTGATCTTGGATCTTGAGCAAGTGTATGTCAGTATGTAAATATTCTCACATGCAAAACAATAAGGAATTAGTCATAAGATTTCTAAGAATTCAACTCTTTAATATTTTAGTTATTAGTTATCTTTTAGTCTCTGAGTGCCTTTGCATGCAGAACCACCCTTGCCATTGATTGTACACAGTTAGTGCTCAATAAATGTTCAGTGGCCAGTATTAGATACCCACTGCCCTGCTCACTCAGTAAAAATGGTCCCTCTGCCTCACTTTCTACCTCCCAGAGATTCAGGACTATAGGACACACCATAGAGAAATGATCACACTGTATTTTGAAACGTCAATTGTTTACTAATAAAAAGACACTTGTTGTTATGTGCTGTTGAGTTGACTACATCTCACAGTGACCCTATGCAAAATAACTCTGAACCCTGCTCTGTCCTGAGCTAATCTCACTGACTCTGACACATGTACCCTCATTACTTCAGGTACTGTGTCATCCATCTAATCCAGTGTCTTCCTCTCTTGCACTGTCCCTCGATCCTTCCAAGTATGATGTCCTTCTACAAAGACTGGTTCCTCCTCTGTCCAAAGTATGTGAGACAGAGTCTCAAAATCCTTGCTTCCAAGGAACAGCTTGGTTTCACCCTCTCCAGGACAGACCTGTTTGTTCTATTGGCAGTCCATGGTATGTTTTAGACTCTTTTCCAGCACCACAACTCAAAAGCATCAATTCTTCTTCTGTCATCCTTGGTCATTGTCTGGCTCTCTGTTGCATAGCAAGTAATTGTGAAAGACATTTACTGAGGAAATAATCCTGGATGGGCTAGGATGTGAGGATGCAGACAGAAAAGGGTAGAAAGGAGTAAGTTGCTACTACATCACTCTTGAAGTTAAGAGTGTTGGCCAGTCCTAGAAGAGATCCCAGACCTTGTTGTTGTTGTTGTTATGTGCCGTCGAGTGGTTTTGGACTCATAGCGACCCTATGCACAACAGCCCTAAACCCTGCTCTATCCTGCATTGCCTCTGACACACCCATCCCGATTACCCCAGTCACCAAATCAATCCATCTCATAGAGGGTCTT
>NW_006399759.1:11912938-12006007 GCF_000299155.1 Elephantulus edwardii
GCTTCCTGTCCTCCCTCTCTGGCCGGTTTTTCCTGGGTTTTACCTGAAAGACGCCTCTTGGCTGTTATCCGAGGTGACCTTCCCCAGTGCAGCTTCCTGTCCTCCCTTAGTCACATAAATAATTTTTTACAGAGACTTTGGCATTATCATACTCAATTAAGGAAACATCCTGAAGGCCTGCCATCTACCAGTGCAAAATTCAAGGCCTTTCCTGGCTCCTTTCGAGCCCAGCCCAGGAAAGAATTGCATAGATTCTTGTCATTCAAAGTAATATCAATGTTATGTGGGAGCTTGTTTATAATGTAGGTTTTTAGCCCCTGCCTCAGACCTGCAAAATTAGAATGAGTCCAAGCCCAGGAAATTTAGATGCATGTGGAAATTTGCTAAACTCTGGCTATGAACTATTCTCCAAAAGCATGAGATTTCAGGGTTCCAGCAATCTTTTTATAGTCATTGACCATTATTGCTGTTTTAGGTGATCTAGTTGTTCTTATTGAGGCCTAAAGCAAAGAAACTGTCACCAGGTTTTTCTGTGAGAGCACAGGGTCTTGCTCCATCTAGGAGTAAGGCTCACATACATAAAACCCAATACTACACCTGTTTGGACCTTCACACCACGTTATTGACAGTAAATCTTCCACAGTTTCAGACAAAACAAATTAAACAGCTCCTAGACTAAGTCTGAAAAAAAAAGAAGTTCAACTTTCCTTATGAAAACACAGAGAAAAAGAAAACAAAACAAACCAGACACGTTGGGTTTGTTTTTTTTTAAGAGAGATTGCCTCCATCTGGGGCCATTAATCAGGGTCTATGGCTAGGCCCTGGGGGAAGGAGGGACAGGGTTCTACGAGACGCTTGAATTAATATACAGAATGTGTGCTTGTGATTATTTTTCCAATGTTCTAGAGGGCCCATGGCTTTTCTAAGTCCTCTGAGGAAATAATGACCTAAAAAAAAAAAAAAAAGAAAAATTAGCCAAACAACCCTTGGTCCTATTCCAATTCTGTTTCTTAGGATTTATTTAACACTGTTGTTCGGAGACAGATCAGGCTCTAACTGAAGGGTTCTTTCAGAAAACAACTTCTGGTGTCACCAGTTGGGCCTGACTTTTTGTTCCCCTCTCTGCTTTTCTAAATTTCACTTTGTTCTTCCTATTATCTCTATCAAGGACTATTTTCAGTGTTGATTAGAAACTGAGAGTGGGTCTGGCAGCACAGTGACAGAAGGGAATATTTGCTGGAAAAAGTACGGGCTCTATTTGAGAGCAAATAAAATCGACTACATCTGTGGAAAGAGGCAATGGAGAAACTCAGTATTATCAGTCAGAATGAGGACAAGGCCCAGCTTTGGAACAGACCACCGATTGCTCATGTGCAAGTTTAAGTTGAAATTGAAGAGTATGAAAACAAGTTCATGTGAGGCAAAGTACAGTCTTGATTCTATCTCACATGAATTTAGAGATCATCTGATGAATTAAGTTGACACAATTAGCACTTCCAACTGACAACTAGGCAAGTTGTGGGATGACATAAAGAACTCATGTGTGAAGAAAGCAAAAATAATTAAAAAGACAGAAAAGAAACCAAAGACTAAATGGACATCTGAAGGGACTCTGAAAATTGGTCTTGAACAGAGAGCAGCTAAAACAAAGAGAAGAAGTGATGAGGTAAAAGGACTGAACAGAAGATTTCAAAGAGTTTTTGAAAAGACAAAGTAAAGTATTATAGTGGAGTGTGCAAAGACCTGGAATTTCTGAATTTGGAATTTCTTAAGCTGAAATAATGGAAGAAGAAAAAACAAATAAACCCTTGAGTTGTTACATTATTAAAAGATTCTGTGGCAAAATAGTGAGTGATGCAGGAAGCATCAAAAAAAGATAGAAGGAATGTTCAGTGTTACTTTCTCCAAAAAGAATTAATCAATGTCCATCCATTTCAAGAGGTAGCATGTGATCAAGAACTGACTGTGCTGAGGGTATAAGTTCAAGCTATAGTCAAAGCATTGCTGGTAAAAAAGAAGCACAGACATTGGGAGAATACAAACTGAGCTATTCCGACAAATGGAAGTGATACTGGAAGTGATTACTCATCTATGCCAAGGGGTTTGAGAGACAGCCACTTGGCTAGTTTATTGAACAAGAACTATGCATGTGTTTATTGCAAAGAAAGATGAGGCAACAGATCCTTGAAATTACTGAAAAATATCATTAGTATCACAAGGAAGTAAAATTGCGCTGAAAACACTTTTAAAAAAATGGTTATAGCAATACATTAACAGGAAGATGCCATAAGTTCAAACTGGATTCAGAAGAAGATGTCAAATGAATCTTGGCTGAGTTACAAAATACCATAAAAAGCTTTACCTGGGCTTTATTGACTATGTAAAGGGATTTGATTACGTGGAATAAAACAAATTATAGATAATTTTGCTAAGAATGGGAACTCTAGACCGTTTGTGCTCATGTAGAGCTTGTGTGCATGCTCACGCGCACGTGCACACACACACACACACACACACACACACTTGTTCAAATGGAACAAGGGAATACTGAATGTCATAAAATCAGGAAATATCTGTATCAAGATTGCATTCTGTTCATTGTATACTTACTCAATGTTTATGCCAAGCAGATAATATGAGAACTTGAACTATATGGCAAAGAGCACTGCAGTAAGACTGGAAGAAGACTCATTAAAGAACTGATTGAAACTGAAGAACTTCAAGAATTACCATATGAACAAGAGTCAATGACAATGAAGGAAAGAGTTCAAGTAGCACTGAAGGCACTGGCAAAAAATAAGGCCCCGAGAATTGATGTGATACCAATTGATATGTTTCAACTAACAGAAAGATGTACTTACTCACCAGGCTATGCTGGGAAATTTGGAGGAGAGCTCCTTGGCTGACTGACTAGAAAGAAATCCATATTTGTTCCTGTTCCCAAGAAAGAGAACCAACAGAATGTGGAAATTATTATACAATATAATTAATATGACATGCAAGCAAAATATTTTTGAAGATAATCCAAAACTGGCTCGAACAGCACATTGACAGGAAACTAGAAGATAAAGCTACTTTTAGAAGAGGCCATGACATCAGGGATATCATTGCCAGTGTTAGAAAGCAGAGAATACCAGAAGAATGTCTATTTGTGTTTTATTGGCTATACAAAGACATTTGACTATGTGGATCACAACAAACTCTGTCTAACATCGAAAAGAATGAGAATCCCAAAACACTTAATTGTGCTTATGAGAAACCTATATCGAGACCAAGAAGTTGTCTGAACAGAGAAAGGGAACACTGTATGATTTAAAACCAGGGAAAGTGTTGTACATCAGGGGTGGATCCTTTTTCCTTACCAATTCAATCTGTATACTGAAAAATCATTAGAGAAGGTGGACTTTGTGTAAAGAATGTGCCATCAGGATTGAGGGAAGACTCATGAACAATTTGTGCTATGCAGATGACACAACTTTGCTTGTTGAAAGTGAGAAGAATTTGCTTCAAGAATATTTGCTGTAAGGGCTACAGCCTTCAATATGGTTTGCATCTCAACATCAAGAGGACAAAAATTCTCACCACTGGACTAATAAGCAATGTCATAATAGATGGCGAAAAGATTGAAGTTCTCAATGAGTTCCTCTTATGTGGATCTGTAGTCAACACCATTGGTAACAGCAGCCAAGAAATCTATTTATTTCACTGGGAAAATTCATTGTCAGGGATTGCTTCAAATTACTGAGGAGCAATGTTGGTCTGAAGATTTAGCTGTGCCTAATTCAGGATGTGGTCTTTTCAATCACGTGCTAGGTATCTGAGAGCTGGACAATGTCTAAAGGTGACAGAAGATGGATCAATGCCTTTGAATTATTGTGATGGAGAAGAATATTGAATATCCCATAGAATGCCAAGAGAACAAACAGCTATGTTTTTGAAGAACTGTAAACAGAATGCTCCTTAGAAACAAGAATGGGGAAGCTTCATCTCACATACTTTGGGCATGTTGCTAAGAAAGCCTTGGAAAGGAATGTCATGCTTGGAAAGATGAAGGGGCAACAAAAGAAAGAAATACTCTCAATGTGATGGATTGACACAGTGACTCAATAGGCAATAGGCTCAAGTGTGTCAGAGATGATGAGACTGGCACAGGATAGAAAAAGGTTCAGTGCTGCTATTCATAGGGTCACCGAGAGTTGTACTCGACAACATCTAACAACAACATATGTGGATGACATAGTCTTATTTGTTGCATATGGAAAGAACTTGAAGGACTTACTGATGACATTGAAAGAATATACATTTCGAGTATGGGGTGCACCTCAACATAAAACTAAAAACACCAAACCAAAAAGAAAATATTCTCACGCCCAGACCAGTAAGTAAGTAAACAGAGAAATGCTTGAAGTTGTAAAGGATTTCATTTTATTTGGATCCACAATCAACACCCATAGAAGCAACAGCCAAGAAAGTTTGCACTGGGAATATCTGCTTAAAAAACGACTCCTTCTAAGTGCTAAAAAGCATAGATCCTTGAGGACTAAAATGTGCTCGACCCAAGCCATAATATTTTCGGTTGCTCCTTGTATATGTGAAAGGGAGATAATGAATACAGAGACCAAAGAAGAATTGGGCCTTTGAATTGTGGTCTTGATGATGAATATCGAATATACGATGAACTTCCCGAAGAGCAAAGAAATATGTCTCAGGAGAACTGCAGCTAGAATTCCTCTTATTAGCAAGGAACTTAAGACTGTGTCTAAGGTACTTTGGCTTGTTATTGGGAAGAAAGAGTTCCTAGAGAAGGACATCCTGCTTGGTAAAATAAAGGGCCGGAGGAAAAGAGTGGAGTCTCAGCAAGTTAAGTCAACACAGTGGCTGTGACAGTGGGTTCAAACACCACAGATTGTGACAGAGGACTGGGCAGTGTTTCCTTCTGTTGCACATGGGACACTATGAGTTGGAACCTGAGATTTGGAGCCTGCACGAGGACATCTAACAGCTATTTAAGAGAATGTTAATAAAGAATATTAATTTTCAGAATTGTTCCATATTTCTCTCCTTTATATAAGTGAACTAGGAGATGGTTAAGAGTAGGTTCAGGCCTATTCTTTCCTTATTTCTGCCCAGATGGATTTTCTGGCATCACTGTCTTGTCACTGTTCGATAACTGTGCTAGGCTTTCTCTTCTTGGGTTCTCATTATCTATCCATGCTTCTAGAGTTTTGCTGTGTTGCGGGAAGCACTACTCCTGAGTTCAGTACATTTCCTATAGCCAGTCCCACTGATGTCAAGTTACCCCACCACTTTTCAACACTCTTCACTGTTGTCTTCTTCTCCTTCAAACCATATTGTATGGATTGAATTGTGCCCCACATCCAAAGACACATGAAATCCTGGCCATTGTACCTATGGACTTGATCATGTTTACAACTAGAGGTTTTCTTTCGTTATGCTAATGCAATTTGTTGTTATGTGTCTGGGGTCATTCCAACTCATAGGATCACAGAACACTACATCTATGCTACCACAAAGCACAGAGTACACTGTCCTGTTGGGATTCTAGTCTATAGTCTTTATGGGCACAGATCACCAGATTTCCCTCAGGTCTGTTAATGAGTTTAAAGTAAGGATCTTTCACTGAGTTGTCTAGTGCTTACCCATTTCATTAAACCAGCGCCCCTGAGAGTAGGTGAGTCCTAACTTAGTAATCTCTAATTTATGAAAAGTGTGGGCTAGACACAGAGACACAGGGAAAAATTGCCAAACACAAACAGACATATGGCAGATTCATCTTTCATCCCAGGAACACCACGGGTTGCCGGCTACTAGAAACTTAAACAGAAAAGAAAAAAAGAAAAAAAAAGTCATCCTACTAAAGCCATACCCTGAGTTTGGAATTCTAATCTGAATTGTTAAAAAAAAAAATAAAAAAAATCTCTTTCTTTAAAGCCACTTACTTGTGGTATTTTAATTACAGCAGCACTAGCTAGCTTGGACACTTGTAGATACGAGGACACTGGTGACACTGACATTGCAGTGAGAAGCACTGGAAAGAGCCCCTCACCTGATGCTTGCTCCTCAGTTTCTGTTCTCTGGTGACCTGGCTTCTTGTCTCTGTATCTAGATGGTTGACTCCTTGATCTTAAAGGCTGCAAGTCAGGGTTTTTTTCTCTAGTGAGTCAACAGCTGTGCTAACTCAAATATGGCACTTCTCTGGTGATTCGAACCCACCAGTAACTTCACTGGAGAAAGATGGGTATTCTCTCATGCAATTTATAGCTTCCAGAAACCTGCTGGAGGATCAGTTATGAGTTGGTTCCAATTCGATGAATGAAGAGTTTTTTTTATTATATACACTAATTTTTGCTAAAATGTCTCCCTCCTTTCCTTCTTCCTAACCATGTCTAAATACCCAGTTCCCTTAAATCAACCCAAGAAACTTGAAAGGTTTTACCCATTGCGTGGGGGAGATTTTGTCAATGCAGATGTTTTGCTTGCTACCTCCAGATGTTCTTGTGATCCCAACTGCTTCAACTTTGCCAACACATTCCCACTTAATCAAATTACGTGCTTTTATTATATTTCTTTAACCAGTGCAGTGTTTCTGTTCTGGTCCCAGATTCTTTTCTTTGACCATCATCTCCAATCTTTAAGCCTCCATGGCCAGAGAGCTCACTGACTCAATTAAGGTTGTCTCCTTACTGGAGAATCTAAGGTATACTAATATCTTCTTTGTGTTGTGAGAGATCTGCCTCTGAGCCTCCTCTGGCCCGTGCTCTCTGGAATGGTGTGGTGTGGTTAGGAGCGAAAGCTTTGCAATCAATTGAATAGTGTCTAAATTTCAACTCTATCATTTACTGGCTGTGTGACCTCAGGAAAATCACTTAACCTCTCTAAGTTCACGTTTCTCACTGCAAAGTGGGGATAACAATAATATCTATTTCAGGAAGGTGTTGTGGAGATTAAAGATCCTGGTGGCACAATGTACATGTGCATTCCAGAAATGGTATCTGTTGCTATACTTTTACTTTATGTCTCTCTTATGCATCTCATTTAGGCTTTTTGTACTCACTTCACCTTTTTGTCCAGGAGCATGTCTAGTGTAAGCAGTTAGATTGTGCTGTGAGTGGGACACCATCTTCATTTCTGTTGGCCACTATTCTTAGGAGGACAGGGGCAATAGAAATACTCATCAATGGGTGGTTGACTAATTGAAACCAATAAGAAAACACTTGCTCCCTAAGCATTTGAGCAGCAGTGCAGGTAGTTCATAATCAACCAGGATTATTCAAGTCGTAAGGATACAGTGATTATTTCTCAAACCTATTTCTTGTCTCTTCTTGTGACCTGAGAAGGCACAAAGGTGGGATTCAGCCTTTTGGATGAAGAGGAGGATGCCCTTGTTGTTCCCCTAAAAAAGTGTTTTGCTCAAGTTTGTAGCACTTATATGACAGTGTGGCCACAGTGAATGATGGCAGAGCCAGTTTAAGGGGGGAGGTTAGGGGTGGCCTTGAGGATAAAGGTAACATCTGCCTGGGAGACACAGAAGTGAGGAGGAAACACTGGTTACAGGGTGCCTGTGACCCTATGCTCATGTCACTGGCCACACAGGCCCTTGCTAGGAGCAGATGCATGGAGCCAGGGGCACCCCGGTCTGATCGGTTCCGGTGGTCAGAGAGCACTGCTTCCTGGATCTGACTATACGGCTCTCTGTTCACTGCAGGGAACCTCAGCAGACATGGTGACCTCATCTGTGCAGGGGTTTCAAGGCTGCGAACTTTCCGAAGCAGGTCAGAAGGCCTTTCTTCTGAAATGCCTCTGTGTTGCTTTGAACCACCAACATTTAAGTCAATAGCAAAGTGCTTCACCATTTGTGCTGCCCAAGGACTCCAATACAGCAAGCCCCACTCAGGGAGGCTGTCAGAGCTCTGAAGTTGTCCTGCAGGCCTCTGGCCACCTACTACTATCTGGTTCATGGGCAGGCATGGATATTCTCAAAGTCTATGCAATCCTCCAAGGCCAAGGTTTCTTAGTGTGCGAACTCCCAGGAATGAACTCCCTGAAAAGAGGCTGGAGTTTTCTTTTCATGTGATCAAGTTAGACTGTGCGGGAGGGGGGAGAGGCAGGGGAAAGGAGAAAGTGTGAGGATTTAATAACTGACTACTTTAACAAAGACAACGAATCTTCCATCGTTTTTGTGCCACCGAGGCCTCTTACAGAGAGTAGGCTTATATTCAAAGAAAACATTCGATTGACAGATTGATTGATTGCCAGGGGAATTGGATCCAGGGAACATTAAAGGTGGGAGAACCAAATGCATAAAGCAGAGCTCACAGCAAGGCCAGACCATGTATAGAACTGCTCACAAACGGAGGAGACAATCAGCTTTTAGAAGGCACCCCTCCCTGTATGTGTATTCTTAATTCCTGCCTTCACAGGACTACTGAACGGGAAAAAGGAAATAAACACAAATTGGACAGTTGTCTCAGGAGATGAGTAGACTTCTCTATCCCACTTGCTCTGGACATGCACAAGAAGGGATTGCTCAACTTTACAAGACTGGGTCAGTTCACCTGGACCTTGGGGTGGATAAAGGTTGGATAAAGCCCTATTCAAAAATGGCTGGAGCAGTGCTTGGACATGCTCACTGATCTATTCCATTTTTTGTAAATTTGGAGGATCGCTGTCTGACCAATAGATTGGAAGGGGTCCATATTTGCTGTCATTCCCAAGAAAGGTGATCCAACTGAATGTGGAAACTATCGAACAATATCATCAATGTCACAAGCAAACAAAATTCTACTGAAGATCATAAAAAATGAACTAGAACAATACATAGATAGGGAACTGCCAGAAGTTCAAGAAGGATTTAGAAGAGACTGTGGCACCAGGGGTATCATTGCTGATATCAGATGGATTCTGGCTGAAAGTAAAAAGTACAAGAAGAATGTCAATTTATGCTTTATTGATTATGCAAACGCACTTGACTGTGTGGATCATAACAAGTTGTGACTGACATTGAGAAGAATGAGAGTCCCATAGCACTTAATGGTGCTGATGCAGAACCTATACCTGGACCAGGAGACTCTTGTGCGAACAGAGCAGGGGAATACTGTGTGATTTAAAATTGAGAAGGGAGTGCATCAGGGTTGTAGTCTCTCTCCATACTTATTCAATCTATATGCTGAGCAAATTATCGGAGAGCTGGACTCTATGAAGAGGAGTGTGGCATCAGGATTGGAGGGAAACCCATCAATAACATTCATTAGCAGATGACACAAACTTGCTTGCTGAAAGTGAGGAGGACTTGAAGCACTTGTTGCAGAAGATCAAGTAATGCAGCCTTCAGTATGGATTACGTCTCAATATCAAGAAAACAACGATTCTTGCCACTGAACTGATAGGCAGTGACAAGATGGATAGAGAGGAGATTGAAACTGTCAACAGTTTCATCTTGATTCGATCCACAATTAACACCTTTGGTACCAGCAGTCAGGAAATAAGGAGATGCATTGCACTGGGAAAATCTGCAGTTAGGAACCTCTCCAAATTATTGAGGAGCAGTGACGTCAGTTTGAGGACTAAGGTGCGTCAGATTCAGGGCACGGTCTTTTGGATTACTTTCTATGCATTTGAGAGCTGGATAGTGAATAAGGATGATAGAAAAAGAATTGACACTTTTGAGTTGTGGTGTTGGAGAAGAGCACTGAACACCCCGTGGATGGCAAAGAGAACAAACAGATATGTCTTGAAGATGGTGCAGCTGGAGTATTCTTTGGAGGAAGGAATGATGAAACTATGCCTCACATACTTTGGGCATGTTGCTAGGAGTGGCTATACCTTGGAGAAGGACATGATGCTAGGAAGGGTGGAAGATTGGCGAAGGAGAGGAAGACCTAGGTGGGTTTACTGCTGCAGTGAGCTCTTTTGTGTCAGGAAGTGTGATGATGGCTCAGGATTGGACAGGGTTCAGATCTTTTGTTCATAGAGTTGCTGTGTGACTTAATGGCCCCTAACAACAACAAGAAATGCATTGACTGGGAACTTTCAGAAGGGCAAGCTGGGTTTAGAAGAGGCCATCACAGGGGAGCTCTGGTGGCCTACTGGCAAGAAGCTGCACTGTAATCCCAGAGATATGCAGTTCAGATGCTCTGATGGAGAAGGAAGGGTAATCTCCTCTAACACTCTGGGCACCAGTAGCCAGGAAATTAAAAGACGCATTGCCATGGCAAAGTCTGCTGTTAGGGACCTCTCCAAAGTACTGAAGAGCAATGGTGCATCTGATACAGGTCATGGTCTTTGCTATCACTTATTACGCATCAGAGAGTTGGACAATGACCAAGGAGGATAGAAGAAGAATTGATGCCTTTGAGCTGTGGTGCTGGAGCAGAGTACTGAGAATACCATGGACTGCTAGGAAAACAAACAGATTCATCCTGGAAAGGGTTAAGCAGGGTGGCTCCTTGGAGGCAAGGACTCTGAGGCTCCGTCTAACATACTTTGGACATGTTGTAAGGAAGGAACGGTCCGTGGAGAAGGACATCATGCTTGGGAGGATGGAGGGAAAGTGTAGGAAGGGAAGGGCCTCTATGAGGTGGATTGATTCAGTGACTGGGATAATTGGGATGGGAGTGTCAGAGACAGTGTGATTGGCACAGGACAGAGCAGAGTTTAGGGCTATTGTACATAGGGTTGCTATGAGTCGTAAGTGACTTGATGGCACATAACAACAACAACAACATACCAGTCAGATCCAATTTGATGGCACACACACACAAAATAATAAAATAAAAAAGAATTTTTTTTAAATTTAGGTTGTTTATTTTTCATTTCAATGAACATCTACAGAGGTTTGGGGATTCCATTCATTCATTGTTGCACCCTTCTCCCCGCACAAACCCCTCCCCCCCCATTTGCTCCTCTCCTTGAAAAGCAAAAGAATTTTTTTAAAGAAGAGGCCATAGCATCAGGGATATCATTGCTTATATAAGAAGGATCAAAAAGAGGAAGACCCCCCAATAAAATAGATTTACATGGTAACTGCAGCAACAGACTGAGGTGTATCAGAGATCGAGAGAATGGTGCAGAATAGGACAGGATTCTGATCTGTTGTTCACCGTGTTTCTAGGAGTTGTACTGATTTGACAGCACCTAACAACAACAACAATAACCAGCCATGGCTGTAATCGCAGCCAAGAAATCAGAAGACATGCAGCATTGGGAAAATCTGCTGTCATGGACTTCTTCTGAGTGCTCAAAAGCAACAATGTCATTTTAAAGAATCAGGCCCTCTCTCCCCATCCAAGCTGTAGTCTTTTCAATTATTTCATACACATCTGAAAGTTGGACGCTGAGTAAGAATGACGGGAGAAGAATTGATGTTTTTGAGTTGTGGTGTTGGAGAAGTGTGCTAAATATCCTGTGGACTGTTAAAGGAACAAATAAATATGTCTTGGAGTAAGTGCAAACAGGGTGCTCTTGAAACGTCATCTCACATATTTTGAATATGTCTCTGGGAGGCACCAGTCCTTGGAAAAACATAGTTCTACGAAGGATGAAAAGTCAGAGAAAGAAAAGAAGACCCTCAACAAGGTACATTGCCACAGTGACTTAGCAATGAACTGGAGCGTATCAGAGATGGTCAACATGACACAGGATAAGGCAAGGTCCAGAGCTGTTGTTCACAGGGTCACCATACTACTTAACTGCTTGATGGAACCTAATGACAATTGCAACAACCCATTAAGGGATGGAACACAAGTCCCAAAGGCAATCTGAGCCACAGCCAGTTCCTCCCCTTCCTAGCCTGAGCAGCTCTTCAACTCCGTTAGCTCACATTCTGTACATGGGAGGTTGCTTAAATGGAGCGTGCTGGAGAGGTTCTTCTCCGATCAGGACTGAAGCAGGGGATCAGTCTTAAAAATCCCAACAAAACAAGACACTGTAAGAGCTCATTCTAAACAGGGCCGATGGGAAAATCAGGAGGAAAGAGTCCTCTGGAGATCCTTGGTGTGGAGATCTCACCAGGAGGAGAGGGCAGACATAATGGCAAAGTATGTCAATTGGGCCCCTCCCTATTCTCTTTTGTCTGTTCATCAGCAGAATACAGAATGCTCCAGGCAATTAGTACTGGTAGGGAGGCCCTCAAGAAAGGGGGACTCTGAAGCTCCTGGTTGCTGTTTGAGCCTAGTCACAACTCAAGAGGGTAATTGACTATTTCATGAGTGGTGATTGAGAAATAAATATTATGTGTATTAAGTCATCAGGATGTGAGGTAGTTTGTTTAAAACAGCTAGCCTATCCTGACTAAGGCAATACTTAACTGCATTTGGCTTCAGGAGAGTTAACCTAGCCTGTGAACATCATTCAGTCAGTCAACAAGCACTTCTTGAGTACGTTCAGTGTGCAGCAAGGTCAGGCTTTGAAACATCAGCAGACAAGAAAGAGAGATCTGCCGAGAAAGAGATTGGGTCAGAATGAAGTCCTATCAATTCAAATGAGAGGACACTGGGTTTAATCTGGACAGATAAGACATTGAGTGACAATCCTGGATGACGTCACCGCGCACGCCTCACACGCCACCTTGATGTCTGAGCCCTGCTCATCCTGGGGCTACTCAAGAGAAACAAGGACATTTTCCCTTGTTTCTTGAATGATTAACACACTCCTTTCACCTTCCAGTTTTTAAATGGATGAAGGAGAAATGTGCACTAGGGAAAGAAATGCCGTTATTCCCTTAGTGTTCCTGGTGGGAAGCGGGGAGGGCGGGCCGAGAGAGTGCTCACGGTGGTGGGCTGGACGCTCAGAGGGGAGTTGGCAGCGGGCCTGGGAGGCGCCAGCGCTGCCCTCCCGAGCTGTCCACGGGCTTCCCTGGGGCCACCTGGAGGTTGCAGCCCATGCATCTTTAATTTTTTCAATTAACAACAATAGAGAACAAATGGAGTTGAGTTTTAATTATTCATAATTCATCTAGGAATAACATCTTTGTAAACTAAAAGAAGAGAAGGACCATATTACCTCTTCTTAAAAAAAGAAAAGCAGAGGAGTGGGAGAGGAGAGCAAAATGTATTTAGAACTGACTTTTCTAAAGCTTTTGCCTTTAGTCTATGAAGTTTGGACAAGAGGAGTGAGTCGGTGGAAATGTCCTCCTTTGTTGGTATCTAGGGGGTTGCCTTTTATCTCCATGATGTGCTATGTGACCCACAGTATAGTGCCGTCCACTCTGATGTCTGTTTGAGCTGTTCCAGGCAAAAGCTTGCACTGGCCGGGGTCACCAGCACAAAGTCGTCTTGGATCACATACATGACGGTGTTAATAGAACACCTTCAGGGTATGCACAGGAGATGGGAACCAAGGGAAACCCATGAGACCCCGTTCACCTGGAAATTAAGAATGCATACACCTGTGCATACAGACACATGTGTAAATGCACACGAACACATGTGTACACATGTACATACATGTCCACCCATGCTGGTGATTGGTTCCTAGATTGCAATGGTTATAACTGTGATATAAATTTTATACTCTAAGAAAGAAGTGTGTCAGGGATGTATCCTTTCTTTATACTTTTTCAATCGATATGCTGAATAGATCATCCGGGAGACTGGACTTTAGGAAGAAGAATGTGGCATCAGGATCGGAGGAAGCCTCATCAACAATCTGTGCTATTCAGGTAACTCAACTTTGTTCACTGAAACTGAGAAGGACCTGAAGCGCTTGCTGCCGAGGGTCAAGCACTGACACCTTCAATATGAATTGTTTCTCAACAGCAAGAACACAAAGATATTCACCTCTTGGCCAATAGGCAGGTTCATGGTAGGTGGAGAAAAGACTGAAGTTGTTAATGATTTCATTTTCTTGGATCCACATTTAACACCCTAGGCACCAATGTTAAGAAATCAAAAGATGAGTTGTCATTTTATATGTTGTTTGAGTTGCATGTGACTCATAGCAGCCCTGCGTACAACAGCCCTGAAGCCTGCCCTGTCCTGAGCCAGCCTCACTGACTCCAACACACTACCCACATTTTCCCAGTCACTGTGTCAACCCATCTCATCCACAGTCTTTCTTCCCTTGCTGTTCTTCCACCCTTTCTCCTCCAAGGACTGGTCCCTTCTGGCCCCATGCCCAAAGTAGGTGAGATGGAGTGTCAAAATCCTAGCCTCCAAGGAAAAACTTGGTTTCTTCCTCTCTAGCACAGAATTGTTTGCTCTCTTGGTGGTCCACGGGATGTTCAATACTCTTCTCTAGCACCACATCTCAAAGGAATAAATTTTTTTTCCTATCATCTTTAGTCATTTTCAAGCTCTCTGATGCATAAGAATTAATTGCAAAGACCATGGCTTAGATGAGGTGCACCTTAGTTTCTAGACTGACATTGTTACTCATCAATAAGTCCTGAGAGCAGATTTTCTCAGTGCACTTCACCTTCTGATTCCCTGACTACTGGTGCCAAGAATGTTGATTGTGGAGCTGAGCAAGCTGAAATTGTTGACAACCTCAGTCCTCTTCTCCATCCATTGTGACACTATGAATTGGCCCAGTGGTAAGAATTTTTGTCTTCTTGATGTTATTCTTCAATTCATACTGAAGACTACCATCCTTGACCTTCTGCAGCCAAGTGCTTCAGATCCTCCTCAGTTTCAGCAAGCAAGGTTGTGTCATCTGCATGTCACAGGTTGTTGATGAGTCTTCCTGCAATCCTGATGCTACACTCCTCCTCATAAAGCCCAGCCTCCCAAATGATCTGTTCTGCATATAGATTGAAAAGGTATGGAGACAGGATGTGTTCCTAACTCACTCCTTTTCTGATTTAGAACCAATGAAGTTGGAAAATTTGGACTGGGAAACTCTCCGGAATGCTAAAGAGCAATTATGACAGTCTAGAGACTAAGGTACTCCTTATCCAAGCCATGGTCTTCTTGATTGCTTGTTGTGCATCTGAGAGCTGGACAATGACCAGGGATGACAGAAGAAGAATCAATGCCTTTGAGTTGTGATGCTGAAGGACAGTATTAAACATAATATGAACTGCCAAAACGACGAACAGGCTGTTCCTTTGAGGCAACAGTTTTGAAGCTCCATCTCATATACTTTGAGTATATTGCTAGGAGAGATCAGTCCTGGGAGAAGTAATCATGCCTGGAAGGGTGCAGGAACAGGGCAAGAGAGGAAGATCCCAGATGAGATGGATTGACTCAGTGATTAGAGTAATGGGGTCAAATGTGTCAGAGACGCTGAGGTTGGCTTAGTATAGGGCAGGGTTCAGAGCCATTTTTCATAGGGTTGCTGTGAATAGTAGTGGACTCAATGGCACATGACAACAACAGGGACAATCATGGTCCAGTGAAGTGACCACCATAATGGTTAAAGAAGTTGAATAAAGCTGCTCCTTAAATCACCCTTGAAAAACAATCTCCCCTCTCTTACAGTTACTACAGTGTACATTCCAACTCACAGCAACCAGCAACCAGGAGTGTCTGCATAGAATTGCTCAGCTTTAGTGCTGTTCATGTTGTTGTTGTTATGTGCCATCGACTGGCCTGAAACTCATAGTGACCTTAGGTATAACAGCCCTAAACCCTGCTCTATCCTGTACCAATCTCTCTGTCTCTGACACACCTACCCTGATTACCCCAGTCACTGAATCAATCCACTTCACACAGGGTCTTCATCTCCTGCGCTGTCCCTCCACTCCCCCAAGCATGACGTTCTTCTCCAAGGACTAGTCCCTCCTTGCAACATGTCCAAAGTCTGTCAGATGAAGTTTCAGAATCCTTGCTTCCAAGGAGCAGCCTGGTTTAACCCTCTCTAGAATGAACCTATTCATTTTCTTATCAGTCCATGATATATATATATTCAATACTCTTCCCCAACACCACAGCTCAAAGGTGTCAATGGACTGTATCAGGCACACCTTAGTCTCCAGAGTGACAACATTACTCTTCAGTACTTTGGCAAAGTCCCTAACAGCAGACTTTCTCTTAGAAACACGTCTTTGTTCACCTTGTAGATGCTGATATAATTTTCAGTAGAGAGCCAAGGCTATCTTGAAAATTGTTTCTGGTAGACTCAAGCTACCAACCTTTCAGGTAACAGCTTATCACGATAACTGTTTATGTGACTCATGATTCAGGTTCAATTTTGAAATGGAGGTAGTATTTTAGTAAGTGGAGTGAAGGAAAAATGGCTGTTCAAGTGAAGGAATCATGGGAGCTGGACCGCAGGGGGTCATGGACAAGACTGAGCTGAAGGAACAGTCAGTAGAGGGACAGCTCTACATTCCACACCAAGATTTTCTCACTTGGACTTCTCTGCTGCTGTCTTGACCAGCATAGTCTCTTGTCTGATCTCCCATCAGCCTCCTGCACCCTCTGTTCTGAGGTTCCTTTAATGAGTTTCACATCCTTAATTACTCCCAATCATCTGCAGGGCAGATTCAAGTGCTCATACAGGGCAGCTCTTTCCCTTGCCCCAAACCACCAAGCCTCTGAGGCAAGCTTTTTCCGAGCATAGAGAGAGATAGAGATGGCAAAGGACCTCAGAGATGGGAAGACTAAAGGTCGTAACTATGCCGGGTGCCAGGACACAGTCTTCCTCACATACAAGATACAGACTCAGTGATTGAACCTTAGACTCCAGGAAGTGTTACAGAAAGAGCCCCTCTGAGGCTGGGGTCAGGCCTGGGCCCAGTAGTGCTGTCATGGAGATACAGTCACAGATATGCTGCCTTGGGCTTTGGGTTGAGGTTAAAGGACCAGGAAAGATCCTCATTGAACAGAAAGATACAGTCATAGACATCTGACATGATGACAGACAAAACAGCAGTCACCCATAAAGCTTGGACTCCACAACAGGTAGCAGATTTGGCTATGAAAACACTTATAGGCAAAGGAATAGGCAAGGCATGGTCACATGGAACTGAATGGGAGTTTGAGTTGTCCCACTCCACTCAATGCTGTGAAATCAGCACAGACCTGTAGTTGACCCTCCGTGTGTTTTCAGAGACTTTGAATTGCACAGGGCAGACTGCTCATTTTCCTCTTGCAGAGTGGCTGGTGGATTTGATCTGCCTGCTTTTGGGTGGG
Source organism: Elephantulus edwardii (assembly GCF_000299155.1). Taxonomy (NCBI): domain Eukaryota; kingdom Metazoa; phylum Chordata; class Mammalia; order Macroscelidea; family Macroscelididae; genus Elephantulus; species Elephantulus edwardii. Next base: position 11,930,032 of record NW_006399759.1, read on the forward strand.
TAGCACAGCTCCCTACCTGCTAGGCCACCAGATCTCATTTGAGTTTTTCTTAAATTGTCAATTTGGCCTGAAGCTTAGAACATATATAGGTTGAACACTCCACATGCTAAAGAATTTTCTCCATAACAATGGACCAGACATCTCCCTCAGGTAAGAACAGACACCCTCCTTATAACAGCACCTTCACCTCCTGGCACCTCAGCTTCCTCTTCCTTCAAACAAGGCATGTAGGGACGGGAAAAGGTCTTGTTTAAGTTGACAGGGGGATAGGGCTTTAGGAAGAAGCCTTCTTTTCTTGTCTGCTGCCCACTGCCTCCTCTAAGCTAGGTGGGAAAGGTCTCTGAATGAATCGCTCAGTGTGAGGCTGAGGTGCTTGTTTCTGGGTCCCTGGAGGCCAGAGCCACAGAGGGCTAGAAGAAGGTTAGCTCAACCTCATATTCTCAGCATTTACCTGGTGTCAGCTTCTCTTCTGTAAATTTCTGAAGGAGAGGGCTGACACAGCAGGGTTTGGGCCTTGAGGTTGGGGAGATATCTCTCACAGGAAGGGAACGAAACTGTAGGACTGTTCCCATGAGCTATCTGAGACCAGGAAGCGGGTCTTCCAGGGCTCCTAGAGATTTCTGGGAAGGAGCACAGAGACGAAGTTTTAGCCTCTGATCGGAAAGATTGGCATATGGGGCCATGGGGCCCAGCTGCTGTGGTTCAGTGATGCCTTTGTGGATGGAGAGTAGATTGTTGATGAGATCAAAGGCAGTTGTCTTCAGTAATGGCAGAAGCTGCCATGGCACAGCTCCAAGGGAACCCCAGGCATGTGTCCCCCACTAACAACACACTGTAGCCACAACCCTTGACCAACGAGGCCACACAGAGCTAGGAGAAAAGCAGAGGCTCCCGCTACTCCACTGCCACAGGCAACTGAGTGTGCAATTGATTTCCTATCTTCCTCTCTGCCTCCTGAAGTGAGTGTGGGAGGAGTGGCAGAGAGGACCATGTTCATCCCCACCCTGTCCAGGCAGCCATCAGCTTGTAGACTCTGGGGCTTAAATCAGATACGAGCCTGTAGGCTGGACCAGACTGCCGATAACTGAGAATGACCAGAGAGCAATGGGATTCGCTCAAGATGTCATTAAATGACAGGGAAGGTTTTGACAGAGCGTGGTTGAAGGCAGTGATTGGGGGTAAAAAAAGAAAAAAGAAAATACTTTTATAGTTATACGTCACCGAATGGAGACTGCTTAACGAACTGTTTACAAAGCAGCTGGAATGCCCCAGCAGATCCATTCCAGTTGTTCACGCTTGGCATCTGTTGTGATTGGTTTGTGTAGAGAAGTTGTTCAATAGTCTGAATATAAAAAAAAATAGTCTGAATATCATCTGTATACACAGGTATAATGATAGGAGCTGGAAAGAGTCATCAAGGCAGTTACAGTCAGAAACAATAGTAAATACACAGGCACACACTGTCACTCATAGTACACAGGAAAACACGGGCAAACGTAGGTAGACACAATCACAGCCGTATCACACAGAAACACACTCATCATCATACAAAGGCACATCTGATTGTACACAGCCATACAAAGGCACATTCTGGCACACACAGACATACCTAGTCATACACAGTCAGAGACATGTACAGCCATACATGGGCGCTCACAGGCACTTATGGATACACAGAACCATGTTGTTGTTGTTAGGTCCACTGAGTCAAGTATGGCTCATAGTGAAATTATGAACAACAGATCTGAACCCTGTCCAATCCTGTGCCAGCCTCACAATCGGTGATGCACTTGAGCCATTGTTGTAGTCACTATGTCAGTCCACCTGGTTGAGGGTCTTCCTCTCTTTCACCATCCCTCCACCTTTCCAAGTATGATGTTCCTCTTCAAAGGAATAACCTCTCCTAGCAACATGCCCAAAATATGTGAGAAGTTTCATCATCTTTACTTCTAAGGAGCATTCTGGGAGCACCTTCTCCAAGACATATCTGTTTGTTCTTTTGACAGTCCACAGGAATATTCAGTGCTCTTCTCCAATACCGCAGCCCAAAGGCATAAATTCTTCTTCTATCATCCTTATTCATTGTCCAGCCCTCAGATGCGTATAAAGTGACTGACCATAGCCTGAATTAGGCACACCTTAGTCCTCAAACTGACATCATTGCTCCTCAATAATTTGGAAAGGTCCCTAACAAGACTTTGTCTTGTAGACAACCATATACAGGCACAATGACTCACAGTTATATAAAGACAAACAAGGTCATACACAGCCATGTATAAGTGCGTACAGGCACACATGTTCACAGTCATACACAGTTAAACAAAGCCATGCAAAGCCATGCATAGGCACACATAGGTACACACAGTGGTATAGAGTACACACACATGTAAGGTACACACATAGACACTAAACCACTGGGCCCCTGTCTGACGCTTTCAGGGGATGTTCCTTCACATGCGTGCTTCTTCTATATTTTGTGGAATAACAAAGGAAAAGAATGTTTTAGGATCTTTTGCTTATTCTCAGCCCCTTGACTTTGTGTGTTCCTGGAAGGCTGTCATGTTCATTGGGAATGGCAGGAAGATTCCAGTGACACTCATTCATAGTGTGTTAGGCACTTGGTGGTGGGGCAGGAGGCCTGAGATGCAGTTCGGGGGAGACTATCTCTCCAGGGGTGTCTGTGGTTATCATCACCGCCGTGTGCACTCAGGGGTGCGTGAGTAGGCTCCTGGTGAGTGGGTAATGGATGGCTCTCCGAGAGAAATCCTCTGTGGGAGAGCAGCTTCCTCTAAGGTCACACGCCCGGCTTTGCCCAGTCTAGAGACCGTGTAATGAAATGGCAACAGGGCCCGTCCACTCCCTGTAAAACCAACACCAGTGTATGGAAAAGTCCTTTGTAGTGAAGATATTAAAAAGGATAACAGGTAAAGAACTGTGAACAGTTACCAAACAGGGAATATAAACACTATTAATGCAACAAATGATAACGCATTGAGCTCCATTACCAATTCTTTTTTCCTCTTTACTTAAACAATCCTTTTGACTTCACTCGAGTATCCATTTCTCCTGGGCATCCAGTGCTGTTTTCATCTGGTCAGGTCTGGGTTTTGGAGTTTTAAGCTGGAGAAAATTCTCTATCCCTGCTTGTCACCTTGGTCAAAGGGACTTTGATGGCCTGAATCTTTGTCTCCCCTCAGGGGCTGTGTGCATGGCTGCGAGCCACATTATGTGGTCCTGGGCAATGGCTTCACTGTCTATGGACACCATATCCCAGCACTTCCAAGCCTAAAGTCTCTGTTCACTAGATGAGTCATCTAATCAGGAAGCCACTGAATGATTGGTTATAGTTCACACTTATAATATCTTTCTCCATGGCAAAAAATAGCCACTTCTGGTGTGCCCCATTGAATAGCTGTGCTAGCGTGAAGCACTCAGAATTTCTGGTTCAATGATGCCACTTTCAGTAGCTTTCAGCTGCACTTATCCTAGGGTCATCTGTGACAATCTCTTGGAATCTGGTGGAACTAACCCCTAGATCAGGGTCACGCCTTACAGTCAAATCCTGGAAAAAATAAGGGGACTTCTGGTTTTCTGGGACAGTGGTCAGCTCATTGATTTCCTAGGTATTCCCAAAGGAAGTGCACTTCACTCTCTAAATCGAGTCTGCATGTTCAAAGCACGCAGTGGAAACACATAGTCATCTCTGAGTGATTGTAGGGAATTATTATTCAGGACAGAATTCTGCCGGATTCTAAAATATGGTATGCAGAGAAATGCCCTTGTGGTTGAGGATTTCCATAGAAGGGGTGCCTGGGCTCTGGTGCGGGTGTTTTTTATTCTCCCCCCACACAACCCTCAGATTTTAAAGTTCTCCTTAGAAGAAAGTTTTTATTCAGAACTGAGCACCAAAGCCTGAAAACCATTATTACCCTGAGCCATGTCTGTGCTTTGGTTGCATGACTTAGAGACATATCACAGACAACAAAACCCTCCAGCTACAAAATTGACCCCCCCTGGGTTTCCTGTCTTTCTCTGGAATCCTTTTTCTTCTCCCAGATTCTGACCCAAAAGATGGCCAGTTAGGTAAGGAGCTGGGTGCTTGGGGACCTCAGCAATACTAAATTTGTTTCTCCCTGAATATCTTGTTATGATCTCAATCTCTTTCTCTTCTTGGTTTCCAAGATGCTCCCTTGAGAGGTGCCTCAGACTATGTAACATTATTTATTATATTGATCACCCGTAATGTCCCCCAAAGGCTCGATGCAGAGGGAAGTGACTGGTCCTAATGGCCCAATTAGGTTTATTATCTTCTGGCTCCTGGTGTAATATTTCTGCTGCCTATTCTACAGCAGAGCAATGGCACCTGATGTAGGGGAGGAGCCCTGGAGGCAGATCTAGGGCCAGAGTTGTAGCCTTAGCTCTGCTACCACTTCTCCTTCTGACCGTGGGTGAGAGAATGTTCTCTCTTTTGCTCATGGTTTTCGAATTCAAAAAGCAACATGGGTCATTGAGAGTCTTCTTGCGAATGAGTCTTCTTATGTATATTGTGCCATTTAAATCTATTAAATCTATCGAGAGACCTGGTGGCCTAGTGAGTAAGGATTAACACTTCCAACCCAAAGGTACATGTTCAAACTCTACTAGCTGCTCCGAGAGAAAGATGGGTGATCTCTTCCAATCTGATTTACAGCCTCTGAAAACCCAGTGGAGGGTCAGCAGTCAGTTGGTACAGACTTGACGGCACAAAAACAACGATGATAAACCTATGGTGCTTCAGTGGCGTAGTCACTGCTAAGTAGGAGTTTCCCTGCTACGTAAAACTTATGAAAGGAGCTCTGGGGATACATGGGGGTTGTGTGTTGAGTTGCTAACTAAGAGGCTGGTGGTTCAAATACATCAGCCACCTTTTTGGGAGTGAGGTAAACTGCTTCTGTTAAGAGTTACAACCTCAGAAACCAGATGGAGGGCTGGATGTGTTGGATTCAACTTGATGTCAGTAAGTTTGACCTGATGATATAGTCCTTATTCAGTAGCGTTGCTGACCCAGAGGCTGAAAGTCTCTCACTGTTCAAATCCAAAAGTGGCTCCAAGGGAGAAAGATGTACAATATCATCTGATGTGATTTTCAGCCTTGAAAATCATGGAAGGTCACCATGAGTCAGAATAAATTCCACAATGGTGAGTGAATGAGTGAAAAAAGAAAATCTATAAAGTTGGCTTCATTGTTATGCTATTTTACGGGTGAGGAAATGGAGTCTCAGAGATAAAGCAACTTGCCTAAGGCCTTACCGCTAGCTGGTAAATATGAGTTCAATGCCAATGCTCTTTGCCCACAGTCCCTTTTGTCTTGTCTTTGGGAACTTGACTACCATGATTAGAAAGCTAGCCATTGGCTTTGAATCCTGTTGCTATCACAGCAGACCTCACTGTCTGCCTTATACCTTAAGAACACAACACCTACATCTTTGTTAGAGTACGGAGGACTTGTACCTATCCCCCCAAAGTCCGAGTTCTGTAATTACATACCTCCCAATTACACCTCAATATCAAGAAAACAAAAATCCTCACCACCTAACCAATCAACAGCATCATGACGGATGGAGAAATAGTGAAGCTGCCAACAACTTACTTTTACTTAGATCCACAAACAATCAGTAATGGAAGACAGCACACCAGGAAACTTGTAGCATTGGGAAATCTGTTGTCAACAACCTTTGCAAAGTTACTAAAGAGCAACTAAGTCAGTTTAAAGACTAAGATGATCCAAGTCATAGTTTTTTCCAATGAGTCCTATAACCTGAAAGTTGGACACTGAATAAGTATGACAGAAGAAGAATCAATGCCTTTGAATTGTTGTGTTGGAGAACAGCACTGAATATTCCCATTGACCGCCAAAAGAAGAAGCAACTCTGTCACAGAGAAAGTGCAATGTGGGTGTTCCTCAGAGGAAAGTATGGTGAAGCTTCTCACATACTTTGTGCACGTTCTAAGGAGGGACAAGGCATTGGAAAAGAGACATCATGTTGGGAAAGATGGATGGTCAGAGAAACACATCAGAACTCTCACTGAGATGGATTGACACAGTGACTGTAACACTGGGCTCAGGTATGTTAAAGATGGTGGAAACGGTGAAGGATAGGGGATAGTTCAGGCTCAGAACTATTTTGCATTAAGTCATTGTGAGTTGTAGTTGACTCAACAACAACAGCCAGGAAATAAAAAGGTGAATTGCATTGGGAAAAGTCTGCTATCAGGGATATCACCAGAGTAAGGAAGAACAATGATGTCAGTCTGGAGACTAAGGTGCTTCTGATCCAGGCCATGGTCTTTGCAATTACATACTATGCATCAGAAAGCTGGACAATGACCAGTGGTGATAGAAGGAGAATTGATGCCTTTGAGTTGTGGTGCTGGAGAAGAGTATTGAGTATACCATGGACTGCTAGAAGAACAAACAGGCTCATCCTTTTGAGGGTGAAACTAGGCTACTCCTTGGAGGCAAGGATTATGAAGCACCATATTACATATTTAGGGCATGTTGCAAGGAGGGACCAGTACTTGGAGAGGGACATTGGGAGGATGTAGGCATAGTGCAGGAGAGGAAGACCCTGGATAAGATGGATTTATTCAATGACTGGAGTAATGTGTGTCAGTGTGTTGGTAACGATAAGGTTGGCTAAGGATAGAGCAGAGTTCAGAGCTGTTGTACATAGGGTCACTATGAGTTACAAGTGACTCTATGACCCATAACACCACCACCACCACATAATAAGAACAATGTTGTTGTATGCCATCGAATGGGAACCAACCCATAGCTTACCTTTCAAGAGAGTTTTCAGAGGCAGATAATCACAATAGAAGAAATTACCCATCCTTCTCCTGCAGAGCAGCTGGTGGATTCAAACTGCCTATCTTGGGGATTGCAGTTTCTTACCTCTAGTCTACCAGAACTTTCATATAAGAACAATGTTATTGTTGTTGTTGTTAAGTGCCATTGAGTCATAGACGGCTCATAGCGACCCTATGAACAGAAGACCTGAGCACTGTTCATAGAATTTCCAGAGGCAAGCCATTTAGGAGGTGGATGCCATGCCTGCTTCCAGGCTTGTTTTAATCGGGGAGCTCCGCCAAACACTGTCCACCATGGGTAACCATTATCGCATTTGACACATCAGTGTCACAGTGTTCAGCTTCATAGCAACCACAAGTTACCTCTCAGTACAGCAAATGGACAGACCAGTGCTACACCATCTAGAAGAATGTTTGACACAGAACAATTTGAACCAGGCCTGAGGGCCGCAAATTAAAATCACCCACCTTGGGCTCAACTTTCTGTCCACTAGGCCAATGTAGCTTTATGTTGCTGCTGTTATTGTTGATAAGTGCCGTCGAGTTGTAGACGACTCATAGTGAGCCTATGAATGAAAGGTCTGAGCACTGTTCATAGAGTTTGTGGAGGCAAGCCATTTTGGAAGTGGATGCCACTCCTGTTTCCAAGCTTGTTATATTGTGAAGAACAAGAGCAGCTCTTAAAATGTGCTGCCTGCAACTCATATTTTAGTTATATTTATATTGTATTTGTGTTCATATTTATGTTACCTTTGTAAAAATTATACTTGACTGTAGCATGCAGTTTATTATTTGGTAAAGTTGTTCTCAAGTGTCTCTTTCTCCTTCTGATCTTTTGTATTATAGCTTGTCCTACAGGGGCTGCCGTCTTGGCCCAGCCCCCAGAGAGTTTGTGTGGGGCCTAGCGTTAATCCAGTTTGTAGTGGTGGCCACTTGGGGCCTTTAAGCATGGCGGCAATGTAATGAGATGAGTGTTCATGGAATATCACTCCAGAGGCAATGAGGAGGAAGCTGGGTTGGGAAGATTGACAGTGGAGAAGATGGAGGGGGAGAGGTATCTGAGAGAAGTTCTGGAGGTGGAACGTCTGAGATTTTCATCATCCTTCACCAGACTTATTGATTGGTACTTAAGTGCTCAGTCCACGTTGGACTGGCTGGTAGAGGATTCCCTCTTCACTTTGAAATCTGAGAGCCTACACTTTTCCTTCTTTGGCTCTTTCTTTCTCTCATTTGTTGCTTTAAATTACCAGAGACCCACTCTGGTTACATCAGGGTTGGGATTGTGTTTGTGTTGGGCATTTCACTTTATAATTCGGTAGTTTCAGGGTCTCTTGAATTCAATATACATGTTTATCCAAATAAGGGTGCCTCTCAAACAAACAAAAAAAGAATACCCTGAATCCCTGGTGAGTGGTGGCCGCTGTTAGTCCCTGCAGTGGGGCCCAGGGCTCTGTGAGGAGAGGTCGGCCCTCTTTGTCAGGAGTCCTGGGAACCTGGAGGGTGGGACCAAGGGCTGCCAGGTGCGCTGTAATGATTGTTTTCGCTGGAGAATTTTGGACTCCGTGCTATACAATTTTCATCCTTTTTGTAAAATGGATGATAATTTGGGCCTGTCTTGACTGCCTGTTTTGCATTGCTAATATTGGTGGGAGGAGGATTTTGCCCAAGTTCTCCTAAAATATGAGAATTTGAGTCCAAAATATGTGAATTTTTAATTGCAATCCTGGCAGCCCTGGGTGGGTTTTTTGTGCAGCATCTGTTCCTTCTCCCTGTGCTTCGTGCCGGCTCTGCCTGGAGTCCCTCTTGCTTTCAAGCTCTCCTCTGGGCTGAGACGGTCCTCTTGTCCCCTTTTCCAAGTCCTCTCTGCTCTGATCCACCTTTACCTCCTGTCTCCGGGCTGGTGAGCAGCTGCAAATGACCAGCATTCCCGTTACAAGTGCTATTTTCCAGAGGGTCTTAACCAAGTTACACACATTTGTTTGGGCTTGAAACCTGGCTTCTGGGGCAAGGTCTCAGGCCTCGCCCAGCCTTTTAGTTCTGTGCAAAATCTCATCACTGTCATTTCGCCCATTTTTCTGGATGAGGAGGTCAGGGATGCATCTGGATGCTGTGGCTTCACCATGCTTGCATCTCAGGGGCAGAGACTGTTAAAGAAACACCCTCCTCTTCTCCAATCCTGCCCGCTCTGCAGGTGATCAAACACGGAAAGGGCTGGTGCTGTATGGGCGCCCGAAGACATACATTTTGCCGAGCTCCTTAGCTTTACACAGCTCTGTTGTCTGACATTTAAAATTAATCTAAGTGGTAAAGTTATTAATGCTTGAATGTTGGCTCTAGAATATCCACAGTGACCTCTCCTCCCACGCTGGGGTTTGTTTGATAAGGATCCCCAAGCTGTGTCGGAGCCGAGAGTGACTGACTCAGTCACATTTGCTTTTTATTAATACTGATAGTGGGCCTTGTCTTGGGAGATCTCCAAGCACTTCTATTTCTCCAGACAGTAGTCAGGGGAGCCCTGAGCCAGCCATTGCAAATACCACACAGGCTGCTCTACCCAGGGATATAATGAAGACCAGAAGAGAAGCCACAAAGGATTTTAAATAGCTGCTAGGGGACCTCTCTTCTGGGCTATAGCAAACACATAAAATCTGGTGGTTCTTGGGCATAAACTTCCCTATACATTCTTGTGTGTGTACGTGGATGTGGTATGGAGTTGATCATTAACAGACCAATATTAACTCAAAGCGATGAGCAAAGGGACCAGTTTGTCTGGCTATATCGCCTCCCGCGGCATGGGTTAAAACACATGTTAACTGTCAGGGGCTACTATTGGAGTTATAAGATAGAGGGAAGAGAGCATGTTTACACACTTCTCTGGCAAGTAAGAGAGTCAAGGCAGAAAGGGCTTTATAGAAGATGGAATAGCATGATTCAAAGCATGGTGGCAGGCAAGGGAAATGCTGAGAAGACAGGGCAGTGCAATTTAGCCAGGACAGGGACATCTCTGCTCTCTTTCTGCTCTCTCTCTCTGCTAGTGGGAGCAAGTACAAGAGGAGGGTAGAGAGGTTTGTAAGAATTAGTTCATGAAGAATGAAGCTCTGGTGCCTAGTGGATAAGAGGTTATGTTTCAAACCCACAGGCGGGAAGTTTGAATCTACCTGCAGCCCCAAGGCAGAAAGATGGACAATCTCTTCTTGTGCTATAGAAAGCCTCTGATAAAACACCAGAGGGTCAGCTATGAGTTGTGAGTGGTGACAGCAGTAGTGTCTTGGAGGACTCTAATGTCTAACTAACATAGTAGGGATTTTTTTTTCTGAGACATTCAAAGTGAATAGAGTCATAGTGCAGCTTCACAGGATCAGTGTGATAGGGGATTGGAATGATGGACCAAAAGCGAAGGGGGTACAGCAAAAGGGGACACTGGTTGTATTCCAGTAAGACTTCTTGTCCTTGACTTTTCTCCTTCCTCCGTCTCTCAGTTTCTCAACCTTCTGGGGTCTCTTCATACCCAGCTACCCACACTCTTTGTCCTTCACTGGCTCAACTTTCTCCTCATACATGAATTAGTGCTCTCTAGCGTCACACCCTTTGACTGTAATCTTTGTTACCCTGTGTATTCTCCTTGGGCCATCTCATGCCTTTCAGAGTCACAACTATATGCCGGTGCTGTCTTCACACAGACTCTCTCTTGAACTCTAGTTCTCAGCACCTACTTGTACCAAATGCTAAGTTAACTTTTTATACCCAGGGGCACAGTGAAGACCAGAGGAGGCCATCAAGGTAGCAAACACACAAATTCTGGTAGTTCTGGGCCACCACACATTCCCAGGTATCGAGGTGAATCTGATACAGAGGCCATATAACTATCGATCATTAACTGGCCAATATCTATCTACCTATGGAGAGTCTCACGAACGGAAATTTATTATCCATACCAATTATCTAGCACAGGAGGCCCAGAACTTAATTTTATGACACACTTTCTTGGATTATAGAAACTGTCCCAACTTTTTATCAGCTTGTAGTTGCCATTGAGTTGATCCCAGCACAATGGTAACTCAATGTGTGGCAGAGTAAGTAGAACTATGTCTCCTGAAGGGAACTCTGAGGGCTTTAGAGGTAAGAAGTTGCGCTGCCAATCCAAAAGTATGTGGCTTGAATCCACCAGCTACTCTGCAAGAGAAAATGAGCAATCAACACCTGTGCAATTTATTGCCTGTGAAAACCCACTGGAGGGTCAGCTATGAGTCAGTCCCAGCTTGAAAATACGCAACAACAACAACGATGACAACAACAGCATGTCCCCTTTGGTTGCAAGTACCTAGTTTTTCTTGTGTGATGTCAAGTTGAAACTGACTCATAGTTGACCCTCCAGTGGGATTTTAAGGGCAATTAATTGCACGGGAGGAGACTGTCCATCTTTCTCCTACAGAGCAGCGAAGTGGATTTGAACGCAATGCTTTGTCACTGCTGTGACTTTTCTTACCAGTAGGTCACGACAGCTCCATAATCTGCTTTTTTAGAAGAAGATATCCAAGCTTTTCTTCTGAAGTCATTCTGTGTGGTTTCAAACTTCCAACCTTTTAGCAACCGAGTTCTAATATTTGTAAAGCACCCAAGGATTGTCCTCTCTTTGCTCTTCATATATTCTATTCACCAGGTGAATTTTCTCCTTCCTTTTGGATCTTTAACTTTGTTACCATCTCTTATAGTTCTATCACTATCTCTTTGTTCATACTCTTCATCTCTGTCTTATGTGCCTCCTTCTCTTTAATTCCTGCCTATCAAAGGAAACAAAAAACGATTCTTGGATCAAAAGAGGGTTTGAATGTCATCTCCTTCAAGAAACTGCTCCTTTCTCTGATCCTCATGACCTTCGACTTGCGCTATCTAAATGTGGAATGCTTTGGGGAATGTACCTCTCTGTGAACCATGCTCCCAGGTCCGTTTCATTTTTACAGGGTAGGTTTCAGTTAAAGCTCTGTGACAGTGCAATTCTCCAAAGGACCAGGCCACACCATGCACAGAAGCGACAGATTTTATCCCAAGTGCACATCATACCTCTTGCCTGTAACAATTCTGTGAGGCAAGACCCTGGAAGCAAACGATTACCCCAGGTGGCTGGCAGAATGAGGGCTGTTAATCCTACCCTTGGTGTTGAAAGAACTAAGGAGGTTAAAGAGGGTAGAAATAAGATTATAATTGCTCAGTGAGAGCTGACCAGGAGTTGGGAAGTTAAGGATCCAAGGAGTCCTGTGAATGAAAGTGTGAGAGTTTAAATTAGGTGTAGATCTAGGGTTCCTGTGCTCTGGGAAATACTCATGGAGAGATCTGACTCTTGGGCTGGATGAGCCCAGGGGCATCTAGATTTCTCCTTCCCTCCTTCCATGTTTATCTCCTATCAGCAAACAGCAGTCTTTTTATGAATATAAGTCCGTTTCAGAGGGTATTACAGAAAATTCAAGGTGAATGTTTACCTACCTTGTCGACAATAGTTGTTTTTGGGGGCCCTTTGGTGGTATGGCCACATCACCCTAGTTCATTTTTGGAGCTCAATTTACAAAATCCAAGTTGTCATTTTATTTAGAAGGTGATTTCCTTTCACAGTAGTGATTCTTTCAGGTTCCATGTAGGACTCGGAGCTGTGTCTTTTTAATTTTTATCTAAGTCCAGAGCTCCAGAACCAAGTATCTATCCAGACAGGCTCAAGGAATAGTTTTTAGCCCTCTTCTTTTCATCCTCCATTTACATGCTTGTCTTCAAGTCACCTAGGAATCTTGGTTACCCCATGTGTATTAGAGTAGAATGTGTGTACTCCAAAAGGGTTTTGATATTTGGCTTTCCAGAAGCAGATCCCCATAAACGCATTTTTAGTGGAACCAATGTAATAAACCAGTTTGAAAATGAGACTTCAGGGCAAAGTTGTTGTCTTTGACTTCTGTAGCTGTTGGCTGTGTGTGTGTGTGTGTGTGTGTGTGTGTTGGTGTGTGGGAGAGATGGAAACTAGAAAGGAGTTGCCTGAGGGGCACATTTAATGACCAGGCAGAGAGGAGGTCAACTTCCCCTGGTGAATAGGGATCCTATAGTTCCGTTTTTCTCTATGCTGCAGACTTACTCAAACTTGGCCAGCGTCTGCTCCTCTGGTGTGTGAAGCTGATTTTGCTTCAGGCCTGTGGTTGTAAGGAAGGGTTAACCCAGAAGGGAGCAAATGCTTCCTTTCCCTGTGTCTACCAAGCATTCCTTCCCTTAAAAACGTGCTTTGATTCCGATCAGCAACAGGCTCCAGGCAGGCAGGCTGCTGCCTCCTGAGTGGCCTTGCTCTCTTCTTTGTGTTCCTCACACAAAGACTGTATGTGGCCTCAAGAGTAGGTGCAGGGGAGTGTGGGCTTTCTCTGGGTGAGGGGTGAGTGATTTCCTAGACTCGTCCTCTCTCCCTCCGTGCTGGGTTGTATAAAAGGCAACGTCACTGTAAAAAAAAAATTCCAATATGAGGAAACATTCTTAACCATTTTCACGCTGTTCTGGAAAACGGTCAATAAAAATAGCTTTAAGGCTTTAAGATTTCTCTTTATAGTGCAGTGACTGACAAAAAAAAAATCCCATTTTGTATGAAGATAAAATGACCTGTTGTTACATAAAATACATAACACACAAGATGGATAGTTCTTTACATCCACACACAGAGAGACACGCAAGCAGGCAGTGAGATTCAGAATCTTCATGTCCTCTGCCATCGGTGGGAACTGACAAAGTTGGGAAGTGGGGGGAAAGTGTTGATTTTTGTTTAAGGCTCCATCCCTGAGAGTTGGACATGGCAGAGTGCTTACTTATTTGGTTAGGCAGCAGTGCAGATTATGGGGTGGGGGGCTCAGAAAGCTTCATGCTCTTGGCCAGACATGGAGATGTGTTAATTAGGTAGTTAACGTGGCTCCTGTTATTTCCCAAGGGGGGAAAAATCCACAAAGATGACAAGTAATCGCTATTAATCTTAATTATTATAATAACCTTCTTATAAACAATAACTGTCTGGCTGCCCTATCACGTGTTTATTTCATTACTGACAAGAGAGATCTTTAAAATCTCATGATATATTAATGCTTTTACCATTAGCTTCAGTGGGTTGGCCATGGGAAGAAAAAAGGATGGCTCGGTTCTTAAAATTATTGAAAGAAATTTTCTGGCTCCAGCTCTAATATTCTAGACTTTTCGTGCTAGTACAAGTGTTGTTGTTTTTATTTTGTATTATTTTCATTTTCCTTTTCTACAAACCTTTCCCCAATTTCAATTTTTCTCTGCTTAAATGATTTTTGCTTTCTAATTGACCACCGTTAATGCATATATCTGTTTTGTAATGATGATTACAAGAATCCTCTAAGGAGCTAGTGATTGAACGCAATGATAAAAATACCTGTATTTTGATGAGTTGTTGTAATCTGCTTCATGCACATTAAGTCACACTTGACGTTATTGTTGTGTGCCATTGAATCAGTTCTGACTAATCTTATGTGTTACACAGTAAAACTGTCACATAGGGTTTTCTTGACTCTAGTCTTTGTGTAAACTGAGTGTGAAACTTCTTTCTCACACTGTGTAACTGGGTGGGTTTGGACCAACAATCTTTCCATTACAAGCTGAGCTCATGAGGTTTGTGCCTCCTGTGTATCTAGAAGTCATATTTTTCCTTTTCTAAAATAGTATGGAATATGTGCTTATCTAGGTCAAAGGCTGCAGCCTTCAATATCGATAGCATCTCAACATCAAGAAAACAAATATCCTCAATACCAGGCCAATAGGCTGCATTATGATAGATGGAGAAAAGATTGAGGTTGTTAATAGTTTCATCTTGTTTGGATCCACAATCAACATCCTTGACACCAACAGTCAGGAAATCAAAAGATGACTTAGTTGCACTGGGAAAATCTGTTATCAGGGACTAAAAAGCAACAAAAGTCAGTCTAAGGTGCCCCTGATCCAGTCCATGGTCTTTTCAATTGCTTGCTATGTAACAGAGAGCTGGACAGTGACTAGGGATGGCAGGAGAAGAATCGATGCCTTTGCTGGTGCTAGAGATGACTAGCATACCATGCTTGACCATACCATGGGCCACCAAGAGAACAAACACATCTGTCTTACAGAGGGTGAGACAAGGCTGCTCCTTGGAGGCAAGGATTTTGAAGCTCTGTCTCACATACTTTGGACATGTTGCCAGGAGGGACCAGTCCATGGAGAAAGATATCATGCTTGGATGGATAGAGGGACAGAAGAAGAGAGGAAGACACTGGATGAGATGGATTGACACAGTGTGAAAATGGGGTTTGGTGTGTCAGGGGGAGTGAGGTTGGCTCAGGATAGGGTAGGGTTCAGAGCCATTGTTCACAGAGTCACTATTAGTCATATACAGTCAACTTGATGACATACAACAATAACAACTACAACAACAACATAACAAGTATCTCCAGATTTATTGTGAATAAACAGAGAAGTTAAGACACTTTTCCTGACATGCTCAGTAAATTTTTTTACAGAAAAAGACTATGATTTATGTATGTATGTATATATGTATGTATGTATGTTGTTGTTATCATTATAATGTGCCATCTCATCTTCTGTAACTCATAATGACCCTATGTACAACAGCTCTAAACTCTGCTCTATCCTGTGCCAATCTTATTGTCTCTGACACACTTATCCCCATTACCCCAGTCACTGAACCAATCCATCTCATCTAGTGTCTTTCTCTTCTGCACATCCCTCTCCAAGGACTGGTCCCTCTTTGCAACATGTCCAAAGTATGTCAGATGAAGCTTCAGAATCCTTGCCTTCAAGGAGCAGCCTGATTTTACCCTCTCCAGGATGAACCTGTTCATTTTCTTAGAAGTCTATGGTATATTCAATATTCTTCTCTAGCACCACAGCTCAAAGACATCAATTCTCCTTCTATCATCCCTAACCATTGTCCAGCTCACTGATGCATAGCAAGTGATTGAAAAGACCATGGCCTATATCAGGCGCACCTTAGTCTCCAGACTGACATCGTTGTTCTTCAGTACTTTGGAGAGGTCTCTGACAGCAGACTTTCCCATCGCAATACATCTTTTAATTTTCTGGCTGCTGGTGCCAAGAGTGTTGATTGTGGAGCTTATATTATGAAGAGCCAAGTGATAGCCTCTTCATTATAATAACAACTTACTGCTAAGCAGAATTGAGTTAATTGCTTCCTTTGGTAAGAGAGAACATGGCCTTGAGAGAGGCTGGTAACATCTCACAGCACAAAAAGCAGAAAGTTGAGTCATTTATTGAGACTTTGAAGTTAAGTTTAAGGTGGATCTTTCAATGCAGAAGTTGATTAAGATTACTAAGATAATTACTGTGACAATTTAGGATTGATGGACACAAGAAAGGTGTTCAAAGGATCTTAACAAGTCAATTATAGGATATAGATCATGCCAAAGTCAGGCAGGCACAAAAAATTGCTATCTATAATAATTTTGTAGGTGTTTTTCAGAAGAAGTCTTTTTATAAAAATATTAAGTAGTATTTTTCAAAATAGTTGCTCCTGCGTGTTGCATAGTATTCCATTATGTATATGTATCACAATTTTTCAATCCAGTCTTTTATTGATGGAAATTTTAATTATTCCCATTTTCTTGCTATTGTGAATAACACTGCTATGAAAATTGGTGTACAAATACCTGTGTCTCAGTTCCATTTTCTTCAGGGTATATTCCTAGCAGCGTAACAGCTGTGTCATATGGAATTTCTATGTCCAGATTTTTAAGGAAATGCCAAACTGCCATTCTGACTGATGGCACCATTTTACAATCCCAACAACAGTGTTTAAGAGCTCCTATCTTGCCACATCCTCTCCAACATTTATTATCTGCTGTCCTGTTGAATTTTGCTACTGTTCCTGGCTTGAGATGGTATCTCATTGTGGTTTTGATTTGTATCTTTCTCATTGCCGCTGATTTTGAGCATTTCTTAATGTCTGATGACCATCTAAGTGTCTTCCTCTGTGAAAATTCATTTCATGCCTGAGGCTAGAGAACATTATGCTGAATGAATTAACTCAGTCTTATAAGGACAACTATTGCAAAAGATCATTATTGTAAAAATAGAAGGATAATTAATAAGATGTAGATAAAAGTTTCAAGGGAGAAGGGGAAGGAGCAGGGGACCTAAGGCTGGGGGCGGGGGGCGGGTGTAACACAGGATTGCAGAGTTTGGGGGGGGGAGGAAGAGCGTAGAAGAATTAAGAAAGATTCAGTGGAGACCTGAAAACTTGGGGTATTAGTGGGCATAGTTCAATAGTGATTGAGAATGTGCAAAACTGAAAAAAAATTTAATTGATTATAATAGCAAAGCTATCTTTTCTAAACCTAATATACACGTATCAATATACCTACAAGGCTAAAACTATGTTAATTTACTTATTGAACTATCTGATCTGTGCTGGTCAGAGCTGTCATTATTTCCTAATTACAATGATAACTTGAATTATATGGTTTCTTCGGCACATATTTCATCTAAGCATTGTTGTTTTGTTTTTGCCAATATTATTAAAAGTGCTGATTTTGTAAAATTTTCTGGTGTTAGCTAAAATATTTAATTAGCATTTGTGAACCTATATCAGTAATTTTTTTGAAGGATGAATTAATTATTAAAGGAAAAGGAGAAAAAAAAATTTCCGTTATCAACAGTGTTGCAACTAATAATACTGTAATCCAACATGGAAAGAATTTATACGTTTGTTGCTAGTATTTATGTTGTTGTTAAGTACCACCAAGTGGTAGGTGACTCATAGAGACACTATGAATGAAAGACCTGAACACTTGTATAACTTTTGTCTTTTTTCCAGGTTCATAGGGTTTCTGATGGTAAGCTCTTTCAGAAATGGATGCCTCCCCTGTTTCCAAGCTGGTTTTAACCAGGGAGCGCCACCAAACACTGTCCACCATGGGTAATTGTTATTGTATCTGAACACATCAGTGTCACAATGTTCAACTTCAGAGCAACCACCAGTTACCTCTGTATGGCAAGTGGACAGACCAGGGCTATAGAACCTAGAAGAATGTTTGACTAAAAAAAATTACAAACAGGCCTGAGGGCTGCAGATTAAAGTCACTTACCTTTGGATGGGTAGCATCACTTTCTGTCCCTTAGGCTAACTGAGCTCTCTCTATGTTGTTGTCGTTGGCTATTATTTATATAATATAATAAATATAAAATTTAAATATTTACAACTATATTGACCACATAATATTTTTGATTGAAATTGATAATAAGCATGATTAAGGATTTTGTCTCATATACTTTGGTCATGTTATCAGGAGAGGTTAGTCCTTGGAAAAAGACTGTAAAGGAGGGGAAGATGAGATGTATTGGCATAGTGACTCCAACAATGGGCTGAAGCACAACAGAGATTCTGAAGATGGTGTAGGATTATACAAGTTTACATTGTTATACACGGGGTCATTGTGAATTGGATTTGACAACATCTAACAACAACAACAACAACGAGCAGTCAAGAAATCAAAAGACATTACTGGGGGCAAGCTGCTGTCAGGGAAATCTCTAAGTGTTAAAGAGCAATGATGCCAGTCTGGAGACTGAGGTGCACCTGATTCAGGTCATGGTCTTTGCAATTACTTGATGTGCATCAGAGAGTTGGACAATGACTAAGGATGATAGATATCTTTGAGTTGTGCTGGTGATGAGTATTGAACATACCATGGACTGCTAAGAGAACAAGCAGGTTTGTGCCTGAGAGGGTGAAGGATCTTGAAGCTTCATCTGACATGTTTTGGTCATGTTGCCAGGAGGGACCAGTCCTTGGAGAAGAGGTAAGGAGGGTAGCAGTGTTGAAGATAGTGAGACTAGCTCAGGATAGAGCAGAGTTCATAGCTGTTGTACATAGGGTTGCTGTGAGACACAGGTGACTTGGTATTTAGCAACAACAATAACAACAAGGATCCTCTGTGACCTGGCATACGGGAAGAGGTCCATGACAGAGTTGTGACACCAGGAATTGCAACACTAACCTAGTGATTCCATTCTTATCAATTTTCCGTTTTGTGTTTTCAGCTGAAGAGTTGAGGAACCTGTTAGCCAATTTTGTCTTCCTGAGAAAGATTTTGCTGGAAGAGTAAAGTCATGTTGAGTAGACAGTAAGTTGTGTCAATGAGTTTTTGGCTTTTTTTTTTTAAATGTACTTTATGGATAGAATTGTGTCTTCACAAGCTCCTTCTCTTCATGTATTGTATTGTAAATGTTATCCCTTAAACCTGCTGATGTCATTCCATTTGCAATAGGATTTCCTTTGTTGTGTTAATGATGTTCTTATCAGAGCAAGATGAGTTTTAAACCAGTTTCCTTTGAAACAGAAAAGTGCAAATTAGTCATAAAAAAGAAGACATGGGGAAGAGGAGCTCTATTTGGAGACAATGCAGATAGACTGGTCTATGAGTCCCTGAACTTCAGAGATGGCAGGCCAGAGGCAACAAGAATTTCTCCCCACCTCAAGGTCAGTTGGCACAACACAGTGCACAAAGAGAATGTTCTATGTCCTACGGTAGTGAGCATCAGCTGGGATTTTACAAGCTTGTGAGGAGCATCTTTTGGCCTCTTTCCATCTGGAGCAAAAAAGAGTGAAGAACATGTACAAGAGAGCAGACTGAATACTTAGCATGATGCCCATTCAGCATTTCTCTCTTTTTTTAAAAAATTAATTTCAATGAACATTTACAGAGATTTTGGATTTCCATTCATTCATTGTTGCACTTTTCTCCCCCCACACCCCACCCCCACCCCCTCACTCTTCTTGAAAAGCAAAAGAAAAAACTCCTTCGTCGGTATACAATCTCCCTGCACACCCCACCCCCACCCCAAGTATACTGCACTCTGCAACCCTCATTCCGAACTCTAATGATAATCATAATGCCCTAAAATATATTTCTTTTAAACTCTTCTTTCCCTCATTGACTTCAATGCAGTATACATGATTTATCCAGTTTTTCTCAGTCTTAAGCTGAAGGAACCCAAGAACAAATTCACACCACAAGTTGCCATATTTAAGGATGCCAAGGGCAGAATGATCCAGGAAGCATTAAAGAAGATGGAAAGAGTACACAGAGTCACTGTACCAAAGATAATGAGCTGACACAGAAGGATTTCAAGAAGCAGCATATGATCAAGAGGCAATGACAATGAAAGAGGAAGTTCAAGCTGCTCTGAAGGACTTGGAAGAAAAAAAAGTCCCAAAAAATGGTGGAATACCAATTGACATATTTCAACAGATGCTGCCATGTGTTCAGATGTGCTCACCAGGTTGTGCCAAGAAACCTGGAGGACAATTATCTGGTCAACTTGCAGGAAGGGATTCATATTTATTCCCATTTCAAGAAAAGGTGACCCAACAGAGTCTGGAAATTATCAAATGATACCACTAATATCACACACTAGCAAAATCCTTCTGAAGATTATAAATAAATGACTGGAACAGTACATTTATCAGTGAACTATCAGAAACACAAGCTGGGATTAGAAGAGGTTGTGGCAGTAGAGACATTATTGCCAATGTCAGATGGATCTAGGTAGAAAGCAAAGAGGACTGTCTATTGTTTCATTGTTCATAGTGTTTCATTGACTATGCAAAGGCATTTGACAGTGGAAATCACAACAAATTGTGGCTAACCTTTGAGGAGGATGGGGATCTCAGAACACTTGGTAGTGCTCACGTGAAAACTATACTCAGATCATGAAGCAATTTTCAGAACAGAGCAAGGAAACACTGCATGGTTCAAAATTAGGAAAGGAGTGTGTCAGGGATGCATCCTGTCTCCATACCTTTTCAATCTATATACAGAACAGATCATTCAGGAAGCAGGGCTTTATGAGGAGGAATGTGGCATCAGGATTGGAGGAAGACTCATTAACAACCTACGTTACACAGATGGTACAACCTTGTTTGCTGAAACTGAGAAGGACCTGAGGCGCTTGCTGGAGAAGGTCAAGGACTGTAGTCCTCAGTATGTATTGAAATTCATTTTCAAGACGACAAAGATTCTCACCACTGGACCAATTGGCAGCACCATGAAAGATGGAGAAGAGACTGAGGTTGTTGACAATTATAGCTTACTTGGCTCCACAATCAACACTCTTTACACCAGCAGTCAGGAAATCTAAAGATGAATTATTGTTGTTTTTGTTGTTATGTACCTTCGAGTCACTTGCGACTCATAGCAACCCTGTGTACAACAGCCCTAAACTCTGCTCTGTCCTGTGCCAATCGCATTGTCTCTGACATTCCCATCCCGATTACCCTAGTCACTGAATCAATCCATAGAGGACCTTCGCCTCCTGTGCTGTCCCTCCACCCTACCAAGCATGATGTCCCTCTCCAAGGACCTATCCCTCCTTACAACATGTCCAAAATATATTAGACAGAGCCTCAGAATCCTTGCCTCCAAGGAGTCGCCAGGTTTGACCCTTTCCAGGATGAATCTGTTTGTTTTCTTAGCAGTCATTCCCTACAAAATACAACTTTGTTACTCCTGTCTGTGACAAATCAAGTAAATTGATTCACTCAAACTAAGACATAGTACTGAAGTGAGTGCTGTGTTATATATGTATATCTGTATATATGTATATATGTGTGGGATTTTGTTTTTGCAAATGTGCTGACAAATCTTTAATACTGGAAGCATATCTTAAACGCTTGTTCAAAAAAGGACTCTCGTGTTGTAGTCTGTAGAAAGTTGCACTGTTCACCCAAAAGCCACACTTCTCTGATGATTCACATCTCCTAGCAGTTCTTCTGGGGAAACATGAGCAGCCTCAGACATCTTCTGGAGGAGGGTCAGCTGCAAACCCATTCAACTCAATGACAGTGGGAGAATGAGAGTTCAGATGGTCTGTTAGAATAGAAGTAAAGGTAACCTCAGCTTCTCACAGACTGCCCAAATGCTAATGACTCACTCATCAGTCCAATTTTGATGCTCTAGATTGGCAGAGAATGCTCTCCAAAATCGTGGTTCAGAGATCTAGCAATCTTTTTAATCTTGTGTCTTCACCACTGTGTTTTTGTTATCAAATTGTTGGGTTTTTTTGCTGTCAAGTTGCCTGTGTCTCACAGAGACCTCATGTATAACAGCTCTGAACCCTGCTCTATCCTGAGCCAACCTTATTGTCTCTGACATACCTACCCCCATTTCCCCAGTCACTGAACCAATCCAACTCATCCAAGATCTTCCTCTCTTGTGCTGTCTCTCTACCCTCCCAAGCATGATGTCCTTCTCCAAGAACTGGTCCCTCCTTGCAACATGTCCAAAGTATGTCAGACGAAGCTTCAGAGTCCTTGCCTCCAAGGAGGAGCCTGGTCTCACCCTCTCCAGGGTGAACCTGTTTGTTCTCCTAGGAGTCCATGGTACATGCAATACTCTTCTTCAGCACCACAGCTCAAAGGCATCAATTTTCCTTCTATCACCCCTAGTCATTGCCTAAGATCTTGAGAACACTTATGTCTCACTGGCAGTGTGGGAAAAGGGTTGTGGGGATGATAAAAATTCACTTTTAAAAACTCCAAGTTAACATTTCTTCCAGGAACTGTCTTTTGGGAAGAATGAGGTACTTGGCCGTGTTACATGCAAGAAGTTGAGGAGCTTGGGGGTGTATTCCTGGCTGACAGTCACCTCCACTGATATTCCATGCTGTGGAAAGGACAGCATGAGCTTATGGACATCTAGATAACACTACAACCTTCTATCCTCTACATAGTGAATGTCTGTGTACACTCTTTTTCTTGCACCTGGACCATCCTTAAAACCCTCTGCCTTCAACTTGATTCTGTCTGTGGCTGCCTTCCATCATGGTTTTTTCCTGAGACTGAGACCATCCTGACTTATCATTAAAGTTTCATTCAGTTATTGCAACTGAACTCAGATGTATGAAATGCCATGTGATACGGAGAACCACAAGGGCTAGGTATGTATGGTTCATGGTTGCTAAGCAACCAATAAACCAAACGACATGTAAGGTGCCCTTTCCTCTAGTAGTGGGACAGAGAAAACATAAAGCCAGTAAGCATACCTTTCACAGTGGGGAGAATACAGCACACACAGGTCCACAGTGAAAAGTTCTACTCCAGCTACGAGTGGAGTCCCCCAACCAGCCCTGTCTTTTCTTTCTCTTGTTCACTGTCCCCAGGGCTCCATTCTCTGGGAGATTTCCCTTACCTACCATCCTTTAAGGGCACATCAGAAGCAGGTACTGGGAAATCTTCCCTCTTTGCTTATTTTCTCCTAATGCAATGTGAAGGGGTTTGAAGGTTATTTAATAATAACCACCGTCTTTCTGGAGGCCAGGATTACAGTTTCTTTGATAACAGAATTCTCTCAAAAATGTAACAAGCTTCTAATATACCTGCTAATATTACTTGCATGTGTCTAGAGCTTCAACTAAAGTTCAATTGTCAAGCCAACCTTATTTATCTATTTACTTTCCGTCACACCTTTGTCTCTCAGCTCAATGGTAGCTATCCTGAGACTGTCTAAACCCATAAGGTTGGCTAGGATATGGCATACTTAATTTAATTTTTGCTGTAAGATTGACTCCTTCTGCTTAAGGGAAACATCTTTATAGCTCTGAGTTGCCAGAAGCATTTTTCAGTCTTGTTTCTTCCTCGTTGGTGTTTAGAAGTCAGGGCTTGCTTTCTGGGTAGTGTTTTTCTTCTTTGTCTGTAAATGTGTGCTTGTTAAGACTCCCTGCTCTTTGCTTGTTGTTGCTGTTATGTACCATCGAGTCTGAACCGAGTTGTAGCTGACCCTCCAGATGGTTTTCAGAGCTAGTCGATCACACTGATGGAGACTGAGCATCCTTCTCTCTTAAAGCTCATATACTTTTATAATTGCTTGTTAAATAGAGGGAAAGACATCAATAGAGAAGAACATCCTTGCTCTTTCAAAGTATTTCCACCAAGCTCCTTTTAATAGACACTGCTCCCAAGTCGTAGCAGATAACATCTCCAAAATGTATTGCTATCATATAACATGGGTCTTTACCTTTTTTAACCTCTGATATTAATTTTTTTACCTTTTACTATTCAGTCATTAGGGAGCTTGAGGGTCCTAGTGCTAAGCAACTTCACTGCTGATCTGAAGGGATGAGATTTAAATTCACCAGTTGCTCTGCAGGAGAAAGATGGGCAACACCTGCTGGAGAGTGAGCTGAGTCAGCTCTGATTTGATGGTAAATAACAAAATGACAACAACAACATTCAATCATTAGGGGAATGACTTTTTTTTTTCTATTGTAGCACATCATTTGTTTCGCTCAAGCTAAGTCTAAAAGAGTGGGTGGTTGGTTGTTGTATGTTTTGTGGCTTTTTGTTCTTGTTGTTGTTGTTTGGTGCCATTGAGTTGATCACAACTCATAGGAACACTGAGAAACACAGATTGGACCCTTGCCCTATTTTGTACAATCTCTTCTATGCTTACCTATTGTTGTAGTCGCTATATCAATGAATTTCTTTGCGAGTCTTCCTCTCTCTTTTGCTGACCCTCTACTTTTCCCGGAGTGATGTTATTTTCTATGGATTGATACCTCCTGAAAATATGACCAAAATATGTGACACAGTTTCACTATTCTCACCTCTAAAGAGCATTCTGGTTGCACTTTGTCAAAGATAGATTTCTTTGTTCTTTGAGATTCTGTAAGATATTCAGCACTCTTTGTCAGAACCACAATTCAAAACCATCAATTTTTCTGCCTTTCTTAGTCATTGTTCAATTTTCACATGCATGGGAAGTAATTGAAAACACTATAATTTGGGACAGATAGACCCTAGTTTTCAAATTGATATCTTTGCTTTTAAGCATTTTGAAGAGGTCCTTAAGAGCAGATTCTCCCAGTTCAACATGTATTTTGATTTGTTCACTGCTGATGTCATGGATGTTGATTGTGTTTCCGGATAAAACGAGATCTTTGATAATGCCAATCTTTACGGGAGATATTATTACTGATGTCACATGGATTTTGGTTGAAAGCAGAGAACATCTGAAATATGCTTAATTCTGTTTCATTGACTATGGAAAGGCATTTGACTATGAGAAACAAAAGAAATTATAGAGAGAACACCTGGAAGAATGGAAAGCCCACATCACTTGATTGTACCCATGGAAAGTTATATAGAGAGCAAGAAGCAGTTGTCCTAACAGAACAAGGAAATACTGCATGGTTAAAAATCAGGAAAAGTTTTGTCAAGGTTGTATCTTTTTCATGCTTGTTCAATCTTTATGCTGAATAAGACATTCGAGTAGCTGGACTGTATGAAGAAGAATGTGGCATCAGGATCGGAGGGAGAGTCATCAACAACCTGTGTTATGCAGTTATAGAGATGACAGAACCCTCCTTGTAGAAAGCAAAGAAGATCTGAACCATGTACTGCAAAAGATAAAAGACATCAGCCTTCAATATTAGCAGCATCTCAACCTCAAGTAAACAATTATCTTTACCTCTGGACTAAAAGGGAACATCCTTATAGATGGAGAAAACATTGAAGTTGCCAACAATTTCAATTTCCTTGGTTCTGCAACAACATCCATGGTAGCAGTACAGAGCACAAGACATGTTACATTTGGAAAATCTGGTGTCAAGGACCTCTCCAAAGGGCTAACGAGAAAGGATGTCTGTTTAATGATGAAGTGTACCTGATGCAAATCATAGTATTTCCAATTGCTTTGTGTGCATCTGTGAGTTGAACAGTGAATGAGGATGATATAAGAATTGATGCCTTTGGATTGTGAGGTTGGAAAAGAGTATTGAATAGCCGATGGATTGCCAAACCCCCAAACAAGTCTGTCTTGGAGAAAGGATGACCAAGGTGCTCCTTAAAGGCAAAGATGGTAAAACTTTTTTCACATACTTTGGGTATGTGGTTGGGAGGGACCAATATTTGGAAAAAGACATGCTAGGAAAGGTGGGACTCAGAGAAAGAAAGACCTTCAACAGGATGGATCGACACAGTGACAGTAACAACGGGTTCTAAATATCAGAGATGGTGAGGATGGGACAGGAAAGGGCAGGGTTCAGATATGTTGCTCAAATGGTTTCTACGAGTCTCAGTTGGCTGGATGGCACCTAACAACAACCACCACAACCACAACCATGGTGTTGCCTATTATCCAGTTGTGCAGATTATTTAGTGATGTCTAATTTAGAGCCTTTATATCTTATTTGACAGTAATAATAGGGGTCTGAAGGGTTATTTTATTTATTTGATGTCCAGTCTGTGAAAGCACAACTTTTGTACAGTTTTATGCTTTTTAAAAAAGGTTGAATAAATTTATTTTTTAAAATTTCCATTCATTCATTGTTGCACGTTTTCTACCCTAGCCACCCCTCCAGTTCACTTTTCTCTTTGAAAAGATTGCCCCTGTCCCCAGACCACTTTGTTATGAAGCTCTTATTCTGGACTGTTGTCATGAAAAGAATACCTAATTGTATATTCCTCTTTAAACAGTTCTTTCGATCATTTGTTTCAATTCAATGTACATTATTTAGTCCCACTTTCTTTAGTTTCTCTCAAGCCCCATATCAGTCTTATTTTATAGCAGTAGCATTATGCAGTATTTGTCCTTTTGTGACTTGAGATATTTCACTCAGCATAATATCCTCCAGGGTCGCCCATTTTATAATATTTTATGAGTTCCTTGTTTTTCAGTGCTGTATAGTATTCTATTGTGTGAATATACAACAGCGTCTCTATCCATTTGTTTGTTGATGGGCACTTGGGTTGTTTTCATCTCTTTGTGATTTTGAACAATACAGCAATAAACATGGGTTTACATTTATCTGTTTGGGTGACAGTTCTGATTTCTTTACGGTATATTTCCAGTAGTGGAATTGCTGGGTCAAATGATATTTCTATTTCCATCTTTTTGAGAAAGTGCCATATTGCCTTCTATAGTGGGTTGCACCATTTTACACTGCTGACAACAGTGAATAAGGGTTCCAGTTCCTCACCAGTATTTTGTTTGCTGCTCTGTTAAATTGTGCTATTCTTACTGGAGTGAGATGATATCTCATAGTTGTTTTGATTTGCATCTCTCTTAGAGCTAGATATTTTTCAACATTTCTTCATGTGTTTGTTCACCACGTGAAATGTTTGTTCATATCCTGTGCCCATTTTGTGATTGGGTTGTTTACCATTATCTTATTGTGGTGAGCTCTACACTTTTCCACAATTACTTTCTATGCAACAGAGAGCTGGACAGTGACTAAGAGTGATAGAAGAAGAATTGATGCCTTTGAGTTGTGGGCTGAAGAAGAATTTTGAATATACTACGAACTGCCGAGAGAACAAACAGGTCTGTCCCAGAGAGGATGAAACCAAGCTGTTCCTTGGGGGTAAGTATTTTGAAGCTCCATCTCACATAATTTGGGCATGTTGCCTGGAGGGGACAGTCCTTGAAGAAGGACATCATGCTTGGAAGGATAGAGGGACAGCACAGGAGAGGAAATCCTAGACGAGATGGATTGACTTAGTGACTCAGATAATGGGGGTAGGTGTGTCGGAGACAATGAGATTGGCTCAAGATAGGGCAGGGTTCAGAGTTAATGTACATAGGGTTGTCTGCAACTCATATAATAACAACAATAATGAGAAATCTTGGTTGTAGGAATGAAGCAATGATTAACAAAAAACATCTTTATTAAACAGTTTGGCAATTTCTTAAATAGTTAACCATACAGCTACTATATGATCCAGCAAATCTGCTCTAGGTATTTACCCAAAAGACTTGGAAGCAACTACACAGATATATGTCCATCAATGTTTATTGTAGCACTGTTCATGATAGCTAAAATACGCAAAAAGCATAAGTGTCCACCAGCAGATGAATGGATAAACAAAATGTAGTAGATGTATACAGTGCGATACTTCACTGCCTTAAAGGGAAATGCAGACTTCATACACATCACCACAAAAACACATTGAGAAAAGACATTTAAGTGAAGCAAGTCAATCATGAAAAGACAAATATGGCATTATATCACTAATGAAATACCTAGAATTGACAAGTGCATAGAGAGTAGAGCTTAGTAATGATTACCAGGAACAGAAGGGACAGGAGAAAGGGAAAGGATATGTTTAACAAGTATTGAGTCTTTGTTTATGGCATTTAGAAATTTGGCAGCTGACACTGGTGATGATTTCATAAATAATTGATCTAATTGGCCCCACTGAATTATATATGAAAAATGTTGAGTTGGTAAATGTTGTTCTATCTATCTTTTTCAACAATAAATCACAATAACATAAAAAACTCTCATATCCTTGCTTATTTTTTATGGCAGGTATATTGTCTTCACCAATCATATTGAAGTGGAAATGGGACAGTTCGGTAAGAAAGATTTGAATCTTTCTTGTAACCAAATAGATGCTGTTTGCTCTTGTTTTCAAATATCTAAACATGTGTGGCAAGGATCCATCTTTCAGTTTGTCATACTGTGGTGGTTTGTAACTGTTAGGATGCTGAAAGCAATATCATTGTTATTTCAGAGACAGAAAGGGTCACCCACAGTAGGTTTCAAGGGAATTTGAGATGAGAACAACCTAGGGGGAAAATCTTGGTGATCCACTTCTGTAAAATTGCTAATGAAAATCTTATGGACTTTATGACCTTGACAGAAACTAACAGCAACAAAAGTTTGTGGAACGAGAGAGATGGTTCTCTCATACATATTTTAAAAAAAAAAAAGATACAGTTCTGTCAGAGTGGTTCTGACAGGGTGGTTTGTGGGAGTAGATCATGAGGGAAGTGAAACACATCAGCTGTTAGTGACCCTTGGTGCTTCTGAGAGAGCTTCTCAGAGGTCTCCAGGTAGTTCTTCCACTGACTCTTCTACTTAGGAGGGATCTTTGTCATCTCCAACAAACCTAACCACATTTAGCGCCTTTGCAACCCAGCCACAGTGTAACTGTTAAGCTTTATTTCTCATTCACCAGGTCCCTGTTGCTTCCTTTAATTGTCTCTATCCACATTCTGTGCATGCTTTAGGGCTCTCTCAGGGGCCAACACTTCTGCAAATCCCCTCTGACTTTCACAACTGCACACAGGCTCCTTTTTCTGGTCCTCATGATTTCTCACGTCAAGATCTCTGATGGTTTGGGTTTTTTCCCTTCATTTTATACTGTTTTATTTACAAAGTTCGAATACATTTTTTTGCACACCAGATCTTTCCCATATCGTTCACCACCACCCCTCCACCCATCAAATTGTGCAATTCTGTGATTAACACTCCCACCCTGCCTGCCCATCCTCATATCTCTGCTTCCACTCTCCCCTTTCACCCCAGATCATCATACTTATTCTACAATAATGGTTTTATGCAATATTTTCCTTATAGGCCTGAGTTAGTTCACTTAGCATAATGCTTTCCAGTCTCTCCCAAATTAGGTAGTACTTTACAAAATCATTGCTCCTGTGTGCTGCGTAGTATTTCATTGTGTGAATGTACTATAAGCTCTCAATCCATTAAATTGTGGTTGGACATTTGGGCTGTTTCCATGTTCTTGTTATAGTGTGAACACTGGTGTACAAGTCTCCATTTGTCCCTCAGTTCTCATTCTCTTGGAGAATATTCCAAGCAGGGAAGTAGCTGGGTCAAATGGAATTTCTGTGTTCAGTGTTTTGAGGAAGCATCAAACTGCCTTCCAGAGTGGTTGTACCATTGTACAATCCCACCAACAATGTATAAGAGTTCCTATCTCTCCACATCCTCTCCAACATTTATTACTTGCTGTCCTGTTAAACTTTGCCATAGCTACTGGAGTGAGATGGTATCTCAATGTGATTTTGCTTTGCATCTCTCTTATTGCCAGTGTTTTGAAGCATTTCTTCTTGTGTCTGTTTGCCATTCAAATATCTTTCTCTCTGAAAATTCTTTCCATGTCTTTAACCCATTTTGTAATTGTGTTATCAATCTTTTTCTTGTGGAGGCCCTGTAGGATTCTGCAAACTTTTGATATGACACCCTTGTCTGAGATGGTATTGCCAAATGTTTTTTCCTGTCAGCAGGTTTTCTTTTCACTCTGTTGAAAAAGTTTTTGATGCACACAGGGATTTAATCTTTAGCAGTTCTAATTCATCAATTTTATCCTTTCCAGCTTGTGCATTTCTGGCTGTATTTGGCAGTCTCTTGTAGTGCCTCTTTTGAATTCTGGTTACTCAAAGAGGCAGGCAAGGCCTGTCTCCACAGGTCTTCTGGGATAAAGGCCTTCTGAGACATAGATCTTGCATATAAAGGTCTTGCTTCTAAGGGACTTGCCTTTGTCATGATGGGCTGATGCTCAGGACAGGCTGATTGATAGGAATTATTTACCAGAAGGATGCACTATACCTATCAATATGCTTAGACTCTAAGGACATCAGAGACAGTATTAGTATTTAAGTTATTGCTAAGAAAACTAAAGAATAAGAAAGTGACTTGCCTAAGCTCATGAGACTGTGGCAGAGTCTGAGAGGAAAGCATATATCTTAATTTCAAGTTGACATTTTCTCCTTTGTGTATTTAATTATGTATGTTGTTGATCAGTTCAGTTGAGTCAAATATGACTCATAGTGACTCTATGAACAACAGATCTGAATTCTGTCCTATCCAGTGCTGCCATCATCAGCCTCCTCCTCATCATCATCCCATTGCCTTAGTCACGGTGTCAATCCATCTCGTTGTGGGTCTTTCACTCTTTTGTTGACCCTCCACCTTTCCAAGCGTCATGTTCCTTTCCATGGAATAGCCTCTCAGAGGCTTGTTCAGAGAGTTCCAGAGGAATGTCTATCTGTGTTTCATTGACTACATATAGGCATTTGACAGTGTCGATCACAACAAATTTTGGTTAACCTTAAGAAAAATGGAAATACCAGAACAACTTGATTGTGCTCATGTGAAACCTACACTTGGAACAGGAAACAAACACTGCATGGTTCAAACTCAGGAAAAGGAGCATCTTGTTTCCATGCATTGTCAATCTATATGCAGAAATGATCATCCAGGAGGCTGGTCTTTATGAGGAAGAACGTGCCAACAGGACTGGAGGAAGACTCATCAACAGCCTGCGTTATGCAGATGATACATCCTTGCTTGCTGAACCTGAGGAGGACCTGTAGCATCTGCTGCAGAAGGTCAAGGGCTGCAATCTTCAATATGGATTGAAGCTCAGTATCAAGAAAATGACGATTCTCACCCCTGGACTGATTTACAGCACCATGAAAAATTGAGACGGGATTGAGCTTGTTAACAATATCAGCTAGCTTGGATCCACAATCAACACTCTTTGCACCAGAAGCCAGGAAATCAAAAGAAAAATTGGATTAGGAAAGTTTACTATCAGGAACCTCTCCAGAGTGCTGAAGAGCAACAATGTCACTTTAGAGACTAAGGTGGGCCTGATCTAGGAATAATTACTTGATATGCTTCAGGGAGCTGGACAATGACTAAGGATGATAGAAAAAGAAGAATTGATGTCTTTGAGATGTGATGCTAGGGAAGAATATTGACCATACGATGGACTTCCAAGAGAACAAGCAGGTCTCTACTGGAGAGGGTGAAACCAAGTTGGTCTCTGGAGGCAAGGATTTTGAAGCTCCATTTCACATACTATAAGCATGTTGCCAGGAGGAATCAGTCCTTGCAGAAGGACATTATTTTGGGAAGGGTAGAGGGACAATGCAGGAGACAAAGACCTTGGATGAGATGGATTGACACAGTTTCTGGAGTAAGTGGGGCAAGTGTTCACAGACAGTGAGATTGGTTCAGGACAGAGGGGTTGGGCGTAAGTTGGCTATGAGTCACAGGTGACTTAGTGGTATATAACAACAACAACAACTTGCTCAAAGTATGTGAGATGAAGCTTCATCATCCTCTAAGAAACACTCTGGCTACACTTTCCTTAAGACATAATTATGAATGTTGTTGTCAGATGTGACCCATAGCTGACCCTCCAGCAGGTTTTCAGAGGCAATCACATGTTTTATGTATTTAGAGGAATTGATTCAGTATAGTCATTATTTGATGTAGTAAATGAGCCTAAGAAACCATAGTTTGTGAGATTTACATGTGTAAGGTCTGTAAGAACAAAAATCTTCCCTCTGTAGTTGTTTCTTACACTGCTTTGTTAATCTTTAGGAATCATGTATTTATTACATAACCTTTTAAGTATTTATGTAATTCACTGTTAATTATGATAATAGTTATCACTGATTAATCATTGCCTATATATTAGATTTCCTGGATGATTTAGTAGATTTGGCTGCTGCTAACTGAAAGATTGGCGTTTCCAACCTTGGAAAAAAGTTCTGATGTACTTTCCGAAAGACCAGCCACTGGAAACATTATGGAGCACAGTTCTACTCTATTGCACACATTGTTGTGTACCGTCTAGTCAGAACTGACTCACAGTTGACTCTCCAGTGGGTTTTCAGAGACAGTTAATCACATGGGAGGCAATTGCCCATATTTCTCCCGCAGAGCAGCTGGTGGGATTTGAACTGTGTGCCATTAGGATTGCAGTGCAGCTTTTTTGCTCCCTAGGCCACCAGAACTCCCTCATAGGGTTACCATTAGTCACACTGATTTGCTAACAATTGATTTTTCATCCGTGTACTAGATATTGTACCATCTCCTTCATGTGTGCTCTTCTTTTGCATGTGAAGTTACTTTCCTTTCTGTAAAAAGAAAAAAAATGAAATAAAATACAACTCCTCAAACTCATTGCTGTCAAGTTAGAACTGATTCAAAAACTGAAAATCCCCAGTGGGTTTTCAGAAGTTAAAAATGGGACAGGAGAGAAGATTGTCCATTTTCCCCCTTACTGGCAATTGGCAGTTTCAAACTTTTGTCTTTGAGTTGGCAGCAGGATGACTCTATTCACTAAGCCACCAGAGGTCCCTGGGGGAAAGGATGGACATTTGTTTTTTAACTTTCTTTTTTGTATTTAAACGTTTTCAGCACTTTACTATCTTATTTCAGCATTATCAAAACATTTTGAGGCAAACAAAACAGGTAATGCCATTGACATTCACAGGCCATGGAAACAAAGAGAAAGAAGTAAAGGCACTGTCCAGCACTTACTGCTATTCAGCTAAATTGAGGTTATCATCAACACTTTTGCAAAGCCCATGGATCTTCCCACAAATGGTCTGAGAAGTCAGGACAGATGACATGTTAGCTGGACTTTTGACCTTTTCCTTTGATCCGGGGGATAATTATATGTGTACCGTCCTCCCTTTCTAATCTGCCTCTTCACAGCAAGTGAAGAGTCCATTTGCCTTTCTTTAACTGACCATTGAAAGCAAGCCCCGTGTGTATGTGTGTGAACTAGCCAGCAAACGGAGTAGATTCCATTTCAGGCAATACCAGTGCCAGCTCTCCTGTCCTTCCTCAAGGCCTTCAGACTGAGATAGAAGGAGGATGGGGAGGTAGAGTGGGAAGGAGAAAGGAAGTAGAGTGAGGAGAAGAGGAGAGAAAAGGAGAAAGACTGGCTTGAGAAAAGTAGAGGAGTCCATAATGGGGAGCTCCTCATCCCAGATGGGGATACACAAATGTGACCTGAGCCCCTCACCCATTCCTGGGTAACAGGTATCTATACTGAACCCACTATGAACAATAAGTAATATTAATTCAGACTTATGATAGACCTGATGACACATTAAGCTTCTTACATTCAATTCTTTTTTAAGTCCACACTTTAATCCTTTGAGGTGGATATTGCAATTCAGACAAAGAAACTAATTGGTTAAGTAAGTTGTCTGGGGCCCTATGTTTAATAAGTGACAGACTTAGGCTCAGAGTAATCCTGTTTGACCCCTTTAACCATCACACCACAGACTTTCAGTGTATATGCCGAGTATGTGGGAGAAGTGCCACAGGAAGTTTTATTTATAGTTAATGGAAAATTGGCCTCCTCCCACCTTCGCTCTAGGTTGTGTAGAGCTGTTAGGAATCAGATCTGTCTTGGGGGGAAGCTTAGAATGCTGGTGGGCTGAGGGCACTCCGACCATGGCTGGCGTTAGGTGACTCCAGAATTGCAAGGAGTCCTGCCAGCTACTCTCTTGCCCTGCAGGTAACATGCAGCCACACAGGAGCCCAGCCTCTGCTGTGGGCCATGGACACTAGGTGCTATCTGAGAGAGGGGTGGGATAAAGGGAGCTCTGTCTGCGGAGTATCCAGAGCACAGTCTGGTCATGCTGAGCAGCAGGCGTCTCAGTGGGAGAGTCTAAATCCTCTTCCGTAGGTTAAAAGCCTTTGCTCTAAATTTATACATTGGATGAGGGACTTAGTGGCTGTCAGTCTTCCAATTTTTTTTTTCTATATGTGGGCCAAGATATATATCTCGATACTACTTATATTTATATACATATACATATAAACATGTTTATCAAATTCTGTCAAAAGCAAAAAAGAAGGAAGATGTGAGAGGTTTTGTCCCCTAAAGATCTCAGAAGCTTCTGTCTTAACTTGAATTCCTTGGATACAGAGTCTGAGGAGCTTTGTGGGCAGAAAGTTTATTGGGGAACGTCCATGTGCGTTGGTTATCTGTTACTAGAAAAGAAACTACTTCAATTGGTAGGGTCTGTAAACAATGAACATTGATTACGTCATGGTTTCTGAGATTTGGGAGTTGGTGTGGCTCAAGTGGAAGTTTCTGGCTCAAGGTCTGGGGCTGTGGTGTCATCTAAGGGTTTAACTCGGGAAGAGGATCTACTTCTAAGCTCTCTAGCGTGGTTGTTGGTAGGGATTTTGTGTCATGGTGTGTGTAGTAAAACAGTAGACAGCTGATCTTCTAGTTTGATGCCTAGATCAAAATTTCTTTACTGTTGAGTTGTTGTTGTTAGGTGCCATTGAGTTGAGTCAGATTCATAGAGATCCTATGAACAACAGGTCTGAACCCTATTCTATCTAGTGCCATCCTCATTTTCCCTGACACACTTACGCCCAATTGAGCCCATGAGCCCATTGCCCATTGCTTATTCCAGAGTTTTTGGGTAGAAGAATTCATGTCAATGAATCAAATATTCTATAATTCCTCACTCTTGGCCTAGAATTTCAGGGCAGATAAAAACAAATGTGTACTTAGAATACACATTTTCTTTTTTAAAAAAGTTTATTTTTATTATATTTTTTTTGTGTGCACCATCAAATTGGATCTGACTGATACAGGAGGAGATTGTCCCTCCTTCAGCAGAGAATCTGGTGAATTTTAACTGCTCACCTCTAGGACTGCAGTGCAGCTTCTTGCTACTCGGCCACCAGAGCTCACCTAGAAGGCACATTTTTTTAAATCAAGAAGAATTGCAGTCCCTTTGAAGATAGAAACACTCCAGTTTAGTTTACTTGCTACCAGTTAGCTGGTTAGCCTCCATGAAAGATGGTGCCAGATTAGAGTTTCAGTGTTGGTCTACGGAGATCCAGCAGCAACTGAAACTACATAATTCAAGGGGAGTGGAAGTCCGTGGTATTGAACCCCTTCATAGTGTCACCACGGCTACTCCAATTGCGAGCTAGAGCTAACACTGGAATAGCCAATGTCAGAGGCTGACTAAAGTCAGCTGGCCCAGTCATTTGGTCTACCTGGTTGTTTAATATCCCTCTCACGGTAAGTGGATTTTTTATTTTTTTCATTAACGTTCCATACAAAGATCTTAGCCCTTTTGAAGAACCAGCTCCTAGTTTCCTAGTTTTGTTAATGATTTCAATTGTTTTTCATCTCATTGCTTTCAGCCCTTATTCTTACAGTTTCCTTTCTTCTAGAGGTTATGGGATTAGTTTGTTATTGTTTTTCTCTTTGTTGGAGAAGTTGAATTAACTAGTTTATTTTGCTTCTTTCTTCTTTCTTTGCGTGTTTGCTTATTGCTATGAATCGACTCCTAAGGACCGCCTAAGCTGTATCCCAGAGGTTTTGATGTATTTTCATTTTCATTTATTTCAACGAGATTTTTATTTCTTCCTACCCTAATAGTGCTCAAGCAAGGTGTTATATTTAGCTTCCACATGGGTGTCTTTTCTGTCTTTAGCCTATCGCTAATTTCTAGCTTTGAGATTTGAGAATATATTTTGTATTATTTCAGTGGTTTTTTTATTTGTTTAGGGTTGCTTTATATCCTAATATGTGGTCCATTCTGGAGAGTATTCTGCATACACTTGAGGATAAAGCATATTGATTTATTGTTGAGTGGCATACACTAAATATTTCTATGATGTCAAGTTGGCTGACTGTGTAGTTTAGTTCTTCCATATCTTTGTTGAGTTTCTTTTAATTTGACCTGTTCTTTGATGAGAGTGATGTGTTGCAGTCTCCTACTATTATTGTGGTGCTATTTCTTTCTTCAAGTCTGTTAACTATTGTTTCATGTATTTTGCAAATCTATCATTAGGGGCTCAGATGTTAACTAAGGTTATGTCCTCTTGATCTATTGTGCTTTTAATCATTATATCGTGTCTCTCCTTATTTTTTATGGCAGTTTTCATCATAAAGTCTATTTTATCAGAGATTAATGCAGCCACTCAAGTTTTCTTATAGTTGCCGTTTGCTTGGTATATCTCACCCCCCCCTCCATTCTTTGATTTTTGGTCTATCTTCCCCTCATTTTAGAACTATATCTCTTGTCACATAAGAAAAAATACTGCATGAAAGCAGTATTGTGACAAAAAGGAGGAGAACAGAGACATATATGGACCAAAAAACCCCAAACAAGCTTGCAAATAAACAGAAGAGGAAAAGAAGGGAGGGCAGAGAAAGGGGAAAGGAGAAAATCACTAGGATGGCAGAAGTTATTGGATGGAAGTGTAAAGTGAAGAAACAGGAAAGACCTAATGGTGATTTGAAAAGATGGGGTGATAGTAACTAATTATAAGCACTTTTTCCAGAAGATCAAGGAATGTAGGCTTCAGTATGGATAGCATCTCAATACAAAAAAATGTTTCTTACCACTGGACCAGTAGGCAGTGTCATGACGGATGGAGAGGAGATTGAAACTGTCAACAACTTCATCTTGCTTGGATCCACAATTATACCCTTGGTACTAGCAGTCAAGAAATAAGGAGATGCATTGCACTGGGGAAATCTGCAGTTAGAGACCTGTCCAAATTATTGATAAGTAATTGAAGAGGTATGTGATGTTGGGAAGGGTGGAAGGTCGGTGAAGGAGAGGAAAAACCTCAACCGGGTAGATTGACAGAGTGACTGCTACAATGGACTTTTGTGTGTCAGGAAGTGTGAGGATGGTGCAGGATTGAACAGGATTCAAATCTTTTGTTCATAGGGTTGCTATGAGTCGTAGCACCTATAAAACACATGTACATGAATGAAAGACAATGTACATGAATGATTGTATGTAAACCAATTGAAGAAGAATATGGAGATTATAAATATATGGTGAAAAGTTTCTGTTGATGGGGAAAAAGAAAATAACATTTTAAGCCTGAAAAAGAATAAAGATATTAACCATAGGCCGTCTATAATCTCCTGCTTCAGACCCCTTTGTCATCTCTGGGTGTATAAGGTTTCTCACTCAAAATTGTCTTATTTAGCTAAAAGATTTTTTTTTATGCAGAAGTAATTATTGTATTAATTGTGTGTGAACTGATTGGATTTGCTGGGTTTAGCTAACAATGAGTCTCTTGTTTAGTCAGTTAGGACCTGGTGCGATGGTCTTTGTATTTAAAAGTAGGTTGGGACTTGACTAAATTTCCAGTTTGGAGGCTCAGGTGTGAAGCAGTTAGATTCTGAAAAGTGAGTTCTCGGTGTTAATTGTGTTTGGGACAAATGTTCTTCTAAATGGTACAGCAGAGGTCTGTCAATTTGCTGGACTGAGGTAACTTGTGGTTATTGTGATGCTGAAAGCTGTGCCACTGGTGTGTCAAATGCCATAATGGTTACCCATGGTGGACAGTGTTTGGTGGAGCTCCCAGATTAAGACAGGCTTGGAAGCAGGAGTGGCATCCACTTCCTAAACAACATACCTCTGTAAACTCTATGGACTTAGAGAAATGACGATAGTTATATAGTGGGGTTCAGGTTTTTTTTTTCTTCATACGGTCACTATGAGTCTCACTTGACTTGATGGCACTTAACAACAATTATTGTATTAAGGAGAGAAAGGATTAGGATAGAATATAAACCTCACCCTACGAGAGGCTTATATGAACTCATAAGACCTCAGTGCTAAGCACTTTTCTCTTTTAGAAATGTTCCCTCACCCGGGACATAGCTTTCAGTTGCTCACCAATGCCTGCACCTCCAGCCTACATCACCCACAGTCACTACCCAGCCGCACCACAACTGACAGTCTACAGGATCTTGGCCCATCTCTCACCAGTTCCTGCAAAACAACCTGCTACCTACGGCCACATGATTCAATCCTCTGATAGTTCTGAATCTCTGGGAGACCGTCTAGTGAATCATCAAACCCAAGGGACATAGAGAAGCTAGGAAGCTGGTGAAAGGAGGAGCTATTGATGTCACAAATCATTGATTTATACACCAGGTCAAGTACTTGACACAAAATCTACTCAACTCTCCTTTTTACTGGTCTGCTACTAAACTTAGCAGGATGAATTAGAAAAAAATCGTTCTTCCAATCTTTAGCTCTCCAGATTATTTATTTCTCCTATAGATCAACCAACCACACCATTTGCTATGTTGTTGTTGTTGTTGTTGTTATGTGCCGTTGAGTTGCTTGCGACTCATAGCGACCCTATGTACAACAGCCCTAAACTCTGCTCTGTCCTGTGCCAATCGCACTGTCTCCGACACTCCCACCCCGATTATCCCAGTCACTGAATCAATCCACCTCATAGAGGGCCTTCTCCTCCTGTGCCCTCCACCATCCCAAGCATGATGTCCCTCTCCAAGGACTGGTCTCTCCTCACAACATGACCAAAGTATGTTAGACAGAGCCTCAGAATCCTTGCCTCCAAAGAGCCACCTGGTTTAACCCTTTATACTTTCCATGAATTTCTCTATATTTGGTTAACCTGGGAAGCTTCTCTTTCCATGCAATATGGACATACAGGTGCTTTGTATGAAGCTCTACCAATTGGAAGGCTTTCTTCTCATTTCTGTTTTGTTGGGGTGACTCTTGATTGGGAATATATTTCAATATTAATCTATTTTCTGTTTGTGACCTCAAATCTAACTGATTTATCAGTGGATAAAGCAGAGTAACAGTGTGCTTGCCCTTCATGGGGCTTAGAGGGGTGAGATGAAGTGCCGGCATAATAGTGGTGGATGCCAGAGGTCTTTGAGGTGTCTGCTTAAGCAGCTTACTTGTACTCTATTGGTGCTAATTTTGACATACTATCACTGAGATCTTGCTATGGCTTAGTCTGGCAGAGAACAACTAACCTGGGCCTGGAGTTTAGTTTATGATGGGTGGTTCTGCCTACCTCACCTTCTTGGTGTGCAGGATCAGATTGTCTGTCTCTATCAGCACCCACGATGAGCCGAGAACTACTTTTTGAGTGGCATATAGTTCTCTTTTGCAGATTGCATGACCTTCCTTCTGAACCCCAGGGGACTCTGCTGTGATTCTTCTATTAGAGCTCACTGTCAACTTCGCATGGTGTCTTTTCACTCCGCTGTAACAGAGAGCTATGAATTAACTTCAGGTCCCTGTGTGTCAATGCCAACAACTCCTCTGTGTCTGACAGTCCACAGAGAACTAAATACCCCTTTCTCCTCTGGTGTATGGTTGTTTTGGGTTTTTGTTGTGTTTTGTTGTTTTTTTTTTCCCCTTCTTTTTCTGCCAGGCCTCCTACCCAGGGAAAGACTTGGGGAATCATTACTGTTTACAGTGATAATGGAGTTTCAGGATCTTTTATGCCTGGAGACACAACCTTTTCTTTACATAGTGGACTGTATAGGTCTGATGCTGACTCAGGTCTAGAAAGCAGTGATGAGATCATAACTTTTTACTGGGCAACTGCCCTCAACCTCCTGGCCATCTGTCTGTTTTACTTTTACTGTAGAAATGAAAGAATAGCTTTATTAGCCACATACCTGTCTTGCCTCTAGGAACACAGGAAGCTCATCCAAACACAGATGAACACAGGGATCTCTGGAATTCACATGGTCATAAAGAATGGTCTGAATTAAGGCAAAGAGTTTGTTCAGTCACTGGGTGCAGGTTGCTCATGAAGAAGTGTGAAACCTTGGATTAGGCAACTCCTGTCTGAAAAGGCTCCTGTAGTCATGCTACAGGGGGATGGAACAGGAGCTCTAAGCCTCAGGCTCCAGGCTACTAGGGGAATAAATGGCTCTGTTCTCAAGGGAGGATATTGTTGGAACAGAAATGTATCTGCTATAACCCCTCCACCTCAGAAAGGAAGCTGAAGCTGTCTTAAATAAGATTTGAGCTGTTTAAAAAAATCACAGAAGACCAGGCTTACTGGTTTGATAGAGACTAATGAATTCCCTAAGCCGATGGTCATTAGTCATCATTCATGGTTTTCATCATCCTTCATGTTCCTTAGTCATCCTTCATGTCTGGCACTGAACTTCCTTCTGTGTCTGAACTTTCAGTCAAGCAATAGACAGGTCTATGTGGTAAGCAGTACTATGAGGGAAGTAAGTTCTCCTTGGGGAGATCTGGTGGCCTAGTGGTAAGGAATTGCACTGGCAACCCTCAGTTCAAGCTGGACCTTAGGATGGCCTCTCACATCTTGAGGAGTGACGCATTTGGAACTCTTGGGGCTTATATGGCTTTCTTTTCATCCCAAGTGAGTATCAGCAGAGAGGACTTGCCAGATGAATTGGAAGTCTTTGGCCCAGAGTCCACCAGCATTTGGGCATGCCAGAATTGTAAAATATTGAAATGTTTGGCCACACCTGTAGGCTGAGGGCTGAGGGCTAGTTTGTTGTGAATCTCGGTTCAAGCTGGACCTTAGGATG
Source organism: Elephantulus edwardii (assembly GCF_000299155.1). NCBI lineage: Eukaryota > Metazoa > Chordata > Mammalia > Macroscelidea > Macroscelididae > Elephantulus > Elephantulus edwardii. The sequence continues at coordinate 11,970,827 of NW_006399759.1, forward strand.
GCCTTTCATGTCTTGAGGAGGGACACCTACTGAGGGCTCAGGGCGCTTATGGCTTTCTTTTCATCCCAAGTGGGTGTCAGCAGAGAGGACTTATCAGATGAAATGGGATTCTCTGCCCCACAGTCTTCCAGCATTTGAGTGTGCCAGACTTGTAAAATACTGAAATATTTGCCATACCAGCAGGCCGAGGGCTAGTGTATTGGGAATCTTGGTTCAAGCCAAAAGTGGGTGACTTTAATCCACGGCCCTCAGGCCTATTTTTAATTGTTTTGGGTCAAATATTCTTCTAGGTCTGATAACCCTGGTCTGTCCACTTGCTGTACAGAGATGACTCATTGCTGTGAAGCTGAACACTGTGACACTGATGTGTCAAATGAGATAATGGCTACCCGTGGTGGACAGTGTTTGGTGGAGCTCCCGATTAAAACAAGCTTGGAAACAGGGGTGGCATCCACTTCCGAAATAGATTGCCTCCAGAAAACCTATGAACCTAGAGAAAGGATGAAAGTTATACAAGTGTTCAGGTCTTTCGTTCATAGTGTCGCTATGAGTTGCCTATAACTTGACAGCACTTGACAACAACAACAACAACAACAGCAGCTCTACCAGATAAAAATGGATCATCTCTTCCTGCGTGATTACTTGCCTCTGAAAAAATTGCTGGAAGGTCAGCTATGGGTCAGTTCCGATTCCATAGTACACAACAGTAAGCCCACTAAGAAAAATCAGTGACATGAGATCAAAAGGGTGACATTTGACCAGAAATAAAACTGAGAAGCCAGAAAAGAATCAGAAAGAACGATGCATGGAACAGGAAACACAGAGAGAACGTGGGAAAAGTGTTCTTACATTATGGAGACTGTAATTAATGTCAACAAAGAAGATGTGTATGAATTGTTAAACAGAAAACCAACTTCCTTTGCAAACTCTCACTTGAAAAACACTAAAAAAGGAAACAAACATAAAACTTGAGCTGTTTAAACATAAGCATGTTTGTAGTTGTTGTTATGTGTTGGCAAGTCACCTGTAACTCACAGCGGCCCTGTGTACAGTAGCCTTAACCCCTGCCCTATCCTGTGCTAATCTCACTGTCTCTGACACACCTACCTCCATTACCCCAGTCACTGAATCAATGCATCTCATCGAGGGGCTTCTTCTCCTGCGCTGTCCTTCCATTCTCCCAAGCATGACATCCCTCTCCAAGGACTGGTCCCTCCTGGAAACATGTCCAAAGTATGTCAGACAAAACTTCAGAATCCTTGCCTCTAAGGAGCAGCATGATTTCACCCTCTCTAGGGTGAACTGTTAATTTTCTCAGTAGTCCACAGTACATTCAATACTCTTCTCCAGCACCACAGCTAAAAGGCATCAATTATCCTTCTATCCTCCCTAGTTATTGTCCAGCTCTCTGATGCACAGCAACTGATTGCAAAGACCATGGTCTGTATCAGATGCACCTTATTCTCTAGACTGACATCCTTGCTCTTCAGTACTTTAGAGGGGAGTCTAACCACAGACTTTCCCATTGCAATATGTCTTTTTATTTCCTGGGTGCTGGTGTCAAGAGTGTTGACTGTGGAGCCAAGCAAACTAAAAATGTGAACAATCTCAATATCTTCACCATCCATTATGATGCTGCCAATTTGCCCAGTTATGAGAATCTTTGTTTTCTAGATATTGAACATCAATCCATATTGAATGCTACAGTCCTTGACCTTCCACAGCAAGCATTTCAGGTCCTCCTCAGTTTCAGCAAGCAGGGTTGTGTCATCTTCATAATGTAGATTGTTGTTGACTCTTCCTCCAATCCTGATGCCACATTCCTCCTCGTACAGCCCAGTGTCTTAGATCATCTGTTCTGCATACAGATTGAAAATGTATGGAGATAGGATACATCCCTGGTGTACACTCTTCCAAATTTTGCACATGCAGTGTTTCCTCGCTCTGTTCTGACGACTGCCTCCTGGCCCAAATATAGGCATGTTGACTATATATATTTTTTCCTTCTCTTCCTCTTGAAACCCCATGTAACTGACAAGGTTGTCAATTCTGACACATGGAGATCCTATTACAGACTGGTTCTCCCCTGTGATTTTCTAGGTTGTAATATTGACAGGTAAGTCGCCAGATCTTTTCTCATGGATCAACGGTGCAGTTCGACTGCTAGCCTTTTCATAGCGATCAAGAGCTTAACTATTGCATCACTACAACTCCTTAAAATAACAGTAAGAGACTAAAAACTTTTATGCAATATAAACAAAGAAAATTAAAATGATGGCAAATGTATGAGTCATCACCCCAAACATTTGGAAAATGAGAAGGGAATGAAATGGTAGCTAATTTAACTAGGTAGAAGAACCTACTGTTTAAGTATTTCTATCTTTGAGAACTGAGATAAGTTTACTCTCCTAGAAAAATGGATTGAGATGTGGATATAAAGGACCTCAGGAGAGGCAGTGGTGGACCATGAGCCTGAAAGCAGAGGGCTGATATTTCACTGTATATGAAGGAGTTGTAATCCTGACACCACCCAATCACAACATGTTATCTGCTTTGGCAACAGATGTGACTGATAAACATGACTGAGTTATATTTACAGATAGGTCAACCTAGTCGCAAACTTAGTACCTATAATACAAGCACATGTGTTATTTTCATACAAATAAGCATTCATTAAAATTATAAATAATGTCAAAGTAACAAAATTACTGGCTATTGATTTAATAAAAAACCCCACATGTTATGGGAGGAGGAGTGAGGGTTTGCTGGTAAAAGAACATAAATCCTTACCTCGCATAATAGGAAATCAATGCACTATGTCTAAAGTTGATAAATCAAGATATATGAGGATACATATTAGAAGGAAGAGATAAAAGAGATGGGAGTGGTTGTCACTTGGATCTGGACTGGAAGATGGTAAGGGTGCAGAGGAGGGGACTGCTGTCTCACTTTTCAAGTGTTAATTCTGTGAAGTTTGCTGTTTTGTTTTTTCTTTCTTATTATTACTGATGGATCTAGAAAAGGCATTTTTTTAACTATGAAAGCAATCCTATTTTTTACTCTCCTTTTCATCTCCAGCATTGTAAATTTTATGGTCATCTGATTAAAAATGTCCCATGCCAATCCATCTCATTTCACTAATACCTAATATGTCAATATGTATGTGTTCCATTTCTTTCTTAGTGATGTCTAGCTTTCCTCCATTCATGCTTCTCACATGACATGTTCTAATCATTAATCTGTACCATATGAATTTAAAAATCAACTCAGGAACAGGTTGGAGGCCTTGAACACTAATGAACCAAGACGAGATGGGCTGTGGGAGGATATCATCCATGAACAGTTCAAAAGGTCATTACAAATATGGAGAAAGAAGAAAAGACCAAAAAGAACGTCAGAAGAGACTCTGAATATTGCACTAGAGCACTGAGGAGCCAAAACAAAAAAAAGAAATCAAGAATTTAAGGAGCTGAATAGAAGATTTCAAAGGGTAGTTTGGAAAGACAAAGCAAAGTATAAAAAATGTTTAAGGAGCTGGACTCAGTAAATCAAAATGGCATAACTCGCTCGGCATTTCTTAAGTTGAAGGAACTGAAGAAAAGTTCAAACCATGAGTTGCAAGTTTAAGGTTGCTATGGGAAGAATATTGAATGATCCAGGAAGCATTAAGAGAAAATGGAAGTTATTCACTCCCTCATCTGTTTCACTGCAGTATACACAATTTATCCAGTTTTTCTCGGTCTTACCCCAACTCTGATATCAGTCCCATTTTACAACAGTGGCACCATGCAATATTTGTCCTTTTGCATCTGAGATATTTCACTTAACATAATGTCTTCCACACTCACCCATTTTGAATAATATTGCATGAGTTCCTTGTTTTTCAATGCAGTGTAGTATTCCATTGTGTGAATATACCACAGCTTCTCTATCCATTCGTTTGCTGATGGGCACCTGGGTTGTTTCCAACTCCTTGCTATTGTGAACAAAGCCGCAATAAACATGGATGTGCATATATCTGCGTGAATGTCAGTTATGGTCTCTCTGGGATATATTCCCAGTAGTGGAACTGCTGGGTCAAACGGTATCTCTATTTGCAACTTTTTGAGGAAGCGCCACACAGCCTTCCACATAGGGTCTTATGGTTATCACAGGAGTCCACAATTAAAGTTGCATAGTGGAATGTACTTGGGGCGGTGGGAGGGTTGCGGGGGTGCGGGGGGATTGTGTACCAGGGAAGGAGTGTTTCTTTTACTTTTCAAAGAGAGGAGCGAACTGGCGGGGGGAGGGCTGGGCGGCGAGAGAAGTGCGGCAATGAATGAATGGAAATCCAAAATCTCTGTAAATGCTCATTAAAATTATTAAAAAAAAAAGAAAATGGAAGGGGTTTACAGAGTCACTGTACCAAAAAGAATTGGCTGACACAGAAGAATTTCAAGCAATGACATATGATCAAGATGCAATGATGATGAAGGAGGAAGTCCAGGCTGCTCTGAAGGATTTGGCAAAAACTAAGGCTCTGGGAATTGATCGAACACCTGTTGACAAATTTCAACAGATGCTGCCCTAAATGTGTTCACAAAATTGTGCCAAGAAATCTGCAGGACAACTGCCTGGCCAACTGGCTGAAAGAGATCCATTCCCATTCATCCCCATTAAAAAAAATGTGACCCAACAGAGTGTGGAAAATATCAAACAATATCACTAATATTACATGCAAGCAAAATCCTACTGAGGATTATCCAGAAATGACTGAACGCTATATTGACAGAGAACTACCAGAAATAAAAGCTGGACTTAGAAGAGGTTGTGGCACTGTCAGATAGATCTTAACAGAAAGCAAAGAGTACCAGAGGAATGTCTATCTGTGTTTCATTGATTATGCATTTGACTGTGTGCATCACAACAAATTGTGGCTAACCTTGAGGAGGATGGGAATCCCACAACACTTGATTGTGCTCATGTGAAACATATATTTGGATCAGGAAGCAGTTTCCAGAACAATGCAAAGAAACAATGAATGGTTTAAAATTAGAAAAGGAGTGTGTTAGGGATCCATCCTGTCCCCATATCTTTTCAATCTATACGCAGAACAGATATTTGGGGAGGCTGGGCTTTATGAACAGGAATGTGGCATCAGGATTGGACGAAGACTCATCAACAATCTATGATATGCAGATGATACAACCTTGCTTGCTGAAACTGAGGAGGATCTGAAGTGCTTGCTGTAGAAGGTCAAGGTCTGTAGTCTTCAATATGGATTAATGCTCAATATCAAGAGAAGACAAAGATTCTGACCACTGGGCCAATTACCAGCACCATGATAGATGGAGAAGAGATTGAGGTTGTTAACAATTACAGCTTGCTTGCCTCCACATTCAATACTCTTGGTACTAGCAGTCAGGAAATTATAAGATGAGTTGAACTGGGGAAATCTGCTGTCAGGGACCTCTCCAGAGAACTGAGAAGCAACAATGTCAGTCTAGAGACAAAGGTGCTCCTGATCCAGGCCATGGTCTTTGGAATCAGAGAGCTGGACAATGACTAAGGGTCACAGAAGTATCAATTGCCTTTGGATTGTGGTATTGGAGCAGAGTCTTGAACCACGATGAACTACCAAGAAAACAAATAGGTCTGTCTCGGAGTGGGTGAAACCAAGTTACTCCTTGGAGGCTAGGTTTTTGAAACTCTGTTCTACATACTTTGGGAGATTTCCTGTGTGGTGCATGGCCAGGAGGGACCAGTCCTTGGAGAAGGACATCAAGCTTGTGAGGGTGGAGGGACAGCCTAGAGAGGAAGACCCCAGATGAGATGTATTGATATTGTAACTGGGGCAATGGGGGCAGGTGTGTTGGAGTCAGTGAGATTGGCTCAGGACAGTGAAGGCTTCAGAGCTGTTGTACATAGGATCACTGGGAGTTGCAGGTGACTTGACAGCACATAACAACAGCAACAACATTATCACTGAGGTAAATGTCACACAAGGAGCCCTTGTGTTGTAGTGGTTAAGTGCGTGGCTGCTAATCTAAAGGGTGAGGATTGAGCTGTTTTAGACACTCCTTGGGAAAAAGATATGGCAGTGTAACTCTACAAAGACTAGCTTAAAGGCCTTGGGAACTCCAGACATAATTCTACTCTATGCCACAGTGTTGTATGAATCAGAATCAACACGATGGTATGCAACAATAACACATTTCACAGAAACTAAATTTAGTCATTGCAAAATTATTCTGTACCTTTTTGTTCATTCACAAAATTGTGCCATCATCATATCTGTATGACTCCAAAACCTTTCCATTATCTGCAAAGGAGAAGACTCTCTAGCCTCTTCACCCCTCAATGTCTCTCCTGCCTTCGGTCTCTATAGAGGTACCCATTCTGGTTATTTCACACTAATGCCATCATATACTATATGACCTTTTATATCTTGTCTCTTTTACATAGCGTAGTGTTTTTGAGGTCCATTTACTTTGACAGCCTGTATCAAGACTTCATTCCTTTTTTATGGCAGAATAGGATTATATGAGTGGACCACCATTTGTCATTTATCCATTCGTCAGTTGGTGGGTATTTGAGTTAGAGTTCTTTTCTTTTTTTTTCACTCTTGCCAAGGAAGTGGCTATGAATATTTGTGTACAAATATTTGCTTGATTATCCACTTATTTATTTGACCAGGATTGTCAGGCTAGAAACCATTCTGAGTGCTCACAGGTCAATTGCTAAGTGTAGAAATAGCCACTTACTCTTTGCTCTGATGCCTCAGGTATGGCAGAGTGGCCACAGCTTTGGTGCTGACAGGGCCAGCGCAGCTCTTTCCATTTATTTTGAGTTTATACCTAGAAATATAATTGTTGGATCATAGGACAATTCATACTTAACTCATTGGGGAACTTGTAAACTGTTTTCCACAGTGGCTGCACCATTTTTCGTCTCTACTAGCAAAGCAAAGCTTGACGATTCCAATTTCTTTCCCTCCTGGCCAGTACTTCTTATTTGCCAGTATATGCAACTTTCTTTTTTTTTTTCTCAGTAGCCATCCTAGTGGATGTGAAGTGGTAGCTTATTATGGTTCAGCCTCGATGAGCTGGATTGATAGAGCGGCTGCAACAATGCAACAAAGGATTGAAGCACAGCAGAGCCCGTAAGGATGGCGTGGGATCAGGCCGAGTTTTGTTCTATTGTACATAAGGTTGCTATGGGCTGGAGCCTCCTCAATGTCATTTAACAACAGCAACATCAATGACAAATGGCATTGAGCATCTGCTCAAGTGCTTGTTGACCATTTGTATATCTTCTTTGGAGAAATTTTTTATTCAAACCCTTTACCTATGCTTTCTTTTTTAAAAAAAAATTACGTTGCTTGTCTTTTGGTATTTCTCTACATTTTATTTAGACTCTGTACATGGATTATCTTGATAAAAATAAAAATAAAATTGAATTAAAAATTATAATATGCTTTCTTCTGTGATCTTGTCATACCTTAATACATGCAGCTATGTCAGCCTTTATGTACTTAGTAATTAAAGGTATTTTCTGAATGGTTTTATCTTCTGAGGCAGAAATAGGGTTGTGCATAGAGAATGGAAAGGTGGAGAATCACAGAGTTTTGCCTTTAAATCATTTGGTGTTTAATCAGGGAACAGACAACTCTGTATGATCAATGCTGAGAACAGAGAATAGAGAAGCCAGATCTGGGGAATCTTCTGAATTCATCTGGACAAATACTCCCACCTCAGGTCTTCTTTCAGTCTAATTTAAATATGAAATTCTTTAGTGAGAGGTTGTACTTGTTTTCCTGGTGGTGTGGGGCTGGCTTGTTTTTTTTTGTGAATTTGCCCAGAAAAATTTCTTCCTAGAGACTGCATATGGTATTCCTTACCATGTAAACTTTTCTACAACACAACAAGTTGCTTCTGCAAGGCCAATAAGAAATATTTGTTGCTACTGTAATTCTTTTGCACGAACTTACCTGATTAGGCCAGATCTACCCAAGATAACCTTCCTTTTAATGAAACAAAAATCAACTCTTCACTAACCTGTGTACTAGAATGGAATGATCTTCAATTGCAAGGAATAAAGTGATATACCAGGATGGGAGTGACATTCCTCCCATAATCAAGGGCAATAGATTATGCAGAACTTGATTATACACCAGTGGGAAGGAATCTAGGACCATTTAAAAATTCAGCCCACACTGAGTTTTGTGGCTTACGATAAGACAATGAACTTCATATGTGTTGTGAGAACTTCATGATGGGCAAGGGAATTAAGTTCCCCCATGAATTTAAAGTTGAGCTTATTATAAAATTAAGTAAGTATATGGAAATTTATGCAGATGAGCTTATTTAAAAAATTATTTTATCAAAATAATGCAGGCAAATAGCTAAGTAAAACTTAAATAGAACTAGCAATTAAGAAGAATAAAACTGTTCCTTTTATACTATATTTCTCTCTTTTCTTCAGTTGCCTAGCCACTTTCTCCTGCTACCCTCAACACAAGAGACTCTGGTGCTGAGTGACTGCTAATCAATAATTTGATATTCAGAGTCATCACCTACTCTGCTTATGTATTAAAGCCCTAGAAACACTGTAGGACAGTTCCATACTGTCCTATAGGGTCACCGTGAGTCAGAATCAACTCAAAGACAATTTTGTTAGCTTTTGTTTTGTTTTAATCTTCATCAGCCTTTATATTCCAGACACATGGATATTGTGTCTTTTCCCAAAGTCAGTATCCCGATTTTACACTTTATTCCAGCCTGAGAATGCAGAAATTATGGAATAAAATTAATACCATCACAAGGAAGTAAAATCTTGCTGAATATTATTAAAAAGTGCTGGAACTGTACATTGACAGAGAATTGCCAGAAATTCAAGCTGGATTAAAAAGAGGCTAGGAATAAGGGATATCCTTGCTGACATCAGATGGATTGTGACTGAAAGCAGAGAATACTAGAGGAAACTGTATTTTCTTGACTATTCAAAGACTTTGAGCTGTGTGGACATAGAAAATGATGGATTGTATTGAGAATATTAAGAATTCCAAATTATACTCGAATACAACCTGTATATAAATGATGATTCAGTCTTTCAAACAATACAAAGGGATTTTGCATGATTCAGAATCAGCAAAGTTGTGCATCAAGGTTGTATCCTTTCTCCATACCTATTCAGTTTGTATGCTGAACAAATAATCCAAGAAGCTGGACTATAGTAAGAAGAATGTGGCACCAGGATTGGAGGAAGACTCATTAAACACCTGCAATATCCAAGGGACATATCTTTGCTTGCTGAAAGTGAAGAAAATTTGAAGCACTTACTTAAGAATACCAGACCATATAGCCCTCTTATGTGGATTAGCTTTTAATATCAAGAAAACAAAAATTCTTACAACTGGACAAAGAACAGCATCCTTATAAATTAAACCAAAAATAACTTCTCAATGATTTCATTTAACTTGGATCCACAATCAATACCCATCCCAACAGCAGTTAGGAAATAAAAACGTGTATTGCATTGGGCATATCTACTGACGCGTTCTCGAATGTATTAAGGAATAAGCATGCCAGTTTAAAGACTAAGGGAGTCTGAGTCATCCACAATATTTTCAGTTGTTTGAAAATGGACAATAAATAAGGAAGATGGAAGAAGAATTGGTGCCTTAACATTGTAGGTTTGGCTAAGAGTATTGAGTATACCACGAGCTGTCAAAAGAGTAAACAAACATGTTTTAGAAGAAATACCACCAGGGTGGTCCTTAGAGGCAAGGATGGTGAGACTTAGTCTCATACTTTGAGTATGTTACTAGGAGGAAACATTCTTTGAAAAAAGTTCAATGAAGGAGAGGAAGAGTCTCAAGGAGATAGATTGACACAGTGACTATAACAATGGCCTTAAGCACAACAGAGATTGTGAGGATGACACAAAATCCAACCTGTTGTGCATAGACATAGGGTCACTATGAGTTGGCGTTGACTTGATGGCACTTAATAATGATTGGCCATTCTCTTCCCTTGAATGCTTTGTCTTCTTCTGCTAGTTGAACTGTCTTTATAGTTGAACTGCCTTTAGTAAACTCATGCCATTTCTCTCTACTTAACCACCTCTTTTCTTTTCTACAGACCCTACTGACTGCTTCTAGCCCTCTTTAGAGTCTTCTGTTTAAGAAGTTTCTTTGTGTTATACAAAGCCACTTATTTCCTTTAGTCTCATGGATTTGAGCATATTCTCACCTTCAGTATTGTACTTTCCTCTGGATCTTTCACCTAATGACCACTCAGTAGGCTATTCATCAAATGAGTAAGTGAATAAAACTTCCCCAAAGACATGGGCAGAAGATATTCACTAGATCATTTATATATTATTTACTCATATGGCTTATTTATTCATTAGACATACAGTTAAAAAAATCACAAAATATCACCCACCATATGCTTGACAACATGTCTTCAAAATAAGGGGTCAGTCCTTCATACAGTGGGGTCTTCATAATGACACCCTAGCAGAGGACATGGCATACAGCATGTGCTCTTTGCAGGTCCTATTGAGTTGCTGAGTAAAATAGACATTACTATTCAAGTTTATTTTCTGTGTGCATTTCTTGTGTTTTCTTCTACAGATTCTTCTTTCTCAGGGTAGAATTTCTTTTTAAGAAATCGGTGATGGAAGCTGCTGAGAGTTGGGCCATGTGAACCATTTAGCCATTAATACTTGGGTCCAAGGGGTTCTATTAGAGATGTCTGTGGAGTAAGTGTTGGGGCCACACAGTATACAAGGGCCAGAAGACTGGAGCACGTAGCAGTTGGTGGCACTACCAACTTTGCCTGCACAGTGGCCCCCATCAGGGTCAGGAGTTGCCTTATAGTGCTGACTCCTTAGCATGGAATTTGTCTTATGAGGAGACCATGGTGGCTCTTGCTCAGCCTTTCCCAGGAAGCCTAAGTCAGGTATGGGGGGGAGGTGGAAAGATGCAGGCATATTGCGAAGAAGAGGATGAGAAAATGAGAGTGCTCTGAGAGAGTGATAGGAGATGGAACAAAACAGAGGCGATTGCAGAGAGACTGCCAGGGAGAGGAAAAGGAACTTTTGTTTAGACGTTGTTTTCAAATATCAGTGAAGTGCTTTCTTCATTTTTATTTCCATCTTGATGGAAAATTTATTTTTACGCTGTCACAGAACAAATAGAACTGTGACTTAGAGATCACAATGTATATAGCTGTTTTGATGTACTTTTGACAGTTCTATAATATCTGACAGGCACTATTTCTTTTTCCTCGGAGAAATCAGGAGAGGGAGACACACTCCCCAGATGCCCTGCTGGTGCTCAGGGCCAGGTCCACATGAGAAGTTTTGTTTGCTCATCAGGGAGCTTCTGCGGAGCCTTTCTTTGACTTTGGGGGAACCCAGGAATGAAGATAAGGCTTCTGAGAAGGTACAAAGTAAGGAGTGAGTGAAGACATGGATGCTCCTTAACATCATAGGAGTGTGGTCAGCCTATGTTTCCAAGCAGAAATTCAGATCTGACTCTGGGAAGTCACAACAGAAACAAGATAAATGGGAACATGTGGGCTGAGCTAGAGGTGGCAATGATATCAGATGCTTCTTGGAAATATGGAAAATGGTAGCTGACAGTAGCTAGTTCTAGGACACTTGGCTCTCTGAGGGACAGGCACACTAATGCGGAATCTCTACTGTTTGAACATATATGTCCTGAATATCCATGAGCCCAGGGGTCTCTATTTCCTTGGAATGAGTAAATGTGAAGCCTTGGCTGGTGGGGATAGAAGCAGGTTAAGTTATCAGATAGAATGGGCTGCTCAGGTCCTTGGCGTGGATGCCCTAGTGCAAAAAGGCCCTTCAGAACGTCCCAGCTATGAGGGTTTTCCTGATCACCTTGCACCAATGAAATGGGATAGATTCTCTCTCTCTTTCTCTCTCTAACATTTTTATCTTATACTGGTTTACTTACAAAGTTCATATACATTGTTTTTCACACTTAATCTTTCCCCTTTCCTTTATCCACCCCTCCCTCCACCCATCAAATTGTGCGACCCACCCCCTGCCTACCCATCCTCACCCCTTTGCTCTTCTCCTCTTGGATCCTCATTCATGTTCTACAATAATGGTCTTGAACAGTATTTGTCCTTATGGGACTGAGTTAGATCACTCAGCATAATGCTCTCTAATCTCTCCCAAGTAAATGATTTACAAAATCATTGCTCCTGCATGATGAGCAGTAGTTGATCATGTGAATGTACCATAATTTCTCAATCCATTCTACCATTGTTGGACATTTAGGCTGTTTCCATGTTTTTGTGATGGTGAATAACACTGCTATGAACTTTGGTATAGAAGTCTCTGTTTGTAACTCAGTTCTTATTTTCCTGGGGTATATTCCAAGCAGTGGAATAGCTAGGTCATATGAAATATCTATGTTCACCTTTTTGAGGAAGCGTCAAACTGCCTTCCAGAGTGGTTGTACCATGTTACCATCCCACCAACAATGTATAAGAGTTCCTTTCTCGTTACATCCTCTTCATTATTTATTACTTGGTACCCTGTTAAACTTTGTCACTGCTACTGGATTGAAATGGTACCTCATTGTGGTTTTAATTTGCATCTCTTATTGCCAATGATTTGGAGTATTTCTTCATGTGTTTTTTTGCCATTTGAATATCTTCTCCTGTGGAAATTCTTTCCATGTCTTTGTCCATTTTGTACTTGGATTATCAGTCATTTTTGTTTTCGGGAGGCCCACAAATATTCAATAAACTTGTTATGAGACCATTGTCTGAGATGGTGTTGCCAAATGTTTGTTCCTAGTCGATAGGTTTTCTTTTCACCCTGTTGGGAAAAGTTTTTGATGCACACATGGATTTAATCTTTAGAAGGTCCCATGCATCAATTTTATGCTCTTCAGATTGTGCATTTCTGGTTGTATTTGGCAGTCTCTTTATACTTTGGACTGGTGCTTCCAAGCTTGATCCCATTTTCTCTCGTATGAATGTTATGGTTTTGGGCTTCAAGGGCTTTGATCCACCTTGAGTTGATTTTTGTATGGTGTGAGATGTGGATCCTGTTTCAACTTTCTGCAGGTAGAAGTCCAGTTTTACCAGCACCATTTGTTGAAGGGGTTGTCATTTTCCCATGTGATAGCTTTGATATCCTTGTTGAATATCAGTTGACCATAGATAGATGGGTCTATTTCTGGGTTTTCAATTTTGCTCCATTGGTCTGTGTGCCTGTCATTGTACCAGTATCATGCTGTTTTCATTACTACTACTGTGTAGTCAGTTTGGGAGTCAGAGAGTGCTATGCCTCTAACCTCATTTTTGTTTCTCAGAAGTGTTTTGCTTATTTGGGGTTTCTTGCCTCTACAAATAAATTTTATAATTTCCTCTTCAGTCTCCTTAAAAAATGAATTTGGTATCTGGATTAGGATTTCATTGAACATGTAGATTGCTTTTGCTAGGATTGTCATTTTCACAATCCTGAGTCTTCCTATCCATGAACAGGGCACATTTCCCCACTTCTTTAGGTCTTTTATTGTGTCTTGCAGAAATGTTCTGTGGTTTTCTTTGTGTCTTTTGTGTCTCTAGTTAGGTTTACTCCGAAGTATCTCAATTTGTGGTTGGTTGTTGTAAATGGTATTACTTTTTTTAAATTTCTTTCTCTGACATCTCTTTGTTACTGTAAAGGAATCCAACTGATTTTTGGATATTGATCTGATATCCTGTCACTCTACGAAATTGGCTTATTAACTCTTAATAGTTTTTTTGTTTAGTCTTGGGGTTTTCTGTGTACACTATCATATAATCTGCAAATAGTGACAGTTTAACCATCACTTTGTCAATCTGAATGCCTTTTACTTCCTTCTCTTGTCATATTGCCCTAGCAAGCACTTACAATACAATATTGAAAAGAAGTGATGAAAGTGGGTATCCCTGTCGGTCCATGTTTACAAGGAAAATTATTTTAGTCTTTCTCCATTGAGAATGATGTTGGCTCTTGGTTTTACATATATCCTTTTCATTATGTTGAAGAAGTTCCCCTCTATTCCAATTTTGCTGAATGTCTTTATCAGGAAGGGATGTTGGATTTGTTAAATACCTTTTCTGCATCAATTGCTATGATCATACAAAGATCTTTAGCTGAGAGGAAATTTAGGCCTGGGATAGTACACTTAGAGACTTCTAGAAGGGATGCAATGGCATGGGATGGAGTAATGTAAGTGAGAAATGGCTTCTTCTAAGTCTCAAGAATAATTTGTGGACCCTGCATCTGAATGATTATCTATTCTCTTAGCTGAAGTTCTTGGGATTCACCGGCTCCTGCCACCTCTTGACCTTCCACTTCTGGATTTAGCACCCCTACAAAGAAGAATCTCCGATCTGATCTGATCCACCACTTTCCATAGCCTGTTCCAATTCACCAGCTGCTCACCAGGAAAATGATGGACAAATCTCCTCTCCTTTTGATTTACAGCCTTGGCAACTCAGTGGTGGGTGAGAATTTATTCTAATTCTGAAGACATCCTGGGAAGGTTTCATTTCCTCACTTGCTACTGGTAATTTGAAACATCCATCACTTGTGAAAAATTTACCTGAAGGACATCCAATTTTCTCTTACTGGAATTTATTCCCATTTCCTCTAAAATGAGTCTTCAGTGATGACCACATAAGATTTCTGTTCACAAACTATATTTAAAGATAATTCACAAAGAGTTCTTAGAATGGACTTTCAAAGTACATATGTAATAGACTTTGAAAAGCACATTAACTGTCATCATCATCATTACAAAGAGAGAAAACATGCTCCTTGTCTATTTGTTGGGGGAAAAAGGTCCACTATTGTGGAAAATATTAACACTGGCTATCTGGTTGTGGGTGGCATGGGTAATGATTAACTATCTTGCATTAACACACCAAAATGTATGATTAAAGAAACTTCTAAGATTAAAAAAAAAAGAATAATTTCTAAGAGCTGTGATGAAAATGTCCAGTGTATATGAGATTGAGATAAATTCCCACAATCCTCACTTCTACAAAGCATTCTTGCGGTACTTGTAAAATGGATTTATTTTTTCTTTTGGCAGTCTATAACATATCCAGTATTTTTTTTCCCAGCATCACCATTCAATTATACCAATTCTTCTCCAGACTTTCTTATTCATTGTCCAAACTTCTTGGACTACAGTACATATATGTAAACAAGATTGAAAACACCATGGCCTTGATCTGGCTCACCTTAGTCTTTAAAGTTACAGCTCTGCTATTAGAAGCAGGAACATTGAAACTGTCTCTTACATATTTTGATCATATTCTTAGAAGGGGTCAATACCTAGGGACAGACATTTTGGTCAGTTGATTAGAGAGCAGTGAAAAAGGAAAGACTCTCAATACCAATGAGATGGATTGACATAGAGATTGCCACAATGACCCAAATGTGGCAGAGATTTGAAGATGGTTTATGACAGGGCAAGGTTTTCTTCTGTTATACATTGGGTCTTTATGAACCAAAGACAATTTGATGACAGTTAACAACAACTTAATCAAATGTATAAGTTTCCTTTATAGCCTGGGTCTTATAAATTATGGAGACCTTCGACATAGATTTCAATGGTATTTATTTAACATTAGACATGTCTGGACCTATGAAGAACCAAGCTCTGTGTGTAGGGTTCTATAAGACAGCTAATGAGGAAGTATGCCACATGTTCTCTTTTTTTTTAAAAAATTAATTATTATTAATTTTAATGAAAATTTACAGAGACTTTGTATTTCCCTTCATTCATTGTTGCACTTTTCTCCCTGTTCTGCCCGCCTCCAGTACGCTCTTCTCTTTGAAAAGTAAAAAAAAATTCTTTCATTGTTTTACAATCCCTCCCCCCAGGCCCACTCCACTATGCAGCCTTTGTTCTGGACTTCTGTCATGACAATAATACCTAATCACATATCTCTTTTAAACAGTTTTCTCTCTCAACTGTTTTAATGCAGTATACATTATTTATCCCATCTTTCTTAGTCTCTTGCCAACCCCTATGTCAATTGTGTTTTACAACAGTGGCACTATGCAGTATTTGTCCTCCAGAGTCACCCATTTTGAATAATATTTCATGAGTTCCTTGTTTTTCAATATAACGTAGTATTCTATTTTGTGAATATACCACAGCTTCTCTATCCATTTGTTTGTTGATGGGCACTTGGGTTGTTTCCATCTCTCTGCTATTGTGAACAAAGCAGCATAAACATGGGTGTGCATATATCTGCTTGGATGGCAGTTCTGGTTTCTTACGGTATATTACATCCCCCCCCCCAAAAAAAAACCCCCCTGAATATATTAGTCCTTCACAGCAGATTTACTCAATGCAACACATCATTTGACTTATTGGCTGCTACATCAAGGATATATATGCAGAACAGATTCTCTGGGAGGCTGGACTCTATGAGGAGAAGTGTGGCATCAGGATTGGCAGTAGACTCATCAACAATCTGGGTTATGCAGATGACATAACCCTGCCTGCTGAAACTGAAGAGGAACTGAAGCACTTACAGCAGAAAGTCAAAGATTGCAGCCTTCAATGTGGATTGAAGCTCAACATCAAGGAAACAAAGATTCTCACTTCTGGGCCGATTGGCAGCATCCTGATAGATGGTGAAGAGATTGAGATTGTTCAAAGCTTCAGTTTGCTTGATTCTATAATCAACACTCTTGGTACCAGCAGCCAGGAAATTAAAAGATGAATTGCACTGGGAAAGTCTGCTGTCAGAGACCTTTTCAAAGTAGTAAAGAGCAACAATGTCAGTCTGGAGACTAAGGTGCACCTGATACAGGCCATGGTCTTTGCAATTACTATGCATCAGAGAACTAGACAATGACTAGGGATGTTAGAAGGAGAATTGATGCCTTTGAGCTGTGGTGCTGGAGAAGAGTATTGAATATACCATGGAATGCTAGGAGAACAAATGAGTTCATCCTGGATAGGGTGAAACCAGGCTGCTCCTTGGAGGCAAGGATTCTGAAGCTTCATCTGACATACTTTATACATTTTTCAAGGCAGAATCAGTTCTTGCAGAGGAACATCATGCTTGGGAGAATAGAGGTACAGCTCAGGAGAGGAAGACCCTTGATAAAATGGATTGATTCAGTCGCTGGGGTGATGGGGATAGGTGTGTCTGAGACAATAAGATTGGCAAGGGATAGAGCAGGATATAGGGCTGTTGTATACAGGGTAGCTATTAGTCGCAGGTGACTCAATGGCACATAACAACAAAACAACAACAACCATTATGAAAGATTGAGAAAATGTTGACATTGTCATGATTTCATCTTGCTTGGGTCTGTAGTCAACATCCTTAGTACTAGCAATCAGGAGATCGAAAGACTTATAGCATTGGCAAAGTCTGCTGTCGGAGACCTCTCTAAAGTCCTGAAAAGCAAAGATGTCTAATCTTCACGTCACAGTCTTAGTCTTAGTCACAGAATTAGTCTTCCAGCCACAGTCTTTCCAATCACCTACTATACATCTGAGACCTGGACAATTATTAAGATGACAATAGAATAATTGATGTATAGCTTAGTTGTAGTATTGGAGAAAAATGCTGAATATATAATATGCTGCTAAAGGAATAAATAGGTATGTCAAGGAGAAAGTGCAACAAGAATGTTCTTTGATGGCAAAGATGGGTCGTACAATTTGATGGGTGTCAAGGAAATGGGAAGGATCCAGTTTAAAAAACAATGTATTTGAACTTTATAAATAAACCAGTATAAATTTTTAAATAAAGAACAAATAGGGAAAAAAATTACAAGTAGAACAATTAACCTGATGTCTGATACTATAGATATATTTATCTGTTTTTAAGATTTATATTGATAAAATAGTTCACTATGTGGATCCCTGGTGACACAGTGCATGATTGAAAGATCAGCAGTTACAATACATACTACAGTGGTTATGTAGGAGAAAGATAGACAATCACCCCGTGTAGAAATTACCGTCCCTGAAACCAGAAGGAGGGTCACTGTGAATTGGAACGGACTTGGCCTTATGTGTGGATTATAACAAATTATGGATAACATGGAGAAGAATGGGAATCCCACGTGCTTAATTTCATTTATCCAAAGCTTATACATAAACAAAAAAGTAGCTGTCTGATAAGAAATCAAGAGAAGATAGCATGATTTACATTCAGGAAAGGTGTGTGTCAGGGTTTTATCCATTCTCCATTTCTATTCAGTGGTTAACAAACAATTTGAGACACTGAACTCTATAAAGAAGAATTGGAGGAAAACTCAACAACTTGTGTTATGTATACAACCTTGATTTAGTAACACTTAAAATACATACTAAAGAAGGTCCTACACCGTAGCCTTCAATATGGATTACATCTCAACATCAAGGGGAAAAAAATACTCACCACTGGACCAAAAGGTAACATCATAATGTTGTTTTTAGGTGCCGTTAAGCTGAGTATGACTCATAGTGACCCTACAAACAACAGACTGCACTATCGTGCACCATCCTCACCATTCCCACTATTCTCAAACCTATTGCTTCAGGCACAATGTCAATACATTTCGTTCAGGGTCTTCCTCTCTTTCACTGACCCTGAATCTTTCCAAACATGATATCCTTTTCCAAGGACTGGCTAACCATATGTCCAAAATATGCAAGATGGGGTTTCATCATTCTTCCCCTCTAAGGAGCACTTTGGCTGCACCTTCTCTAAGTCTATGGATATTCAGCACTCTTCTCCAATACCTTAACTAAGAGGCATTATTCTCCAACTGTCATTCTTAGTCAATGTTCAGCTTTCTGTTACATGAAAAGCGTTGAAAAGATCATGGTTTGGATCAGGCATACCTTGTTCTCAAACTGATATCACTAATCCATGTTACCTTAAAGAGATCCCTCCCCATAGACGGCCCCAACGTTACATTTTATTTTTACACTTTTTTAAAACTGAAATTTTAATGAAAATTTGGAGGGAACTTGGATTTCCGTTCATTGATTGTTACACATTTCCCTTCCTACTCACTTACCCACCCAAGTTCACTTTTCTCTTTGAAAAAAAAGTTCTTTCATTGTTGCACAATTTCCTGTCCCTGACCCTACTCACCTTTGTTATGTACCTTTTGTTCTGGATTGTTGTCATGCAAATAATACCTAATCATATATTCTTTTCAAACAGTTCGTTCCATCATCTGTTTCAATACAGTGTACATTATTTATTTCCTCTTTTCTTAGTTTTCCCCCAACCCCCATGTCAGTACTGTTTTATAACTGTGTCATTATGCAATATTTGTCCTTTTGTGACTGAGATATTTCATTCAGCATAATGTCCTCAGGGTCACCCATTTTGTAGACTATTTCATGCATTCCTTGTTTTTCAGTACTGCATAGTATTCCATTGTGTGAATATATTACAGCTTCTCTATCCATTAGTTTGTTGATGGGTGCTTGGGTTGTTTTCAACTCTGTTATTATGAGCAATGCAGCAATAAACATAGGCATGCATTTATCTGTTTGGGTGGCAGTTCTGGTATTTAGGGTATATTCCCAGAAGCGTAATTACTGGGTCAAATGATATTTTTATTTCCAAATTTAGCACCATACTGCCTTCCTTACTGTTATCATTTTACACTCCCACCAACAGTGAATTAGGGTTCCAGTTTCTCCACAACTTCTCCAGTACTTTTTGTTTGACTTTGTTGAATGTTGCAATTGTTACTGGGGTGAGATTATATCTCATAGCTGTTTTGATTTACATCTCTTAGAGCTGGGGATTTTGAACATTTCTTCATGTGTTTGTTTACCATATGAATATCTTCTTTGATGAAGTGTCTGTTTATATCCTGTGCTTTATATTTATTTTATCTTGTTGTGGTGCTAGTTGTTATTGTTTATCATAGAATCAGAACTTACCCATAGCAGACCCTCTGGCAAGTTTACAGAAGCAGTTAATTACAGGGGAGAAGATTGTTTTCTTTTGCAGAGCAGCTGGAGACCCAGATCCCTTTGTGAGTACCTGTGGGATTGTAGCTCAGCTTCTTGCCACTAGGCCACCAGAACTCCATTTTGTGATTGGGTTGTTTACATTTATCTTGTGGTATTGGAACATTCTATAAATTCTAGATATAAGTCCCTTATCAGACATGTCATTACCAAATATATTTTCCCAGTCTGTGGCTTTCTTTTTTTGTGTTGGAGAAGTTTTTTGATGTGTATAGGAATTTGGTCCTTAGAAGGGCCCATTCATCTGTTTTATTCACCTGGTTGTAGGTTTTTCAGGATGCTTAGAAGGTTGTTCATGTTGTGGATTAAGAACTCTATAGTTCTTCCAAGCTTTTCTCTGATGAAGTTTATAGTCCTTGGTTTACTCCTAGGTCCTTGATCCACTTTGAGTTGGTTTTTGTGTATGGCGTGAGTATGGGTCTTGCTTGAGTTTTTGCAGATAGTTTTCCAATTTTGCTAGCACCATTTGTTAAAAGGCTGTCGTTTCCCCATTTTACTGATTTCATCTCCTTGTCAAAAATCAGTTGATCATAGGTAGATGACCTGATTTCTGGGTTGTCAATTCCATTCCATTGATCTATGCATCTGTCAATGTACCCCACTCTGTCTTAACCACCAGTGCTGTGTAGTAGGATTTGAAATCAGGGAGTGAGATGCCTCCTGTATTGTTTCTCTTTTTCAGGAGTTCTTTGCTTATTCAGGGTCTCTTTCCATTCCAGATGAAATTGGAAATTGCTTTTTCCATCTCATTGATGGTATTTGTTTTAGGATTGCATTGAACTTGTAGATTGTCATTGGTAGAATTGTCATTTTAACAATATTGTGTCTTCCTATCCAAAAGCATGGTATACTTTTTCATTTCTCCAAGTCTCTTGTAGTAATGTTTTGTAATTTTCTTTGACTAGATCTTTTGTGTTTCTAGTTAGATTTATTCCCAAGTGTTTAATCTTGTAATTAACTATTGTGATGGGTATTGTTTTTCTTAGCTCCCATTCTGTATTTTCTTTGTCACTGTATGTTGTTGTTAAGTGCCGTTGAGTCATAAATTACTCATAACAACCTTATCAATGAAAGACCTGAACACTTGTATAACTTAACTTTCATCATTTCTCCAAGTTCATAGAATTTCCAGAGGCAAGCTATTTCGGAAGTGGATGCCACTCCTGCTTCCAAGCTTGTTTTAACTGGGGGGCTCACCAAACACTGTCCACCTTGGATAACCATTATCACATTTGACACATCAGTGTCAAAATGTTTAGCATCACAACAACCATGAGTTATCAAATTTGTACAGCATTTGTACAGCAAATGGGCAGAGCAGTATTATACCACTTAGAAGAATGTTTGACCAAAAACAGTTAAAAGCAGGTCTGAAGGCCACAAATTAAAATCACCCACCTTTGGCTTGCTAGCTTAGAAATTTATTTTTGTATGTTGATCTTGTATCCTGCCACTTTGCAGAATTGATCAACCATGTCCAGTAAGTTTCTTGCTGAGTTTTTAGGGTTTTCTAAATATACTATCATGTCATCTGCATATAGAGATAATTTTACCTCCTCTTTGCCAATTTGGATACTTCTTAATTCCTTCTCTTGTCTTTTTCCTATTGTTAAAAGTTCCAATACAATATTGAATAGGAGCGGTGGTAGTGGACATACTTGCCCAGTTCCTGTTCTCATTGAGAATGCCTTTCATCTTTCTCCATTGAGAATAACGTTGGCCCTAGGGTTTGCATATATGCTTTTGATTATGATGAGAAAATTGCCCTCTATTCTTATTTTGTTGAGTGTTTTAATCAGGAAAAGGTGTTGGATTTTGTCAAAGGCCCTTTCTGCATTAATTGATAGGTTCATGTGGTTCTTATTTGCTTTGTTAATGTGATGAATTACATTGATTGTTTTTCTTATGTTGAACCATCCTTGCATACCTGTTATGAATCCCAGTGGTGTCACTCTGGAGACTAAGGTGTGCCTGATACAGGCCATGGTATTTCCAATCAGTTGTTATGTATCAGAGAGTTGGATAATCGCTAGGGAGGATAGAAGGAGAATTGATGCCTTTGAGCTGTGGTGCTGGAGAGGAGGGTTGAATGTACTATGGATTGCTAAGAAAACAAATAGGTTTAACCTGGAGAGGCTTAAATCAGGATGCTCCTTGGAGGCAAGGATTCTGAAGCTTCATCTGACATACTTTGGACATGTTGCAAGGAGGAACTCATCCTTGGAGAGGGATATTATGCTTGGGAGGGTAGAGGGACAGCGCAAGAGGGGAAGGCCCTCTATGAGGTGATTTGATTCAGTGACTGGGGTAACTGGGGTGGGTGTGTTGGAGACAGTGAGATTGGCACAGTATAGAGCAGGCTCTAGGGCTATTGTACATAGGGTCACAATGAGTCGAAAGCAACTAGACGGCACTTAACGACAACAACAATATAGAATTCTATTTTCGAGGATTTTATTCAAGATTTTTGCTTCTATGTTCATGAGAGAGATTGTCCTATAGTTTTCTTTTTTGGTAGAGTCTTTATCTGACTTTAGTATGAAGAATATGTTTGCTTTATAGAATGAGTCCTGAAGAATTCCATCTTTTTCTATTTTCTGAAATAGTTTATATAGAATTGGTGATAGTTCTTCTCTGAATGTTTGTTAAAATTAATTTGTGAAACTATCTGGTCCAGGGCTTTTTTGTCGTTGTTGTAAGTTGATTTATCACATGTTCAATTTCTTCTTTTGTAAGGAGTCTATTCAGGTGTTCAATTTCAGTCTGTGCCAGTGTAGGTAGGTTGTAAGTTTCTAAGTGTTTGCCCATTTCCTCTAGTTTTTCATACTTGTGTGAGTATAATTTTTCATAATATTCCATTGTTAACCTTTTTATTTTATTTGGTTCTGTTGTGACATTGTCCCTTTCATCTCTTATTCGGATTGTGTCTTTTCTTTTTTTCCCTTTGTTAGTTGTGCTAATGGTTTGTCTATTTTATTTACCTTTTTGAAGAACCAACCCCTGATTTTTTTTATGGTTTCAATTGTTTTTCTGTTTTCTACTTCATTTATTTTTTCCCCTAATTTCTATAATATCAGTTTTTTAGAGTGTGTTAGGTTTTCTTACTGTTTCTTTTCCACTTTTTGGAGATGTTGTGTTAGAAAGTCAATTATGATTTTTCTTGCCTTTTAATGAGTTTGCTTATTGCTATAAATTTATTAATAATTACTGCTTTGGCTATTTCCCAGAGGTTTTGGTAAGTTAGATTTTCATTGTCATTTGTTTCAAGAAACTTTTTAATTTCATTTTTTGTTTCTTCTATTACCTACTCAGGTTCAAGCAAAGTGTTGTTCACCTTCCAAATTTCTTCTTATCCCCCCACCCCTTATCCTCTTGCTATTAATTTTTAATTTTGTAACATTGTAGTCTGAGAAGATGCTTTCTATTATTTCTATTTTTTTTTAATTTAGTGATGTTTGCCTTGAGATCCAAAATGTGATCTATTCTGGAGGATGTTTCTTATACATTGCAGAGGAAGGTATACTATACATTTACTTTTTGGGGGTACATTAGCCTATTTATATGTCTATGAGATAGAGCTGGTTTATTATGTGGTGTAATTCTTCAGCATTTTTGTTCAGTTTCTTTCTGTAGTTCTATCTTTTCTTGAGAGTGGTGCATTGAAGTCTCCAACTACTATAGTAGTGTTGTCTATTTCCTTTTTCAGTTTTGTTAATGTTTACTTTGCATATTTTGCCTATCATTTGGTGCATAGATATTTATTGCTATGTCTTCTTGTTCTAACCAGCCTTTAAGCTTTATGTAGTGACCTTCCTTGACCTTTGTGATGATTTTGTATTAAAATATAATTATCAGAGGTTAACATCACTACTCCTGCATTATTCTGGTTGCCATTTGCTTGGTATATTTTTTCCACCTTTTTATTTTTAGTCTTCCTTCACTTTTCAGGTGTGTCTCTTGTAGGCAACATATTGATGGGTTTTGGTTTTTTATCCAAATCTGCTACTCTTCTTCTCTTCAGTGGTGCATTTAAACCATTAACATTAAGTGTAGTTATTGAGAGGCAAGGTTTTATTGCTATCATTTTGCTGAGTTCTTTTTGGTGTTGTTCCTGATTTCTTTGGTCCATTCTACTTTCTGTGGCACCTCTCAGTGTTCCCTGCAATGCCGGTCTTGTTTTTACAAACTCCCTTATGTTCTGTTTTTCTGAGAATATCTTGATCTCTCCATCATATTTGATGGACTGTTTACTGGATAGAGTATTTTTGGTTGCCCATTGTATTCTTTGACTTTTCAATATATGTCATTCCACCGTCTTCTTGTTCACATGGTTTCTGCTGAGAAATTGACACTTAATCTTATTTACTCTTTGTTTCTCCCTACTTGCTTTCAGAATTTTCTCTTTATCTATGATTCTGCCAAATTTGGCTATGATATGCCATGGTGTTTCTCTTTTGGTTTCTATTTTATATGGTGTTTGCTCAGCTTCTTTAATATATATTCTCTTATTCTTCATTATGCCTGCAAAGTTTTATTCTGAAATTCTTCCACAACTTTCTTGGTGCCTTTAATTACTTCTTCCTATTCTGGGATTCTGATTATGTGCATGTTATTCTTCTTGATGGTATCCCACATTATTCTTAGGTTTCTTCTTTTTCTTTCCTTTTTGATTCTGCTTATTGTTCTAGAAGCTCAGTGGTAAAAAATTCTATCTTCTAGTTCACTGGTTCCGTGTTT
Organism: Elephantulus edwardii; assembly: GCF_000299155.1. NCBI lineage: Eukaryota > Metazoa > Chordata > Mammalia > Macroscelidea > Macroscelididae > Elephantulus > Elephantulus edwardii. Next base: position 11,995,581 of record NW_006399759.1, read on the forward strand.
CATCTCTTCAATTCTGTTCATATATTCCTCTATCATGTTGACAGCATCTGAAACATTGGTCCTCATATTCTGAATTGTGGTTTTTTGTTTTTCCAGAGCCTCTAATTCCTCATTTTTTAAATCTGCATTGTCTTGGATTTTTTTAAAGTTCCTCTTGATTTTTGCTTGCAGTGTCCTATAATTCTTTGAGTTTCTTTCATCTGTTGAAAATATTAAGCCATTTTTAAAAAAATTGTATGTCAGAAATACATTTAACATCCTCCCACAACTCGTTTGGTCTTCGCTCATTAGTGTTCAAGGCCTCAAACCTGTTCCTGAGATGATTCTGAAATTCAGGTGGGATAGACTCAAAGTCGTATTTTGGCTCCTGTGGATTTGGTTTAATTTTCCTCAGCTTCAGCTTGAACTTCCATATGATTAGTTGGTGGTCTGTTCCACAGTCAGCTCCTGGCCTAGTTTTCACAGCTGATATTGAGCTTCTCCAGCGATTGTGCCAAGAAATCTGGAGAATAACCGCTTGGCCAACTGACTGGAAGAGATCTATATTTGCTCCCATCCCAAAGAAGGGTGACCCAACTGAGTGTGGAAACTACAGAACAATATCATTCATTTCACATGCAAGCAAGATTCTACTGAAGATCATCTGAAAACTACTGGAACAGTACATCAGCAGAGAACTGCCAGAAGTCCAGGCTGGGTTTAGAAGGGGTTGTGGTACTAGGGATATTGTAGCTAATGCTAGATGGATCTCGATTGAAAGCAGAGAATACCAGAAGAATGTCTATCTGTGTTTCATTGATTATGCAAAGGCATTTGACTGTGTGGATCATAACAAACTGTGGCTGACTCTGAGAAGAATGGGAATCCCAGAACATTTAATAGTGCTAATGCAAAACCTATACTTGGACCAAAAGGCAGTAGTCAGAACAGAGCAGGGCAACACTGCATGGTTCAAAATTGGGAAGGATGTACGCCAGGGATGTGTCCTATCTCCATACCTTTTCAACCTGTATGCAGAGCAGATTATCTGAGAGGCTGGGCTCTATGAGGAGAAACGTGGCGTTAGGATTGGTGGAAGATCTATCCACAATCTGCATTATGCAGATGACACAACCCTGCTCACTGAAACTGAGGAAGACCTCATGTACTTACTACAGAGGGCCAAGGACTGCAGTCTTCAGTATAGACTGAGACTCAGTGTCAAGAAAACAAAGATTCTTACCACTGGACCAATTGGTAGCATCAGGATGGATGGCAAAGAGATTGAGATTGTTCACAGCTTCAGTTTGCTCGGCTCCACGGTCAACACTCTTGGCACCAGCAGTCAGGAAATAAAAAAATGTATTGCGATGGAAAAGTCTGCTGTTAGGGGCCTCTCTAAAGTACTCAAGAGCAACAGTATCTCTCTGGAGACTAAGGTGCGACTGATACAGGCCACGGTCTTTGCAATCACTTGTTATGCATCAGAGAGTTGGATAATGACTAGGGAGAATAGAAGGAGAATTGATGCCTTTGAGCTGTGGTGCTGAAGAAGAGTATTGAATGTACCATGCACTGCCAAGAAAACAAACAGATTCATCCTAGAGAGGGTTAAACCAGGGTACTCCTTGGAGGCAAGGATTCTGGGGCTTTGTCTGACATACTTTATACATTTTGTAAGGATAGACAGGTCCTTGGAGAGGGACATCATACTTGGTAGGGTAGAGAGACAGCGCAGGAGGGTAAGACCCTCTATGAGGTGGATTGATTCAGTGACTGGGGTAATTGGGATGGGTGTGTCAGAGGCAATGCGATTGGCACAGGATAGAGCAGGGTTTAGGGCTGTTATACATAGGGTCGCTATGAGTTGCAAACGACTCGACGGCACATAACAACAACAACAACAACAATGTCAGAAAGTTCCATCAGACTTTCTGGCTTCAGGAAATCCATTGATATTGTGTCAATTTTGGAGAGTGACATCTTGTTTGGGGTTTGTGTAGGGTGTGAGGTTGTTTGCTTTTTATATGACATTGCTGTGATAGTGTTTTTCATGTGTGAGGCATTAGCAGGCTCTTGGTCTGAAAGCCTTAGCACAGGAAGTCACTGCTACATAGAAGGTTGGGATAGCTACTCTGTTTGAGTTTTTCTCTGAGCTTTAGATTGAAGGGAAGACTTGTTTCCTTTGGAGAGAGATATGTATGACCTGTAAATTAGCATCCTCCTTTGTCAGGCAACTGCTGTAGCTAGCCCAGTTCAATGTGTCCAGTACTAAAGGTAGCTCGAGCTCTGGGAGGGAGGAGGAAATAAAATGGGTTCAACTGAGATACTGACATCCCTGGCACAGTTCAGAGGGGTGCCAGGGGGTCATATTTCAGGCACTGGGGCTGTGGCATCCAGGTAATGAGATAAGGTCCCTCCAGACTGTGGGTCTAGGATTTACAGGCCTCAGAGTCCGAATTCCAGATGGTGGATGGGAGTGTCTAGGCAGTGGGGCCAGGACTTCCAGGCAGTGGATGGAAAGTCCAGGCAGTAGTTGGAGCATCCAGGCACAGGGCCAGGTCCTTCAGGCCTTGGGGATGGGCTTCCAGGCAGGGGGTGGGGACATCCAGGCAGTGGGGAAAAGTCTTCTTGATGGTGGGTTTGGAGGTCCATGTGGCAGGGCCAGGGCCTCCAGTCAGAGGTGGGGGGCATGTACCAGGCAGCAGTGCCAACGTCTAGTGCTCCAAGCAAAAGAGTAGTTTAGGCTACACTAAGATGTTTTAAAGACTAGTACCTAGTTCGTGGTTTTTTTATTTGTTGACTGCTATTGCCAAGGATCTTTATTGTGGATTCTAGCAAGATTAAATTGTTAAGCACCTCTACTACATTCTTTCCATATATCATATGCAGAACAGATTATATGTGGCGTCAGGATTGGTAGAAGATCTATCAACAATCTGTGTTATGCGGATGACACAACCCTGCTTGCTGAAACTGAGGAGGACCTGAAGGGCTTGCTTCAGAAGGTCAAGGACTGCAGCCTTCAATATGGATTGAGGCTCAATATCAAGAAAACAAAGATTCTCACCACTGGGCGAATTGGTAGCATTAGGATGGATGGTGAAGAGATTGAGATTATTAACAACTTTAGTCGGCTTGGCTCCACGGTCAATACTCTTGGCACCAGCAGCCAGGAAATCAAAAAATGTATTGTGATGGGAAAGTCTGCTGTTAGGGATCTCTCCAAAGTACTGAAGAGTACTGGAGACTAAGGTGTGTCTGATACAGGCTATGGTCTTTGCAATCACTTGTTATGCATCAGAGAGTTGGACAATGACTAAGGAGGATAGAAGGAGAATTGATGCCTTTGAGATGTGGTGCTGGAGAAGAGTATTGAATATACCATGAACTGCCAAGAAAACAAACAGATTCATCCTGGAGAGGCTTAAAGCGGGCTGCTCCTTGGAGGCAAGGATTCTGGGACTTCTTCTGACATACTTTGGACATATTGTAAGGAGGTCCTTGGAAAGGGACATCATGTTTAGTAAGGTAGAGGGGCAGCACAGATGGGGAAGGCCTTCTATGAGGTGGATTGATTCAGTGACTGGTGTAATCAGGATGGGTGTGTCCGAGGCAGTGCTATTGGCACAGGATAGAGCAGAGTTTCGGTCTGTTGTACATAGTGTCGCTATGAGTCGCAAGTGACTCGATAGCACATAACAACAACAATAGCAGCATATTGACTATTGGCTCAGTGGTAGGATTTTTGCTTGATAATGATATTGAAGGTGTAGTGTTCGACCTTCTGTAATAAGCATCTAAGGTCTTCCTCACTTTGGCAAGTTAAATTGCATAATCTCTATACCTAGGTTATTGAGCAATTTTTCTCTAATTTTGATGCCACATTTTCTTCAGAGTTCAGCTTCTAGGATTATTTATTCTGAATATATATTGAATAAGTACAGAGAAATAATACAGCCCCAATGCATACCATGATTTTAAACTATGTAGTATTTCCTTGCTATGTATGGGCAACAGCTTCTTGTTCTAGGTATGGATTTCATACAAGTAAACTTAGGTGTTCTGCATTCCCATTCGTCTTAATGTTATTCACAATTTGTTATGATACACACAATCACACATTGTCATAATCAATGAAGAACATATAAACATCTTAGTACTCCCTGCTTTCAGCCAAGATTCATCTTAAAATAGGAATAATATCCCTGTTGCCACAGGGAGCACTGATGGCCTTGTGGTAAGAAACTGCTGTAATCCCAAATGCATGCAGTTCAAATCTATCAGCTGCTCTGTGGGAGAAGGAGGGGCGATCTCTTCCTGTATAATTTGCTGCTCTGAAAATCCACTGAAGGACCAGCTATGCGTCAGCTCTGACTTAATTTGTACATACCAACAACTCAATGTTATCCACAACTTGTTATGATCCACACAGTCAAATACATTTGAATAATCAATAAAGACCTTCTTGTAATGCCCTGCTTTCTGTCAAGATCAGTCTTAAAACAGCAATGATACCCCCGGTGCTACATGCTAGTTTAAATCTAGCTTGAACACCTGAGAGTTCTCTATTGATGTATTGTTCCAACTGCCTGTAGGTGACCTTCAGCAAGTTGGAGAAAAGACTGGTGTTGTCAACAACTTCATTTTACTTGGATCCACCACCAACACCCTTGACATCAGCAGTCAAACAATCAAAAACGGTGTTGCATTGGGAAAATCTGCTGTCAAGGACCTCTGCAAAGTGGTAATAAATAAGGACATCAGTTTTAAAGACTAAAGTACACATGATCCAAGCTGTTGTATTGTTTCCCATGCATCTGAAAGTTAGACAGCAAATATAGATGATAAAAGCAGAATTCATGCCTTTGAATTGTGTTGGCAAAAAGTACTGAATGTACTTGGACTGCCAAAGAATAAACAAATCTGTACTGAATGAAATAAAATCAGGGTGCTTACTACAGGCAAAGATAGTGAAACTTAGTATTATAGACTAAGAATATTTTCAGGAGGGACCCATCTTTGGAAATATACATCATATTTGGAAAGGTTGAGGGACAGTGAAAGAGAGGATGACCTTCAAGGGTGGATTGATCCAGTATCACTGTGCTCTACCATGGCTGAGATTTTAAAGGTGGAATAGGATAGGGCAGAGTTCTGATCGTCGGTCACTGAAAGTTGCATTTGCTTGGCAACACCTAACAACAACACAGCAATGGCAGTAGTTTTTTTCTTTATTTATTAACATTATAGCCTTTTATGTTTAGTGTCTTTTTCTCAGGATCATTTTTGTGAAATCCACCATATTGGGTACAGTAGGAATGAATTCATTCACTCCCACTTAATTTGAGAGGTTTCAAAATCAGTAAGACTGCTATTGTACGTATCTTCAGATGCATGAATGGACACATTTCTATCAGTGTAGACCTAAAGATGGGACAGTTGGGTCAGAAAATACATATATGCTTAGATTTAGTAGGTACTGGGGGACAGCTTTGCACACTGATGGAACTTGCACTTCCTAGCACTGAGTGGAAGGTTTGGCTGCTCCACCCACACCTACACTCACATTTCAATTTTCTTTTACTCTGTGGACCTTCTGGTGAGTCCACAGTGGTGTTAAGATTGTAGCTACAATTTGTACTGCCACTGCAGGTTTGTTTGCAGAATTTAATATGTCAGGATGTGACAGCCACTTACTGACTGCACAAAGAGAATACTATGTAAGAATACATGCTCCTAGGTGTCAGGGGAGCTCAGGTATGCCACTGGGGAACACCTCCCATCTTCCATCAAGAAATCTCATTCCATGTTTTTTGATCCTCCTCTTCTATCATGTACTGTGGTGTCTGTGGTTTGAAGCTGTCACTGATTATAGTTGAGATTCTCAGAATAGAGCAGTTGAAGAGTCTTCTGAAAGAAGAGAAAGGATCTTCCTTTCCCAGAATCTCTTAATGACTGATTCTCTAGAGGGTTTTTATTGCCCCCTTGACTCACTATGTAGCTTCTACTAACAGTGGGATTGGGAAATGCTGGAGCTGGCATTTATAATAAGGTGTTTATTTATCACAAACATAAAATTATTATTTATATTTTCTTTTCTTACTTTTACCCACCCACCTCCAACTAGTTTCTCCAAATTGGGATAAGGAGAAAGCCCTGTGGGTTAGGAATTAGCTCGTCAGCATCTGTGACCCAAAAATGCCCCATACTGTTCAGAGTTGGGATGGGAAAGTGAAGGGAAATAAACCAGGTTTCCACAGAGGTCACCTCTGAGAACTGAAATGAGGCCTCTTGCTTGGAGTCTTTCTTCCTCAGATGCCGAAAGCATCTTCAACAACTTCCATTCCTTGACCCTTTACTACCACCTGTGACCAAATCTCAACTGTAGCTGTAATTTGTCATCGAGTCCACCTTTTTTTAAATTTTTTTTATTTTATTTTATAATTTTTTTGTGTGTGTACCATCACATTGAAGCTGACAGGGACAGGAGGAGATTGCCCCTCCTTCTCCAGTAAAGCATCTGGTGGATTCGAACAGTGTACCTCTGGGATTGCAGTGTAGCTTCTTGCCACTAGGCCACCAGAGTTCCCTGAGTCCACCTTTTAACAGAATGCAATGTTGCTAGATCCTACGCCATCTTCACAGCCATCAGTATATTTGAGTCTGTTTTTGTGGCTGTTGTAGTGATCTGTCTCACTGAAGATTTTTCTGATCTGCCCTAATCCTTTACCTTCCCAAATATGATGTCCCGTTCTATCAATTGGTCTTTCCGAATGATATGTATGAAGTAAGAAAGCCAAAGTCTCCTCATCTTTCCTAAGAAGCATTTTGATTACATTTTGAAGACTGATCTCTTATATACATAATGCTATTTCCATTTTGTAGCTGTTGCCTGGACTTGGGCCGGGACCATTGAGATACCTCCCGGCTATTTCCAAGAGAACAGGGCTTTGTATGTGTAGGGTAACACATCGTCCTCATAATTTCACTATCATTTTCATTTTGTTCCTGCTAGTCTCCTTATTTGAGAAGCTTTCTTTCATATATTTTCTCTGCCTCTTCAAAACCTACCAGCTCAGGCTGCACATTCACTATGAAGCTTATTTCCTCTCAGATTTCTCCTTCAATTTCCATAACGCCTCCAGTTTGTCACACTTGATCACAGTTCTATCCTGTCCTCTGTTGTTTCAGAATTTCTTGTGTCTATTCCTCTTAACTATGTACTCCTTGAGGGGAAAAAATTCCTTCATGTTTTTAATTCAGTTTGCATCTATTTGTTGTTATTGTTAAATGCCCTCAAGTTGACTCAAGCTCATTGCAATCCTATGCACAACAGATCAGATATTTGTCTGATGCTATGCCATCCTCACAATCTCTGCTACATTTAAACCTGTGTTGCAGTCCCTGTGTCAGGATATCTCACTGAGCTTCTTCCTTTATTTCTCTGACCAAGAATTATGTCCTTTTGTCCAAGTTCTGCGCCCACCCCAGACAATAAGCTCAAACCATATAAGATAAACTTGTTTGCTATCTTAGTTGTCCATAACACATTCAGAGTGCATTGTCAGCACAATTAAAAGATATAAATCTTTTACTCTTCTTTTCTCATTGTTCTGTTTTCACATACATATGGCAGTTGTTGTTATATGCCATTGAGTAGCCTGGGACTCGTAGTGATCCTGTGCACAGTAGCTCTGAAACCTGTCTTATCCTGAGCCAATCTCACCATCTCCTACAAACCTCTTCTCATAATCCTGGTCACTGAGTCAATCCATCATCTTCCTCTTCTGCGCTGTCCCTCCACCCTTCTAAGCATGCTGTCCTTCTCCAAGGACTGGTCCCTCCTGGCCATGTGCCCAAAGTATAAGGCAATTCAATGTACTGTTGCTTATGTCTGCCACAACATAGTCTTTAAACAGATAGCCTTACTCTTTAGCACTTTAGAGGTCTCTGGTTGCAGATTTACCCCAAGCAGCAAGTCATTTGCTTTGGTGAAGGTTGCTTTCAAGAATGTTGATTGTGGATTCTAGTAAAATGACATTGCTGACAATTTCCGTCTTCTCTCCATCTATCATAATGTGGCCTGTTCGTCCACTGGTGAAGGTTTTGATTTTCTCCATGTTGAGACACGTCCGTGCTTAAAGTTGTAGTCTCTGATCTTGAGTGCTTCAAGTACTTTTCACTTTGGGCAAGCAAGGTTGTGCCAACTGTCTAATGCAGGTTGTTAATGAATGTTTATCCAATTCTGAAGCCACATCCTTCTTCACACAGGCCTGTTTCATGGATTACTTGCTCAGCATACAAAATGAGTACATATGGTGAACAAATACAAGACAGATGCATACCTTTCCTGATATATACCTTATAGGTGGTGACAAAAAAATTGTTGATTATTGATTAAAAATTACTATTTGCAGCATGAGGAGGTCCCTAAACATTGAAGGAAATGTGTCTGTAATGGGGAGGGATGCTGGAATCTCTGATTGGTACAGGAGCCTCTGGCAGAAGCATTTTCACTTTAAGAGGCAGTGAATTCAGGGAACTGGGAAAAGTTTAAACATGAGTCTGAAATTATTTGCTCAGCTTTGATTTTTATTTTACAAGATGCTGGGGCAGTGCTGGGAGCTATTTGCAGAAAGGGTGTATAAGAGAAATGAAGAGAGATTTGAAGTGAATTTGCATAGATGTTGCCTGGTTAAAAAAAAAATACATATGCACGGGTAGGGTCTTCTCTGATTAAGAGGCATGGGAAGCTCCAGGTTCTGCCTCCAGGGCTCACTGGAGGGAAATGTGATTTCTGTTCCTGCTTTTTTGTCCCTTGGTCAGAGATGTGTTGAGTTAAGTCAGTGTTGAGAACTATCCCTCTGAGAAAGCAAAGGGAGATCAGCTATTTATAGGCTGCACTCAGATGCGACCCACCTTTTCAGCCTGTAATTTACAGTATATGATGAAAAGAAATGAACTTCTATTGCTGCAGGAATGTGAAAGAACAGGAAGCCATTTTTTTAGCCACTTGGGGTTTGACTTATGTGCTTATGGGATGCCTGTGAAAGTGGGCATTTCATTTTTCCCAGAACATAGCTTTCCCTGGTCTATATAACTGGTACCAAAAGTCACCCATGTCTTGTCTCATCCAGGGACTTAGGCACGGTCGCAGGTCTGTACATGGTCAGAAGAGTGATATATCTCTACTAGAGTGTGTGTGAGAAGGACGAGCAGAAGTCTCATATCTTATAAATTTAAACAGTTCTCTGGCTTCACAAAACAAACAAAAAAAATCACATATCCAAATAGTGACCTCATTGAGGCTTGGTTTAGTTGGTCTCTTGACCATAATCCTGGCTATTGTTTATTCCAGAGTTCCTGTCCTGAGCCAAAAGAACTTGATGAAGTTCATAGATTGATGATAACTTCCCATCCCTCAATGGTTTGTATTTTTGAAGCTCCCTGAGGAATATGCAAAACTCTATTTACAATACATCGATTTCACTTTTATTAAACGTAAGTGTCTGCTTCAGAATAGACACTGAGCTAGGTGTAAGGGTGAATAAGAGCCTGTGTTGAATTTTTTTGGGGCACTATAACCATGTCCTGTGTCTCCAAACCCCATGAGGCAATTCTGCTCTGTCCTATAGGGTCACTATGAACCAGAACTGAGTTGACGCTAGTGAGAGGGTCACTGTTCTGGACCTCGCCTCTATCCATCCCCAAGCCCTGTCATTTTCCAGTGTGCTTACTAAGGGAAGCTGTAGACTGCACCACATCTGTGCTGGCTCCTGAACGAAAGTCTTGACCGTTAACCTCACATTCCTGACAACCATCCATGGTACAAGATGAGGTTCCTGGGGAGGTTATGTGGAGTGAGACGAGTCTTGGAAGACCAGCAGATGTAGCTAAATACACAAGGGAAATGATGAATGGGCCCATAAGGAACTAGAAAGAACAAGAATGTAGCATCATAGAAGTCAAGTTGTGAGAGCTTTTAAAACAGAGTTCTTAAAAGTATTAAAAGCAGAAGAGTAAGGATTTGATAACTAGAAGGTCACAGGTAGCTCTTGAGATAGTCATTTCAAAGGAGTGCAAACGGTTGAAGAAAGGGAAGTAAGAGTAAAGGGTGGCTTAGTGGTAAGAAGTTGTGCTGCAATTCCAAAGGCACACAGTTTGAATCCAGCAGCTGTTTCACAGGAGAAGGATAGATTAACTGTGATTAACTGCCTCTGAAAACCCACTGGAGGGTCACCTATGGGTCAGTTCCAACTTGATGGCACACAATAACAGTATAAGGTTAGGGAAGTCTACATCTGTTCATTATATCAAGATTGAATTAGGTTACTCAGACCTATATGTACTAATTTTTGCTCTCTTTTAATGTGCTAATTTTTTTCCTATATTTTATTAATTTTCATAAACATTTACAGAGATTTTGGGTTTCCATTCATTCATTG
>NW_006399759.1:12007502-12043759 GCF_000299155.1 Elephantulus edwardii
ATGGAGTGAGGTGTGGGTCTTGCTTGAGTCTTTTGCAGATATTTTTCCAATTTTGCCAACACCATTTGTTAAAAAGGCTGTCATTCCCCCACTTCACTGATTTCATCTCCTTGTCAAAGATCAGTTGACCATAGATAGATGGGTTGATCTCTGGATTCTCAATTCGATTCCATTGATAATGTGCTAATTTTTGAGAAAGGTACTAAAATTTCCCGTTATATTAACTACTTCCTTTGTTGCTTTCACATGGTAACTTCGTCAATTCATAGTTGACCTTCCAGAGGGTTTTCAGAGCCTGTAAATTGCATGGGAGGATATTGCCCATCTTTCTCCTGTGGAGCAGCTGGTGGATTCGAACTGTATGCCTTCAGGTTAGCAGCACATCTCTTTGCCACTAAGCAACCAGAGAAGCAGTATATACAGAGATGAATATGCACAAACAGGAAGATGAGTGCTTACAGGGATTGCCAGAAAACTGCGGAGCTTAGAGGGAAAAAGCTCCCAGAGTCAGACTTGTTTTGGTTGGTATTAACCTGATATATATATGTCCCACTATGATTTTACACTTAATATTTCTGTCCTTTTGTTTTGACTATGTCTCTTGTAAGCAGCATATAACGAGAATCAAGGACTGCAGCCTTCAATATGGATTCAATGTCGATATGGATTCAATGCCTTCAATATGGCTCAATGTCAAGAAGACAGAGATTCTCACCATTGGACCAGTTGGCAGCATCAGGATGGATGGTGAAGAGATGGAGATTGTTAACAACTTCAGTTTGCTTGGCTCCACGGTCAACACTATTGGCACCAGCAGCCAGGAAATCAAAAAGCGTATAGCGATGGGAAAGTCTGCGGTTAGGGACCTCTCTAAAGTACTCAAGAGCAACGGTGTGCCTCTGGAGACTAAGGTGCGTCTGATACAGGCCATGGTCTTTGCAATCACTTGTTATACATCAAAGAGTTGGACAATGGCTAAGGAGGACAGAAAGAGAATTGATGCCTTTTAGCTGCAGTGCTGGAGAAGAGTATTGAATATACCATGAACTGCCAAGAAAACAAAGAGATTCATCCTGAAGATGGTTAAACCAGGCTACTCCTTGGAGGCAAGGATTCTGGGGCTTCGTCTGACATACTTTGGACATGTTGTAAGAAGGGACAGGTCCTTGGAGAGGGACATCATGCTTGGGAGGGTGGAGGGACGGTGCAGGAGGGGAAGACCCTCTATGAGGTGGATTGATTCAGTGACTGGGGTAATCGGGATGGGTGTGTCAGAGGCAGTGCGATTAGCACAGGATAGGGCAGGGTTTAAGGCTGTTGTACATAGGGTCGCTATGAGTTGCAAGCGACTCGATGGCACATAACAACAACATTCAATTTGACAATTTGGATTTTAATATCGGAGTTTAATCCACTTATACTTCTTATGGTTACTGATATGTCAGAATTTATTCTATCATGTCTTCCCTTTGCTTTTTCTTCATTCTTTTCCTGTCTTCTTTGAATAAGAAAAACAAAAGTCAAGCCCATTGCCTTGAGTCAACTCTGATGCCTGGTTACCCTCCACTTGGTTTTCAAGGCTGCAAACCTTTACAGAAGGAGACTGCCTCATCTTTCTCCCAAGAGGTAGCATATGGATTTAAACCACCAACCATTTGGTTAGGAGTCTAACAAATAATACACTGTGCAACCAGGGCTTCTCATCCTGTTTGGGTTGTTGTGTACCATCAAGTTGGAACCAACCCATAGCTGATCCTCCAATGGATATTCAGAGGCAGTAAGTTTCTGGAGGAGACTGCCCATCTTTCTTCCTGGAGCAGTGGGCGGATTTGAACCGTGTACCTTTGGGTTGGCAGCACAGTTCCTTACTACTATGACACCAGGTAGATAACATTTAAAAAAATTCTCATCTTCCAGAGATTTGGAATTTATATACTTTCTCTCTTTTTCATGAAAGTCTTTCAAAACTATTTCTGTCACATTTTACTTAAAAGTAAATGTGATCAATAACTCTATCTTCCTTTTGAACAATGCATTAACTTAAGGAACTTTTAAGACCAATAAGAGTCTTTCATCTTATGAACTTCTTTTGTCTAATATTTTTAGTGCCGTTCCCAAATTAATAATGACTTTTATTATTTGAATTGCTATTGTTTAGGCTTCTTTTATCTTGCTCATTGTTGACTCGGAACCAACTCAAGGCTTACCCTCCAGTGGGTTTCCTAGGCTGTAAATCACAGGAAGGAACTGACCCACCTTTTTTCCTGAGGAGCCTCTAGTCATTCGAACCACGAGAGGGGCCTGATTAGCAGCACAACTCCCTACAGACTATGCCACCGGATCTCCACATCCTTGTTCACATCTTGCACACAATTTATTCCTACATTGCACTCTCCCAGGTGTCATTTTCCTCTCCCTAAATTTTTATTTATGTTCGGAGGAAGAAAATAATTCTTTAAGAAAAAGGTCTGTTAGATGAATACTTTTGGTCATATTCTTATTCGTCAAGGATTGACTTAGCAGAGTGCAGAATTCTAAGTGGATAGTTACTTTGTCCTCTGCTCTTTGAAAGAGATGTTCTGTTATCTTCTGGCTTTGACTGGGGTGTTAAGAAGTTTGTTGATATTCTTTAAGGGTAATATGGCCCTTTCTCCTGTTACTATCTTTGGTCTGCCACTTATCTGTCGGTTTGTCATTGTTGTTATGTGCTATCGAGTCCCTTGTGACTCATAGCGACCTTATGTACAACAGCCCTGAAACCTGCTTTGTCTATTGCCACAACACTGGGAATTATGTTACTGGCATTTGAAGTATCAGCACACTCACTCATGGTGGACAGGTTTCAGGAGAGTCTCCAGACCAAGACGGAGGAGGAAGCAAGACTTGGCAGCTTACTTCCCTAAGTCAGACAATTAGAACATCATGGATCACATTGTCCAATACAGTGTTGTAAGAAAGGCCTATCCCTAGGGTAAAAGTGCTCAAAATTCACAGTAGCCACAAGGATAAATTTAATCACAGAGATGATTTATGAAGGTGAGGCAGGACACGGAATTATTTCATTTTATAATGTTATGAGTTGATTAGGAATTATCAATTTATTATGAATTGGAGCTGATTTGATTGCTACTAACAACAATTGTCTCCAGCAAAGAACTAGCCTTATATGCATTACCTCATTAATTTAATAGGAATTGTTATTTGCCATCAAATTGCAACAGACTCATAACTGATGGGTCTCCAGCATATTTTGAGGCTTTAAATCACATGGGAAAAGATTGTCTATCTTCCCACCTTGATTTTCATATGATTGAATTTTTTTTCTCTGCTTAATGGACTATGTAATCAATGGAGTTGTTGTTGTGTGTTATCAAGTCAATTCCAATTCATCAATCCTACAGGACAGAGCAGCTTTTCTTGTCTCTAATGTTTATGGGAACTGAAGAACAAATTCAAACCTCGAGTTGCTATAATCAGGATGCTTTAGGCAGAATATTAAATGATCCAGGAAGTATTAAAAGATGATGGAAAGAATATACTGAATCACTGAAAGGAATTGGCAGACACAGAAGAATTTAATGAAACAACATATGAGCAAGAGCCTATGGTGATGATGGAAGAGGTTCAAGCTGCTTTGAAGGAAATAGCAAAAAATAAGGCCTCAGAAATAGATGGTATACCAATTGACATATTTCAGCTCACAGATGTTGCCCTGGTTGTACTCACCAAGTTGTGCCAAGAAATCTGGAGAACAACCACTTGGCCAAATGACTGGAAGTGATCTATACTTGTTCCCATCCCAAAGAAGGGTGACCCAACAGAGTGTGGAAACTATGAAACAATATCATTGATTTCACATGCAAGTAAGATTCTACTGAAGATTATCCAAACACGATTAGAACAGAACATCAGCAGAGAACTACCAGAAGCCCAGGCTGGGTTTAGAAGGGATCGTGGTACTAGGGATATTGTAGCTAATGTTAGATGGATCTTAGCTGAAAGAAGGGAATACTAGAGGAACGTATATCTGTGTTTCATCGACTATGCAAAGGCATTTGTCTGTGTAGATCATAACAAATTGTGCCTGACTCTGAGAAGAGTGGGAATCTAGAACATTTGATCGTGCTAATGTGAAACCTATACTTGGACCAAGAGGCAGTCATCAGAACAGAGCAAGGAAACACTGCATGGTTCAAAATTGGGAAGGGCATATGCCAGGGTTGTGCCTTGTCTCCATACCTCTTCAAACTGTATGCAGAATAGATTATCTGAGAGGCTGGCCTCTATGAAGAGAACTGTGGGCTCAGGATTGGTGGAAGATCTATCAGCAATCTGCATTATGCAGGTGACACAACCCTGCTTGCTGAAACTGAGGACCTGAAGTACTTGCTGCAGTGGGTCAAGGACTGCAGCCTTCAGTATGGATTGAGGCTCAAAGTCAAGAAGACAAAGATTCTCACCACTGGACCAATTGGCAGCATCAGGATGGATGGTGAAGAGATTGAGATTGTTCACAGCTTTAGTTTGCTTGGCTCCACAGTCAACACTCTTGGCACCAATAGCCAGGAAATTAAAAGACATATTGCCTTGGGGAAGTCTACTATTAGGTACCTCTCCAAAGTACTGAAGAGCAATGGTGTCTCTCTGGAGACTAATGTGCGTCTGATACAGGCCATGGTCTTTGCAATCACTTATGCATCAGAGAGTTGGACAATGGCTAAGGAGGACAGAAGGAGAATTGATGCCTTTGAGCTGTGGTGCTGGAGAAGAGGTATTGCGGGTACCATGGACTGCTAGGAAAACAGATTCATCCTGGAGAGGGTGAATCCGGGCAGCTCCTTGGAGGCAAAGATTCTGAAGCTTCATCTAACATACTTTGGACGTGTTGTAAAGCAGACCAGTCCTTGGAGAGGGACATCATGCTTGGTAGGGTGGGAGGACAGCACAGGAGTGGAAGGCCCTCTATGAGGTGGATTAATTCAGTGACTGTGGTAAATGGGATGGGTGTGTCGTAGATAGTGCGATTGGCAAGGGACAGAGCAGAGTTTAGGGCTGTTGTACATAGGGTTGCTATGAGTTGCAAGTGACTCGACAACACATAACAACAACAACAAGAATAATGTTTATGGGAGAAGATTGCCATGTCTTTACTCCCATGGAGTAGTGGGTAGGTTTGAACTAACAACCTTTTGGTTCACGGTCAAGTTCTTAATCAATACTCTACTAGTTCTTATTTTTAAGTGGCATTACGTTGAATCTGACTCATAGTAACCCCCTGAACAACAGATCTGAACTCTACACTGTCCTGTGCCATCCTTATCATTCCTAATACATTTGAGTCCATTGCTGCAGGTACTGTATCAGTCTTTCTTGTTGAGGATCTTCCAATCCTTTGCTGACCCTCTACTTTCCCAAGCTTGATGTCCCTTCCCAAAGAATAGTCCAAACATGTCCAAAATATGTAAGAGAAGATTTGGCATCTTTGCCTCCAAGAAACACTATGGTTACACTTTCTCCAAGATGTATCTCTTTGTTCCTTTGGTAGTCCATTCAGCACTCTTCTCCAACATCACAACCCAATTGTATCAATTATTATCCTATGTTGTTATTCTTTCTCCATCTCTCAGATGCATATCAGGTGATTGGAAAGATTGTGACTTGAATCTGACACACGTTAGACTTTAAACTCACATCATTGTTCTTCAGGACTTACGAAAGGTCTAACAGTAGGTATGTGATATGTAAAAGAAGAAACAAGAAGAGAGAGTGAGTCTAGGTATATTAAAGAGAAGGGGAAAATGGTGAACAGAGACTATGGAGTGCTTGGGAAAGAATAGAATGTTTCTTTCTCTGAGATTGGAATCCTGTATTTTCTACCTGTGATATATAAATTTCTAGATCTTTCTTCTGAAAGCAAAGCTCACTTGAGCCTCCTCTCTTCCACCATGATCTTTGTTCCAATCAACTTCTTCACTAAGTTGACTAATTTTTAAAAAGTGTCAACCTCCAATGTGGCTTACAAAAGATTGTCTGAGAAATCAACTTCAGTTAGGCCGATTCTTACCAGGCTTCATTTCCTATTTCTTTTCTTCGCATAGTCTGAACTAATGGACTTAATCTTGCTGTTTGCTGATCATGTTCTACGTTGGTTTGGTTATTTTTTTTTTATCTTCAGTTTTTGGTCCTGAGGTTGGGGAAAAACTAGTTTTTCCCCATATTCATGATCCATGTAACTCTTTTCCAAAGTAACTCAAGTCCTTCCTCTTCCTTGATTCCCCTCCCTTGATTCCTCCAGCCAGGAACAATCTTCTTTTCTGGTGTGGCATAAGGCCTAAAATAAATCTCAATAGCATGTGCTTCTTTGACATCTGGAGAAAGAATAGCCTATCTGAAACGTCCCCTCCCAGCTGAGCTCCTGTGCATCAGGTCCTATAGCCAAACAACCATCCTTATCAAAGGGACCAGACACAGTTCCCGCTTATCCCTGAATAGCAGGTTTCAGTTCCTGGAAAACCTATGGAATTATTCAAACAAGTAAACTACATCTTCTTGAAGAAACTAAGGGGCACCCCATCCTCTTAATTGCTATAAAGCCTGCCTCCCACAGTCTCTGATTGTTTCCTTTGTTTTCCAATGTATGAACCAGCAGGGAGCACGGTGTCCTCCTCTGTGATTAATAAAATGCTGTCAATCTCCTCTTTCCAGTGTCAATGTCAATGTTTCAGGCCATCACATCTCTCTGCAGTCAAATCCATCAGATTGCTCCAAGGAAGATTGATGTGAGATCTCTTCCCGTGCAATTTACAGCCCTGGAAACTTGCTGAAGGATCAGTTATTTTAGCTAGCATCAACTTGGCAATAAGTGAGTGATAAAAGTTTTAAATAGGGAATTCTTTCCTTACCAAGGGATGAATAAACCAAAATCTCAAACTTAATGCCACTGAGTCAATGCAGACCTGTAATGATCTCATGTAAACCGCCCCATAGGGTCACCTGGATGGAAATCTACCATAACAAAGCTCATTAAAACCCTGTGCCTGCAGAACTTTCAGGTCCTTCTGGGGACTGTTCTCACAATCTCTCCTATTTACTGTATTTCAGAATGTTCCATCAAACTAAGAACTTCTCAAAGCTTCTCAAAGCATAAATTCATCTTTGCGATTCTCAATGGATCTCATCCATTAGAGAGGGCCCCATTTGGTCATCAATACATGTGGAAGGGATTTGCATTTACATAAGAATGATGAGTAATGCACCTGCTAGCTAGGTGGCCTATGGGTTTTATGGCAGATGGATCTACAGAGTGTCTTCAGTACAGAGTGGAAGTGGGCCTTGGGTTGTACTTTCTACTGACTCACTCACTCACTCATACCCTGTGAAGGAATCACAAAATTAATTTTGTAAACTTAATTAGCAAGAAAGGAGTCTTACAGACTTGACCAGAAGACATCCTTGTTTCATTGCCACAGGTTTATTATAATCTTGCATTTTAGACTTGGCCTGGCCTAAGGAGACTTGACTCAGTGAAAGGCCCATTGATAGCG
Organism: Elephantulus edwardii; assembly: GCF_000299155.1. Lineage (NCBI taxonomy): Eukaryota > Metazoa > Chordata > Mammalia > Macroscelidea > Macroscelididae > Elephantulus > Elephantulus edwardii. The sequence goes on from NW_006399759.1 coordinate 12,015,047, forward strand.
TAAATTCTCAGAGCATGTGAGCTTAGCCACTCCCCTTGAAGAGGACATCTAGTGACAAGGAGGAAGAAGTCATGTATAAAATATTTCTAAGTAATTTTTTCACTTTGTCTATTCCTGGCCTCTCTTGACAGGGGCTGGCTTCTCTCCAGAAAGATCTTGTCTGTCACCATCATCTCCTTTTCTTCCTGTTGCTTGTCCAGTTGACTGCATTTGGTCCCTTTTGTGGTGTTCAAAGAAGATCAACCAGTTATTCTAATTTAGCCAATTCTGTTCCTAATTGAAAATAACCAGGGGTCCCTTAGGAGCTAGGCTCATGAGCGTATAATCAATTCTTAGAATTCCTCTAACTGCTCCAAAGGAGTTGCACATAAAGCAATGAGTGGAATCCTCATATTATTTTGTAATCTGACAAAAGTGAGGCAGAGTTTACATTGTCTGGGGCCTCCCTGTACTTAAGAATGCTTGTCCTTTGTTTGGAAAGAAAAGTGGACAGCTGGGCGGGATCTTTCTAGGAAATCTGTGCGCTCTGATTCAACATAAGCCTTGCAAGAAGGTTTCACCGACCCACATTTTGTCCAGTTAAAAGACAGCAAATTAACTTCTACATTGTTTTTTCCTGCTGTCTTCAACAAAGTGCAGCTACTCAAAGGGGCTTAGAAACACCAGCCACCAAAGGCACTTTACTCTCGCTGTGCAATCCATAAAACAGGGTATTGTCCCAAGAAAAATGTGTGCCTTAATTGCCTGATCATGGCAAACCCCAGAACGCTGTCATCATGAACTCCCAAGGAAAGGGGAAGAGGTACCAGTACATACCCATCCAAGCACTGATGCTCATTGCTTTCCACGAAGCATATTTAATACAGGGCAGTCCACTCTCATCATCCTCTCCTAGGAGTTCATGATGAGATTGACAGCCTGATATACACTAAGCTTCTTGCCACACAAATTAAAGGCTTTGCTCTAATAGCAGTAAAGGCCCTTACCTACAACAGCAGCTTCCAGCAGCTTCTCTGTGTCTGGAGTTGGCCTTCAGAGCAACCTGCCCACAGGAGGCAGAGGGATTGGTTGGGAAAATTTTATATGATTAGTGGGGTGGAGTCAGGCCCTCAGCAGCTCAGAGCACTGGCAGGCCTACTGAGCTGTCACCCTTTGCTTTCCACAGCAGTCCTTTGCCCCTTTCTCTCTGAATTGCAAAATGTGACTGAAAAAAATATGGAGAGGATTGGATGAAATAACCTCAGAGCTCTTCAGCATGTTCTGGGTTCTGGAGACAGAGACAGCCAGCCAGTGAGCTTCCTGGGCCCAGCCTATAACTATTCACTAAACATTCAACTGTGTGTTCTCCCGGCTCAGTGCCCGTTTGCTGTGTCCATTCTAGGGTAAGGCCACCCTTAAAGATGCCTCAAGTCTAGAGGGGGATCCAGAGGTACACGAGGAACTGATTTGCCAGGCAGAATGTGAACAATTTAGTGCAGTGTGTCTCAGACTTTTAAACATATGTCTTCTTGGGAGAAACATATAAATTTTGCAAATTCCTTTAAAGTTTGTGTTTCAAAAGCAATCGAGGGTTTTTTCCCCCCTTTGGTTTCCAAATATGAAATTATAATATTGAATATATTTTAAAAACTACACATGTCCTCCTGGAGATTTTTAAACATTTTATTGAGGTTTAAACATGCATGTGTAGTCTAGCATCACATTTTTACATGTGTGTACTTTGGTATAAACACAGCCTTCTAACTCAATTCCCTCAGCTTCAAACACATAGAAGTAACTGCAATCCTATCCTGGAACAAGGTAGATTAATTTTATGTTCCTAAATTTGATATAAGTGGAATCACACATTTGTGATTTGTGTCTGTCTTCTTTGCTCATGTAACATGTTGTTGGAGTTGAATTGATTACATCTCTATGTGACCCTATGAAGACGAGATGGAAACCTTGCCTTATTTTTCACCATCCTCACAGTCGCCCCCTCGTGTCACAGTGTAGCTCATCTTCTTGAGGAACTTCCTCTTTTTTACTGACTTCCTGTTTTATCCAGAGCGACTTCTTTGTCCAAGTGCTGGCACCTCTGAATAACATGCCCAAAGTATGTGAGGTGACGTTTCACCCTCCTTGCCTCTAAGAAGCCCTCTGGTTGTCGTTTTGGCAGTCCTTGGGACGTGAAGTATTCTCCGACAGCACAGTTCAGAGACACTGATTCTTCTTCTGTCATCCTTAGTAATTGTCCAACTTTCAGATGTACAGCAAGCAACTGAAAATATCATGACTTGGATAAGGTGCTCCATAGACTTTATATAGAGATCCTCATTCTTTACCATTTTAAAGAAGTCCTTGACAGTAATTTTTTCCCAAGTAGTATATCTTTTGACTTAACTGATATGACTATGAATTTTGATTGGGGATCCAAGTAAAATGAAATCATTGACAACTTCAATTTTTTTCCCCCTCCAACTACCTTGATGTTTCCTACCAGTGCAGTTGTGAATTGTGTTAATTTGGAAGATTTTTCTTCTTAAAATTTTTTAAATTCTTTTTTAAAATTCACATGGCTTTGGAGGTGATTCTTTCTATGTTGGATGGGGCAGGTTCTCGATCATTTTTTCGCCGGCTGGAAGCCTCTTTCTGGGAACCAATGGAAGCCTGATGTGTGGGCTTGCAGCCTTTTAAAACTCATTATAATTGTTTTTGAAATGAACACTCCTATGTGGTACAGCACTGTTCTGTCATTTCTCTGTATTGAGGGAACTTTGGATACTGAATGTTGTGCCGTTGGTCTGTTAGGTGCCATAATGGTAACACATGGTTGACAATATTTGATAAAGTTCACAGATTAAGCCAGGCTTGGAAGCAGGAGTGTCATCCACTTCCTAAACATGCCTGTGGAAACTCTAGGAACTTAGAGAAAGGACAATAGTTATAGAACAAGGTTAAAGTCTTTTGTTTATAGGGTCAGTACTAGATGGCACTTAACAACAACAACTACATATAACACCACGCCCTTGTCTTCCATTTTGGACTTGGATGAAGTGGCTCTGTGGGATGGTGCTCTTGCTTTGGTTGAAGGTCTGTGTGAATTATTTCATTGTTTTTATTTAAGCTTCTTATTTAGAGTCAAGAAGACCCTCAGGAAAGCCCTTGTATTTAAAAGTTGGGCCCGAGGGATTGGATTTTAATTCCTTGCTACTCTATTTTGGAGGAACATTCTTCTAAGTCCTATAGCACTCTTCTGTCAATTTGCTGTGCTGAGGTAATTTGGGTTTGCTGTGACACTGCACATTGTACCACAGGGATCTCGAATGCCATAATAGCTGCCCAAGGTGGACAGTGTTTGGTGGAGCTCCCAGGTTTAAGACAGGTTTGGAAGCAGGAATGGCATCTACTTCCTAAACCAAATGCCTCTGGAAACTATGAACTTGGAGAAATGATAGTTACAGAAAGGCATCTCAGGTCTTTTGTTCCTGCAGTCACTATGAGTTGTCAGTGACTCAATGGTAATCAACAGCAACAACAACAATCTTGATGTGTCCTGTTGGTGCAGTTGTGGATTGTGTTGCGCTAACTTTGAAGATTTTGTTTTCCTTTAAAAAATTTTTTTTAAAGTGTTTGTTTTCTTGATATTGAAGATCAAAGATCTTTAAACCCGTGCTGATTTTCTTCAGTATAAGATCTTCAAATCTTCCTTACTACCTACACGTGTTTCAGGTAGCAGTCATTTATTCTTCTTCACTGCTGTGTGATGTTTCTCCATTAGATGTTTTTGCGTGGTCTCCGTGTCTAGTCTCCTCACTCTACAAGTACTGGCATGGTAGGAAGAGAGCTGTGTTTGGAGCAAGGTAGACTTGAGAATTCACATTCTTTTGGGTTTTTTTTTGTGTTCTGTCATGTGATCTGGAGCAAGTTATTTCACCTGAAGCCCTAATTGTCTCCCTTGCAGAATCAGGCTAAAATAACTTATGGTAAATTAAGCACTCACTATAGTGGCTGGCACATAGCTGGCACCCAGTGAATGGCAGCAATAATGACAAGGGGACAACAGGATCGCATGGTGGTTTTTGCTGCACAGACTGGAGAGCTTCCTGTACAGTGGACTTCAAGGGAGGACAGGGAGGACTTGTACAATGAGGTGGAGTTCTGGTAGCTTGGTGGTAAGAAGCTTTGCTACAGTCCCAGAGGCACAAGGTTTGAATCCACCATCTGCTCAGAGAGAGAAGGATGGTCAATCTCCTACCATGTGATTTAGTGCCTCTGAAACCCGCTGGAGGGTCAACTATGAATTGATTTTCTGACTGGACGTCACACAGCAACTACAACATGAAGTCTTTGTGGGATTGGTTGAACCACAACAAAAAGAGGGTTTCCAAGTGAGGGCAACTTGTGAGCAGACACAGAGAAGTAAACATAGAAAGGTATTGGAGACCCAGTACTGAGGAAACTACACAGAGATGAAGATTGAGAATCTCCTCTCCTGAGGAGGTCACATGAAAGCTGTTGTTGTTGTTGTTAGGTGCCGTTGAGTTGTTTGTGACAATGGCTCAGGACCATGAAAACTAAGACGGGTGTATGTGAGAGTCAGCAGTATTGAAGCTGCTCTAGGAGCAAGTGACAGGCAGTGCTGGAGCTCAGAGAGCTGATTGTTTCTGTGGGTCAGAGAGCTCTGGGGAAACATCTAGAAAAGCGAGGATGGAGCTGGACCTGGAGCCACGGGTGGAGAGGTGGAGAGGGGCTGTTCTGTGAGCCAGGTAGGAATATGTGAGCCAGGTTGTGGGAAGAGAGGGAGTGGGAACAAGTACAAAAAAGACACAGAACCTGAGCACTGATAACACCGTGTGACTTCTGGTGAGCATGGTGTTGGGGTTTTATTTTAAAAATAAGTTTATTTTTTAAAAAATCAGATTCCCCCCTTCCACTTTCCTACATTGGTATTACATTTCATACAATCATTCCCATACATTATGCTTTAGAAAATTAGTCATCATTAGACAATGCCTACGATTATCCAATCTTTCCAGGTCCCTGTTGGCTTTCCTATTTCCTTTACCCCTTCTGTTCACCCACCAAATTGTGTGACCCTGCAGTTCCCCTTTCCCCTTCCTCATCCCTCTGCTTCCACCCTTTCTCCCCTTGGACCCCCATACATGTTTTACTAGTTATCCTTCTATTTTTACAATCAAGATCTTATGCAGTATTTGTTCTTGTGAGACTGAGTTAATTCACTTAGCATAATGCTTTCTAGTCTCTCCCATGTTAGGTAGACTTTTCAAAATCATTGCTCTGGTCTTTGTGTTTTGAGTACTTTCCATGTGCTCACCCAAATCTACTACGGTCAAGTTGTTTTCAATTTAAAGCAACCTAGTAGAATTGCCTCATGGAGTTTGCAAGGCTGTAAATCTTTACAAAAGCAGATAGACTGTCATATCTTTCTCTCACATTTTTCTCCCATGGACTGCCTGGTTGGTTTGAACCTTTGACCTCCAAGTTTACAGCCTATTGCTTAATACATTGCACTACCAGCACTCCTTCTACCATGTGCCAGGCACTGTTAATAGCTTTCCATGGATATTCTCACTTACTGTTACTATGGTTCAATGAAGTAGAGTCAATTATTTCTTCCATTTACAGACAAGGAGACTGAAGTTCAGGGACGTTAACTAGCTTGGCTAAAGTTCTGCAGCTCTTTCCCCCAGGGTGTGCGTCTCTATTATTGGGGAGTGAAGATCCAGGATGCTGCCTCCCTCCCCTAGACAGCTGAATTAGCATCTCTTCCTGCAGCCATTTGTCCCCTCTCAGTACCTCAGAACCGCAACAGTTCATAACTGGGTAGACAGGTGATGTGAATGAGGTTGCTCCCAGAGGACTGTGCTAGAGTTTTGGTGACATAACAGTATGCTGCTCTGCCAACCAAAAGGCTGGAAGTTTGAATCCATTAGGTGCACCTTAGGAGAAAGATGGTTAGTCACCTCCCGTTAAGACTCACAGCCTTGGAAAACCACTGGAAGTTCAGTTGTTCACTGGAAGTGAGTTGGACATGGCTTGATGGTCCTGGGTTTACAGGGCTGTGGTTATGGAAGTAAAGCATTCTGATTGTGCCTATGTTCCCAAACTGAAGAATTTCTATTTCCTATTAAGGGCTGAATGCTGAGTCTTTAGAATAAATGCCTTTGGGTTGTAGTGTTGGAGAAAAGTACTGAATATTCAATAGACTGCCAAGATAACAAAGGGATTTATTCCAGAGAAAATGAAACCAAGGTTTTCGTTGGAAACAAGGGTGGTGAAATTCAGTATCACATACTTTGAGTATATTCGGAGGGACAAGTCCTTGGAAAAGGACATACTTAGAAAAGTGGAGGGTCAGCAGAAGGGAAGACCCACAACAAGATGGATTGACATGGTGACTCTAGCAATGGGCTCAAGAGTGTCAGATATGTGAGTTTGTCACAGAATAGGGAAAGTTTTGGGTCTTTTGTTCCTGTTTCCATGAGTTGCAGTTTACTCAGTAGCACCTAACAATTGTTCTTACTATATACCATCTAATCAGAACCAACCCAGAGTTGACCTTCCAGCAGATTTTCAGAGACAATTAATTGCACAAGAGGAGATTGTCCGTCTTTCTCCTGCAGAACAGCTGGTGGATTCAAACTGCACACCTTTGTGTTACCAGCGCAGTACTGGGCCACCAGTGCTCCCTAACAACAACAAACTACTTTAATCTGCCTTGAGAAGATAATTTTGGACAGGCTGTTATTCACATCCTCTCAGGGAGAAAAGGTAAATGATCAGATGATTGCCACAGTGACTGTAACAACGGGCTCAAGTCTGTTAGAGACCCTGATGGTAGCACCAGATAAGGCGAGGTTCAGATCTGTAGGTCATAGGGTTGCTATGAGTTGTAATCAAGTCAAGGGCACCTAATAACAAAACTACATCTTGTATCTGTAAATAAAGGCCATTCTGAGGGTGCTGAAACTTGGGTATTAAAGGGGTAATGGGGCAGCAAAACTGCGTTTCTTTTTAAAATTTCACTTTGAAATCCCCATCCCTCCAGAAAGATCCAGGGAGTATTCAGTAAGTGAGTGTTGCCTGGGGATACAGTTCATCTACAGACCAAATGATTCAGGAATATTTCACCTTCACTTACCTGCTTCTTTTCTGAGAAATGCTTGTGCTCCCTTTCTCCTGCTGTGGGGAGCAGGAAAGGTGGAATGCTGGAAGACAAGAACTACAATAGGCCTCACATTCCTTCTTTTAAGGCATTTTGAAATGAGAAGTGTCTGGACTCCAGGGGCAGCCAGTGAGCTCACAGAGGAGATACATCACAGAGATGTATATCCCGGGACAGTCATAAATGTCTCAGCTTATGATTCGTTTGGGTGAGTTACAGAACCAATAGTTTTGATCAAGTGCCTAGCTCTACTCGATTAGCAGGGGGATAATGAGAATTGAACAGCAAGAGGGATGAGATGGGGTGAGCCTAGAGAAGGTGTGTGTGTGTGTGTGTGTGTGTGTGTTTGATGTTTTGTTTTTTATGTGGGGTGTGGTTTTTTGTTTTTTTGTTTTGTTTTTGTTAAATTAGAAGATGCTGGGCAGGACTTTTACAGGATGGAGGAGGGGAGTGGAGAATGAGCCTCTCTCATCTAAGGAGCTAGAGTTCCGGAAACAGCATCTGACATTACTAGTCCTCCTCCTTATTATTGCTGTGTACTGATGAGTTGGAACCTACTCATAGCTGACTCTCCAGCAGGTTTCCAGAGGCAGTAAATTGCATGGGAAGAGACTGACCATCTTTTTCCCACAGAGTAGCTGGCAGGTTCAAACGGCATGCCTTTAGGTTGGAAGCACAGCTCCTTACCACTAGGACACCAGAGCTCTCTAATTCTTCTTCTCCTTGGTGAGAATGTATTCTTTCTGATGCACACTCACACTTACCACCCAAGTTCAAGTTCACCGTCTCAGTAACCTCATGGGCAGAGAACACAGGAAAGTGATACTCATTTTTCAGACAAGTCAACTGTAGCCCAAAAATGAAAAGTGAGGAGGAGAAAGTGGGGTGCTAGGAGGAGTAGGAGGAGGAGGAGGAAGGCCTGGGCCATTCTGAGCCAGGTTCCTCTTCTAAGCACACTCCTTCAGTATAGCCCCTTTCTCCCTTGGCAAGGAGTGAGTGAGTGCAGGTACAGGGTGATGTTGGAGGCACACCTCATGTGGAAGAAAACTTCAAGTGTAACAAAAGGAAACCACTTCTTTCCCTACACCACCCTGGATAGGAAGCTAACCTAGTGTAGCAGTCACAGAAGGCCTTCCCCACTTAGCATGATATTTAATTGAATAATATTTACTTCCCTGTTACAAACACTGAAAATGGCCCAGAACAAATTTATGCAAAGTTACTTTCCCCTCCTTTCCTCTCTAATCTCCTTTAGAAACCCAAACTCCAAGGAAGTGCTTCATTCAGTTATTATGTCAACACATATATATTTAATGCCCATTAAATGCAAGATACTTTCATAGGCACTGAAAACACAAAGATGAATAGGATGTGGTTTCTGCCCTCCAGGAGCATTCCGATTAGTATGCCAGGTAAGAGAGGAAGAGTAGAGATGCAAGGTAGAAACTGGCACATTTCTCATTGTTTTACTGAAATGAAATGGGAGCTTTAAGTGAGCCATTTTAGGATTTTACGGGATTCATGTGGTAAAGAAGAAACTTAGTGAATGGCATATTCATCACCACCCTCTTTGTCATCATCACCATCACCATCACCTTCTCATTGACCTTCCAAAGGCTATAAATGTCACAGGAGGAGATTGCCCATCTTTCTCACATGGGGCAGCTGGTGAACTTGAACTGCTGACTTGCAGGTTGGCAGTGCTTCCTAACCCCTAGGCCACCAGAGCTTCCTTACTGAATGACAAGTAGGACGTAAACAAATGAATGCTAACTTGGTCCTCCAAGTAGAAAAACTGTACCAGAAAAGGCACACGTAGTTGCCATGTAGTTGTTAGGTGGCATCTGTTTGTTTTCAACTCATAGCAACGGAACGGAGCCCTGACCAGTCCTGTGCCATCCTTAAAATCATTGCTCTGCTGAGTCCATTGTTGTGACTATTGTCAATTTATTTCTCTGAGAGTTTTTCTCTTTTCCACTATCCTGTACTTTTACCAAGTATGATGTCCAACTCCAGGGGCAGGCTTTTCTTGATAAAATGTCTGAAATATGAAACAAAATATTGCCATCTTTGCTGCTAAGGCATATTCTGGCTCTATCTCTTCTAAGGTGGTATCTTTGCTTTTCTTGAAGTACATAGTATAGTCAATATTCTTTGCCAACAAAATTAAAATACATTAATTTTTGGACCTTCTTATTCATTGTTGAAATTTCACACACAAAAGAGATGATTGAAAATGTCGTGACTTGTAGCAGAAGCACCTTGGTCCTCGAAGTGGCATCTTTGCTCTTTGAGAGCAAAGACATAGAGACAAGGATATGAGTACTCTAGTCTGTTTCATATTAGATGGAGGAGGATGTTAACTTTGAAAATGAAGTGGGATCCAGACTCTTCAAAGTCAGTAAAAAAGGTTTGCACACACCTTGGTTAACAGAAGGAAAGGTGATATGGTCAGATATGCATTTTATGAACTTGTGTGCCATCCTTGTGCAGAGGCCGTTCAAATCTCTGTATTGTTCTGACTGTAGTATATATGCTCCTGAAGGAAGCAGCAGACATGCATTTCAGAATGCTCACTCTAATCTTCCTGCTTCTGGGGGTGGAGGGAACAGAACTTGGAGGCCGAAGGAATGCTGGGCAGCTTTGGAACCGTCCAGGTGAGAGGCTAGGAGTCTCAGCAAAGCAAAGGAGGCTGGATAAACTGGATCCATTGAGGGACTGACCCAGCCCTGAGGCTTTTTCTCTAGCAGAGCTCTTTGGCTTGTGGCTCATGCATGGGAGAGACATGGGGTTCAGCTTACTCAGGAGGGGGAATGGTCAAGGTAGATAAAGAGAAAGCTCCTGGGCTTTGGAGTGCAGACACCAGGGGTCAGTGTTGAGGAATGCCAGCATGCTGGACTCTGATCTTGTCCACACATGTGATGGATGGTAGAGAGGGCAGCAGGAGTGCTGGGCTGGCTCTCAGTGAGCTCCAGGGCAGGTCTGTAACCCACAAGGCTTTAGGATTCCTTCCTGTTGGGGCTTTCTTCATCATGCAAACATTGGTGGTGGTGTTGGGTGCCATTGTGCCACTCATGTTGTTGTTGTTGTACATCATAGAGTTGAAATTGACCCATAGCTGACCCTCCGGCGGGTTTTCAGAGGCAGTTAATCACATGGGAGGAGACTGTCCATTCTTCTCCCGCGATGCAGCTGGTGACCCCGAACTGAGTGATTTCGGGATTGCAGTGCAGCTTCTTTTTTTTTTTTTTTTTGCGTTTGTAGAAAACTTTTAATGCAGTGCAGCTTCTTGCCACTAGGCCATCAGAGCTTTTATAAACCAGAGACTCTATAAACGATACATCTGAACCTTGGCATATCCTGTGCCATCTTCCCCATCTCTGATATGCTCAAGCCCAATGTTACAGTCATTGTGTCAATCTATCCTGTTGTGGGTCTTCTTTTCCTCTGACCCTCCACCTTTCCTGGCCTGATGTGTTTTTCCGAGCACTGGTCTCTCCTGAAAACATTGTCCAAAGTATGGGAGATGAAGTTTCATCATCCTTGTCTCTGAGGAGCGCCCTGGATACATTTCCTCCAGGACAGACTTATTTGTTTGTTACAAGACAGGTTTGTAGACACTGGGTTCTACAAAAACAAATAACAAAGAAAATGAGACCCAGAGAGATACGCTTAAAGGCAAATTCAAGACCTTGAAGGACCAGGCACAGAGCAGTATCTAGAGCCTGGCCCTTGTGCAGCTCTCTGCTAGGAGGTGCTATCCTGCTATCCCGCACCTCCTGACATACCAGAGTTTCTCCTTTATTGTGTGGACTTTACGACTGCCCTGTTCCCAGAAAGAGAAAGGAATGTATTAAGTGAAGTGGCTGCCAAGCATATTTTAAGAGGAACAAAAAGCCTAGATCTTTTTTTCAATTTGTTTCCCCTCACCACATACCATACATAATTGTATGAAGGACAAGATTTATTTGGTTTGCATTATAATTTTTTCCCTTTTCTCCAAAGCTTAATTACAGTGTTAAAAAGCTACAACCTGAGTGAGCAAAGCTGCATGGTCATGGGGGTCAGCATGACCATTCTGGGCTTGGAACACAGTTTCTTTGTGAAGAGAATTAATTGTATATGAAACCTTGGGGCTTAGGAGAAAAAAAACACATTTTGTGAAAATAAACTTGAACAGTCATTAAAATGAATAGTTGTTTTAAATAAGACTCAAGCTGCACAGCAGTGCCAAGGAATTTTCGATGCCTCTTTTATTGCCTTTGTTTTGGGTTCAACTCTGCATTTACTAAAACAATACCAGGGCCCCAGAGGTAAATCTTAGCTTATAGCTGAGGATCAAATGTATAATTTTAATGATAGATTATTAAGAGAGGGATGGAAAAGAAAGTGCTTGTGAAGTATTTAGGTCTGAACAACTTCATGAATAAGTAATTCTGCGTTGGAAAATCCAATGTTTTAGCAGGAAGTGTTGCCTGATAGTTTGGTCTTAGACCAAGGAACCAATTAGGGAGTTGGGCTTCCGGCTTTGGAATGCTCTGTGGGCAACCAGAAACCAGAAATGTGAGGACTGAGCTTTTCTTTCTCTCTGTCAGCATGGACAAGGGGTATCTATGATGTAGAGAACTGTACTGCTAAAAGTCACGAGCTGAGCTCTCGTTTGGCTTAGTCCATTTGGAAAGTATAGTGTAAGCCATGCACTTCTCTGGGGCTCATTGGGGTGAAAGTAAGTGGTGATGAGTTTTGGGAGACATTTTACCCAATAAGATTGGGTAGGAGTGATATGGTTAGATGTTTTTTTACCTTCCCTGTCCTCTCCCTTTATGGTGGGAATGTGGACTTGGAGCAACAGTGTGGCTCAACTCCTGGTCTGGGCAGGTAGGGTAAATGATAACCTTCTCAGCTGAAGGGAATCTGAACGTATGAGCCCAGTCTTGGGGAGGATGCTTCACTCCTGCTGTCCAGGACCAGTGCACAAATGGTTCCTTCCTCACTCATTGGCACCGTTCTTCTCCTTAAGGGTGTGTTTTACTCCCCATACTGAGATCCATATAGCTATTTAGGGAAAACATAAAGAGGAAGGAGAGGAGCTTGTGGAGTAGGATGCATTGTTGTTAGTGGCTAGTTAGTAGAGTCGTTCTTAACTCACAGTGATGTCTTACATGCAGGGTAGCACTACTCCAGAGGAATGTCAAGGTTCAGACCCTTTGGAAGCCTTTGAAGCTTTGAAAGGCTTTGGAAGCCTTTCTTCCAAGGTTCCTCTGGGTTGGTTTGAAGTGCTCACCTGTTGCTATTAATTTTTTCTTTACCTTTTCTTTTTTTAATTAATTTTAATGAAAGTTTACAGAGACTTAGGGTTTCCAGTCATTCATTATTGCACTTTTCTCCCTGCCCAGCCCTTCCTCCCCAATTCACTCTTCTTGAAAAGTAAAACTCTCACTGTTATGCAATCCCTACCCAACAAGTCCACTCCACTAGCCTTCATTCTGGACTCCTGTCATGATAATAATGCCCAATCATATGTCCTTCCCAAACAGTTCTCTCCCTCATCTGTTTCAGTGCAGTATGTATCATTCCTCCCCTTCCTCCTCTCTTCCCTCAACCCTGATGTCAGTCCCATTTTACAACAGTGGCCCTATGCAGTATTTGTCCTTTTGTGATTGAGATAGTTAACTCAGCATAATGTCCTCCAAGGTCATCAATTTTGCATATATTTCATGAGTTCCTTGTCTTTCAATGGTGCATAGTATTCCATTGTGTGAACATACTATTAATTAACTGCTTAACTGGTGGGCCTTCATTCAGCTTTGTATTGAGATCTCTAATTTACTAGCTTGACAACTGGTCTAATTTCCGGAGTAGATAATGGTATCTGCTTTGTATTTTGCATACAGTGGTAGTTGTGAGCTGCACAATGCCTTTCCCCAACATTTCTCTTATTCCTGCCCATAATCCTTACTAGATTCGAACAGAGAGAGCAAGTAGAAACCAAAGCCTTGAGAATGTGGTACAAAGAGTGCAGTGACATGAGAGCGTGCACAGGTGGCCGTTGCTGTGGTAGTGAGAAGCTCCCTGGGGCATATTGCCTGCATCCTGTTGTCAGCCAGGTAAGTGGGTGGTAGAGCTGGTGGTTATGTTGGCTCCTGCAGGGGGCGCTGGACGCACTGTTACTCCGCCCTTCTCTGGCCTTGTTTCTCTGCGAATTTGCTTCTATTTCCCCATCACGGAGACATAGTTTGAAGTTGAGTGGGGTGATGGTCCCACAGCATCAACAGCCTGGTACCGTTGCCTCACAGAGCTGCTTAAGTGGCTGCCCTTCTTGTACTTGGACGTGAAACTGGTTCTCACATGCTCACAACCAGAGCCTTAACTCGAAAGACCAGTTCAGTGTCACTCAGTCTTTTTATCATAGTCCCCCCACCTCCCACCCCCACCCCCGGTGCAAAGGGCAATACTTGGAAAAGACTTTATTATAATTTTTTTTCCCAGTGAAAGCACATACAAACTTGGAAGTGCATTTTTGCTGGCCCCCAGATGCATGACGGCAAAGATGGGGGCTTGACACTTCTCCTTCACTTCAGTGGCATGGCTCAGTGAATCAATTCAGGCCCATTAAGATTTTCAGAGTGACCGGAGGAGAAAAATCCTCCCAGTGAACACTCGGAGGAAACTGTGACCGAAAGAACGCCATTTCCTTGGAACGGGACCATTTTCTCATTTTTAAAATCCCATCAATTGCAATCCCCTCCTTGAGGCTGAGTATCTGGTTCTCACTTTCCTATTTCTTGACACAAAAGCCCATAGCAAGGCTTGCAGATATATGAATTACATACTCGTTAGTAACACCGCGTCTCCCGTGTTCAAGCTGTAATGTGGAAAGAGTTCTCGATTTTTCTAGGTTTGTAAATCTAAACAGATAATTACCCTTCAAAAGCAGAGGGGTGGGCACTCGGGTTAGGGACTTGGCGTGCAGACAAGGAATTTGCTCCTAACAAGTTGTATGTTTTTTATGTTTGCCATTTAGCTTTTCAAAGCGAAGTGTGTGTGTGTGTGTGAGAGAGAGAGAGAGAGAGAGAGAGAGAGATGGAGAGGAGAGAGATGAAAATAGAGAGACACACAGAGAGAAACAGCACAAACGGTTTTTCTGTGAGGACACAATTGAATTTTAAAACTCTAAATTAAACACACCTTCTCCAGGAGCCCATCTGTTATACATTCCATCAATGCAGTTGCCTGCAGAGCAATGAAGTCACTTCCCAGAAAATTTCCAAGACCAGAAATGAGAATAACAGCCCAGTATTAAATAATAACTTTTTTCTTTTTACATTTTGCTTTTCTTTTTCTAGAGAACACAAGAACACGGCCATCTTTTCGGGAGCTCAGGCGGGTAACTAATGGACCAGACAAGCTTTGAACTCCACTGCAGTGACATACGGAGTGAAAACTTAATTACAGTCTGGCTTCCTTGGGTTAACTGGATAAACAGTGAGCCTTTGAACGTGAAGCAGCTCTGGTGGTGTGTGGTGGTTTGTAGGGTGTTGTACTGCCAGCCAAAAGGCTGCATCTATGGTGGTTTGAGGGAGGAAGGCAGGAAGTCTTCTTGAAATCTGATGGAGGGTTGCTGTGAGTGAGGACCTGCTCTTTGGCCTTGAGTTTGGGTTTAAAATGCAATTGACTTTAGGATGCATTGTCATTTTAAGAATTTAGGGTGCACTGTCATTGTCTCTGAGAAAGACAGGTGGGACCCTGGTGACAGAGTATGTTTAAACTTTGGAAAGCTACTGGAAAAGCTGGCCGTTTGAATCAACAACTACTTGGTGGGACAAAGACGAGGCATTCTCCCCATGTTAAACTGGAGTCTCAGGAACCCTTGCGTGGCCTCTCATGATTCAGCATTGACTTAGCAGCAGTGGGTTTGGTAAAAAAGAAAAGTAATCTTGGGGTGGTGCAAATGGTTAATGCGCTTCACTGAGAATCAAAAGGTTGGAGGTTTAAATTCACCCAGAGGTACCTTGAGATAAGGCCTCACCATCTTCGTCTGAAAAACTACCCATTGAAAACCCTATAGAACATGTGGGGCTGCCCTGAGCCAGAATCAGCATGACGACAACTGAACAGTTAACAAAGAAAAAGTACTGCTGATTAAACTATGACCAACAATGCTTTATAACTTAGAATTTTCATTTCATACTGATTGAAGGAGCATTTTCAGGCTTATTGTGTGCACTTGTGCATACATTAAACGGAAATGGAAGGGAAAATAAGTAGGTTACAGTATTTCCAAACTTCCTTCATCCAAGACCGGCTCCCCTGATGGGCTATGTGACTCAGAGTTGCTCTCTTGTGACGTCAGAAATGTGCCAACAGAATGGTTTCTCAAACCCAGGATTCAGTCTTTTCTCAAACGATCCTGAAACAATTTGTTAACTGAAACAGTAAGGTTTTTTCAGCAGTGACACAGTGGTCAAGCAGTTACCTTCTAACTGGATGATGAGAGGTTCTAATGTACCAGCCTCTCAGGGTGAGAAAGCCGTGGCAGTCTGCCGTTGTAAGGATCTATAGTCTTGACAACTCTGCACCTTAGTGCTACAATGACAGTGGGTGCGCTAGTCACTAGAAACTACAACCAGATATGCTCAGCTATGGCCAATGACAATGTCACGACCTCTATGGTTTGGAAGAAACTCTAAGAGGCTGCCAATTTTGAGATGTCTATTCAGGATGCCAAGTGCATGCAGCAAGTTTCTTATATACTATAAGCAACGTTTTTAAGGGATTCAAAAGAAATCTCTTAGCAGGAGGAGGTTTCTTTTCCCTTTTAGGAGAGATGATTTAAAAAATATGCTTCAACAAAGGGGCTTGAAAACGAGCATGATGAACCTCAATCCTATTATTTATTTATCTAGCTTTTCCTTCAAAATTTCTAAGAGAGTATCATACACAGTGCAATAGCCTGATGGGAAATAGAACAGCATGCGGTTATCAGCTGAACATGAGCTAGCCTGCCTTCCCCCCAAGAAACCGGCACATTTGTACACACCTCTATCAACCACCTCTCCCACCACCACCACCACTGTACTGGGCCTTCCTAATAATTTGTTTGCCTTTTCCTAATCTCAGATAGTTATTACATGTGCATTACGTCTCAGGTATATATGAATATTGTTGAGTACCATTGAGTCAGAACTAACCCATAGCTGACCCTCCAGTGGGTTTTCAGAGGCAGTTAATGGCATGGGAGGAGATTGCCCATCCTTCTACCACAGTTACATAAATAAGGATGTCTCATATCTTATGATGCTAAGCCTGCACATTTGTTCCTGGGAAATAAGAACTAGGAAAGAGAATGGAGCTTATATTCTTGCCTTTATGGCAAGAGTTAGAAGGAATCAATGCCTTCAATTTGTGGTGCTGGAGAAGTGTTTTGAACCATGGACCGCCAAGAAGACAAGTAAGTCTGTCTTGGGATGAAACCAAGATTCTCCTTGGAGGCTAGGATTTTTAAGCTCTCTCTCACAAACTTTGGCCACATGGCCAAGAGGGACCAGTCCTTGGAGAAGGATATCATACTCAGAAGAGTAGAGGGACAGCATAGGAGAGGAAGACTGCAGATGAGATGGATTGATACGGTGACTGGGGCAATGAGGGTAGATGTGTCAGAATTAGTGAGACTGGCTCAGGATAGGGCAGGCTTCAGGGCTGTTGTACATAAAGTAGCTATGGGTCACAGGTGACTTGATGGCACCTAACAACAACAACAACAATTACTACTACTATTACTACTACTACTACTACTACTACAAGATGTATAGCTCTTGCTAAAAAAAGTTAGACCCAGTGTACCCGCAGTACTAACATAATTCCTTGTGCTTACTTTTGTCATAACACCCTCTTTGTGACTGTGTCTCTGTGTTACCTTTCTTCTGAAGGAGCAGTTGGAGGATTTGAACTGCCGAATTTTCGTTAACAGCTGCATGCTGCTCCTAGTAGGAAATGCTCAGCGATAGAGAAATGTCAGTCACATTTAAGAAGACAGGTTTGTACTGGGTGACACAAATGAGGGTCTGTAAAAAAAAAGTGGACTATTGGGGCCTGAGGCGAGGCTGATGGCAGGTCTCAGAGCACCTTGAGCACCCCAAGCACGATGACTGTTTGGCTGCATAGAACCTGACAAGGACTATTGAGCTCAGACATGAACATAACTGTGAGGATGGCACAAGATCAGACAAGGTTTCTATCTTGGACATAGGGTCACTGTAAATTGGAATTGACTCAATGACATCTAACAACAGCAGCAACATGAGTAGTATAGTGCATACATTAATAAACAGATGTTGTTGTTCTTATGTGCTGCCAAATCACCTTCAGCTTACAGCGACCCTATGTACAATAGCTTTGAATCCAGCTGTATCTTGAGCCAATTTCGTTGTCTCCAACACACCTCATTCATTATCTCAGTTACTGAGTCAATCCGTCTCATCCACGGTCTTTCTCTCTTGAGTTATACCTCTACCCTTCCAAGTAGGATGTCCTTCTCCAAGGACTGGACCCTCTTGGCAATATGCCCAAAGTATGTGAGATAGAGCTTCAAAATCTTTACCTCCAAGGAACAACCTGATTTTCACCCTTTCTGGAACAGACCTCTTTGTTCTCTTAACAGTCCATGGTATGTTCAATACTCCAGCACCGCAACTGAAAAGAATTGATTCTTTTTCTATCATCTATAGTCGTTACTCGACTCTCTAATGTATAGCAAGTAATTGAGAAACAGGTGCTTCTTAGTTTCTAGTATGACATCATTGCTCTTCAGTACTCTGGAGAGGTCCCTGACAGCAGATTTTCCCAATGCAATTCATCTTTTGATTTCCTGGCTGCTGATATCAAGAGTTTTGATTGTGGTGCCAAGCAAGCTGAAGCTGTTAACAATCTCAGTCTCTTCACCGTCTAAAATGATGTTGCCCATTGGCCCAGTGGTAAGAATCTTTGTTTCAATGCATATTGAAGGCTGCAGTCTTTGACTTTCTACAGCAAATGCCTCAATAGGTCGAAAATTAATTCCTTTAAATGCATATTACTTCGAAAGAGCATTCATTCATTCATTTATTCATTCAAATTTTCCATTTTGATTTATGGTTGGTGATCATGTGCCAGATACTGGGGGAACAAGAGGATGAAGAATGTGCAGTTTATACCTCAAAGGAGGTGACATTCCAGTAGGGGAGACATCTGTGCATATTCATTTAAGCAAATATGAATACAGAAGTATGCAAGGGATGAATGAGACATCAGCAGTTTGCTGGGAGAGTGCTTAACATATCAGGTTGCTAACCTAAGATCAGCAGTTCAAATCCACCAGCTGCTCTGCAAAAGAAAGATGAGTAGTAATTAATCCCATACAGATTTACAGCCTTGGAAACCATTGGGGCATCACCAGGAGATGGAATCAACTTGACACCAGTGGGTTTGGTGTGCGGCTTTTTGGGTTTTTTTGTTTGTTTGTTTGTTTTTTAATATGTAGGAGACCTAGGTTTAATTCCTTGTCAATGCATCCCATATGTAGCCACTACTTACCCATCTGTAAGGGGAGGCTTTGGTATTGCTGTAATGATGAAGATAACTCAGTGGAGCTTCTAAACTAAAAATGTAGGATCTAGTAAACCACTTTTGATGACAAGGGTCTTTGAGTCATATTCACAATCATGAAATGGTGTAGGATGAGGTAACGTTTTTCCTGCTGCACATGAACTTGTCATGAATCAGGGACAACTTGGCAACAATCAACAGCAAGAACAAAGTATATTTTAAAACTTAAAAATATTTGAGATTCACTATACGGTGTGGGTACAAATGAGGGAATAATAATTCTAATGTGGGTGGGTCAAAGAAAATTCCACACAGGCCAAGACGAGTCTTGAAATATTTATGCCCAAGACAGAGTAATCATCCTCTACAGAATTCTTCCCACAGAAACTGTTATCCCCTGACAGAAAGGATTTTGTGGTCAATTAAGTTTAGAAAATAGTGCATAATCCATTCCCATCTTGGAATTCACAGTGTGCATTAGCATGTTAAAGACTCCATGAAGACGGGCAGTAAAAACAGATGAAGACACAATAAACACAGCCCAGCTTATGTGGTGTGATTTAAAAACCAAGCGGAGGCCGACTCAGGGCGACCTCATGTGTCCTTAATAAAACCACCTGATAAGATTTTCATGGCCATGACCTTTTGGAATTAGACCAAGGTGTTTTTCTAGGATAGTGCTGGGTTAAGTTTTGAACTATCAACTTCTCATTTAGAAGACAATTACTTAGTCATCCATTCAACCCATGGACTTCCACTGGTTTGATTTACTTTACCATTTCTCAAACTTAGTTGTCCACTGAATCTTTTAATAATGGACCATCTACTGAACACATTAACTATGAATATCTTAACATATTTTACACCACTTAATATTACAGTTAGGAAACATAGCTTTATATGCCTGATTTCCGTGGATATTTACCTGAAGGTATAGACAGAATTAATGTTATTGTTGAATATCCTTTCCCACCATGAAATTTTTACTGTTCTCAGAGTTCTGAGGACTGATAATTGTGTGAATGAATCTAAGTGCTCAAGTCATACTGTTCTTAAGTGATGTTAAGTCAACTGTGACACATCGTGACTTTCTGAACAACAAACAAAGACCGTGCCTTGTCCTGAACAATCCTCACATCTCCATCATGCGTAAGCCCATGGCAGCAGTTGCTGTGTCAATCCATCTCCTTGAGGGTCTTCCTCTCTTTGCTGACCCTGCACTTTTCCCAGCATGTGGTCTTTTTCCAAGGACTTGCCCCTCCTGACGTGTTTCCCAAAGTATATGAGACCAAGAGTCATCACCCTTGCATGTAAGGAGGACCCTGGTTATTCCTCCTCCAGCACTAACTTGTTTATTCTTTGGCAGTCACTCTTAGACCTGGTCATGAGCCTTTATAAAAAATGTTTTAAACAAAGATTAAAAAAAAATAAATGTAACATCTGCCTCAAAAGCCATATGAGTTATTGTGAGAATGACTTCTAGGTGGAGATCAACCATTATTATACTCCAAAGCAAATCATGTTTGTGAACTCATTTAGAGACGAGGGGGAAAAATGCCCCCACATTGGACATTCTCCATAGTGAAAGGTGTTACCGAGGAGAATTAAGCCTTGTAAGACATGCTGCTGCCTAGTTGCACTGCTTTCTTACACTTTAGCTTTATTTATAATTTTGGCACTGGCGCAGAAATCACTTGTCATTTACCTGAAGATTTTTTTTTATCTCACTGACTGAATATTGTAAAGTTCAAAGCAAAAAAGGATTGCTATTGTTTTACCATGAAAAAGCTCAGCTTTAGCAGAGCAAAAAAGGGAAATGTTCACCAATAAAGTTACTTTGAGGATTCTATTGTGTCCGGGATGTTGGAAATGACTTTGGCTTTTTAATCATCATTATTCTGGACTAGGACATTGCTGTGAAACTCACTAGTCAAGCAAAATTTCTTCTGTCAAACTTGCCTTTGCAGTTTACTGCTGTGGTTGGCAGGTCCCAGTGAATCAGCTCTGACTCACAGTGACCCTGTATCATGCGTGGTCCTGTACCATCCTCACAACTGTTGTTATGCTTGACACTGTTGTAGCCATGATGTCAGTCCATTTCATTGAGGGTGTTACCCTTTTCCCGCTAACCTTACTCTATTTTTCAACATCAAGAAAACAAAAATTTTCACCACTGGGACAATAGGTAACATTATGATAGACGGAGAAGTCACTGAAATTGCCAATGATTTCATCTTCCTTGTATCCACAGTCAACAGCCTTGGTTCTAGCAGTCAGGAGATCAGGAGATGTATTATGTGGGGGAAATCTGCTCTCAGGGACCTCTCCAAAGTCCTGAACAGCCATGATCTCCATTTGAAGACTAAGATGCAGCTGATTTAAGCCGTACTTTTTCATCTGAGAGCTGGACAATGAATAAGGATGACAGAAGAAGTGATGCCTTTGAGCTGTGGTGTTAGAGAAGAGCACTGGATATTCCAGGGAATGGCAAAAGGACAAACACAAAGAGATATGTCTTGGAGAAAGTGCAACCAGAGTGCTGTTTAGAGGCAAGGATGGTAAAGCTTTGTCTCATATACTTTGGGCATGTTGTTGGGAGGAGAAAAAAGGAGATGGATTGGTGCAGTGACTACAGCAATGGGCTCAACAAGTATGTTGTGGATTAAAAGGCTAACCCAGGATAGGGCAGGGTTCAGATCTGTTGTTCCTTGGGTTGCTATGAGTTATGCTTGATTCAAGGCGACTTTACTAAGCATGATGCCCGTCCAGGTAACATGCCCAAATTACGAGAGATGAATGAAGTCTCACTGCCTTTATTCCTACATTTCCTGTTTTGTTTTTTGTTTGTTTTTTTAATCTTTTAATTTATTTATTTTTCATTTCAATGAACATCTACAGAGATTTTGGAATTCCATTCATTCATTGTTGCACCCTTCTCCCCGCCCACCCCATCTCAGTCACAAAGGGACAAATGCTATGTGGTGCCACTGTTGTAGAATGAGGTTGGCATCGGGGTGGGGGTAAGGCTGAGAAAAACTGGATGAAATATGTTTACGGCATTGAAGTCTATGGGGGAGAGAATAGTTTACATTTCCTGTTTTAACAGAAATACTTTCTCATTTATAGACTTGTAGGCAATGTTCAATTTATACTTATTGCTTGATTGGCACTTAAATGTAGCCAAGACCAGCCTGGGTACCCAGATGGCCAGGGCCTCCTCCCGCCCCAGATTATCACAGCAGTTTAGCAACGCATGATCAGAAAATCATCACGAGTGGTTGCTTTGTCTTAGAAGAGGTTTCAGGGCTGACACTATTTCCTTTGCGTTTATTTAGGTAAAGAGAAGGCTCTTGGGAAGCATTTGTTACCTGAATGAATAGGCTGGATGAATGAATGAGGTTACCTTGAGCAACACTCAGATTGGAGGTTTTTTACACGTCAGAGAGCCGATTTGCACCTCATTGGATTTCTAAGACAGGACAGCACTTTCTCCTTGATTTACACACTCATTAAAAACCTGACCAGATGATATTCAGAGAGGATTTAGGATAGCTGGACCTGAACAATTTTCTTTACCCTCCTTCCTAAAGCATGTTCCCCTCCGTGGCCCTCCAAGCTGAGCCCCCTGAGTCTGGGAAAGGTGCCAGGAGGGAGGAGTTCGTGAGTGAGCCTTGAAAGGCATCTGAGGGTAATGAGAAAAACACATCTCACTGCACACACAGCTCCTTCCGCCTGGGCTCTTGCCTGTGTGAGCTGGTGGGAGATGCTGAGAAGCACATTCTTTACAATCCTGGCCCTTAAAAGGAATGCATTTAGGGCTGAAATGTCAGCCTGGCTCTTCGCTGACTGCTGGACGGTTCTTTTATTGCTGACTTTTTGACATGATAAAGCCGGCCCCTTCCCCTCTACTCTGGCGATGATTCGTAGAACTGATGAAATTTCAAGCCCTCA
Organism: Elephantulus edwardii; assembly: GCF_000299155.1. NCBI lineage: Eukaryota > Metazoa > Chordata > Mammalia > Macroscelidea > Macroscelididae > Elephantulus > Elephantulus edwardii. The sequence continues at coordinate 12,037,749 of NW_006399759.1, forward strand.
CTCGACCAAACTGGATATTGGATTTTTTTTTTTTTATCACAATACAAAGATTTTTACAAATGGTATTTTCTATTCTCCTCTTTAGCCTCCTTCCCCGCCACTCCCACCTCAAAACCGCATCTTATCGGAAACCAGGCTCATTAAATATCCAAGTAAGTCTTTCCTTTGGACTCCTTGGGTCAACCGACTCCCATCCATTTCTCTCCCCGTTTCAGAAAGCCACTCGGAGCCGGGACCTGTCTTGCCCATAGCAGGTTGGGTCAGCTTGTGGGTGGCCGGAGGATGAGCTCATACTCTTGTCTCATCGCCCAGCGCACAGCTCATCTTATTGCACTGTCACTGGGTGAGTTAAGTCCGAGTTCCTCAAACATCATTCTCCAGCTATTTTCAAGTCCGAGTTCCTCAAACATCATTCTCCAGCTATTTTCGTCGGGGGAGATTTTAAACATCGCCTCGTCAGATGTATTCCAACTTTGTTTGGAAATCTGGCTTTGCTGACTTCTGACCTTATGAGAAAGACAGGACATCAGAGTTCATGGCCTGACGTTACTTTAGAATGGACCAGAAATTACTTCTTCCTTTTCCTTACATCTAGAAACACCAGCTAGCAAACGATGAGCTTCTAGCTGGCTGTTTTCATCTCCTGTCTTGAGTTTTCATAGATTATGTACTTCTGAGTAAGGATGACTGGTGTGGTGGCTTTCTGAAAAGGACTGAGTAGACATTTCACTAGGCAAACATTCAACGGGGATCTAATAAGAACACTAGGTAGAAGGTGGAAGTTCCATTTACACAGTAGTGGTCTGTACTCATGAATTTCTTAGTTTATGAGCTGGGATGTCCCATGTTTCAACACTCAAGTAGTCACTGGTGAATAGTAAGGTAATATAGTTTTAATGTAAGTCTTTAGTTTTAGAGACTTAATCCGAGTTAAATTGGGATGAGAATATGTACTCACAAAATATTTATATCCTGGAATAGTGAGATTAATGTCACCTAGTGTAGTAAGTCTGGTGCTCCCTATCGGCACAGCCAACCCATGGCACTCCATCTGTGGGAAGAGTGGCCAGGCTCTGCTCCCCTCCCACCCTGTGTTCTGGACACTGCAGTCCACTTGCCCACATCCTGCCTGGCTATTTGAAGCAGGGAGGCTGATGGGGTGGTGATGAGTTGCAAAGTTGAGGGACAAATAATACCAGTTCTAATGATGCCACTTAGTTGGCAGCCCCTTCACTAGATGAGAGTGCTCTGGTTTTCATTACCCATGGACCTTAGGTGTCCCCTCTAACAGTATCAGGGGTTACAATCTGCACCAGCTCCATTCCTCTAGTCACTGTACTACAGGACAAAACACACAAGCAAAGTCTCTAGATTCCTGGGAAGAGGCAGAAGGTGCGGCTTAGAATGATGCAAACACGCTAAACTTGATGCCTCCTGTACACTGATTGGAGGCTGAGTCTTCCTGCCTCAGGACCGTGAGAGACTAGAGAGAGGTATATTGATCCCCCATTGCTTCAAAGAACTTATAACGAAGCCAACAACAGAGAGGATCTTATTGTGAACATGTGTTCAAGAAAAGAGGTGTTCCTGAGATTATGTAATTGTCCTAACTAACTCTTGGACAAGCTGGGATAAGATGGGCTCTCATGGTAGATTTGTTATCAGGAAGGGCTGTTCCTAGAAAAGAACATGGTACTTGGAAAGGGTCAGTGATGGAGGACCCTCAAGGAGATGGATTGTCGTAGTGAATACAACGTTTGAGTCACTTGTTAAGCTTTCTTTGTGATGAGTAGCTGTCCCTGGGAGTTCTAGGAAGATGTGTGTGTCTCTGATTCCAGCTACTCCGGGCAGAGGGATGTCCATGGAGAGTTGGCAACCAACTCTGAGCTTTGGTGAGTAATCTCCAACCTTTGCCATTGCCCAGATCAGATCCCAGCCTTCTCCATTTTCTAACTTCCTAGATGACTTTCCTATCAAATATATGAATGTCTGGGGACTTTTAGAGTAGCTCAGTGGTTTTTAAGTAAGTGCAGGACACGAGAAGAAAGGGCACGGCAGATTTTGGCCTTGTGTCTGTAGCCCTTAACCACTAGTCCATGCTCTTCTGACCACTGGAATATTGCTAAGGCGTAAGGTGGAAACACATGAGGAGGTGAAAAGACTTGAGCAATCTGCATTTGAGTGCTTGATTTCTTTGGATTTCAGTAGGAATTGCTTGTGTCCCCTTGGACAGTAGTGAACCGTCATGTGTTCAGTTCTTCTCATGAATGGTCTCTCAACTAGGTGAGAATTACCAGAATAGAGGAAAGTTTGTGCTATAGCCCTATAAGTGTCCTCTATTTCTCACGCTTTTATCCTATGTGTGTGTGCATGCATAGCTGCCCACACAGACTTGCACAGAACCAGTGAGAAGTGTAGGGCAGGAGGCCCATTTCAAAGCTGAGATCTATGGGGCCCATGCAGCATTATAGCAAAGTCTCTGACTAGTGGTTGGGAGGCTTCGGTTCTGAATCTGGTGTTGAACTGGCTCTGGGCCAGCTGTGTTTTCCTTTCAGCTCATCTATTTTTCAACTGTACCACTAACTGTTGACAATCCAAACTCTAAGGGCTTCCCTGATTCTAAAGCTATTCTTTTTCATCTTAAGGACGTTTTCTAATTTAACATTTTTTTAATTGGTTTGCATATAACTCATTTACATTGTGTTTCATTCATGCACATTGTCTTTTATACAATCTTTCATTTGCATTGTGTTTCATACAATCATATGCATTGGACTTATATACAATGATTGTATACGATTAATTACTGTTGATCTATAATTATCCTATTGTTTCACGTCCCTGTTGAATCTTTCCTATTCCTTTACCCCTCCCCATCTGCCTATTAAACTCTGCTATTCTAATGATGTCTATCCTTCCTCATTTTGCATCCCCTTCCTCCTTTTGGACATTTTTACACATCTTACCAGTTATTTTGCTTTCTTTACAATAATGATCTTATGCAGTATTTGTCCTTATGAGACGGAGTTAGTTCACTCAGTGTAATGCTCTTTAGACTCTCCCATGTTATATAGTATTTTACAAAATTGTTATTCCTTAGTGTTGCATAGTATTCCTTTGTGTCAATACACCACAATTTTTCAATCCATTTGTTTGCTGATGGACATTTTGGGCTGTTTCCACTTTCTTGCTATTGTGAATAACACTGCTATGAACATAAGTGTTTGTATCTTCATTTGTCTCAGTTTCAGTTTCATCGGGGTATATTACTAGCAGTGGAAAAGCTGCATCATATGGAATTTCTACATTCACCTGTTTTGAGGAAACTAAAAACTACTGTCCAGAGTGGCTGTACCGTTTTACTATCCCACCAGCAGGGACTGAGTGTTCAAATCTCCCCAGATCCTTTCTGAAATGTGTTGCTTATTGTACTGTTAAACTATGCTATTCCTACTGGGGTGAGATGGTATCTTATTGTTGTTTTTAAGGCCCTTTCTTGATTTGAAGAATTAGCGGTTAAGGTAGGCAAGACCTTGGGTTTCACTGCATCTAGATGAGGCGTGGAGTGAAAGTATGATTTCTATTAGAGGGTGTTGGGGTTAAAATTATTTTTTTCCACCTACTGCATAATCCATCAATTAGTTCGTGCCACCTCCACGGCTGTCAGGCTGTATTGCCTTGTGGGGCTGAGCACGGGGAAAAGGACATCAAAGAAAGAAGGCCAATACAACGCCCATGCCTGCTAAGAATTTTTTCCATGACACGTTTTCACATGTGAGCTAAGTCATTTCAGGAAACTCAGATGGAACGAGTTCTTAATTTTTTTTTATATATATATTTCAGGCTGGGAATTAGGCAAATTAGCATTTTCTTTTAATGGACAGTATGTTTTCCTTCCTCAGTGACCTTCAGGGTGTTCCAGAATGAATCATTTAAAACATACTTAAACCAAGCTCCAGGAGGTTTTCAAGACACAATAGTTTCTCCATTGGATGCACCCAAGGGATGAGGGCTGCTCAAAGGTATGAGTAGTTGAACCTTCATTATAATCTCCAAATTCCATTCTCAGAGGAAGAATTGGATTCACTGAGGAGATGCAAATAAGTCTTCCTCTTAAAGTTCCAGAGTCAAAAAAGGTCATCTAAGCCAACAGCCTTATTATAATCACTGCAGAAACCCTTTGGAAAAAGCTGTAAGTTCCTGAGGGGAATAAGGTCTAATTTAAGTCAGGCGCCTCAGTCAGCTCATGATTTATGTGACTCTTCCCGATAACTCGTTTGGAGTTTCTGAAGATTTCAGCATGTTTCAGTGCAGCTTTTCTGTTCTAACTTTGTATTTTCTATCCATCTATATCCACCCAAATAGTAAACATTTTTCTAAGCATTTACTCTGAGCTGGCTACTAACATAGAAATATAAGGGGGTAAGCTGGTAGATACTTCCCCAGGATTTCCTCTTTCCTGTTCCAAAGGAATATTTCCCAGGCCTGGAGGTTAGAAAGGATTATTTTCTGTCTTCAGCAACAGGTGACCTGAATCAGTGAATTCATCACCATTGTGCTGACCTCCCACCAGTTCAGAGAGAGCACCATGACTCATTTAGGATCCTTCAGCACCAGTGAGAGTAAAACCAATGACTTTTGTTTCAGATATTAGGTAAGTGTACCTCTCTTCCCTCTAGATTAGAATCTGGACCTGGGAACACTAAGGGCAGAGCCTGCAGAGAGTAGAGTCGGATGCCAAGAAAGTTGTGGCTGAGAGATTGAGAGTGAGAATCGGGTTTTGGTCACATCCCTTGAGTCTTTGGATCAAGCTTTGTGTGAGGCAGTCTGAATTCAGTCATGGGAACTGTATTCCTTTTAAGGTGTGAGCTCCTGTGAGATGAGTTTTCTGTTGCTTTCAATTGAAAATATTTCGGCAGATGCCGAGGCAGCATTTGTGCTCAGGTTGAGAGTTTGAACCTAGGGTGAAGATGGAGAAAAGAGCCTGGGTCTCGATCTCTTGAGTTTGAATCACCCACAAGTGGAATAGCTTCTCTTGGCCCCTTATTTTCATCATGAGTAAACTAGGGATAATATGTATGTTTCATAGGATTCATAGAAGTATTAAATGAATTAGAACTTGAAAGTACTTAAAATTGCCCTTGTGCATAGTGAATGACACATTTAAAAAGTGAAAGGAGAAGGCTGAGCTCCATTTAGGTGAAACTCTATTCTGGTGTCCCTGCTGGCTGCTCCTTCCCTGGAGGGATAGGCCCTGATAGATCATCACTGATGACCTAACATGAGGATCACAGAAGCCCCTCATCTGAATGGAGAACCCCCACTCAATTCTTAAGGGTTAATGGAGAAAAAAAACCCCATAAAACTGTATAAGTGTTTTAAACCATCAACCGGACTCTCTAAAGAAAATGTTCACGAGTAATACCAACACGAGAAAAAGTGGAAGCTATCAAGCTTACTCATAACAATTTGCCACAGAACATTTGTTACACCTCTGCTGTGTGTCTTTTAGAAACTGAGATGATGTTATTCTGACGTAAAACAGCTTATTTCTAGCATTAATGTTGACTCATTGCATCTGTACATCATGGTGACCTGAAACAAATGTGTCAAGCTTTGGTTGATTGTCGCTAAGAGTACTTTACACATGTCTTCTCCATAGCTATGAAATGGTGCACTTGCCATCATAATTGGCATACTTGTATGTCACCATAATGGTGGGTACCTGTCTGTCATTCTGATATGATGTACCTGTCTGTCAAGAAGTCACTGTGGTACTTTCCCATCATAATGACTGACACACAGTGTCTATTATTGTTTCACTAGGAAGAAGGATTGGCCACCCACTTCTGAAATAGCAGGCCTCTGAAAACCCTATGCACAACAGAATACACGCAGATTAACAAAAAGGGCAACCTAGGTAGAACCATCAAGTATGGAAACACAAGGGAGGAGGAACAGCTGTAAGCAGACCCTAGTGATTGGTACATGGAATGTGAGAACCATGAATG
>NW_006399759.1:12046724-12079570 GCF_000299155.1 Elephantulus edwardii
GAGCTGTTGTGCATAGGGTCGCTATGAGTCGGAAACGACTCGATGGCACATAACAACAACAACAGTGTACTTGTCAGTCACTACAATGTGCCTGTTTGTCACTAAGACACCTTGTACCTACCCTTTGTGATGATACGGCTTATCTCTCAGTATGGTCATCACTAGTCCAAATAGACTCAATGGCCAACTAACAACAGCTACAACATTAGTGACAGGGATGCGATAAAATTATACCAATGGCAAACGACTCCTGCTTTTTCAATTTGATATGGATGGTTTTCTCAGAATTCCATACACTGTTAATCTTATTTTTTTTAATTTTCTTTTGTACTGGTTTACATATAAAGTTCATATACATTGTTTTCCACACTGGATCTTTCCCCTTTCATTTATCCACCTCTCCCTTCACCCATCAAATTGTGCAACCCCTCTCCCCTCCTTGGATCTTCATACTCATTCTACAATAATGATCTTATACAGTATTTATGTTTATGAGACTGGGTTCATTCACTCAGCATAATGCTCTCCAGTCCCTCCCATGTTAGGTAGTAATTTATAGAATCATTGCTCCTGCGTGCTGTGTAGTATTCCATTGTGTGAATACACCATAATTTCTCAATCTATTCCATTGTGGTTGGACATCTGGACTATTTCTATGGGCCATTTCCACGGTCTTACTCTTGACTTACCAGAATCTTGTTGCTGTGTTCTTTAATTGAACTAGGACTCCAAACACTTGAACTGTTCTTAAATGGAACTCTACCCATTACCTCAGTGTTTACCTGTTGAGACTAATCCTCTCTTAGTAAATGACCCCATCTTATTGGCATTGGGTGCTATTTTCCAAAGTTCCAACTTGAGACTCATATAATTCTCTTCCCTCTTCTCACTTCACTAATGAGTTATTAAGTCTTATGAAACTTTCTCAGTATCCCTTCTTCTGGTTTCCCCTCTCTATCCGCACTGCTATTTTCTTTTTTTGAGGGTTAAATAGTAAAGATAGATTTATTAGGAAGTTACATCTCCAAAGGGATGGACCTCCATCCCTGAGAAGACATATGAGGGGGGCGATCCTCACAGCCATTATATGGCCTTGGCTTCCAACTAGATCTTTTTACTCCCAGAAGTACCCTTGGCTGTTATGTTTTTGTTAGATGCCATCAAGTCTGCTCTGACTCATAGAGACTCTACGGCAGAATGAGATTCTCCTTGATCCTTTGTTGTCCTTACAATCTCTACTGTGCCTACTGGGACAGTCACTGTGCCACTCCATCTCATTGAGGGTCTTCCTTTCCTTCACTGATTTTTTTTTTTTTTTACTTTTCAAGCATGATATCCGTTTCCAGAGAATCGCCCCTTTTGATAATATTCCCAACCTAAGGTGAGACTGATACAGGCCATGGTCTTTGCAATCACTTGTTATGCATCAGAGAGTTGGACAATGACTAGGGAGGATAGAAGGAGAATTGATGCCTTTGAGCTGTGGTGCTGGAGAAGAGTATTGAATGTTCCATGGACTGCCAAGAAAACAAACAGATTCATCCTAGAGAGGGTTAAACCAAGCAACTCCTTGGAGGCAAGGATTCTGGGGCTTCGTCTCACATACTCTGGACATGTTGTAAGGAGGGACCGGTCCTTAGAGAGGGACATCATGCTTGGAATGATAGAGGGCCAGCACAAGAGGGGAAGACCCTCTATGATGTGGATTGATTCAGTGACTGGGGTAATCGGGATGGGTGTGTCAGAGACAATGTGATTGGCAGAGTTTAGGGCTGTTGTATATAGGGTCACTATGAGTCACAAGTGACTCGACTGCCCATAACAACAATGACAACAACAAAAACGTGAGATGAAGTCTCATCACCTTGAAGGAGTACTCTAGTTGCACTTCTCCCAAGATAGATTTTTTTTACTCTTTTAGCAGTCTGTATATTCAATATTTTTCACCAACACTGAAATTTCAAAAGTATGTGTTCAATACTGCTCACCACCACTGCAATTCAAAGGTACAAGTTCTTATGTGGTCCTGTTTACTCATTGTCCCACTTTCCCATGAATATGAAGCGATTGAAAATACCATGGTTAGAATTAAGTGCACTGCAATCTTTAAAGGGACATCCTTGCTCTTTAGCACCTTAAAGAGGGGGGGGGGTCCTTGGCAGCAGATTTATGCAATGCAGTATCTGATTTCTTGACTGCTGTTTACATGGGGGCTGGATGTGGACCCAAGTAGTATGAATTTCTTGACGACTGCGGTCTTTTCTCCATTTGTCATGTTACCTCTTGCTCCAGTTTTGAAGATTTTTGTTTTCTTTATGCTTACTTCAAGTCCTCTTCGTTTGCAACAAGCAAAGTTGTTTCTATATATCACAGGATCTAACCCAGCATCCAGTCCTCATATCAAATGCTTCATCATGTAGTCCAGCTTCTTAGATTATTTGCTGAGCATTTTGACTGAAAAGATATGGTCAAAGGTTACAACCCTGACAAACACCTTTCTTGATTTTGTTGTTGTTGTTATATTTCATGTAAAAAATATTTCTTTTTTTTATTATGTGGACTTTGTTCTGCACTTTTCTTCAGTGATGTTACGTTTCACACAATCATTCCCATACACCATGTTTTATAAAATGAATCATCATTAGATCATGCCCATCATTACCTGGTCTTTCCCAGTCCCTCCTGGATCTTTCACATTTTGTTTACCCCCTTCTTTCACCTACCAAGTTGTGCAACCCTGTGATTTCACCCCAACACATCCTTACCCCTCTGCTCCTATTCTTTCTGCCCTTGGATCCCCACACACCTTTCCTGATTTTGAACTATTCCATCCACTGCCAAGAAAACAAACAAATATGTCCTGGAGAGGGCATAAGCAGGATGCTTCTTGAAGGGAAGGATGGTGGAATTTGGTCTTACATACATTGAGCATGCAGTGTATCCTTCTGTTTGAAAAACTTCTTCTTGGTCTTAGTATAGATCCCACATGTGCATAATAAAATATTCCTGGTTATCTATACCTCTCAATGTTGTTCATGATTTACTATGATCCACACAGTCAAACCTCTTTCTGTCATTATTGCATCTATGCATCTCATTGAGAATGTCTCCTTGTTTTGCTTATTTTGAGCAACGGCACAGCAATAAATGAAGGTACTTCTTTGTTGTTGTTATGTGCTTTTGAGACAACCACAACTCATAGCAACCCTCTATGTGCAGTAGCTCTGAACTCTGCCCTATCCTGAGGCAATCTCACTGTCTCTGATACACCTACCCCCATTACCCAGTCACTGTGTCAGTTCATCTCACCCAGGGTTGTCTTCTCCTGTACTGTTCCTTGATCTTTTAAAGCAAGATGTCCTTCTTCAAGGACTGGCACCTCCTGGCCACCTTTCTAGAGTATGTGAGATGGAACCTAAAATCCTTGCCTTCAAGGATCAAGTTGGTTTTACTTGCTCCAGGACAGACCTGTTTGTTCTCTTGGCGGCCCATGGTATGTTCGGTACTCTTCTCCAGTACTACAACTTAAAGGCATTGATTTCATTAAATGAAGGCTTCCTCCACATCATTAATGTTGGCTCTGATATAGGGAGGCAGCTTTCCCTAGTTGTATCTTGAGCATCCTGCAGTCTGAGGGACTCATTTTTCAACACTATTTTAGACACTATTTTTTCTATCTCTGATGTTTGTACATGATATTTATTAGAACTCTTATTCATTTCTAGCCTTCTTCTAACATACAAAGGAAATGAAATCTTGATAAATGCTCTTTATAAAATATTTCTTAAATATCCAAAAAAGATGTAGTTTCTATAGAGTTACACTCAGGAATTTCTTCTGTTTTGCATCCTTTGTTGCTATTATGATACTTACTCTATTAAACTCTGAATCTTTTTTTAGGTAAAATAAAACTTCAAGTCTCTTTCTCAGCACCCAGAACAGTGCTTATCACAAAATCAGTGCTCAAGAAATACTTGTGAGGACTCATGATTGACTAATTCTTACCTTTGATATTGTGAACCCCTGAAACATTTTGTGACCAACTGAAAGTATTCAATAAGATGCTCATTGCACCTGCTGAGAGACTCCAGGTCTTCTAGGCCAGGGATGATTAAAATTTAACAGTGGACACAGACTTGACCCTTCATAATGAATGCTGGCCATGAACAACCAAGATGGCGGCAGTGTTGTATACTAGCTGAACCAGGCCTGCCCTAGACCACCTATGATAATGAGAGCACCCTTTATGTTAAATAACTAAGAACACTGGCTCCACTGGTTTAATCAATCCCCTAGGAGTTTATTTCTCTCAGATAAGAATTCTGGAGGTGGAACAGTTCCAAATTGGTTGCTTTTGTAATTTAGTTATAACGAAATTCTCAGTCTCTTTTCATCTTTCTGCTTTGCTTGCTTTAGGCTTTGGCATTATCTTATGGTTGTTTTCTCTTATGAAATGCTCTTGAGTCCTTGAAGCAGACTGTGAGAGACCAAAATCCTGCTTTTCACTGGGAAGGATAAATTGTCCCAGAAGCCTCTGTAGGCTTCATAATCCATCTTACATCTCATTGTCTAGAATTTAGGCTTGAGCATCTAAGGAATTAGCCTTCCCTGATTGACCTTAAAAGATTTACCTAAATCAGATGGAGGAGGCATGAATACTCCACAAACCCAAGGCATTCTAGTTTGGAAGAGGGGAGTGTGGGCCACTGGGGAGATAACTGAAGATGTCCCCTTTTTGGCCCTCAGTAAAAGGGAAGGATAATTGGCTAGATTATTTTAAAAGACCTCACACTTGCTCAGATCCTGCCTTAAAAAGAAAACACTACAAAACAAATCATATTTATATGTCAATAGAGCTGGATAGGATCAAAGTACAGAGCAGCCTTTGTGTAGAAATCTCTAAATTTATTGTAAAGGGTGTCCAGATCAGCATTTCTCAAATCTGAAGAATTATTCAGACATTTGTGCCTTCAGGGTAATTGCTTATGATCTGAGGCAAATAAGATAAACACAAATTTCCTCAACTAAACCCTATTTCTACTGCCTATGAAAAGCAAAGGAACAAAAATACCCAAATGCTGGTATTATTTTATTTCTAATTTCTTATGGGCTCGTCCTTCAATGGTTCCAGTGCCTATTTGGGAAAAAAAATAAAGAACCCAAAGAGCTTAATTACCAGCCTATCTGTCTCCCCAGTTTGACACCACATTTCCCTGATGACCATCAGACATTATAGCCACATGGACTTCCTTCTGAGGGTTGGCTAGTAAATAAAGATGACAGAAGGATTGATACCTTTAAGTTGTGGTTCTAAAGAAGAGTATGAACTATTCCATCCACTGCCAAGAAAACAAACAAACATGTCCTGGAGAGGGCATAAGCAGGATACTTCTTGAAGGGGAGGATGGTGTGGAATTTGGTCTTACATACACTGAGCATGTTTAGAGTTTAGAGGAGTTGGCCTTAAGAAAAGGATGTCATGCTCAAAAAAGTGTAAGCAAAGGAGGGGAAGACTCTTAACAAGATAAATTGACACAGTGGCTGTAACAATGGGCTCAAGTGTGGCAGACATGATGAGGACAGGATAGGACAGGGTTCAGATCTGCCATTCATAGGGTTGCTATGAGTTGTGGTCAACTCAATAACACATAACAACAACAATATCTCTATTTTCAAATGTTTTGTTTTTCTCTCTTTGTTACCTATTATCCTTTATTTATCCTGTAATGCTTGCTTCAATATGATCTCCTTTATCATAAATAAAACATTTTCCAGGGCTCGTGGGCAGGCTAAACATCTCTGCCTGTATGTAACCTCAGCATTAAAACATCTCTCTAACAGACCCATTAGCTCATCATCACCATTATCCGCCCTGCTGGACCAAAGGGAGGGTCCCCCTCAACTACAATTTGTACCACATGCTTCTGGCAGAGTCATCAACACATAATAGGAGTGGGAGTGGGAGTGGGCATGACAAATAAATAGTTTGGGATGTATGCTTGTAGTTTTCATTAATAAATCAGCGATAAGTTGATGGATGCTTTGCTTATTGTCCTCCTTCAGGACATGTCCAAATCTGAGTCATAATCAGATCATTTATGAGTAGATTAGCTACTCGCAAATGGGCACATTTCTGCATATTCACCTTGACATATATGTACTAATGGCAGCAAAGAACCATTAACGAATTCATTATTTTTGAATCCAAGCTGCACTTCCACTGCTAAGGTTAATTATTGATTTGTTTTATTCTGTGATTAAAGCCATTAGCCACTATTAGCAAATGACGATGTTTATGCATATTTGAATATCAGCGGGGTTGCATTTCATAGCAGGAGCCCAGGCTAAATTAGGACTCTCTGGAACTGACATCTAGAATGGTGATACATAGGTTTGCTGAAGGTGATGGATGAATTTCTTATGACAGAAGGATGAACAGAATCCGATTGCCTTTGCTAATTATTCTTTCTGAGCACAGAGGGTACTGGCAGGATTTGGTTTTCGCTGAGCTTGGCCTCTGCCCTTTTCTGATTCTGAATGACCAGAGACTTCTGAGCAGGAGTTCCAGAGAATCTGAAAAGTTCCCTGGTTCCAGGGCTTGTAGACTATGCTTTTGAACTTTATTGGGGAGGTGGAATGGGCTTGTCCTCCCTTTGAAATAGTTGGGAAGGGAATGTGCAGATCAGAGCTTGGCTTTACCTGAACACATCTGCTGGCCAGCAAGAGGAAGACACTGCTTTTCAAAGACTTCTCTGAACTGGTCGTGCCTTTTCTAGTGCTCTAATGGGGGGAGGCTTAGCTGAATGAGCCTTGCACCAACGTCGAAGTTCAGTATTGAAATCACATTCCTTGATGTGCTGTTGGAGTGCCAAGGCCAGCAGAGAACTCCTCCCTTATATGGTCTGGTCTACTCAGGACAGGAAAAATTGTAATAAAACCCCACAAATTTCAGGGAGTTTTTTTGACAACAGTCCAGTGGTTGGAGTTGTGGATAGCTGGGAGAATAGAGGTTCTGCTCTACCAACTGCCAAGAGCCCTGGGACCTTTCTTCTCATAGTTCTTCCACTTCCTGGTCCTTGGAACTCTCCACCCTCTGACCAGTGTGTATATAGGCCTCTACGAGTTAGGCATGGATGGACACCCTTCACTTCTGCCTGTATCTTCACCAAGCAGAGCTCTCTTATGCTCAAGGAAGCATGTGAAATGTAGCCTGATAGCTCTGCCTGGTAGAAGAAGAGAAACAATTGGTAAATAACCAGAGTATGCTGCTGCTTCCAGCAGATAAAGCGAGTCCATGCTGAGAGCTTTTTACACTGGGGCCACTTTCTCAGCTTGTCATCTCTTTCTTTGGTGTCACAAGGAAACATGCCTCAGGCTTATTCTTCTGTGAATGGCCTTCTACCCCCTTCAGGCTACCGCAGGGGAAATATGCTTTTGATGAGAGGCTGAGGGCAGCGGCAGCCGTGAACCTGACTTCCTGGTGATGGACCTGCATGTGCAAACTCTCCAGGCCCCAGTGTGGTATTAGGCTCATGGTAAACATTTGTGGAGTGCGTGAGTGACTGAATGATGTTAGGTGAACCTACTGTTCTTGTCATCTGACTTTGACATATATTCATTTTGGAAGACTCATCCCTTTACCCTTAGCACAAACCTTCCTGATTGTTATCTACAGTTCATCTTTTCCAGGGAGACGGTTCAATTAAGACTACTCAAAATGAGTCCATGATTCGAAGGTACAGCTGACTGCACTCTGATTAACTTTCTATTCATCAGTCACATAGATATATGATGGGAATTACTAGGGCTGGCAGAAGGGAGGGTAGGCCGGCTAGTGTGGGGAGGGAAGTGGAAGCTGGGAGATCAGGCTTAGGGGTTCAAATAAGATGGAGAGAGTGTTAGGATACGGGTAGGGTCCCCCAAAGGAATAGAAACCCTGGAAGAATGTATGATGCAGCACGTGGTCTTATAAAAGCAATTTTTTTTATATTTTAGCATTAGATTAAGTAAAGTAACATGAAACTTTCTTAGGAGTTGAAAAGAAAATTAGATAGTAGAAAAGCAAGATTTGAGGCTCAACTTGTAGAGTTTTAGTTTCTTGTGGGTCAACTTCTGCCATCTAACTTCAATTCTTGTTTCTGTGTGAAAAGCCAAGAATGGTGGCGCTTCTTACCCAGACAGGCTACTGTTTCTTTGTTGGGGGTTATCACTGTTAGAAAGACTTTATCTTCCCTAACGGACAAGGTGTGTGTTGAAAATATTCAAGCCCATTCTCACTTCAAAAGGTCACATACCTCCATCCAAATTCATCTGAACATCTCTCCTGAATGTCTTACAAATAACTAAAAATATAAATATTAAACTCTCCTCACTTCCAATCTGCTCCTCTCCTCATGATTACGAGCTAAGGGAGCAGTGTCAGTGGTATACACAGTTGCCAGAAATACGAGGATATGTTGAGTCTTGTGTGAATTTGTTCCATTAGATTGCATCTTCTCACACTTATTATAGTCAATTTTTCATCAGATCCTGCCAACCTATATATTGTACCAATTTCCCAACTGGTCTCTTTACCTCCAATCTTATCCAAACCAACTTCTGCATGTGTGACAAAGTCACCTTTTTAAAAAGAATTTTGATAAGGGTTCTCATTATTTCAGTACAAAGTCCCATGTCCTAAACATTGCATGACCAACCCCCTCATGCTCTGAAGGTTGATAATTTCTCCATTCTTATTATCCTTTTTCTCCCATGTCTTGGTCATTTGGAATTTCATTTGGAATTTTATTTTCTATGAGATATATTTTGGGTCAATTAATAGGAAGAGCCCTCCCTGGATAAAGGCATCATGTTTGGTAAGGACTGAGATAGTGGGGGGAAAAAGGAAGATTCTGGAAACACTGTTATAGCCACCATGTCAATATGATGGATTGACATGGTAGCTGTATCACTGAGCTCAGGCACAGCAATGAGTCTGAGGATAATATAGGGCAGGTAAAGGAGAAAGACAGACAATCTCCTGTGTAATTTGCTGCCTCTGGTAGAGGGTCAATTGTGCATTCGTTCTGATGGTTTCACAACAGCAATATGAAGATCAAGTAGCATTTTGTTCTGTCGTAAAAAGTTGTTATGAGTCAGAACTGACACAATGACACCTAACAATAACAACGACAAAATAGCATACTCTTTTTATAGTACTATGATTTATTTATAAAGTTTGAATACATTATTTTTCACAAAAGATCTTTTCCATATCCTTTACCTCACCCACCCATTGAATTGTGCAACCCTCTGAGTAACACCCTACCACCTCCCTATCCTCACTCCTCTATTTCCAACCCCCTCCCAACCCCGCCTTGGATCCTCATGCTCATTCTACTACAATAATGGTTTTATACGGTATTTGTCCTTATGGGACTGAGTTAGTTCACTCAATTTAATGCTCTCCAGTCCCTCCCAGGTTAGTTAGTAATTTACAAAATGATGTTTCTGAGTGCTGCATAATATTCCATTGTATGAATGTACCATAATTTCTCAATCCACTCATTTGTGGTTGGACATCTGGGCTGTTCCCATGTTCTTTTGGTGGTGAATAACACTGCTATGAACACTGGTGTACAAGTTTCCATTTGAGCCTCAGTTCTCATTTTCTCAGGGTATATTCCAAGCAATGGAATAGCTGGGTCATATGATATCTCTATGCTCAGCTTTCTGAGGAAGTGCCAAACTGCTTTCCAGAGTGGAAGACTGTACCATTGTACAATCCCACCAACAATGTAAAAGAGTCCCTATCTCACCACATCTTCTCCAACATTATTACTTGCTGCCTTGTTAAACTGTCACCGTCACTGGAAAGAGATGGTACCTCATTGTGGTTTTGATTTGCATCTCTCTTATTGACAGTGATTTGGAGGATTTCTTCGTGTCTATTGGTACATCCAAATATCTTTCTCTGTGAAAATTCTTTCCATGTCTTTTGCCCATTTAATTGGGTTATCAGTCTTTTTCTCGTGGAGGCCCAAGAGAATTCTATAAACTTTCATATGAGACTCTTGTCTGAGATGGTATTACCAAATGTTTGTTCCCAATCTGTAGGTTTCTTTTCACCCTGTTCGAAAAAGTTTTTGATGAACACAGGGATATAATCTTTAGAAAGCAGCATTCATCAATTTTATCCTCTTTAGATTGTACATTTCTGGCTGTATTTGATAGTGTCTTTATACCATTGACAAGAGCTTCTATGCTTGATCCCAGTTTGTCTCTTATGAACTTGGTTATTTTTGGCTTTACTCCCAAATCTCTTATACACCTTGAGGTGATTTTTGTGTGTGGTGTGAGATGTGTGTCCTATTTCAGCTTTCTGCAGGTAGCAATCCAGTTTTGCCAGCACCGTTTGTTGAAGAGGTTGTGATTTCCCCATTTGATAGGTTTTATTTCTTTATAGAATATCAGTTGACCATAGATAGCTGGGTCTATTTCTGGGTTCTCAGTTCTGTTCCACAGATCTATGTGTTTGTCATTGTACCAGTATCAAGCTGTTTTGACTACTACTGTTGTGTACTAGATTTTGAGGTCATGGAGTTCTATACCTCCCATTTTTTGTTTCTCAGAAGAGTTTTGCTTATTCAGGGTCAACAGCATACTCTTTATGTCCATATCTTTACAGTTTTCTTTACTAGGGACTTTTTGGTTCTCACCTGTTTACCATTTACCTACACCATTTCTCTCCACACAGGTTACACTTAACTTCTTGATCTTTCTACATGGCACCACTTCTATCTGCTTTGTGACATTTTTTGGTTGAGTCTCCATTCCATTGCATCTTCAGACCTCCTTTTCTTATTCACTACCAGCTTAACATTAAGAAAACAAAGATTCTCACCGCTGGACAGACTAATTGGCCACATCAGAATGGATGGTGAGGAGATTGAGATAGTTAACAGTTTTAGTTTGCTTGGCTCCACAGTCAACACTCTTGGTACCAGCAGCCAGGAAATCAAGAGATGAATTGCATTGGGAAAGTCAGCTGTTAGGGACCTCACCAGAGTACTGAAGAGCAATGACATCAGGCTGGAGACTAAGGTGCACCTGATCAGGCTATAGTCTTTGCGATTGTGTGCTATGCACCGGAGAGCTGGACCGTGACTAGGGATGATAGAAAGAGAATTGATGCCTTAGAACTGTGGTGCTGGAGAAGAGTATTGAATATACTATGGACTGGTAAGAGAACAAACAGGTTTGTCCTGGAGAGGGTGAAGCTTGGCTGCTCATTGGAGCCAAGGATTCTGAAGCTTTACCTGACATACTTTAGACATGTTGCAAGGAGGCACTGGTCCTTGGAGAGGGGCATCATGTTTGGGAGAGTGGAGGAGCAGTGCAGGAGAGGAAGACCCTCGAGGAGATGGATCGATTCTGTGATTGGGGTGGTGGGAGTGTGTCAGAGATGGTGAGGTTGGCCCAGGATAGAGCAGGGTGTAGGGATCTTGTACATAGGGTCGCTATGAGTCACAAGTTACTAGATGGCACATAGCAACAACAATAACAGCAGACCAAGAAGCATTTTTCTTAATAGAGCAAGGGGTCACTCTATGGTTTAAAATCAGGAAGAATGTATTGTAGCCTTTTCCCACATCTGTTTAATCTTTTGGTGAGCAAATCATTCAGAAGCTAGATTCTATGAAGAAGAATGTGGCATCAGGATTAGCGGCACACTTAACAACCTGCGTTATGCAGATTACATAACTTTGCTTGCTGTGAGGGAGATATGAAATACTTACTGCAGAAGGTCGAGGACTGCAGCTTAAGGTATGGATTATATTTCAACATCAAGAAAACAAAGATCCTCACTCCAAGACTAAGAGTCAACATTATTATAGATTGCGAAAGGATTGAAGCTGTCAATTATTTCATCTCGCTTAGATCAATAATCAACACCTTTAGTGAAAGCAGCCAGGAAATCAGCAGAAGTATTTCATTGGGTAAGTCTGTTGTCAGAGACCTTTCCAAACTGCTGAAAAGCAATGATATCAGTTGAAGATGAAAGTGTGCCTGATTCAAGCTATAGTCTTCTTAATCACCTGCTCTTCATCAGAGAGATGGACAATGAATAAAGATAATAGAGGAAGAATCAGTGCCTTTGAGTTGTGGTGTTGGAGAAGAGTACTGAATATTCCATAGACTATCAAAAGAATCGGTATGTCTTAGAAAAAATACAGCTCCTTGGAGGCAAAGATAGTGAAGCTTTGTCTTTTATAGTTTGGACATGTACCTAGCTGACACTGTTCCTTGGAAAGGGACATTATGCTTGGAGGAGGGTAAGCGAAGAAAAGGAAGACCCCCAATGAGATGGATTACCATGATGACTTCAGCAGTGGGCTCTAGTGTGTTAGATGTTGAAGACTGCACAGGACAGGGCAAGGTTCAGGTTGGCTGTTCAAAAGGTTACTATGAGTCTTGGTCCACTTGATGGTACCTAACATCAACAGAGGTCCTTAACAGCAGATTTACCCAAAGCAACAGCAACACATATTTTGATTTATTTACCCTTTCTGCCGTGAATGTTGATTATGGACACAAGTTAAATGAAAGCTTTGGCCACTTGTATCATTTCTCCATGTATCATGATGTTGTCCATTGGTCCAGTGGTGATGATTTTTATTCTCTTCAAGTTGAAAGGTAATCCATATGGAACATTGTATTCTTCAGTCTTCTGCAGCAAGTGCTTCAAGTAACCTTCACCTTCTGCAAGCAAAGTTGTATAATCTGCATAATGCCTATTCACGAGTCTTCCTCCAATCCTACTGCCACATTCTTCTTCATATAAGTCCTGCTTCTTGAATCACTTTCTTAACATACATAGTGAAACTCAAGATGGTTAAAACGTCAATATCTCCCTAACTCATTAACTCCCTTTACTTCAACTTTCACAGCCCTAACTCAGGATAGAGCCCCCCTCTTGTACTCTTTTTAACAGTCTTTTATCCTTGTATCCCCAGATACTTGGCACAGTGCAGGATCTCAGTAGATAATATGATAAATAAACTGATGAATTAAATACATAGGGGGGAAAACTGTCTTGAAAATGACATCTTTTCAGTTCTGCAGACTGAAGTGCTTTGTTAGAACTACTTCCTATATCTCTTGGATAAATATCTGTGGTAATGAACGAGTTCTGCCCAGTAGCTATGGTAAGGGTCGTCAGAAGCAGTCTGATCTATATGGACAGCTGCTCCAGTCTGACTGCCCAGGAACCGCACCTTGGGAGAGCACATCTGGGCAATTACAAAGACTTGACGACTGAAGCCATTTCTGAAGCATTTGAGTGACTAATGGGTAGAGTTATTACCAGGATGAAAGGACAGCAGACTCCTTAGATCTTTGGTGATGTTTATTGCAGATCACAGGTAAGTAACAACTCGGCTCAAAGCAGAGTTCAGGTTCAGGAACTTATTCCAAGCTCAGAATCTTGGAGAAATTGAATAGTCCTCTGCCTCAGTTCACCTCAGGAGATTTTCTTTTGCCTTTGGGCCTCTGGGAGGCTTGTTGGAGTAATGGAGAAAGTTTTTTATGAAGAAGTTGGGCATAGGTGCCAGGTGGCTGGCCTGTATAACCTCTGCCACTCTGTGTTCATTGTCCTCAGCAGCAGAGAGAAAAGCCCAATAAGCTGAGTTTGCTTTGCTTTCAAAGACTTATTACACAGTCTAGGGTTCTGCCTAAACAGGTAAAAAACCCTTATGTCCACTCATAACGGGATTGGTCACATCCTTGAGTGGGTTTGTGGCTCTTACTATTAGGCATCAATCAAGAAATTCTTATCTCTGACACCTGTAACAGCACACACTATAGCAGTTACATTCCACTAATAACCTGTTTATTTAGCAGCCTCTGGGACAGCACTGGGGAGCTCTCGTGGTTAGAGCGTCAGGACTTAATGCTGCTAACCCAGAGGATGCATATCTCTAGTGGTTTTGGATCCACCAACGACTCTGTGGGAGGAAGATGGATGCTCTCCTCTGGTGTGTTTTACAGCCTCCAAAAATGACTTCTGAGTTGAGTCAGAGAGAGAGAGAGAGAATATGAGAGAGGGAGGGGTAGAGGGAAAGAGAAAAAGGGGGTGATGCTAAGGTGCAAACTGTTACCACATTTGCCCCCAAACCTAAAAGATTGGAGGTTAAAATCTAGTGCAAGGTGCCTCGGAAGAAGGTCTTGCTTATTTACTTAAGGAAAAACAAATCAAGCACTGAAAACTATAAAGCAGAGTCCTGCGCTGACACACAAAGGATTGCTCAGAGTTGGATGGAGTCAATATCAACTGGTTTTCTAAGCTAACTCACTCTCTCTCTCTCTCTCTCTGCCATTTAGTCAGAACCTACTTTTAGTTGCCCCTCTAAAAGGTTTAGAAGACTGTAAATCACACAGGAGAGTGCTTATATTTCGCCCACAGAACCAGGTGATTCTATTTTTTATTTATTTTTAATTGGAGCAGGTATATTTTCTGCAGCTCCTGCAGTCCAGCAATGCTGCTGAGTATTGTATTGACGGTTATCATTGCTGTGGAGGACACTATGGTCACTGTGTGGAAGGTCTTTTTATGATGTATGGTGCCTTTGGCATTTAGTGCAAATATCTGCTTCTTGATGATTGTAGTTGCTTTAAACCAACAAGTGACAAAACTAGCCCTTACTCAGGGAGGAGCGATAGGGAATGGCAAAAGGACACACTGACAAAGGAGATTAATCAGAACTGACTTTGACAAGCACTGTGGCAATTGGACAATTAAAACAGACATTCGGGGCTGGGGAAGAAGAACGAACTGGGGAGGAGGGTAGAGAAAACAGTGCAACAATGAATGAATGAAAACCCAAAATCTCTGTAAATGTTCATTAAAACTAATAAAATTTACAAAAAAAAAAAGAAAACCAAGAAAAACCAAAACAAACAAACTAGCCCTTAACCTAAAGAGCTAGAATCCAGATGCTGTTGACAATATGGAAGCTCTTCCTAAGGTCTGTATGGGATGCATAATGTATTCACCTGAGAGTACACTTCCTATGGCTATTCCCAGCCATAAATAAACAGAGCATGGGTGCTAAGGCAGATAGATCCTTCCAGTTAGAGACAAGACACTCCAGGAGGTGACTTTGGCCTTGCCAAACCTTTCTTCAGACTGAGCTGGAGTATAAGATTTTTCTTTCCAGCTTGCTCCTTTCTTGATTATTTCCTCCTTCAGAGTCGTCAGATCTGTCTGAGGACTCTCCCCTCATCTGCCTGCTTTATCCAACAAACATCTTGCCATTCAATCCAATTTTGAGTATTTTCCTAGATATGAATTAATGCATTCCATTTCTCCACTTGAGAAGAAATAATTCATATTTGTATTTCAGACTGATGTTGCTGCATGATGTTGATTCGGAATTGACTCGCAGCTGACCCTTCAGCAAGTGTTCTGAGGCAGTAAATTGCATGGGAAGAGACTGTCCATCCTTCTCCCGCAGGTCAGCTGCTTGACTTGAACCAGGTGTCTTTGGGATTGAACTACAGCTTCTTACCACTAGGCAACCAGATCAAATCATCCTTTCAAAGAGGTAAGAGGATGAAGAAAGTAGTCAACTCCAGAAGATGGGAAAGAAGCCTGGTGTTTTGGTTTCTCTGAAAATTTTGGAAACCAATTCTATTCTATATGCAAGGTCCAAAGAAAAGAGAGAACAATAGTTATAATAGCAGCAGTGGAGGTCTTCAGGATTTAGTCTGAATTCCACGGTTTAACCTACAGTGGTGCTACAGCTTTACTGAAGTAAAGAGTCACTCTGAGCCCATGGATATGGTGATTGAAATGGTAAGAACTAGAATTGTAGGTTATGTGTCTTCGCCATCAACTCAGAGCCGACTTCTAGCTAAGCCCCACTGGGTTTCTGAAGCTGTAAATCATTCAAGGTTTCCCATCTTTCTCCTATAGGGCATTAGTAGTGGATTTGAATTATCGGCTGGGTGCAGCTTTTGGGTTAACTCCCTGTGGACTCCTTCACCAGAGCTCCATAGAATTGTAGGTCAGTAACCAAGACATTGCCCATATT
The DNA here is from genome assembly GCF_000299155.1 of Elephantulus edwardii. Classification (NCBI taxonomy): domain Eukaryota; kingdom Metazoa; phylum Chordata; class Mammalia; order Macroscelidea; family Macroscelididae; genus Elephantulus; species Elephantulus edwardii. Next base: position 12,062,798 of record NW_006399759.1, read on the forward strand.
CCATGCACAACAGAAGTTATAAGTTTTGAAGGAGAAACTTAGGGAAGGAACCATTGGTGGTGACTGAATTTATCTTAGGCTAGATCATCTCTAATCCTGGTTAGCTGAGGTCCTGACTAGAGAATTCCAGAAAACAATGTGATCATATATTTCTTACACTTAAATGTTTGTGGATGTCCAGACAAAACATACATATATGTCTGTCAGAACTAGAAAGTGCTTTCAATGTGATTGGAAAGGAAACAATGAAACCACAAAGGAATGGAACAAAGTCTAATTTGTTCTTGACAAATGCCACTGAGCTGGGATTTGTAGCCAAGTGCAGAGCTTGACAGTAAGGCTGAACTTCTTTATGGGAGAAAGTAAAGTCTGAGTTAGAGACTGACTCTTTGAGACTCAAGAGTATAACTCAAGTCCCTAAACACTGACTGAGAACTCTACCAGGGGTTGGGGGTGGCTCCTGGACATCTGTGCTTTTGATGTACCGAAGGAGAAAAGCATGGGAATAGGTCTCCTCAAATAGGGATGTGGAGTCCAGCAGGTCCTTGGACTGTGGCATATTTGCAAGTTATACACAGGAGAGCACCCTGAGGCACTTATTCAGAAGCTTTTCACCTGGTGTGCACTAACAGCAAAGGAAAATGTGTGCTTCTAGGAGGGCCAAGGGTAAAGTGTGAAGCGGCCTGTGGCAATATAGCATTTTCCTTCAAACTCATGCAACTTACAATCTACTCCATAATGTCTTTGAATATTCTGATTATTGTTCGAATGACAAAATTATTTCATACAATTTAACACAACTGTTTACGAGAATGTTCATACTTTTATGTGTGAAACAGTATTGCCCACACTACTTTTTGAAGTGGTGAAAAGAAGGAAAAAATGAAAATGTTTTACGTTATCAGTCAAGAAATCCTTGCTACTTTTAAAAAATGATTGTGTGTGTATACATAAACATTAACAAATATGTATTGTTGTTGTTGTTAAGTGTCATAATGACTCTATGAACAAAAGACCTGAACACTTGTATAACTTTCATTGTTTCTCCAGGTGCATAGAGTTTCCGGAGGCAAGCTATTTCAGAAGTGGATGCCACTCCTGCTTTCAAGATTGTTTTAATTGGGGAGCTCCACCAAACACTGGCCACCATGGGGAACCATTATTGCATTTGACACATCAGTGTCACAGTGTTTAGCATCACAGCAACCACGAGTTACTTCTGTATAGCAAGTATCTCTCCTTCTCTAGTTTATTGTGTATCAGCCCATAGCTGACCCTCTGGTGAGTTCTTAGAGGCAGTTAATCACACAGGAGGAGACTGTCCATCCTACTGTGGAGAAGTTGGCAGATTTGAACCACATGCCTTCTGAATTTCAGCACAGCTTCTTACCAATAGGTCACCAGAGCTCCCCTTGTATACATATAAATGTTTATTTTTCAGAGGTTGTCTTCAAGATAATCCTAAATGCAAATGCAACTGATCAGATATCTTTAAAGTACATGCAATGAGACTTATCTACAACAAGATTGACCTTCTCCTTTAAACAACATGGGATATATAAGTATACTTTTCAATTGCTGAGCACCAGGCAGCATAAGACAACATTCTCTGATTGAAGAAAGGTAAATGAGATGAAGGAAATGTGGTGCAGAAGAAAGAACTAAGGCAGCAAGGCAGCTTGCATTCTCAGAGCAGGATGCGAAAGAGATGATAACAGCCAAGAAAGGAGAGAGCTGCGTGGAGAGGACATCCCGAGACTCCCATTAGTGCTCAGCCTACCAGTGACAAGCACGTGCATGGGAGTAAACTATGCAAGACCTGCAAGAGAGCTCCTGGAGAAGACTGGGTGAAACAATTCCTGAGGAGACCATCAGGCTCACAGAAAGTAGATTTCCTATCACTCAGAGCAGGAAAACATTGTAATGTGCAAACATCAATCGACATGTTACTAAAATTCCTCAATACACGCTGTAAAATAAGATGTTGTGCGAACACCAAATTATATACATAGCCAACAGGCATGCTGAAATTGTGACTAATAGAATTCACCAATTTTCCACCTTTGTGTTGTTTAATAACCTTTTGTTTCACTTCCAAATTGATACTTCTCCGTTGTTTCTTGTTCCTACTAGAATTACCATTAATTTTGCTGTGCTTGGAAGCCATGGCACACCTCATGCTGTTATATGGCAAACTTTTTTATTTCTAGGTAGGGAAAATGAACACTAAAAGAACAATGGGAAGTACAATACAGTGCTTACATAAGCCGGTAACATGGATAGTTATTATGATTTTTAAGGTATATGCATTGCAGGTTATATATGTCTTCTATGTCTGACAGCACATAGTGAGATGCACATATTCCCTATAAGAAGCTGCTGTGCTCCCTATGTCCAGTTATGTCATTTTCTAATTGGAATTTTTCATCAACAATCTGTGTTATGCAGATGACACAACTCTCCTTGCTGAAAATGAGGACCCGTAGTGCTTGCTGCAGAAGGTCAAGGACTGCAGCCTTCAATAGGGACTGGAACTCGACATCAAGAAGACAAAGATTCTCACCACTGGTTAATTGGCAGCATCATGATAGATGGTGAAGAGATTGAGATTTTTAACAGCTTTAGCTTGCGTGGCTCCAAAGTCAACACTCTTGGCACCAGAGCCAGGAAATCAAAAGATAAATTGCGTTGGGATGTGTGCTCCCAGGGACCTCTCCATAGTACTGAAGAGCAACTATGTCAATCTAGTTACTAAGGTGTTCCTAATCCAGGCCATGGTCTTTGAAATTACTTGCTATATACCAGACCAGAAGGCTTGGCAATGACTAAGGATGACAGAAGAAGAATTGATGCTTTTGAGTTGTGGTGCTGAAGAAGAATACTGAATACACACACCAGGGACTGCTCAGAGAACAAACAGGTCTGTCCTGAAGAGGGTGAAATCAGACTGCGCCTTGGAGGCAAGGATTTTGAAGCTCCATCTCACATACTTTGGCAATGTTGCCAGGAGGATCCAGTCCTTTGTGAGGGACATCAAGCTTGGAAGGGTGAAGAGACACACAAAAGAGGAAGACCAATGATGAGATAGATTGACTCAGTGACTAGGATCATGGGGGTAGGTTTGTTGGAGACAATGAAATTGACTCAAGATAGAGTTCAGAGCTGTTACACATAAAGTTGCTGTGAGCCGCAAGTGACTTGACGACACATAACAACAACAACAATAACAATAACATTATAACCTTACAGAACTATGAATGTATATGTGGTCAGAGTTGCCAAAATTCTTTTATGGAGTGCATGACTGTATTCATATGGATAGTGCCACAATAGTGAACCAATATTAGCTCTAGATTAAAGGCCACTATTGGTTCTTGGGTGGAGGGGATCTTAAAAACAAATTTTTAAAGTATCAAAACTTACAAGCAACTTAATTGGGTTTCATTGTAGGCCACTAGAGCTCCTCAAATAATATTTAAAGAAGTAAAAGTAATAATTCCAGTACCAAATTAAGTAAAATTCACAATTTATATCAAATTGAACAAATTACTGGGCAGGAAAAGACTCAGGGAAAATATGATCATGACGAAGGAGTGAAAACTCAATCATTAGAAGATACTCACAAATTACATAGAATATCACATTAATAAATAGGCACCATAATTACAAATATACTTTTTGTTGAAAAAGAGCAAAGTTTGGCAAACAATGGTCCGTGAGCTCAGTTCAGCTTGAAGTGTGATTGTTTTGGGTTTTTTTATGGCCTGGAAGGTGAGAATTATTGTTTTTCTTTACGTTTTTATAGAGCTGTAAAAGAAAGAAAATGAAAGAATGTATGGAACACACAAAACCAATTTATCTACATCTATTTCTCTATCTATATACGCATGTTATGCAGTACTCTAAAGAAAATATTTGCTAACCATTGAGATAGATTAAAGCATGAGCATAAGGAAATACAAGAAAGTGAGGGGAGGAAGACCCAAACTGTATTTTTGGAGAATCGGTTGGCCTAGTGTAAGAAGCTATGCTTCAATCCCAAAAGCACACAGTTGAAATCCACCAGCTGCTCCATGAGAAGGAGGAGCAATCTCCTCCCATGTAATAATTAACTGCGCCTGAAAACCAGGAAGGTCAGCTGTGGGTTCATTCTGACTCAGAGGTACATAACAAAATAATATGTAAAGATTAGCAGCGGTCAAGACACAGTAGAAGAAAAGATAGCCAACTGGAAGGCAGTGTAGTAGCAATGTTGTTGAGTACCATCGAGTCAGAACAGACCCATAACTGAACCTCTGACGGGTTTTCAGAGGCAGTTAATCACACAGGTGGAGATTGCCTATCCTTCTTCTGCAGAGAAGCTGGTGGCCTTCAAGATTGCAGTGCAGCTTCTTGCCACTAGGCCACCAGAGCTTCCTGTAGTGGCAATAGAAACCATTAAAAGTTAAGCAGAGGAAGAAAAAAAGACTGAAAAGGTACAGCTTATCAATTAAATGTGTGACAACTTCAAAAAACTCAATATGCATCTATTTGGATCCTCAAAGGAGAGGAAGCATTCAGAAAAATATTTTAAAAAATAAGGGCTAAACTGTTTCTAAATGTGATAAAAAGATTAAAGCAACAATTTCATGAAAACTCAAAATACTCAAGAATGAGAAACATGAAGAAAGTTATATAAAAGCAAATAAAAATCAAACACATTTGGACTATCTTAATAAAGCATCTTCAGGTGACAAAGCATCCTAAAAACAGCGAGAGACCAAAGACAAATGCAAAGGAAAACAACAACAGAAAAGAATAAGTAAAGACTTATCTTTGATGCAAGCTAAAAGACAGGTCAATTATTTTACCTAAAATCCACTGTCATTCAATTGAGTCCAACTCATAGAGTCCCTGAGACAGAGTTACAGAGACGGAGGACAACTGTCACATGAGATTTTCAAGAATAGCAGAAGCCTGTTAGATCTTCATGGTAGAAGGCTGTTAGATCTTTCTCTCACTAAACACCTAGCAAGTTTGAACTACTGATCTTTTTATTATTAGTCAAGGCGTTAACCATTGCACTGCCAGGGAGAAATCACTATCTTTAAAATATGAAAGAAAAAAAATGTATCAATGGTCAAATAATAATTTATATGCCCACTGAAACCAAGAAATCAAAGAGCTGAACAGAAAATTTCATAAGGCAGCCTGGGAAGACAAAGCAAGATACTATAATGAAAGGTGCAGAGATCTGGAGTCAGAAATTCAAAAGGGCCAAACTCGCTCAGCGTTTCTTAAGCTGAAGGAGCTGAAAAACAAATTCAAGCCACGGGTGGCAATACTTATGGATTCTTTGAGTATAATGTTAAATGATCCAGGAAGTATCGAGAAAAGATGGAAGGAGTACACAGAGTCACTGTATCAGAAAGAATTGGATGACACAGAAGAATTTCGTGAAATAACATATGAGCAAGAGCCTATGGTGATGAAGGAGGAAGTTCAAATTACTCTGAAGGAATTGGCAAAAAACAAGGCTCCAGGAGTTGATGGCATACCGATTGACATATTTCAACAAGCAGACTCTGCTCTTTATGTACTCACTAAGTTGTGCCAAGAAAACTGGAGGACAGCCAGCTGGCCGACTGACTGGAAAAGATAGATATTTGTCCCCATTCCAAAGAAAGATGACCCAATAGAGTGTGAAAATTATCGAACAATATACTTATTATCACATGCAAGCAAGATTCTGCTGAAAATTATCCAAACACATTTGGAACAATATGTCAACAGAGAACTGCCAGATGTGCAGGTTGGATTTAGAAGAGGTCGTGGTACTAGGGATATTATAGTTAATGTTAGATGGATCTTGGCAGAAAGCAAAGAATACCAGAAGAATGTCTATCTGTGCTTTATTGACTATGCAAAGGCTTTTGACTGTGTGGATCACAACAAGCTATGGCTGACTCTGAGGAGAATGGGAATCTTGGAACATTTGATTTGTGGTTCCAAATCAAGAAGGAGGTCTGTCAAGTATGTATTCTGTCTCCATATCTTTTAAATCTGTATGCAGAACAGATCATCTGAGAAGCTGGGCTGTATGAAGAGGAATGTGGCATCGGGATTGGTGGGAAAGTCATCAACAAACTGCGTTATGCAGATGACACAACCCTGCTTGTTGAAACTGAGGAGGACCTGAAGCGCTTGCTGCAGAAGGTCAAGGACTGCAGCCTCCTATATGGATTGAAGCTCAATATCAAGAAAACAAAGATTCTCATCACTGGGCCAATTGGCAGCATCAGTATGGATGGTGAAGAGATTGAGATAGTTAACAGTTTTAGTACTTGGCTCCACAGTCAACACTCTTGGTAACAGCAGCCAGGAAATCAAGAGATGAACTGCATTGGGAAAGTCAGCTGTGAGGGACCTCTCAAGAGTAATGAAGAGCAGTGATGTCAGGCTGGAGACTAAGGTGTGCCTGATCCAGGCTATCTTCTTTGCAATTACGTGCTATGCATCGAAAAGTTGGACAGTGACTAGGGATGATAGAAAAAGAATTGATGCCTTTGAGCTGTGGCGCTGGAGAAGAGTGTTGAATATACCATGGACTGCTAGGAGAACAAACAGGTTTGTCCTGGAGAAGGTGAAGGCGGAATGCTCCTTGGAGTCAAGGATTCTGAAGCTTCATCTGATATACTTTAGGCATGTGGCAAAGAGGGACATCACGTTTGGCAGAGTGGAGGAACAGCGCAGGAGAGGAAGACCTTTGATGAGATGGATCGATTCTGTGACTGGAGCGGTGGGAATGAGTATGTTTGAGATGGTGAAGTTGGCACAGGTTAGAATGGCATTTAGCGCTCTTGTACATAGGGTAGCTATGAGTCGCAAGCGACTAGATGACACATAACAACAACAATACAGAAAATATGTTTCTAAAAAGAAAGAGGTTTTTGGACATGTTAAAACTTAAAAAATAGTTGTTAAAAGCAGAGGGGTGAGGATGTGTGTATGTACATGTGGGGATTAATCATGGAGTTGTACAATTTGATGGGTGGCGGGTGGTGAGGGAAATTGGAAGAATCTGGTCTGTAAAACAATGTATTCCGATTTTGTAAATAAACTAATATTAAAATTTTAAAAAAGAAATACAATGGGAATTTAAAAAGTTATCTGTAATTAAAAAAAAAAGGGGGTTTGGCTGATATGGACCATAGGATATACCAAAGAAAGAGTTCCAGGGTAAAAGTAACACTGGACTAATGGAAATTTATATGGAAACAAATGGATGAAGAGCATAAAAAGTGGAAAATAGAAGGAAAACTAAAGAAGACATTATTTATCATTATACAATTTCTTAAAAATATTTAATTTACCACTTAAAAGTAATAAAAGTGTAAAGTGGGATGTATAACATTAAAAAATCTGGGTAGGGTAAAAATCTAAGTATATTCTTATACATGAAATGGCATTATGTTATATGGTTATTTATTGTGGTCAGTCTGGAGACTAATGTGCGCCTGATACAGGCCATAGTCTTTGCAATCACTTGCTATGTGTCAGAAAGCTGGACAATGACTAGGGATGTTAGAAGGAGAATTGATGCCTTTGAGCTGTGGTGCTGGAGAAGAGTGTTGTATATACCATGGACTGTTAAGAGAACAAACAAGTTCATCCTGGAGAGAGTGAAGACAGGCAGCTCTTTGGAAGCAAGGATTCTGAAGCTTCGTCTGACATACTTTGGACATGTTCCAAGGAAGGACCAGTACTTAGAGAGGGACGTCATGCTTGGGAGGGTGGAGGGACAGCGCAAGAGAGGAAGACCCTCTATGAGATGGATTGATTCAGTGACTGGGGTAATGGGGTAGGTGTGTCAGAGACAAGATTGACACAGGATAGAGCAGGATTTAGGGCTGTTGTACATAGAGTCATGTGACTCAATGACACATAACACCAAGGTGCCATTGAAGTGACCATGACTCAGAACAATTCTTTGAACAACAGATAGGAACCATGCCCTATTTTGTGTGCTCCTCACAATCTCCACCAAGCTCAAGTAAATTATTACGACCCCTGTGCCAGTTTATCTCCATGGAAGTATTCCTTTCTTTTCCTGTCCCTCTACTTTCCTTGCCTCTAACAATCAACCTGGTTGTGCTCCCTCTAAGACTGATTTGTTTGTTCTTTCAGCAGTGCATGCTATGTTCAGTAATCTTAGCCAACATCACAATTATTCAAAAACATCGAATCATTTTTTCTTTTCCTTATTCACTGTCCAACTTTCAGATGCATGGAAAACAACTGAAAATAAGATGACTTGGGTCAAATGCACCTTAATCTTTAAATTGACATCGTTATTCTTTAGCATTTCAATGACATCCTTGACAGTGAACTCTGGTGGCCTAGGAGTAAGGAGCTGTCCTGCCATCTCAAAGGCAGATAGTTCGAATCCACAACCTGTGCCACAGGAGAAAGATGGGAAATATCCTCCCAAGTGATTAAACAGCCTCTGAAAACTCAAGAGGGTCAGGTGTAAGTCAGTTCTGACTCAATGATATAGAACAACAACAATCTTGAGACTAGATTTACCCAGGGCAACATGTGTTTTGATTTTTTTTGACTGCTGAGACTGTGGGTATTGATTGCAGAACTAAGTAAAGGTTGTTGTTTTTAGGTGTCATCAAGCTGAGGAAGACTCACAGTAACCTTATGAACAACAGATCTGAACCCTATCCTATCCTGTGCCCTGTTCATATTTTCTGACATACTTGAGCCCGTTGCAGCCGTCACTGTCAATCTATCTGGTTGAAGAATAGGTTCTAATATTAAATTAAAAATGTTATTGTGTCTTTAAGTCAATTTTACATTGTAGTGACCCATGTGCTATAGTAGTACTGCCCTGCAGAAGTTTGTAGCTTTTGATACCCTTTCTGGAAGCAGATTTCCAGGTCTTTTTCTTGGAAAGATGACAAATGAAGTTTTACTGTCAAACTTTCAGCTGATAGCTGAGGACTTAACTTTACACTATCAGGGCTTCTTGATAAATTAAAGACTTAGAAAGTAAAGAAACAACTGAAATACAACAACAAAACACAGACACAATTGAATAAGCTATTAAAGGAAATAAATCATATGAATACTTAAATATTAAAAGTCACACATGAGTCTGAAGCTTAAGGATGAAAAAATGATACTTCATGCTAATTATAAATCAACAGAAAGCTGAAGTGGATAGGTCGATATGAAAATAAGTAGAATAAGGTAAAGATATTACCAGGAGTAAAGATGGTCAATTCTTAAAAAAAAAAAAAAAGAAATCATGACATCAACAGAAAAAAGCAATAAATAATTCTACATATCTCATAATACAATTTTTAAAATGCAAAAATAGATAGAACTTAGAATTTAAAAGGAATCTACTATCATTATGGGAAATTTCCGTATCTTTTCCTCTCACAATAATTCATATAAAAATTAAGCATTAAATCAAGAATGATACAAAGTGAGTCACACTATCAATCAAATTGACCTGATTGACATTTATAGGATATTACTCCTCAGAATAGCAGAATAAAGATTTGTTTCAAGAACACAGGAAACATTTACCAAGATAAATCATATTCTGAACTATAAAACAAAACTTCAATAAATCCAGAATTTGGCATATAAAACAAATCTCTGTGAATTTAAAAGAATTCAGATCTTACCAAGTATATTCTTTGACCAGACTGGATTGAGTTAGAAATCAATCAAAATAAAACATCTGGAAAATCCTCAAACATTTAGAAATTCAATAACACACTTTAAAATATCCTCAGGATCAAAGAAATAATTTAAAATAAATTTTAAAATATTTTAGATTGAGTAAAAATGTAAACACTGCCTATCAAAATTTTTGAGATATAGCTAACATACTACTTTAGAGGGAAATTTATAGCACTAAGTATCTGCATTGAAAAAGAAGAAAGGTTTTAGATTAGTGACCTGTTATCAAACTATGACTGACAGGCTAACTTAGATAGACCTGCCAGTTTTTGTTTGTTTGTTCTTGTACAAATGAAGTTTTAACAGAATATAACCATGCTCATTCACTTGTGTGTTTATGTTTTCCTGTAAGCATTGTCTAACAGAGAAGATACTGAAGTTGTTAAGGATTTCCTTTTATTTGGGTCCATACACAATGTCTGTAGAAGCAGCAGTCAGAGCATCAAATTATATATATATATCATTGGGAAAATGTGCTGCAAAAGATCTCTTGAATGTATTAAAAAGCAAGGGCATTACTTTGCTGACTAAGAGTTACCTGATTTAGACCATAGTAATTTCTGTCTCTTCATATGCATGCTAGACAGTCAATACATTCAAAACAACTCAGACTCACTGCTGTTGCATTGGAACCAGCTCAGAGCTGACCCTTCCCTGGGTTTCCAAGGTTTCAAATCACAGAGTAGATTTCTCATCTTTCTGCCTGAGTGCCCCTAGTGGATTGGAACCACTTGAGAGGCACAGTTTTTGCATTAGCATCAAAACATCCTGTGGACTATGTGACCAGTGCTCTCTTGACAGTAAATAAGGAAAACCAAGAAGGATTAACACATTTGAATTATAGTGCTGACAAAAACTTCTAGTATGCCATGGACTGCTTGGAAGAATGAAATCTGTCTTGGATGAAGTATATTTCAGAAAGATCCTTCAAAGTGAGTACGATAAAACTGTTTCATATGTTTTGGCTGTGTTAGCAGGAAGGAAAAACAACCCTGAAGAAAAAAAAACCAACAAACAAAAAACCAAAACAAAAACATAATGCTTAGTTAAGTAGAAGGTCAGAGGAAAAAAGTAGAAGATTTTTAATGAAGTGAGTTGATGCAGTGACTGGCAAATGAGCTCAGACAAAGCAGTAATAGTGAAGATGAGTCATGATCTAACATAGTTTCATGCTTCTGTTAATGCAGTTGCTTTGAGTTAGAGCTGGCTAGATGGCCTCTAAGAACAATAGCAACAGCAATGTCTCATAGCATCTTTAAGTATTACAACTCAAGGTTTGAATTTGTTCTTTAGTTCTTTCAGCTTGAGAAATGCCATGCGAATTCTTCTGTACAATTAAGTTGTACACTTGCAAAAAGAGAAACCAGCAAAAGTCCTATGATACACTTAAAGCAATGTTTGGGGCAGAAGGTGGAGACATTTTACTGCTGAATCTGTTTATGTACACCTCAAAACCTCTTGGGATTTGGTTTCTTAGTCTAGAGGTTTAGGATCATGGTTAGATGAGATAGAATTAACTGGTCTAATGACGTGCTTTTCATTTCTGTTTTACTTCTTACTATGTTGCATACTGTTAGGGTTTTAAAAATTTCAAATACAGCAACAAATATCTATTCACTTGGAGCAAGAGAAAAAGAAAGAAAGTGAAGAATAGGCACAGGCAGCCATCTGGCTATTTGTTTTGTTTTAAGATCTGAAGAACAAGATTATGCTCACTTACCATAACTGATCATTTTGATCAAAGATTCTGTGGAAGTATTCTGATGAGAGAGAAAATGAAGAACAGACTTTCAAATTTTTATAAACTCCAGACTTTATGGAGCCATGAAGATTGACTGGAACCCTGAAACCACCAGCCCAACATAATCTGTGAATTTTAAAACTCTTGGTTAAAATCTTCTTAAAGCAACTGTTATCAGCTTCACTACTACAGAATGCTTGCCTTGGGCATTGTATTCTTTCAATATCTATATCTTTGAGATTGAATTGGCAAAATCATTTTGAAAGATTGCATAAAAATTTTAGGGGCAGCAAATGTTAATGAGAGGGAGCAACTCAGAAAAGGAGGATGAAAATGGTTACCTAACTTCTTTATCGGGTGTCAGTTGATTGGACTTGCCACATCTAGCTAACCATAAGCTTTGGGGTGTGAGTTTCTTGGTGTATAGTCAACCAGCACATGATGAGTGTGCCTGTATTTCTTTTATTTAAAAAAGAAGAAGTAGGACCTGTGGCCCTCAGGCCTAGTGTTAATTGATTTTGGAATGAACATTCTTTTGAGTGGTACAGCAGTGGTCTGACTATTTGCTGTACTGACGTAACTTGGAGTTGCTGATTTAACACTGTGCCAATTGGTGTGTCAAATGCTATAATGGTTACCCATCAAGGACAGTGTTTGGTGGAGCTCCCAGATTGATTCCAGTTTCGGAGGAGGAGTGACATCCACTTCCTAAACCACATGCCTCTGGAAACTCTGTGAACATAGAGGAACGATGATAGTTATAGAAGAGGCTTCAGATATTTTGTTCATAAGATCGCTATGAGTCATACTCGACCTGATGGAAATTAATAATAACAACAACAACTTCTTTATGTGGCATCAGGATTGGAGGAACAATCACCAACAACCTGCATTATGCAGATGACAAAACCTTGATGGCTGAAACTGTGGAGGACCTAAGGCATTTGCTACAGAAGGTCAAGGACTGCAACTTTCAATATCAACTGAAGCTCAACATCAAGAAAACAGCGATTCTCACCACTGGTCCAATTGGCAGCTTCATGACAGTTGAAAAGGAGATTGAGATTGTTGACAATTAGAGCTTGCTTGGTTGACCACAATCAACATTCTTGGCATCAGCAGTCAGGAAATCAAATGAATTGCATTAGGAAAGTATATTATCAGGGACCACTCCAGAGTACTGCAGAGCAATGATGTTGGGCTACAGACTAAGATGCACCTGATCCAACCATGGTCTTTTCAATTACTTGCTATGCATCAGAGAGCTGAACAATGACTAAGGATGACAGAAGAAGAATCAATGCCTTTGAGTTGTGGTGCTAGAGAAGAATTGAACGTACCATGGACTGGCAAGAGAACAAACAGATCTATCTTGGAGAGAGCGAAACCAAGCTGCTGCTCCTTGGAGGCAAGGATTTTGAAGCTCTATATCACATACTTTGGGCATGTTGTCAGGAAGGACCAGTCCTTTCAGAAGGACTTCATGCTTGGAAGGGTGGAGGGACAATGCAGGAGAGGAAGACAGGATGAAATAGATTGACTCAGTGACTAGAGTAATGGGGGTAGTTATGTCAGAGATGATGACATTGGCTCAAGATGGGACAGGGTTCAGAGCTATTGGGCATAGGGTTGCTATGAGTTGCAGGCAACTCAATGACACATAACCACAACTTGAATGTACTCAGTGTCACTGAATTGTTCATGTAGAAACTGTTAAACTGATAAATGTTTTGCTGTGTATATTCTCAACAATAATAAAATAAACTTAAGAAAATCAATACCACTTGCAATTGTATCATAAGTGGGAAATAGATGGATATAAAGTTGACAATTATTGTATAAACCAAAATACAAAATATTACAGAACATTACTGAGAGCATTAGCACAGCCATAAATAGTCATAAATGTAAACTGTGCTCATGGATCAGAAAACACAATACTTTTAAGATGTCAAATTATCTCTAAATTGATGTATTGGATTCAAAATCCCAATCAAATCCCAGCAGGTTTCTTTTTATAAAAATGACTCTAAAATTCATATGGAAATGCTGAGGATGTAGAACAGCCAAAGCATTTATGAAAAAAGAGGAACAAAGTCTGATTTCAAGAATTATGATAAAGCCACAGAAATCAAGACTATACACTGACATAAACATAGATTTGTATGCTGTAAATCAATATTTGATTAATAGTGACCATGTAGATAAATTGTGGCTATGCATTGTCAAGTCATAAATGGCTCATAACTGACCCTCTAGCAGGTTTTCAAAGGCAGTAAATCACAAACGACAAGATTATCCATCCTTCACCTGCAGAGAAGCTGGTGGATTTGAACTGTGTACCTTTGGGTTGGCAGTGCAGCCACGCCACCAGAACTCCCTCTATAGATTAGTGCATTATATAAATGCAACAGAATGGAAGATACAGAAATAGATGCACACATATATGGTCAGATAAATCTGTATGAAAGCTAAATGCAATATAGTGGGAAATATTTCTTTTTAAAACAATGGTGCTTAAACAATGACAATACATAGGAAAATGGACATAAGCATTTCTTTCTTGTCACGTATGAAAATAGACTTGATTAATTGGGTTATAGACCTAACTTTAAGTGATATGTTACAAATTTTAGGGGAAACCATAAGATAAAATCGTAGTGCCATGGTTTGGCAAAAGTTTCTTTAATATGTTCAAAGAAGCACAAATTATTAAAGTAAAAAGAAAATATAAATATCTGACATGAAAAACTTATTTTTCACAAGAAAAGATAAAACACATATTGCTAGAGAATATTTGCAAAACATGCATCTGACAAAGGGGTTGCATATATAGAAACTCCTCGCACTCAATTATAAAAAGAAGTGATCCAATTAAAAAAATGGGCAAAGTGTTTAAACAGATTCTTCATCAAAGAAAATAATTTGATAGCAAGTAAGTATATAACAAGATGATCAACATCATTAGTCACTTGGAAAATTAACTTAATAACAAAATGTGGTGTTTTGACACACCCACTACAGTGGCTGAAAATAAACAGAATGACCACTAATTGTTGGCAGCATAGTGCTTCAATAAGCTGCTAATAAGAATGTAAAGTGACCCAGTTATTTTAGGAAAATTTGACAGTTTCTTTACAAATTAACACACACCTACTATGTGTCTTAGCCACTATACTAATAAGTATTTACTCAAGAAAATGTAAGTCTATGCAAAGACATACACAAATATCTGGAAGGGTCTTATTTTTATAGCTAAAACCTGAAAACAACCCAAATGTCACCATAAGGGGAATAGGTAAATACACTTTAGTATAACCATAAAAATGAAATGGTTAAGGAGTTGTGCCACCAATCCGACGGCAGAGAGTTCAAATCCAAGAAATGATCTGCTGGAGAAAGATGGGCAATCTCCTTTTATGTTATTTGTAGTCTTTGAAAACCTTCTGGAGGATCAGATATGAGTCATTTCTGACTCAGCAGCAATGGATTGAATTGAGTCTTCATTCAATAATTTAAAAACAACCCTTCCAATTTATTGATGTGTGCAATAACATCGACAAACTTCAAGACGGGTTTTCATAGTGACATATTGCAGAAACAATGAGAACATGCCGTACATTCCCATTTATATGAATTTCTAGGAAAACCTAACAAATTTATAGTGACCAAAAGATAAGTAGATGGCTAAACATGGAAAGAAGATGAGGCAAGTTTGAGTTCATTATCTTAATTTTTGTAATAACATCTTGGGCTCTGGTAGCCTAGTGGCAAGAAACTGCGCTGCAATCCTGAAGGCATTCAGATCAAGACCACCATCTGCTCTGTGGAAGAAGAATAGACAATCTCCTCTCATGTGATTAATTGTCTCTGAAAACCCACCAGCGGGTCAGCTATGGGCCTGTTCTGACTCTATGGAACACAACAACAAAACCAACAATAGCATCTTAGGTATACACTTGGGTCAGAATTATAAAATCATACGCTTTTAATAAGACTAGTTAATGTAGCATCCCCTCACATTACACTAAAAATATAGAAGAAACAATTTTATTACCTATACACTGAAAACAAAATTTATGAACTCAAAATAGGAAAAAAGAAAGGGACATATATAAACCAATAAAATATTTCAGAACAAGAAAATGTTTCAAGCAAATTAACCATGAAAACTCAACTAAAATGTGTCCATTTTTACAAGGACTTTTGTTCTATTAATGTCTATCTTAAAAACAAATTGCTTTAAGCTTCTACTTAAAGCTGACAAAAAATGAGAGCTGAATTTAAATCAAACTGATGACAGAGGAGATAGATTATAGATAGATAGGTAGATAGATAATAGATAGATAGATAATAAAACAATAAATAACAAACTAGAAATCAAATAATAATGACAATTCAAATAACCAAAAGCAGACAATAATAAAAGAATATTATAGACCAATATTTCTATAAACAAGGATAAAAAATAATCAGAAAATCATCACTGAATCCAATTCAGCAAAGTAGAATAATAACATTATATGTCTTAAGAGTACAAGCACTAATATTAGAAATGAAACAAGTTATCATTAAAAATCAATCCATATTGACCATCAGAATGAAAAACAACATATAATATCAATAGTTTAAGAAATGTAGCATATATTAATCATAAACAAAAATCTGTTGACAAATTAGAAATAGAAGAGAACCTCCTCAATATGGCAAAAGGAATCTATAAAAGGAAGGATCTTAAATACTGGTGGGAGAGGATCAGAATTTGACTACCAAGGCCATCAGTACCATTTTGAAAAATTTAAAAACATTACTCCCTATTCAGACCCAAAGAATTTTTAAATCATTATTTTGTAAACAATTTTTGTACTTGTCACAAGTCTGCTTTTTATTCTTGCTTTCTAAAAAAAATGTTAATGATTTCTTAACAAATGAAGACATGCTAAGTCCCTACAGTTCCCTATTTTGGAGTCTTCCTTTTGGAAGGTGGTCCTGAACACTTGTTCCTTCCTCTTTGCAGGATTCTCCATCAGAAAAGAGTTGCTGGCTTTGGCTTTTTTTCCCTGTAAAATAGCTCCTGTAGATATCACGTCTTTATTTATTCTTATACATTGTTCTGTTAGCTGAAATATGTCAATTGGTATACCATCTATTCCTGGAGCCTTATTTTTTGCCATTTCCTTCACAGCAGCCTGAACGACTTCTTTCATCACCATAGGCTCTTGCTCATATGTTGTTTCATGAAATTCTTCTGTGTCTGCCAATTCCTTTTGATACAGTGACTCAGTATATTC
>NW_006399759.1:12081545-12092471 GCF_000299155.1 Elephantulus edwardii
GGACTGATTCAGTGACTGGGGTAATTGGGATGGGAGTGTCAGAGATAGTGCGATTGGCACAGGACAAAGCAGTGTTTAGGGCTGTTGTACATAGGGTCGCTATGAGTCACAAGCGACTCGATGGCACATAACAACAACAACAATACATTGTTCTGTATTCCTTTTATTAAGCAGTTTGTGCTCTCTTTGGAAATTACTGGAGGTGCTGAGAGCAGCTGTAGGAATAGAGTCAGAATGAATAAAATACATTTGTTCAGACTTCACCATCAGATTAAATAACCCTTTAAAGAGGCCTTTGCCCCCTATTGCCTACAAAAAAAGAAATCTATAGCAAATACCATACATAATGGTAAAATATCCAACACTTTGTACCTAGGAGCAAGGCAAGGGTATCCACTTCCATCTAGTCTACATTATGCTGGGGAATCCTAGTCAGAGCATCAACACTAGAAATAACAGATAGAAAATTCTGTCTTTATTTCTAGATGACATGAGAGAAAATCCCAAGATATTAGAAAACAAAAACTTAGAGTAAAAGGGAATTAAGTAATTCCACAGGATCAAAAGTTAATGTACAAAAATTTAGTTATACCGTTATGTTTTAACAAACAATGAAAAAGAAAAGGAAATTTAAAAAAACATTCAAAATTCTACTAATTCTTCTCAAATTGATCTATAGATTTACCATAATTCAATCTAAACACACACACCTTTTTAGAAGAAATTGACAAACTGATACTAAAAATTACATGATAATATTAAGTACCTAATTTTCCTTCCAACTCATAGCAACAAAACACCCAACAGAATGAAACACAGCATCATCCTTACAGGTGCTGCTATGTTGAGACTGTTCTTACAGCTGGTGTGTCAATCCATCTCCTTGAGGAGTTTCTTCTTTCAACTTTACCAGCCATTATGTTGTTCTTCAGGTGTCGATTCCTCCTGAGAATGTGCCCAAAGTATGTGAGATGAAATCTTGTCATCCTCTCTTCTTGTTTGTTCTTCTAGTATTAATACCATTTAAATGCATCAACTTTTCTTAGATCTCTTATTCTTAGTCCAGCTTTTGCACACGTATGAGATTATTTAAAAAAACATGGCTTACATCAGGAGAATCTTAGCAAAGTTACGCCTTTTTAAAATAAGATTTTTAAAGATATCTTTTGCGGTAGAGTTGCCAATGCAGTATGTGGGTTTGACTTCTTAAGTACTGATTCCATGGCATTGGTTATAGATCCAAACAAAACGAATCCTTGACATCTTCAATGTTTTCTCCATTTGTCAGGATCTCCTTCTGTCATGTTGTGAAAATTTTTCTTTTCATGTTGAGATATGATTCCTACTGAAACCTTTAGTTTTTATCTTGCTTTTGGAAAGCAATGTTGTATAATTTATGGATTGTTGGGTATTAATATAAATATTACTCCTGGCTCTATTGGCTTAGTGGTAAGGAGTTGCAATGCCAACACAATGGTTCATGGTTCAAATCCACAAGCTGTTCCATGCTAGAACAACGTACAATCTACTCTTATGCAATTTACTGTCTCTGAAGACCCCCCGGTACATCAGGTAGGGGCCAATTCTGACTTGATGGTACACAACAACCACACAAACAACAACAATCACAACAACTTGTATTGGAAGACTTTTTTTTTTAAAAAAAAAGATAAAAATAAAGTTGGATGACTGGTCCTACCTGATTTTAAAACCTATTGCAAAACTACAGTAATCAAGGACATGTGATTTCGATAAATGTATCAGTTGTATAGAGTAAACACTCAAAATATATTCAGAAATACAGATGAACAAAAGTTACAATATAATTTAATAGGAAGAAGGAAATTTTTCATAAATGGTGCTGGGACTGCTGAATATAAATATAAAAGAATAAAACCTCACTTTAAACCTTAAGTACGCTTCTCTCAAACACATAAACAAACACACAATTCATGGTGTGTTACATACTAAATGTAAAAGAAAAAATGTAAAGATCCTAGTGGAAACTAAAAAGAGTATCTTTTTTTACTTTCAGTTAGTAAAATTTTCTTTAAAGAACTTTAAAAAGCACTAACTATAAAAGAGAAAAATGCTAAATGAGACTGCATTAAAATTGAAAACACCTGCTTCTCAGAAGATATTTTTTTAGAAAATTCAAAGACAAACCACAAGCATGGTAAAAATATTTGCAGAACAATTTTGAGCAGATCTTTTCCAAAGGAAGATATCTGAATGGCCAATAAAGATATTTTTCAAAAGCCCAAGGATATTAAATAAAACCAGTTGCCACTGAGTAGATTCCAATTCATGGTAACCCCTTGTATACCACTGTAGTATTGAGTTTCATTGTCTTCAATGACTGGTTTTCACAAGTAGATTGCCAGGATGTTACTCTGATGCACTTCTGGGTAGACTTGGACCTCTGACTTCTGTCAGCCGCCAAGCATGTTTTTAACTGTTTCACCACTCAAGGACTTCTTCAGCATCAGTATTGTTTTTCATTAGATATTGTTATCATTGGATAAACATACATTTTTGCTATAAATAGACACCACTTCATGGCTACTGTTGTTATTGTTTTGTGTTGTCAAGTCACCTGCTACTCATACCAGAAGAATGCCTATTTTGCTTTACTGACTGCATGGATCATGACAAGTTGTGAGTGAAATTGAGAAGAATGGGAATCCCAGAGCACTTGATCATGCAGAACCTACACCTGGACCAGGAGGCTGTTATGTAGGCACAGCAGGGAAGCACTGTGTGGCTTGGAATTGGAAAGGAAGTGGGTCAGGGTTGTATGCTCTCTCCATACCTATTCAAGCTGTATGCTTAGCAAATTATTGGAGAAGCTGGACTCTATGAGGAGGAGTGTGGCATCAGGTTGGAGGGAGACTCATCAATAAGCTGCATGATATAGTTGACACAACCTTGCTTGCTGAAAGTGAGGAGGGCTTGAAGCACTTATTGCAGAAGATCAAGGGATGCAGCCTTTGGTATGGATTACATCTCAATGTCAGGAAAACAAAGATTCTTACCACTGGAAAAAACGGGCAGCATTATGATGTATGGAGAGGAGATGGAAACTGTCAATAGTTTCATCTTATTTGGATCCACAATTAACATCCTTGGTACCAGTAGTCAGGAAATAAGGTGTATTGCACTGGGAAAAGCTACAGTTAGAGACCTTTCCAAATTATTAAGGAATAATGATGTCAGTTTGAAGACTAAGGTGCGTCTGATTTTCTGACTACTAGCTGTGCATCCAAGAGCTGGACAATGAATAAAGATGACTGAAAAAGAATTAATACCTTTGAGCTGTGGTGTTGGAGAAAAGCCCTGAACATTCCATGGATGGCAAAGAGAACAAAGAAATACATCTTGGAGATAATGTAGATGGAGTGCTCTTTGGAGGCAAGAATGATGAGGCTTTGCCTCACATATGTGGAGGGTCGGCAAAAGAAAGAAAGACCCTCAACCAGGTAGATTGACATGGTAAATGCCGCAATGGGCCTTTATGTGTCAGGAAGTGTGATGATGGTGCAAGATAGAAAATGGTTCAGGTCTTTTGTTCATAGGGTCGCTATGATCCATGCTCGACTTGATGGCACCTAACAACAACAACATTGTTGGTATGTGCTGTTGAGTTGACTGTAACTCATAGCAACCCTATGAACAATGAATGGATCTGAACCTTGCCATATCTTGAGTCATCTTAAACTTTTCCTGTATACTTGAGCCCATTGTTACAGTCCATTATTAGGATTCAAATACTATTAGAAATAAAAATGGCATATATGTGTGTATAGTAGCTTTATTTATAATGCTGATAGGTACCATAGAATACAACTTATAATGACCTAATGAACAACAGATCTGAACGCTGTCCTATCTTATGCCATCCTCACAATCTCTGATGCCCCCAAGCTCATTGCTGCAGTCACTGTGTCAGTTCACCAGGCTGAGGGTCTTCCTCTCCTCTTCTGTCCCTCCATCTTTCCAAGCACAATGTGCCTAAGAAATAACCTTTCCTAGCAACATGCCCAACACTCTGGCTGCACTCTCTCCAAGACATATCTGTTTGTTCAGAAGCATAGCAAGTGACCGAAAAGACCATGGCCTGAATTCGGTACACCTTAGTTCTCAGACTGATATTGTTTCTCAATAATTTGGAGAAGTCTCTGACTATAGACTTTCCCAGTGTAATACATCTCCTGATGGCTTGACCGCTAGCGCCAAGTGTGGATCCATGTAATATGAAGTCATTGACAATTTCAATCTTTTCTCCATCTATTGTGATGTTGCCTATCAGCCCAACGGCTAGGATTTTTGTTTTCTTGATGTTGAAATGCAAGTATCTGACATCAAGAAATAGAAATAAATTATAGTAGATCTATAAATGGTATGTTACTCAGCAATAAAAATAAACTACTGAAATATCAACATGAATAAATCTAAAAATATATTGAGTAGAAGATACCATGCACATATTTGTGTTGTTGTAAGGTTCTGTCTAGTCAATGATGATGCATAAAGACCCTATCAACAGCAGATTACAACCTTGCCTAATCTTGAACCATCCTTATTATCTTCAACATGCCCATTGTTATATTCACTCTGTCAATTCATGTCATTGAAGGTCATCCTGTTCTGACTACCTTTCCCAGTATGGTGTCTTTCTCCAATGACTGGTCCCTCTGATAGCATGCCCAAAGTATGTGAGACAAAATTTCATCATCCTTGCCTTTAAGAAGCAAACTGGATTTAGTTTTTCCAAGACAGATTTGTTTATTCTTTTGGTAGTCTACAGGATGTTCATTACTCTTCACCAGAATCACAATTCAAAGGTATTGATTCTTCTTTGATTCTTATTCATTGTCCAACTTTTATATGCGTAAGAAGCAATTGAAAATACCTGAATTTGTTGAGGTACACCTTAGTCTTTAAACTGTAATCTTTGTTCTTTAACACTTTGGAGAGATACTTGACAATAGATTTTCCCAATGCAACACATCTTTTCATCTCTTCACTACTCTAAGTGTTGACTGTGGATCCAAGTAAAAGCCAAGAATCAAAACCATGCCTTAACCTGAACCACTTGCCAAATCATTGCCAACATCTATTTCTTTATCTCCAACCATCATGATTCAAATATATATGATTCCTTTATTATATAGTGTTTAGACAGGTAATGATGATTGCATAAAGGTTGTGAAGAGTGAAAGATGCATGAGATAACTTTCTGGCACTATGAAATGTTTGGTATTTTTCCACTGGGGTAGTTTTACATATTTATTAAAATTAATCAAATATACATTTTAAAGTATACATATTTTATGACATGTAAATTATTCTTTCATGAAAACAGAGAGTATGCTGACCAGATAATCTGACAAGACAAACTGTAGGAAGAGCAATGTGGAATCTTGACTGGATGAAGACTTATTAACTTTAATTTTCATACAACATAGTCCTGAGGACAATTTGAAGCACTCATTCATAAGATAAAAGACTACAGTTTCAGTATCAAACAAAAAGAAAGCAAAAATTCTTACAGTTGCATGGGTAAGCAATATTGCAATAATTGGAAAGATAATTGAAGTTGTCAAATATTCCATTCTACTTAGATCATTCTACTTAAATCTACTGAATATCCTGTGGATCGCCCATAAAAATGAACAGATATATCTTGTTCAGAGTGCAGCCAGAGTGCTTTTTTGAGGCATAAATGATGAGAGCTTGCCTCTCATACTTTAGGAATGTTGCTAAGAGGAGCTATTCCTTAGAAAAGGACATGATGCTGGGAAGGATAGAGGGTTGGCTAAGGAGAGGAAGACCCTCAACCAGGTGGATCAGCATGGCGACTATTGCAATGGGCTCTGTGTGTCGGGAAATGTGAGGATGGCACAGGATAGGACAGAGTTCAGATCTTTTGTTCATAGGATTGCTATGAGTCATACTCGATTTGAAGGCACCTAACAATACCAGCTTAGATCAATAATCTATACCCATAGTATAATAGAAATAAAATAATATATTGGGGGTTGGGCAAAACTGCTGCAAGAAACCTCTGTTCAAATTCTGAAAAGCAAAACTATCACTTTGATAATTAAATTACGCCTAATTAGAATAACTGTGTTTTCAGTCACTTCATATCCATATGAAAGTTGTAAAGTAAAAAAAAAGAATCAGAAGATTAATTGATATGTGTGAATTATGGTGTTGATGAAGAGTATTGGATAGACTTCTGGAAAAACAAATAGCATTAAGAGAAATACAATCATAATTCTCCTCAGAAGCAAGGGTGTCAGGACATTGTCCCTTTTACTTTGGACATAATATAATAAAAAACCAAGTACTAAAAAAGGATATCATGCATGGTAACTTAGAAGATCAGTGAAAATTTGAAAAAAACCCCACACTATAAGGTGGATCTAATAATGTCTTCAACATTAGTTTCAAGAATATCAAAGAAATAGAAATTGTCCTGGATTGGATACTATTTTGTTCTGTAATTCATAAGATGGTAATGAATTGGAGATGACTGAATGGCAACTAACAACAACAATACTGGAGAGAAGAAAAGAAAAGTAAAATTGCTTCTCTATTTTATTTATTTTATACTGGTTTACTGTCAAAGATCATATACATTACTTTTTACACAATGATCACTATTAAGTATACATTGTCTATATGATTTCTTTTCTTTTTATTTGTGGTTATTCTCTAGACTTGCATATCTATATATCTTTATCTATAGATCTCTCTATATATCTATATTTCTAGTTAATACTTAGGGTGACTCTCCATCAGGTTTCTGATGTTTTAAATTAATGGAGGAAAACTGTCCATCTTTCTCTTGCAGAGCTCTTGTTGGATTAGAATCTCAGATCTTTCAGCTAGCTCACACACACACACACACACACACACACACACACACACACACACATTATGATCTATGAATGTATCATTCTTCATTCAAATGAATGATGTGTCGAATGCAATAATAGTTGCCCATGGTGGACAGTGGTGGAGCTCCCCGATTAAAACAGTCTTGGAAACAGGAGTAGCATCCACTTCCAAAATAGCTTGCCTCTGGAAACTCTATAACTTTGAGAAAAAATGAAAGTTTTTCATATTCAAGACTTTTGTTCATAGGGTCACTATGAGTCGTCTATGACTCAACAGCACTTACAACATATTAAATGATGTATGAATTTATCACTCTTACTCATTGCCATTGAGTTTGTTCCAACTCAGGTGACCTACCACTTTGTTTCTGAGGCTGTAAATCACAATCATAGGAGACTACCCATCTTTCTCCAAAGGAGCAGGGGGCAGCCTATGGGATAGCAACATAATTTACTAAGGGATATACAGCCAAAAGGTCATTATAAAGTCAGAGGAGGAAGTAAAGGTCAAGAGGAATGTCAAAGAAGACTCTAAATATTACACTAGAGCACCAAGAAGCCAAAGCAAAGGAAAGAAATCACTAAGTTAAGGAACTGAACAGAAGATTTCAAAGGGCAACATAGGAAAATAAAGCAAAGTATTATAATGAAATGTGCAAAAAGCTAAAGTTAGAAAATCAAAAGGGATCAACTTGCTTGGCATTTCTTAAACTTAAGGGACTGAAGAACAAATTAAAGTCTTGTGTTGCAATACTTAAGGATGCTTTGGGCAGAATAGTAAATGATTCAGGAAACATTGAAAGAACATGGAAAGAGTATACATAGTCACTGTACCTAAAGGGATTGGCTTATAGAAAACAATTTCATGAAACGCCCTGTGAGCAAGAGCCTGGGGTGATGAAGGAAGAAGTTCAAGCTTCTCTGAAAGAATTGGCAAAAACCAAAGCCCCTGGAATTGATGGCATACCAATTGATGCATTTCAACAAACAGACTCTGCCCTGGAAGGACTCACCAAATTTTGCCAAGAAATCTGGAGGACAACCACCTGGCGAACTGACTGGAAGAAATCCATATTAGTTTCCATTCCAAAGATTAATGTAAAATAGAAAAATTTTTAAAAATCACAAAACCCCCAAAACCCCAAAAATGATTGGGACAACAATCAACAGAGAACTGCCAGATGTGCAGACTGGTTTTAGAAGAGGCCGTGGTACTAGGAATATTATAGCTAATGTTAGATGTATCTTGGCTGAAAGCAGAGAGTACCAGAGAAATGTCTACCTGTGTTTCATTGACCACACAAAAGCATTTGACTGTGTGGACCACAACAAACTGTAGTTGCCTCTGAGAACAATGAGAATCACAGAACAATTGATTGTGCTTAAGCAAAACCTATACTTGGACCAGGAGGCAGTCATGAGAGCAAGAAAACACTGCATGATTCAAAATTGGGAAGAGCATACACTAGGGATACATCCTGTCTCCATGCCTTTTCAATATATATGTGGAACAGATCATCCAGGAAGCTGGGCTCTGTGAGGAGGAATGTGGCATCAGGAGTGGAAAAAGATTTGTCAACAACCTGAATTAAGCAAATAACACAACCTTAATTGCTGAAACTGAGGAGGTCCTGAGGCATTTTCTGCAGAGGGTCAAGACCTGCAGCCTTCAATATGGATTGAAACTCAACATCAAGAAAACACAGATTCTTACCACTGGGCAAATTGGCAGCATCATGATAGACTGTGAAGAGATTGAGATTGTTACCAGCTTCAGTTAACTTGGCTCCACAGTCAACACTCTTGGTATCAGCAAACAGGAAATCAAAAGTTGAATTCAATTGAGAAAGTCTGCTATCAGGGACCTTTGCAGAGTACTGAAGAGCAATGATGTCTGTCTGTAGACTAAGGTGTGCCTGATCCAGGGCGTGGTCTTTTCAATTAAATGCATCAAAAAGTTGGACAATGACCTAAGGATGATAGAAGGAGAATTGATGCCTTTGAGCTGTGGAATTGGAGAATAGTATTAAATATACCATGGACTGCTAGGAGAACAAACAGGTTTGTTTTGGAGGGAGTGAAACCAAGCTGGTCCTTGGAGGCAAGGATTCTGAAGCTCCATCTGACATATTTTAGGCAGGCTGTAAAGAGAGACCAGTCCTTGGAGAGGGACATCATGCTTGAGAGGGTGGAGGGACAGTGCAAAAGATGACTATGCTCAATGAAATGGATTGATTCATTGACTGCGGTAATGGGGTAGGTGTGTCAGAGACAGTAAGTTTGGCTCAGGATAGAGCAGGGACCAGAGCTATTGTAGATAGGGTCTCTATGAATCGCAAACAACTCAAGGACACATAACAGCAATAAAAACATACCACCTATATATATATATATGAATTTTGACCTGTGTACACACACACACACACACACACACACACACACACACACACACACATTCACTTCTGAAATTGTTTAGCCAATAGTGACCACCTAGCATTGTGGTCTGAGAAGATATATTATTTCAATGATTTTTAGTATATTGAGACTTACTTTGTGTTTTAATATAGGATCGACTCTAGAGAATATACCATGTGCATGTGAGAAAAAATTAAGTTGTTTTAGTTGGATGAAGTATCCTGAATAGGTCTTTGAGGTTACATTGGATAATTGTATAATTTTGTCCTTCCGTGTCTTGTTGAGTTTCTTTTGAGTTGACCTGTCCTTTGGTGAGAGTGATGTGTTAAAATCTACTCCTACTATTGTGATGTTATCTATTTCTTTTTTCAAATCTATTAACCATTATTTTATGTATTTTGCAGGTCTATTATTTGGTGTGTAGATGCTAACAAACATTATGTCTTCTTGATCTAGTGGACCTTTAATGATTGTATAATGACCTTTCTTTTATTTTCTAGTTGTTTTCAGGCTGAAGTCTATTTTTCAGAGATTAGTGTTGCCACACTTGCTTTCTTGCAGATGCCATTTGCTTAGTAAATGTTTTTCCACCATTTGTTTTTAGTCTTTCTTCTTGTAGGCAACATATTAATGGGTTTTGTTTTTTATCCATTCTACTACTTTCTCTCTTGATTGGTCCATTAAACCAGCCATATTATGGGTGACTGTTGACAGGTAAGGTTTTATTATTGCCGTTTTGCTGCATTCCTATTTCTGTTGTTGCTGGTTACTTCAGTCCATGCACTTTCCTTTGATGTCTCTGTGTGAAGGACTTGCCTTAGTATTGTAGAGTTGGACTTATTTTCATGAACTCCTTAAATTCTTGCTTTTCTGCAAATGACCTAATTTCTCCTTCATATTTGATGGGCAGCTTTTCTGATTATAGGATCCTTGGCTAACAGCTATTATTTTCACCTTCAGTATGTGCCATCTCTTTGTCTTTTTGTGTGCATGGTTTCTGCTGAGAAATTTAATGGATTTAATGTGTTCTCCTTTGTAGTTGACGGATTTTCTTGTTCTTCTTTTAGTATTCTATCCTTCTCTTTGATTTTGACTATGCTATGTCTCACAGCTTTAGTTTGCTTGGCTCCACAGTCAACACCCTTGGCACCAGTAGCCAGGAGATTAAAAGACGCATTGCCATGGGAAAGTCTGCTGTTAGGGACCTCTCCAAAGTACTGAAAAGCAATGGTGTCTCTCTGGAGATGAAGGTGCGTCTAATACAGGCCATGGTCTTTGCAATCACTTGTTATGCTTCAGAGAGTTGAACAATGACTGAGGAGGATAGAAGGAGAATTGATGCCTTTGAGCTGTAGGGCTGGAGAAGAGTATTGAGAGTACCATGGACTGCCAGGAAAACAAACAGATTCATCCAGGAAAGGGTTAAACCAGGCAGCTCCTTGGAGGCAAGGATTCTGAGGCTCCGTCTAACATACTTTGGACATGTTGTAAGGAGAGACCGGTCCTTGGAGAAGGACATCATGCTTGGTAGGGTGGAGGACAGCACAGGAGGGGAAGGCCCTCTATGAGGTGGATTGATTCAGTGACTGGAGTAATTGGGATG
>NW_006399759.1:12092571-12100572 GCF_000299155.1 Elephantulus edwardii
CTAACATACTTTGGACATGTTGTAAGGAGAGACCGGTCCTTGGAGAAGGACATCATGCTTGGTAGGGTG
Organism: Elephantulus edwardii; assembly: GCF_000299155.1. NCBI lineage: Eukaryota > Metazoa > Chordata > Mammalia > Macroscelidea > Macroscelididae > Elephantulus > Elephantulus edwardii. The sequence continues at coordinate 12,092,641 of NW_006399759.1, forward strand.
GAGGGACAGCGCAGGAGGGGAAGGCCTTCTATGAGGTGGATTGATTCAGTGACTGGAGTAATTGGGATGGGAGTGTCAGAGACAGTGTGATTGGCACAGGACAGAGCAGAGTTTAGAGCTGTTGTACGCAGGGTCGCTATGAGTCACAAGCACCTCGACGGCACATAACAGCAACAATATCTTGATATTTTTTCTTTTTTGGGGGGATCTAGTCTACTTGGAGTTTGCTGAGCTTCTTGAATATGGATTTTTTTCTTTTCATGATAGCTGGGAAGTTTTCTTCTAGTATGTATTTCACAAGTTTCTCAGTACTTTCCTGATGCCCACTTCTGGAATTCTGATCATACATACTTTTGGTGTTCTGTTTGATATTATTCATATAAATCTAATGTTTTACTTTCCTTCCACATTCTGGTCTTTCTTCTAGTACATTCCTGTTGAAGTTCTTGCCTTATAGCTCACTGATTCTCTGTTCTCTCTCTCCTATTTTGCCTTTTGTCCCTCCAACATGTTGAGAAGTTCTGCCATTTCAGTCTTGATAGTTTAGATTTAATTTTCCTGCATTTTTGTTGTTTCTAGTACTGTGTTAGTTATACTCTTTCTGTCTTGTGATGATTTTTTAAATCCTTGTACCTCTTCATTTATGGTTTCAACTCTTCATTATTTGTAACTTTTAAAATGTTAGTTCAAGTAATTCCACAATGATATATTTCTTCTGCCTCCTTGTCTCTGGGATATTCATTGGATCTGCAGTCTGGTCTACTTTTCTAAGAGAAGGTTTTCTTTGTATTTTCATGATGTATGATGTTGCCTGCTGCTTCCCTGACATTATGTGAAGTTCTTCATATGTATGAGACAGTTTCTATTGTGTCTGCATATGTTATTGTCAGTTCCTTATTTTTATGATGCTATTGATGGAGTATTGATGGAGGTAATTCATGTTTGCTGTGATGCTAAACCCTGTGACAATGATGTGTTAAATTTGATGATGATTACCCATGATGGACAGTGTTTGGTGGAGCTCTCTGATTAAAACAGGCTTGGAAGCAGGAATGGCATCATTTTCAAAATAGCTTGCCTCTGGAAACTCTAAGAACTTTGATAAATGATGAAAGTTATACAAGTGTTCATTCAGGTCTTTCATTCATAGGGTTGCTATGAGTTATCTACAACTCGACGGCACTCAACAACAACAAAAAATGATGGAATAGCAGATGTTAAGCTTTGCCTCTGATTCAGTGTTCTAGTGATGCTCTTCTCCATTGGTAGTCTATAGACAGCTCTGTTTCTCATTTCTTGTGGCAAGATTCTCATCTGGTTGACCTTCGAGTTATAGTGAATTGAGGTTTCTTCCTTTTCTTCAGCTGTAGTGGACTTGCTTCTCTGTCCTGTCCTATAGTTTGATAGGAGTGGGACAGTTTCCTCTAGGAGTAAATGAAGTCCAAGGATTGCTTCCCAGGATATTTTTCTCAGGGTAAAGACCAAGGGAAGTGGTAAAGTTCCAGGAGTCTGGCCCCCAAGTGTCAGTAGGTACTAGTGGCTGAGCCATGTACTTGTCTTCTCTCCTGTGGCTGATTAAGAGGGAGCTGCTCCCACAAAGGCCCAGGGAAGTGGCAAGGTCTCAGGAGTTCAGCCTCCAAGTCTCAGTTGGCTACTGTTTAGTTTTTACTTGTATGGGCTCAAGGCTCAGTACTCACAAGTTTCTTTTACCACCATTTCTCCATTTATTTTTCTATTTTAATTTTTTTTTTTTTTTGGTGTGTACCGTCAAATCGGATCTGACTGGTACAGAAGGAGATTGACCCTCCTTCTCCAGCAGAGCATCCAGTGGATTTGAACTGCACACCTCTGGGATTGCAGTGCAGCTTCTTGCCACTAGGCCATCAAAACTCCCGTCTCCAATTATTTTTGAATAGTTATTTTTCCGTTGCAATAATTACTTCATAAAGGACTAATGAGTACTATATTCTTGAGTTCTTACAACTCTTTAAGTGCATGTCTGACACTTTTGATCAAACAACACTTTGCTTGGCATAAAGTTTTGCATCACACTTTCCCCCCATCTCCATAAGTTGACAGATATTGTTTGAATTTTCTTCTTAGATTTCAATGTTGCTATATAGCTAGCTTCAATTATCTGTCTTTTAATGACATGTTTTTCTAATGCTGAAGGAATTCTCTTATTTTTTTTGTTTTGCAATTTACTAGCAGAGATTTGAGAGTACTCATTTTATGTAAAATTTTCTATAATACTTACTTAGAATGTTCTTCAATAGTTTCAATTCTTCTGTTATTTAAGGAATTTTGTGTCCCATAATTTTTTTGTGTGTGTGCCAGTTGTTGTGCCTGTACCTCAAAGATCCTCATTGCTCTTGTTCTAGTCATAAAAGTAATTGAAACAAAAAACCCAGGCCAATTGTTTTTTATTTGATTTCAACACATGACAAACCTATATGTGCCAGAATAGAACTCTGCTCCATTGGGGTTTTGACAGTTGTTATCTTTCAATAGCTCTCCAGTACTTTCTTTTGAAGACACCTTGTATTTCCATGGGAAGCTCTGGAGACATAGTCCATAGGGTGTTGCACAGCTAACTCAAAGGCCTCAACTCTCTGACAATTCAAATCCACCAGTGATTTCAAGGGAGAAAGAAGCACAATCTCCATTCACATGTTTCACAGCCTTAGAAAACCTCTGGAGGGTCAAATAGGAGTCAGTTCTGACTTTAGGGCAATGAATTTTGTGTTTTGTAGTTCAATATGTACATGAGAGGGTTATACTGGTGTGTTCCTCTTAGAAAACCTCTGGAGGGTCAAATAGGAGTCAGTTCTGACTTTAGGGCAATGAATTTTGTGTTTTGTAGTTCAATATGTACATGAGAGGGTTATACTGGTGTGTTCCTTGGAGGCAAGGATTCTGAGGCTTCGTCTGACGTACGCTGGTCATGTTATAAGGAGAGACCAGTCTTTGGAGAAGGACATCATGCTTGGGAGGATGGAGGGCAGTTACAAGAGGGGAAGGCCCTCTATGAGGTGGATTGTTTCAGTGATTGGGGTAATCGGGATGGGTGTATCAGAGGCAGTGTGATTGGCACAAGACAGAGCAGAGTTTAGGGCTGTTGTACATAGGGTTGCCAATAACAACAACGTTTCAATGTGTGGTCATATATCTGCCTTCTCCTATACTGAAAGCCCTAGGTTCCCTTACAGAGATTCTTGCAGGAATGAATTATAAGATCAGGGCAGCATATCCTCTTACCTACTAAAGAACCCTGACTGACCCTTGACCTGTGGGCATAACCTGAGTTTGAAGAACTGCTCTCTGGAAGAAGAGTGTAATAGGGTTAGCTGTTGTTGTTAAGTGCCTCCAAGTAACCTTGACTCATGTGACCCTATGGACAACAAATCTGTACTTTGCCTTATCCTGAACTATCCTTATGATCTCTAATATGCCACATGTAACCCACTGCTACAGTCACTGTGTTAATCTATGTTTTAGTTTTTGAAAGTCTTCCTCTTTTTCTCTGACCCTCTGCATTTTGATGTCTTTTCCAAGGACTGGACTCTCCTAACAATACACCCAAAGCATGTGAAACAAAGTTTCACCATCATTGCCTCTAAGTTATGATAACTCTGGTTATACTCCCCTATTATTGTCCATATTCCTCAGTCCTTCATTTCAGCTTCCCTTTCCTGTATAATTCTCTTCATGTAAAACTCAGATTCCAGCAAAGGCTATACATTATCAGCATGCTTTCTCTTCCAAGGCTTCTCATCTCAAACCCCAACCTGCCAAGCTTGCCAATTTGATGTCAAGGTGTGGGGAATTGAGACACTTTCCTGAGACCACAGATTGCATCCAAGTGTTGGGTGGTTTCGCCTCCTGTCCTGTCAAGTTTCTTTTATCTTGAGGTGCAAACCTCTACTTTGAACCTCATTGGCTGCAATTTCTATAACATACTAGCCTTCACCTTCCAGAAGGGAACCTCCAAGAGTGCTGCTTATCCTGTCTCTACACTCACCTTGGTGCCTATTATAGAGACCATCCAGATATTTATTCATCAAAGTTTTTATCTGCCGGTATTTCATGCTGTATAAAAGACACCTCTCTCAAATGAGCTATAAGCTTCTGGTTTATTGGAAACATCTAGTATTTGGATGGAGTTTGAGAAAGTGTTAAGTTGAGGAGGAAACTTCCATAGACTGAGAGCTTTTCTGTTAAGGTGTAATTGCTTTTATCACCTTTTTGGAGAAAGTGATCATTAGCTAAGCTACTTGAATTTCACTTTCCCCCCTTTGATTTATTTTAAGGATCATTGAGATTTTAAAATATTCCTCACAAAATTATTTCTAGTTTCTGGTGTTCTTCATGGTTGTGGATTAAATTGTTATTGTTCTTCATTGCCATTAAGTTGCTTCTGACTTGCAGTGACCTTACTTTATAACAGAACAAACATTGCCTGGTCTGGAGACATTTTCAAGCTTGAAAAACAGTCTCCAAGAAAATGGAATGACACTTTTAAATGTAGCCAGGCCCTGGCTTATAAATAAGATCAATCTTTAAGTTTGTCTTTAGTTAAATATCTACGTAAGTAAAAAATAGGTGCATACAGTTTTTACTTTATTTAGGCTAGTCAAGTATTGTTCTAGTATATAATACATATTTTTTTCATTTTCTGTGTATATTCAAAGCATATAATCTTTTTCCATGTGATGTACAGCCTCAGAAAACCCACTAGAAGGTAAACTCTGTATCAGTTCTGATTCAATGACAATGTGTTTATGAGTTAAATGTATTGAGTGGATCTCTGATGCTGTAGTCCTTAGGGATTTTCACTGATAACCCAAAGGTCTCAGTCCTTGAGTGGTTCAAGTCCAGCAGACTACTCAGAGAGAGAAAGATGAACAATATTCTTCATGAAATTTCCTGCCCCCAAAAGTCCTCTAGAAGGTCCACTATGAGTCAGTTTCTACTTGAGGATGTTGTTGTTATGTGCGGTCGAGTCTCTTGTGACTCATAGCGACCCTGTGTATAACAGCCCTAAACTCTGCTCTGTCCTGTGCCAATCGCACTGTCTCTGACACACCCATCCCGATTACCCCAGTCACTGAATCAATCCACCTCATAGAGGGCCTTCCCCTCCTGCGCTGTCCCTCCACCCTACCAAAATGATGTTCCTCTCCAAGGACCGGTCTCTCCTTACAACATGTCCAAAGTATGTTAGACGGAGCCTCAGAATCCTTACCTCCAAGGAGCTGCCTGGTTTAACCCTTTCCGGGATGAATCTGTTTGTTTTCCTAGCAGTCCATGGTACTCTCAATACTCTTCTCCAGCACCACAGCTCAAAGGCATCAGTTCTCCTTCTATCCTCCTTAGTCATTGTCCAACTCTCTGAAGCATAACAAGTGATTGCAAAGACCATGGCCTGTATCAGATGCACCTTCATCTCCAGAGAGACACCATTGCTCTTCAGTCCTTTGGAGAGGTCCCTACAGCAGACTTTCCCATGGCAATACATCTTTTAATTTCCTGGCTACTGGTGAAGAGAGTATTGACTGTGGAGTCAAGCAAGCTAAAGCTGTGAACAATCTCAATCTCTTCACCATCCATCCTGATGCTGCCAATTGGTCCAGTGATGAGAATCTTTGTCTTCTTGACATTGAGCCTCAACCCATATTGGAGGCTGCCGTCCTTGACCCTCTGCAGCTAGCGCTTCAGGTCCTCCTCAGTTTCAGCAAGCAGGGTTGTGTCATCTATATAACGCAGATTGTTGACAGATCTTCCACCAATCTTGACCCCACATTTCTCCTCATAGAGCCCAGATTCCCGGATAATCTCTTCTGTTGAAGATTTCAGGTTGAAAAGGTATGGAGACAGGACACATCCCTGGCCTACGCCCTTCCCAGTTTTGAACCACGCAGTGTTTCCTTGCTCTGTTCTGACAACTTGAGGATAGAGAATTTTTATTCATTAAAATGCTTAAGAAACATTTCTGAATGCTCAAAAATGTCTTACATTTAATAAGGCAATGTTGTTTGTTGTTGTTGTTATGTGTTGTTGAGTCACCTGCAACTCATAGTGACCCTATGTAAAACAGCCGTAAACTCTGCTCTATCCTATGCCAATCTTATTGTCTCTAACACACCTACTCCCATTCCCCCAGTCACTGAATCAATTCATCTCATTGAGCCTCTTCCTCTCCTGTGCCGTCCCTCCATTCTCCCAAGCATGATGTCCTTCTCTAAGTACTGGGCCTTCCTTGCAATATTTCCAAAGTATGTCAGATGAAGCTTCAGAATCCTTGCCTCCAAGAAACATCCTAGTTTCACCCTCTCCAGGACAAACCTAGAAGTTCTCCTAGAAGTCCATGGTATATTCAATACTGTTCTCCAACACTACAGTTTAAACACATCAATTTTCCTTTTATCATCCCTAGTCATTGTCAAGCTTTCTGATGCATAGTAAGTAATTATGAAGACTATGGCCTGGATCAGAGTGTCTCCAGAGGGACATTGTTGCTCTTCCGTACTCTGGAGAGGTCCCTGACAGCAGACTTTCCCTGTGCAATTCACTTTTTGATTTCCTGACTGCTGGTACCAAAAATATTGATTGTGGAGCAAAGCAATCTGAAGCTGTTAACAATCTCAATAAGGCAATGCATAGTAACAATATTAGAGTAATAATAAAAGCAATTACATATAGTACTGCACTGAAGAATGAATTTATATGTGTATGTATGTAGGTTTGCAGTAGTGTATAAAAAGTTTCAAAGAGACAGTTCTTAAAACAAGTAAGACAAAGAAGGAAAAGGTCATGACAAATTTAACATATACTCCCATTCCAGTGACCTCCTACATACACGAGGTAACACTATGATAACATTAAAAATTGGATAATGAAAGATGGAGAAAGGGCTACAGTTGATGAGGATGGGCCTGGTGTTGGCGAGGATGAATCTTTGACTGGAGAGTCGGTTTAATTCTGACTCTGGAGCTGGGGGTTAATATTGGGTTCAATTTCCTGAATAGCATCCAGGGTTTCTCATACAAAGCTTTTTTTGTTTCATGTCATGAATGACTTTGGAGCCACTGAGGTCCTTGGTAACAGTACAGTAAACTCTGCAGAACTTCTCTGTGTTAGGATCCCGCCCCTTTAACTTCATCATCCCTGCTTCAAAGGCTTCTACTATTTCATAAAAAACAATTTTTGAGAGAGAAGGGAGGGAAGTAGTTGCTTCTGGAATTGTTTGGGGTTTTATTTTGTATATTTGGGACTCAAGTGTGAAGTTACAAAGCAAAATGATTTTCCCTTCAACTATTCATACACATTTTTTAAATTTTATTTTTTTTACTTATTTGTTTTGTAATGTTAATTACAATGCCCACAAAGTAATCACATTTCCCTCCACTTCCTCCCTGTATTCTCATCTTCATTAAACCTGTCTTATCCTTTCCTGCTTCTGGCAATTTATCCTTGGGAAAATGAGGTTCTTTTTACCTTATATAGTTAGTTATTCTAAGTAGTCAGTACTTTAGGTCACCTTATAGGCCTGTTGTATTGTATTGTATTGTATTGTATTGTATTGTATTGTATTGTATTGTATTGTATTGTATTGTATTGTATTGTATTGCATTGTATTGGCTGAAAGTTGATTCATAGGCATGTGCTTTGTTCCAGGTACAAGTGTTCTACTAGTCTCAGGGGTTCCACTAATCTCTGTCAGACTAAGCCTGGCTTTTCTTATGTATTTTAGTTTTATTCTGCATTTCCTCACCATCTTCTCAGAATCTTCTACTGTGGTTCCCTATTAAGGGGTCAGGGTGGCAGAGAAGCCTCATCTGGTTCTTTCAATCTCAAGTGGTAGTCCTGGAGGTTAAGGTTTTCATAGTCCATTAACCTTTTGGACTATGCTTCAAGATAGCTCTTCCCTTC
>NW_006399759.1:12100712-12105441 GCF_000299155.1 Elephantulus edwardii
TCTCTCTCTCTCTCTCTCTCTCTCTCTCTCTCTCTCGTTTCAGACAGAGAGATAGCAATAGTTACACTTCAGATGGCTGCTTGCAAGCTCATAAATTTCCAGTTGCTTCTCCAAAAGTAGGTTCTGGTCCCGGAGCATTTCAGTTCCACTCTTCTTCCTTCAATATTTTTCTTTTCTTTGATGAACCATCAGTAGTTGATTTGGGTTTGTGTGCTTTGGAGGCATGATTATCAGGTTAAATAAGAAGAAAAAAAAGACAACTACACACTCAACACAATGTCTATAGTAACTTGATCCAAATGGAAAAAGAAGGCAGTGCTCTTTCCTCAGCTGATGAACTGCTGAGGCTATGCAAAGTGTTCATGGATGTCCCAGAGGATGTGTGTTGGGTGTTAAAAACCGCTCCATTTAACTCAGTTTTGTCATATTATAGCCCTTTATGGCAGTCTATTCTTAAGCATTAAGTCTAACATTCTTAATCTGGGGACTGATTTTAAGGTTCTACCTATTCAAACTTGAGAAAGCCTTTCACACTTTAAATGGCAAAACTCGTGTATTATTGTTGTTGTTGTTATTGGGTCCGTCGAGTACAAGTCATAGTGACCCTATGAACAAAAGATCTGAACCCTGTTCTATCCTGTGCCATCATCACACTTTCTGCCACACAAGAGCCCATTGCAGCAGTCACCATGTCGATCTACCTATCTGAGGGTCTTCCTCTCTTTTGCCGACCCTCCACCCTTCCCAACATCACATCTTCTCCAATGAATAGCCCCTCCTAGCACCATGGCCAAAGCATGTGAAGTGCAGCCTCCTCATTCTTACTGCCAAAGAGCACTCCTGCTGTACTCTCTCCAAGACACATCTGTTTGTTCTCTTGGCCGTCCATGGGATATTCAGTACTCTTCTCCAACACCACAGCTCAAAGACATCAATCTCTTTCTGCCATCCTAATTTATTGTCCAGCTCTCAGATATATAGCAAGTAATTTGAAAGAGCACGGATATTACAGTGTTTCAAATTTTCTAGCTTCTCTGAAGAAGAGAAGAAGAAAGATGAGCAATTCCTTCTAGTAAAGATTTACAACCTTAGAGCAGGAGAGAGAGTCACTAAACGTTAGAACCAACTACATGGCAGTGGGTGTCAAGATAACCTTCAAAAAAGTCAGAATTACTGTTGCTAGGAAAACGCCAACTTTTACTTCCTAAATTGTGTCTCTTTTAAATTCTCAGTGCCAAAATCATAGCAATGCATTTCACTGAATAATAATTGTATTTCTCACAGGACATTACAATTTTTTATTTGACCTTTAAGAGGAATGGTTTTTAATTTTAATCAAAGTATTTCTTTTTGAACTTTAAGGAAAGACTGCTGATTTCCTCCTTTTAAGACCTTGACAAAGAGATGTGTCTATGAGAGCCAAAGGTTGTTCACTGTTTACTAGAGGGAACCTCATCTTGGGCCTTAATAAAGTGAAGACTAATGGGAGCAAATTGATCTCTTCATAATTTGTCAAGTGAACTGTGGCTAGCTGCACATTTCATTATCAGTACTGTTCTAGGAGAACTAAAAAAACCAGCAAAATCAGTTTATAAAGGCAGGGCGAGGAGGAATATTGGTTGTCATCATTGGAGAATTGGTGATAGTTTCTATGCAAAAAAAATGTAACAAAAAATTATTTGTAGTTCTACTTTCAACTCCTTTGGAAATGAGGGAACATTTCATCCCATTTTCGAAGCTGAATATGATTTAAGAAATACCATTAAGAATTGCTTCTCTTACCCATCATCAGCCCTCCCCACCTGGAGCGCCCATACATGTTTGACTAGTTATCCTTCCATTTTTACAATAATGGCCTTATGTAGTATTTGTCCTTATAAGACTGTGTTAGTTCACTTAGCATAATGCTCGCCAGTCTCTCCCAAGTCATGTAGTATTTTTCAAAACCACAGGGTTGCACAGTTTTGTGGATGGAGAGAGGAAGGGAGGGGGAAGGAAATAGGAAGGATCCAGGTGAAAGGACAGGGTGATGATGGGCAAAGTCAAATGGTGATTAATTTTATGAAATATAATGCATGAGAATGATTATATGAAACACAATGCAAATGAAGAACAGTGTGAAATGCAATGTGTATGAACTTTGTAAACAAACAAAGAAAACAAAAACAAGTTCAGAAGTTCAAAACCATCAGCACTCTTAGGGAAAAAGGTGAGTCTGGCTTCTCCCTAAAATATTTACAGCCTCAGAAAATTATTGGCAAGAAGACATGACTTAGGATCAATTCAATGACATTAGGGATTTTGTTGGTTGGAGTGAGGGCTTAGTTAATCTGCTTCACATTTCCAAAAGGATAGAAATTGAGAAGAATAAAAAAAATGAATAAAGGGGGGAAAAAGAATTGCTGCTCTAGTCATTAAAACTGTGATGTAGCTACACTTTATCAACATGGAGAAATTGTGACATTATATTAGTGTAAAAAGTGGATTATAAAATAAGATAAAGGTATGATTTCATTTGTATTTAATAAAAGGATACATATTTTCATTAAAAAATCTTGAAAATCCTAGGTGTGTATTAATAATAAAATACATTAAATAAATATATATAGATATAGGTGAACAAAGCATATAAACAGCCAATTTATAAAAAAGAAATGTAATAAACAAAATTAACCAAATATTGTAAGCTTCATTTATAATCACAACAACTGGAAATGACATTCTTTTAAAATAAAAATGACAAAATATGCTATAATATACTCTTCAGATAAAAATGACAAAATAAAGAAATACCTACCGTTAGTGAGAAATAAAACAAAAGGCATGCTATTGTTAGTTGCTATTGAGTTGTCTTTGATTCATTACAAAGTCATGTACGAAAGAACTGTTTCCCAGGTTTCTGACATGTTCATAATTTTTGCTATTTTTTTTAATTCATTGTTTCAATACTTGTGTTAATCCATCTTATTAAATCTTGCTCTCATTTGTGATACTTTACTTCACCAAACATGATATTGTTTCCTAAACAAAGGCTTTAACTTTATTGGTCATTTTTACAGAAGATATTAACCTATAGAAAGTGTACTGTTTGATAAAATTTTAAATCCACAAGCAATTTCCATAGTAGCAGTAGTCAAGAAATCAAAAGACATGTTGCATTGGACAAATCTGCTGCCAAGGACCTCTTTAAAATGCTAAAGACAAGAAGGTCAGTTTAAAGACTAACATGCACATAGCCATGGCATTTAAAAAAAATTTTTGTCATTGCTTTTATTGCAACAGGATATAAAGCTAGTAATTTAATTGGTAGATTATATGATATATTTTTCCAATATTTAAAGGAAGCTACAAGTTGTTTCCAACAGTGGTTTTATCATTTTATAATATGAGGAATAGTGTATTTTAATTGCTTCCTATGCATCTGAAAGTTGGACAATGAATAAGGAAGACCAAAGAAGAAGAAATGCCTCTGAATTGTAGTGTTGTTGAATAGTACTGAATGTGACGTGGATTGTCTAAAGAACAAATCTGTCTAGGAGGAACTGCAAGCATGCTTTTCCTTAGAGGCAATGATAGTGAACCTCAATCATACATATTTTGGGAATGTTGTCGAGAGGGAGCAATCTTTGGAGAAAGACATTATCTTGGGAAAGGTAGAGGGTCACAGAAAGAGAGGAAGACTCCTGATGGGATGGATTGACCCAGTGACTGTAGCAATGGCTTTAAGCATATCAGAGATTATAAAGATCTCACAGTATAGTTCGAGATTCATATCTATTTTTCCTATATAGTGCCCTTATGAGTGGTAGTTGATTTGTCAACATCTAACAACAATATGTTGTTGTTGTTGATTGCCTTTGAGTCAAGCACGACTCATAGCAACCCCATGAATGAAAGGCCTGAGGCCCCTCTACATTGACATTTATCAAAGTTCATAGAGTTTCTAGAGACATGCTATTTAGGAAGTAGATGCTACTCTCGCAATAATCAAGATACTGAGGATAGGGCAGGGTTCAGATCTGTTGTTCATAGGGTACCTATGAGTCCTAGAACATCTGGTAGAACCTCACAACAACAACAACAAATATGCCAATTACCTCCTGCCTCTTTCTAATTCTTCCCTTCTGCCACTTGTTGCCCTATCTGATATTTTGGCTACCACTTATCTTCTTTCAGTTGTTACAGATTTAATTTCATTTTCTAGATTTTTTTTTTCCAAATGAAATGATGCTGTGTTGCAAACATTTCTTCCTAAGTATGGTTTGTCTTTCATTTTGTAACTATCTTCTGAAGAAGACAAGTTTTAAGTTTTGGTAGAAATTAATTTGTTAATTTCTGAATTCATAAATTGAGAATTTGCAATAATATTTAAGAAATCTTTGCTACACCTATAGGCACTAATATTTTCTCTACAAAATTTTTTACAGTTTCAGTTCTAATATTTAAGTATGTGATCTATTTGGAGTCAGTTTACATACACAGCGTAGGTAAGGGACAGTTCTTTTCTAGTATATTGCTACCCAATCATTTTAGTATCACTTTTTAAAAAGACAATAAAAAGGCCGCTGATCACTTTGCCATTGAATTCCATGTGAACTGTTATACAAAACCAGTTGTGTTGTTTTATTTATATCTATTTGTGCACATTTGTCTAATTGTCTATCTTTGGTTTTTTTTCTTTTTTTATTATTAAATTTTATTAATTTTAATGAACATTCACAGGGATTTT
>NW_006399759.1:12109532-12113574 GCF_000299155.1 Elephantulus edwardii
CCTTTTCAATTTCTTCTTTTGTAATGGGTCTGTTCAGATGTTCAATTTCGGTTTGTGTCAGCTTAGGTAGGTTGTGTTTTTCTAAGTATTTGTCCATTTCCTCTAGATTTTCATGACAACACTACACTATCTTGATTATTGTAGTTTTAGAGCCTTGAAGTCAGACCTCTTGCCTCTTTTGTGAAGTTATTTTGGCTATTTGAGGTCCTTTGCATTCCCAATGTATTTTAATTTTAAAATAGGCTTATATATTTCTAGAAAAGTAAGCTTTGTGGTATTTGATTGGGTAGACATTGAATGTACATGGATTTGGGGAGACTGACATCTTCCAATCCATGAATGTGGTATATATCACTTTTATTTATCCTTTATAAAATATCTTCATGAAGGAGCCTTGGTGGCACAGTGGTTAAGCTGTCCCCTGCTAAATGAAAGGTTTGTAGTTCAAACCTACCAGCCCTACCACTGGAGAAAAATAGGGGGTGAGGGGGAATGTGACAGCAGGCTTCTGTAAATGTTTCCAGGGTTAGAAACTCTATGTGGTAATTCTGCAGAAGTCACTTAAAAGTATTGGATTAGGTTTTGTTTGGTTCTTTAATGTCTGTCATAAAGGTTTCATCTTTTTCAGTATACTGTTTTTATAGGTTATTGATTTGACTATGACTTACAGTAAGCCTATAAACAACAGATCTGAATTTCGCACAATCTTACACCATCCTTATGATCACCATACCTGAGCCCATTGCTACAGTCAATCCATCTTGTTGAGGATCTTATCTTTCTCTGACGCTCCACCTTTCTCAGTCTGATGTCTGTTTCCAAGGACTTGCTCCTCTTGGTAACATGTACAAAGTATTTGAGACAATCCTTGCCTCTAAGGAGCACCCAGAATGCATTTCCTCCAAGACAGCCTTGTTTGTCCTATTTACAGTGCAGGAGAGATTCAGCACCCTTCCCCAAAACCACCATTCAAAAAAAAAAAAATGGATTCTTCTTCTGTCACCTTTATCCATTGTCTAACTTTCAGATGCACACAGAGCAATTTCAAATGCCACGGTGGCTTAGATCACGTGCACCTTGAGTTTTTAAACTGGTATTGTTTTTCTTTATAACTTTAGAGAGATTTTTAACAGTAGTTTCCCCCGCCCCCACAATATGCCTTTTTATTTCTTGACTGCTGCTGCCATGGGTGTCAATTGTGGATCCAAGTAAAATGAAAATTCTTATAACTTTGATCTTTTCTTTATCTATCATGATGTTCCCTACTGGGCCAATGGCAAGGATTTTTGTTTTCTTGATGCTGAAATGTACTACATAGTGACGGTTGTAGACTTGAATATTCTGTAGTAAGTGTTTCAGTTCTTCTTCACTTTCAGCAAGCAAAACTGTATCATCTCTGTAATACAAATGAATAGGTCTTGACAGATATTTATGAAGTTTACTGTTAAGAAGGAATTATTTTTGTGATGACAAATGTCATTAGGTTTAGTTTTTAGATTTTTTGTTGATTGTTGCTAATGTATATAAACAAAATTCTTTTCATATACTAATCTTTGCATTCTGCAATCAACCAGCTTTAGTACTTCTTTTGTAGAACATGTAATTTTTATAATAATGATCTTGTCATCTGATAATTTTGTTCCTTCCTTTAACTCTAGATTACTCTTATTTTTCCCTTTTATTTTTGCCTAATGCACCATCAAAAATCTGTAATACAGTGTTGAATAGAAGTGCTGAGGGCAGGCATCTTTCCTTTGTTCTTTATCTCAGGACAAAACCATTCAGTCCTTTTTTCATCATTAAGGCATAATTAAGGTATTGTTAGGTGCCACCCCTTTTGTTCTGACTCATAGCAACAACTGAAAAACCCTACTGTCTGATTTTACAGCATTCTTTCAATCTCTGCTTTGCTTAAGTCCATTGTTGAAGTCATTGTGTCAATCCAACTTGTTGAAAGTTTTCTGCTTTTACTCTGATTCTCTACTGCACCAAGCACGATGTCTTTCTCAGACACTGAACCCTCCTGGTAATCTGCATGATATATATTCCATTCTTGCTTCTCAGGAGCATTCTGACTGTACTTCTTGAAGCTGTATTTGGTTGTTCTTTTGACATTCCATGTTTTTTCAATATTTTTAAAAAATTTTTTTTGCCAACAGCACAATTCAAAGACATCAATTCATCTTTAGTTAATCTTTTTAATTATCTGACTTTCACATGCATGTAAGTAAATTGAAAATACTGTGACTTCAGCAAAACATATTTCTTTAGTCTTCAAAATGGCATAGTTGCTCTGTAGATTTTCATAAATACTTTGATAGTTTTGGAAGTTCTTTCCTAATTTCCTTAATTTTAGTTTGCTTAGGGGTTTTTCATAAAAATTTTATTTTACAGTGGTTTACATACAAAATTTGTATACATTGCTTTTCACACTGGATCTTTCCCATTTCCTTTCCTCAACTCTCTCTCCCCCCATCAAATTGTGCAACTCTATAATTAATCAATTAATCTCTGCCCTTGCCCATCCTCATCCCTCTGCTCCCCTTCTCCCCTCCACTTAAATTCTCATACACATTCTATAATAATGGTCTTATACAGTATTTGTCCTCATGATTTAGTTCAGTCAGCATAATGTTCTCCAGTCCCTGCCAAGCTGGGTAGTAATTTATAAATTCATTGTTCCTGCATGCTGTATAGTATTCCATAATGTGAATGTATCATAATTTCTCAACTCATTAGATTGTTTTAGTTTTAAATTTGTGATGAGTATTGGTCTTTGCATAATATTTTATTTCATGTCAACTGAGATGCTCATAAAGCTTCTCTTTTTATTCTATTTATATGGTTCATTCTAATTATACCTGGGTCATTCTTATTTGATTTTTTTAATGTTGATTAAACTTTGCATTCTGGATGTATCTACCCCTCATTTATCTTTCTTATAGAGTATTTCACATTTGCAACAATAGTAAAAGAATCATCCATTCAACTATTTTGTGCATTAGTGACATATATTAGACAGTAATAAATGTCCTGGTACAAGCTGAGAGTGGGTAATGGTGGTTGTTATGGTTAAATTATGTGTCAAGTTGGCCAGGGCATGATTCTTAGTGGTTTGATAGTTATGCAATTAGTTAATTCATCAGTTAGTTAATGATGTAGTTATTTTTTGTGATCTCATATATAGTTATCTTCCATTTTTACATAATGTTGATTCTTGCATAATGACATAATCTTTGAGATAATATCATGTTAATAAGTAAGGAATGAAGGCATTATTTTTGTTTCCCTTTTACTGACTATAAGCTTAGCTTGTTCTTATAAGTCCAATTCTTTAAGGTGAATGTTATTCAATGACCTTAAAGTAATTGATTTGTGATTTTTATTTTGTTCTAGGCCTTATTCTCACTGCCACCAAGTCAGTTCTGACTAATAGAGACCCTCGATCAGGTTTTCTGAAGCTGTAAATCTTAATTTGAAAGGATTGTCTCTTTTTCTTCTGTGAAGCCATGGGAGGATTTAAAACAAAGGAGTCATACGGCCTTTTGGTTTGCAGTGCAGCACGTTATGCACTAAGTCACCAGAACTCCTTATCGACCTTTAGTGTCATATAGTTTTTAAGACTGCTTATATGTGTCCCACAAATTATGATGTTTTCATTTTTATTTTGATGACTTTATATGACTCTATTTTATTTCTTTTATTGATTTTGAGTAATAACTCCTTGTTTAGGTGTTTAGGGCTTTCTTTTAGGTTTGTAGGAGCCCTGATAGCAGAGTGGTCAAAAGTAGTTGCCTATTAATAAAAAATGTCAATCGTTTGAACCCAGCTCCTCTGTGGGAGAAAGTGGTGACGGTCTACTTCCGTAAAGATTGACATCTTTGCTCTGTCCTTTTGTATCATTATGAGTCAGAATCAACTTGATGGCTATGGCAGTGAATACCACCATCATTCAAATATATGCACCAGCAACCAGAGCCAAAGAGGAGGAAAGAGAAGATTTCTACCAACTTTTGGGGTCAGATATCGATCAAACATGCAA
>NW_006399759.1:12116787-12121700 GCF_000299155.1 Elephantulus edwardii
ATAAAATATAATTATAGGGAAAAAAAGAAGCATTAAAAGAAGATGGAAAGAGTATGCAGATTCATTGTACTGAAAGGAATTGGTGGACCCAGAAGAATTTCATGAAACAACGTGTGGGCGAGTGCCTGTGGTGATGAGTGAAAAAGTTAAAGCTGTTCTGAAAGAATCGGCAAAAATCAAAGCCCCTGGAATTGATGGCATACCAACTGACATATTTCAACAAACATACTTTGTCCTGGATGTGCTCTCCAAGATTTGCCAAGAACTCTGGAGGAGAACCATCTGGCCAACTGACTGAAAGAGATCTATATTTGTTCCCATTACAAAGAAATGTGATCTGACAGAGTGTGGAAATTATCAAATAGTATCATTAATATGACATGCAAGCAAGATTCTGCTGAATATTATCCAAAACGACTGGAACAACACATCAACGGAGAACTGCTTAAGTGCGAGCTGAATTTAGAAGAGGCCATGGCACTAAGGATATTATAGCTAATTTTAGATGGATCTTGGCTAAAATCAGAGAGGACCAGAGGAATGTCTATCTGTGTTTCACTGACTATGCAAAGGCATTTGACTGTGTGATCACAGCCAACTGTGGCTGACTCTGAGAACATTGAGAATCCCTGAACACTTCATTGTGCTTATGCAAAACCTATACTTGGACCAGGAAGCAATCATCAGAACAGAGCAAGGAAACATTGCCTGGTTCCAAATTGGGAAGGGTGTATGCCAGGGATGTGTCCTATCTCCATACCTTTTCAATATGTAGGCAGAATAGATTATCCAAGAGTCTGGTCTCTATGAGGAGAAATGTGTCATCAGGGTTGGAGGAAGACTCAGCAACAATCTGCATTTTGCAGATGACCTACCTTGCTTGCTGAAACTGAGGAGTATGTGAAATGCTTACTGTAGAAGGTCAAGGACTACTGCTCAACAGCAAGAAAACAAAGATTCTCACCCCTGGATCAATTGGCAGCATCTTGATAGATGGTGAAGAGATTGGGATTATTAACAGCTTTAGTTTGCTTGACTCCACAATCAACACTCTTGGTACCAGCAGCCAGGAAATTAACTGATTAATTTCATGGGGAAAGTCTGCTGTTAGAGACCTCTCCAAAATACTGAAGACCAACTATGTCAGTCTGGTGACAGGTTCACCTAATCCAGGCAATAGTCTTTGCAATTATTTGCTATGCTTCAGGAAGCAGGACAATGACTAGGGATGGTAGAAGGAGAATTGATGCCTTTGAGCTGTGGTATTGGAGAAGAATATTGAATATACCGGGGACTGCTAGGAAAACAAACAGGTTCGTCCTAGAGAAGGTGAGATCAGGCTGTTCCTTGCAGCAAGTATTCTGAAGTTTCTTCTGACATACTTTGGATGTGTTGCAAGGAGGGCTAGTCCTTGGAGAGGAATGTCATGTTTAGGAATGTGGAGGGACAGCGCAAGAGAGGAAGACCCTCGATGAGGTGGATTGATTCAGTGGCTGGGGTGATGGGGATAGGTATGTTAGAAACAATAAGTTTGGTATGGGATAGAGCAGGGTTTAGGACTGTTGTACATGGGGTCTCTATGAGTCACAGGCGAATTGACATAATGACAACATACCAAGGATTGATCAAAACATTTTGTGAGGAGGCACATAGTAAATGTATCAGATTTTATAATCTCTAGGCTCATTATCACAACCATCTGTCTAGACAATGTGCAAATGTGGCTGTTGTTGTTATTGTTAGGTGCTGTTGTGTAGAGTATGATCCTTAGTGACTCTATGAAAACAGATCTGAACCCTGCTCTATCCTGTGCCATCCTCACACTTCCTGACATACTCAAGTCCATTGCACAGTCACTGTGTTGGTCTACTTGGTCAAGAATCTTCCTCTCTTTTGTTGAACTTCCACTTTCCCAAACATCATGTCCCTCTCCCAGGAACAACCCCTCCTAGCAACATGCTCGAAGTATGTGAGGTGAAAATTCATCATCTTTGCCTGCAAGGAGCACTCCAGCTGCACCCTCTCCAAGACATCTCTGTTTGCTATTTTGGCCATCCATGGGATGTTTAGTGCTTCTCTCCAAGATTACAGCTCAAATTCATCAGTTCTTCTGTCATCCTTATTCATCCTCTGTCAATTTATTCATCCTTATTTACAAATATGGCTGTTGTTGTTGTTGTTATGTGCCATCGAGTCGCTTGTGACTCATAGTGACCCTATGTACAACAGCCCTAAACCCTACTCTATCCTGTGCCAATCGCACTGCCTCTGACACTCCCATCCCAATTACCCCAGTCGCTGAATCAATCCACCTCATAGAGGGTCTTCCTCTCCTGTGCCATCCCTCCACCCTCCCAAGCATGATGTCCCTCTCCAAGGACTGGTCCCCTCCTCACAACATGTCCAAAGTATGTTAGACGGAGCCTCAGAATCCTTGCCTCCAAGGAGCCACTGGTTTGACCCTTTCCAGGATGAATCTTCCAGTAAAATGTTTTTTACAATAGAACATAGTTGAGGTTGAGTGAAAAAGTTCAGTACGGTGTATAAATTTTTACTAAAAAAACCTAACTCCCAAAGCAGGTGATAGTTCATTTAAAGAACTGGGGCTATCATTTTGTGACCTTTTTAAGGCTTATATACACATATACTCCTTACTTAGGAAACTCTAGTAGCCTACAGGTAAGGAATTGCATGACCAACTCCTTAGGCACATGGTTTGAATCCACCAGCCACTGCATGGGAGAAAGATGGACAGTCTCCTCCTGTGACATTTACAGCTTCTGAGATCCTGCTGATCTGAGATCAGTTATTGATTGGTTCTCACTCTACAACACATAACAAGAATTCCTTATTTACATACTATCTCTATATCTTACGTTATGAATTCACAAAAAATAATAAAATATTATCTAATTTGCTCATTAACCTGGGTTTCTTCCTGCTCCCAGTCTGCAGAGACAGCTTTGTCTATTGGGTTTTCACCTGAGCAGCCAGATCTCCATGAATGCTCTTGCCCACCACATCTCCACTGTTGGAACCACCAACAGTGGTTTTGCTTTCTGCAAAAGAGTTAAATGGATTTTGAGAGAGCTCGTCAGAGAAGAAGCTGAGCATAGCTGAATTTATAAAGGAGGATGTGGAAGCAAGGGATGTTGCTGCTGTTGCTCTCATCTACTTAAGCAGCCTGGAGGGACCATGTCCTGCCATGTCCTGCAGCAAGAGGACTGTTGCTAGGAACCATCAAGGTGACTACAACTCATTGCAACCCTATGAACAACAGATGGAATCATACTCTATTTTGTATGTCTGTCAAGATTTCCACCATGTTCAAACCCATTGTTGTAATTACTGTGTTAGTCTGTCTCCTTAAGGGTCTTTCTCTCCTTCACTAACCCATTATCTGTCCCAGAATATTATCTTGATTCAGTGAAAAGTCAGTTATAAACTCTCTGGTATTTTTTTATTTCATTAACCATCATGTATATGGTGATTGGTCACCTGGATTTAGTTAACAATCACCTGTGGGCTGGAAGCCTCTTGTTTAAGTCAATAAGGACCTGATGGGTGGGTCCACTGGGCCCTGACTAAGTCTCCCATTTGGAGGCTTATGTGTGAAGTCATTGGATTCTGGAGGGTAGGTTCTCTTGATTTAGTGGAAAGTCTGCTGTACACTGTTTGGTCATTTTTTATTTTGTTAACAATCAAGTGTAAACGGATTGGTTGCCTGGATTTAATTAACAATCAGCTATGGGCTGGAGGCCTGTTGTTTAAGTCAATCAGGACCTGCTAGGTAGGCTTTTGGATTTAAAAGTTGGTTGGGCCCTGACTAAATCTCCAGTTTGGAGGCTCCCGTGTGAAGCAGTTGCATTCTGTGTTGTGTTTGGGGACAACAGAACTTAGAACTGGTTCTAAGTAGTACAGCACTTGTCTGTCAGTTTGCTGTACTGCGATAACTTGCTGTGATACTGAGTGCTGTTACCCATGGTGGACACATTTGGAAACAGTTTTGGCATCCACTTCTTAAATAACAGGCCTTTGGAAATGCTATGAACATTAAAGAAATGATGATAGTTATAGAACAAGGTTCAGATCTTTTGTTCATAGGGTCACTATGAGTCATACTTAATTCACTGGCACTTAACAAGAACAACTAGCACCCCCATGAAAGGGAGCTCTGGTAACCTACTTATAAGAAGCTGCAATGCAATCCCAAAGACATGCTGTTCAAGTCCAACAGCTGATCCATTGAAGAAGGATGGGCAATCTCCTCCTGTGTGATTTACTGCTTTGGAAGACCTGCTGGAGTATCAGCTATGATCAGTTTTGCCTCGATGGCATACAACAGATCCTCCTGATAACATGCTCAAAGTTTCTTCTCAACTATATAATTTTCTAACATTTTGCAGTTGTACCATTCTTTTTAGGTTCAAACTACTGATCTTTCCCTTAGTAGTTCTCCATTTAATACCATGAAAGCCCCTTTGAAGTTGTACCAAAGATCTTTGAGTCTCTATTTATTTAGTCTATTTTCCATCTTTGTATTTAATTTTTATTAGCTTCTACTTCTATGTCTCCAGATTTCTTGGCACAACTTGGTGAGCACATCCAGGGCAGCATCTGTTAGCTGAAATACTTCAATTGGTATACCATCTCTTGCTGGGGCCTTATTTTTTGCTATTTCCTTCAAAGCAGCTTGAACTTCTTCCTTCATCACCATAGGCTCTTGCTCATATGTTATTTCAGCAAATAGATGCTTCCCTGGATGTGCTCACCATGTCGTGCCAAGAAATCTGGAGAACAACCACTTGGCCAACTGACTGGAAGAGATATATATTTGTTCTCATTCCAAAGAAGGGTTACCCAACTGAGTGTGGAAACTACAGAACAATATCATTGATTTTACATGCAAGCAA
>NW_006399759.1:12122961-12130047 GCF_000299155.1 Elephantulus edwardii
GCAAACGACTTGACGACACATAACAACCACTTCTATGTCTTCATTAAACTTTTCTTCTGCGATTTTCAAACTTTCAAACTTCTATTAATCCCGCTCAGGAAATTCTGGTAATATAGTCCTTAGAGAGTTGCTCCTCTAACTCAAATGTGACACCTCTCTGGCATTTCAAATTCACCAGTGGTTTCAATAGAGAAAGATGAGCAATTTCCTCCTGTCCAATTTATAGCCTCCAAAAATCTGCTAGAGGGTCATCTATGAGTTGATCTGACTTGATGATAGAGAATAAGAGAGAGAGAATGAATTCCATCTATGTTCTAATCTTTAGGAATGTCATTTGGTCTTCAATTTCAGTACAAAAACTTGGGCTTTCTGTACCTTATTGAGCATGTAAAATGTGTTTAGATAATTGCTTTTTTTAAAATTTTATAATTTTTGTGTGAGTGTACCGTCAAATCAGATCTGACAGGTACAGGAGGAGATTGTCCCTCCTTCCCCGGCAGAGCATCTGGTGGATTCGAACCATGTGCCTCTGGGATTGTAGTTGCAGGTCCTTACCACTAGGCCACCAGAGCTCCCCAAGATAACTGTTTTAATACCCTTACTTACTAAATCTTTTATGTAGTTTCTAAGTGTGTTTTCTTGATTCATTTCCCACTTACCCTAGATAGAATTTGGTATAATCCATACATGGTAGCTTTAAATATGTTGTAATTTTTAGATTTGTTGCCAGACGTTGTTAATTTTACCACTTTAGGTGCTGGACAGTTTCGTATTCCTATAAATATTTTTTTAGTTCTATGGTCCAGCCCATGGTCTTTGCAATTACTTGCTGTGCAACAGAGAGCTGGATAGGAATAAGGATGACAGAAGAAGAAGAATTGATGCCTTTGAGTTATGGTGCTGGAGAAGAGTCTTGAGCACACCATAAAACCACCAAAAAAAAACCAAATAGGTATGTCTTGGAGTGAGTGAAACCAAGTTTCTCCTTGGAGGCTAGAATTTTGAAGCTCCATCTCACATACTTTGGGCACGTGGCCAGAAGGGACCAATCCTTGGAGAAGGACATCATGCTCAGAAGGGTGGAGGGACAGAACAGGAGAAGAAGATCCCAGATGAGATGGATTAACTCAGTGACTTGGGCAATGGGGATAGATGTCAGTGAGAGTGGCTGAGGAGCAGGAAAGCTTCAGAGCTATTGTACATAGGGTTGCAGGCCACTCGATGACACATAAAAACAACCACCACCACATAAATATATTTTAAAGTTTTGAGACTTTCGTTTAAAGTTTTTCAGTCGAGACTAGTGTAGCCTTTAGAACATCTGGTGGCATAGTCTGTAGGGAATTGTGTTACTAATCCAATGATAACAGCTCTCTGGCAGTTTGAATCTGCCAGTGATCTGAGAGAGAAAGAGGAACAATTTCTTCTCACACAATTTACAGCCTTGGAAAACCTGCTAGAGGATCAGCTATGAGTGGATTATAATTCAATGGCAATGTATTGAAAGTGAGTGTAGCCTTTAAGGGTTATACTAAACCATTACTGAAGCAGTGTCCTGAGTATTCTACCTGCTACACCATCAGTTATGAAGCAGTAAGAACACAGAGTGCTTCTGACTTCGTATTACCTCCTGAGATTGTCTTCCATCTTCTCCTCCTTTGGGGTAAGCTTTCTCTGACCTTGAGTAGTTTCTGTAGTTTCCTCACACATGGTGCTGAGGATTTGAGGGAGCACTCTACTGATCTCCAGGACTCTTTCTTTGTGAAACTCTCTCCTCTCCGGTTCTCTGCCCTACAAATCTTGATTTCTTCAGCCTTCCTCAATTCTCAGCTTTGTTTTCTCACTCAGTCAGCATGCTGAGCTCTGCATGGGTTCTTTTTTTCCCTGCACTGCTGCCTGGAAGTTCTCTCCAGGACATAAGCTGTTGTAACTGTAGGGCTCACCTCATTTATTTCCTTCTCTCAGGGATCACTGCCCTATGCTGCCTGACGTGAGATATATGAAAACTCTTATTTCATGTATTTTGACAGGTTGTTTAGTTGTTTCTGGAAGGAGGGTAAATGCAATCTCTTTTCCTCAATCTTGATTAGAAGCAGAACTCTAATCTTAGTACATAGCTTTTAGGTGACAATTTGGGATATATTTTTAAAACATTAAATGTGAACACACTGTTTTATGTTGTGATTCACTACTTGAGATTATCTAAAAAGTGAATCATAGATGTACTCAAAGATTAAATATACAGAAATAATGATAGTAATAATAGCATAATTTTTTGGCTTCTATTACGGATTGGTGAATTTGCTATGTGTTTTGCATAAACTAAGTAAATTGTCCAAAATAAACAATGGTGTGCTAGGTACTATTTTTAAGAATAGTGAACTAAATTTATAAAATTTATGCAACTCTTCCAAGATAACATAGCTAATGAAGATAGAATTTATACAAGAAACTCTGACTCTAGAGTCTACATTTCCAATGAGAAAAAAATGAGTTAACTAGTTTCCATTTCTGCAATATAATGTATTCAATCATCTAAAAAGGTGTTATAGAAGAATATTTTAAAAAGAATTCTATGTGTAATAAAATAATATTTAGTCATTTTTAAGGGAACTCTGGTGGTGCAATCTTTGTGCTGTACATCTGGCAGTTTAAATCCTCCAGCAGCTTATTGGGGGAAAGTTAAGCAATCTTCTGTGTGATTTTTAGTCTCAGAAATCAGATGCTGAGAGTTAATTCTGATGCAGTGATAATGACAGCGATGAATTCTTTCTGAATGATAAACTCATAGGTTATCTTAATTATGTTCTTTCCCCCTTCTTTATAGTTTTCTAATTACTTGATTTTGCTCATAAGGAAAAAAAAAATCTATACCTATGCCTGTATATTTCTTTTTCTGTTTCTGTTTTTTACTCTATTTCTATTTATCTGTCTAAAGAATTACTGGCCTGGATTCTGTTTGTCGGTCACTGAGTTCTGGGAGCCAGAATTTTTTGAGCCTTCCCTTTTTGCATTTCCTCCCTTTTCTCATCTTTTCACATTTTGCTAAATGCTTTGTGGTCCAATTCATGTTCAAAATCTTCTCTGATTACATCAACCACCAAGTTTTGTTTTCCATTTCTGGATAATACCAAGTAAACCACTCCAATAATTGTCTCTGCTGTGGAAGCCCTTGTGCAAGTTTGATTATGAAATACTTGAGGGTGGTGTCAAACTCTATGAGATCACATTCCCTTTTATCACCTGGGGTAATCTCGAACCCATTGTGATTAAAAGCTCTCAAAATTTAAGTGCAGTATCACATAGTAAAAAGCAAGTCCCAAAAGTCAACATAACTAGCAAGTAGCAGATTATGGTAAAATTCAAGTATACCAGATGCCATTCATGGATTCTTTTTGCCTTGTCAAAGAATGGGGAACAGTCATGAAGCTAAGGTTGGAGGTTGAGCTCTCCTGCCTCATTTTCCCCTCATCTGAGTTAAGCTCCTGGCTGCAGTTCCTCTATGGTTTGTCTGTCCATTAGGTCTGAAGGTTCAATGTGGACTTCTAATCTTGGCTCATCCTTTCTGGGCCCCAGCAGGTGACTCTCTAATGGCTATCTGCCATTAGTTTGGATACTGACATGAAAGCTAATGATCTGTTTTGTTGATTTCTGTTTCCAATGTGATCTTCAGCTTGGACCTGTGCTTCCCTCGACATTCTTTCCTCTCCAGATTCCCGTTTTTAATCCTGCATGCTGTCCAATGTGGCTGATATGGAATTTGTAAACTTAACACTTCCAAATGGGAAGAACATTATTTGCTCCTGATGTTCACTTGGGTTGATTGGACAAAACAAAGCACTGGAACATTAGCCAAAGAGGTGACATCAGCCAGAGGCAGCAGTTTGACCCAAGGCTAATTTTTCTGGCTACTCATTCCATTGTACCTTTTACGAATTCAACAGAGAAGAGCTATCCTCATTCATTTCTTTCTTCAGAAACATCTGATCTACCAGAACAAGTAACAGGCAATATTGATGATCAGAAGCATCTATTTTTCTTCACTTTCTTCAGCACAGGCCAACTCTACTCTGCCTCTAGGTAGTTCAAGATTCTTTTGTCTCTAAAGATTTTACTCTGCTCAACCAAGAGAGACTGATTTTCAATTTACCAATTCAAGTTCCGGTTAGTCTTGTATATTTATCTAATGATCCTAATTCATCTAGGACACTTTTCTGATCATTTCTACCTGCATCAATCTTTTCCCTTTCTGAAAATATTACTGGAGGACTTATTATAATTGCTTGCTATTTTATCATTACACTGATTTCTTTTCTCATCCCCTTGCCACCTGTGCCCCTCCCCCCATGACTGGGTACATGTATCTAAGGTGACAGTGAACTACTTGAGATCAAAAATCCTTCCTGCGATGTCCAACACAGTCTATCTACTAACTCATTAATGGCCTGACTTTTTCAGACATTTTGAAATCCTTTTTTAAATTATAATTCTCTCTGATACTACAATTTTTCCAATGAGAAGTAATGAGAATTCTTGTCACAAAGGAAATAATACAATATCAGAGATTAGAATAATTAGGTTGTTGTTGTTATTGTTGTTGTTGTTTTGTGCAATTGAGTGGCCATGACCCACAGAGACCCTTTGTACAGGAGCTCTAAATGCTGCCCTGAACCAGTCTCACTAATTATGATACACAAACCCCCATTGCCCCAGTTAAAGTATCAATCCATCTCATCTCGTGTCTTCTTCTCCTGCATTGTTCCTCCATCCTTCCAAGTACGGTGTCCTCCAAAGACTGGTCCCTCCTGGCAACATGCCCACAGTATGTGAGTTAGGAGTGTTTTTTGTTGTTGGTTTGGTTTTTTTTTTCCACTATTGGAGAGTACTTACCAGGTTGTGGCAAGAAATTTTGAGGACAACTACCTGGACAACTGACTGGAGGAGATCCGTATTTATTCCCCTTCCAAGAAAAAGATGACCCAACAAAGTGTGGAAATTATTGAACAATATCACACACAAGTAAAATCCTGCTGAAGATTATCCAGAAATGACTGGGACAGTGTATTGACAGACAACTACCAGAAATACAAACTGGGTTTAGAAGAGACCATGGCACTAGAGACATTATTGCCAATATTATTAGGTGGATCTTGGCAGAAAGCAAAGAGTACCAGAGATATATCTGTGTTTAATTGACCATGCAAAGACATTTGACTGTGTGAGTCACAAGAAATTGTGGTTAACCTTGAGGAAAATAGGAATCTCAGAACACTCGATTGTGCTTGTGCAAAACTTTTCTTTTCATATTTTTTCCCTTTGCATCAAATTTTTATTTCATTTTATTTTTCATTTTGTTCTTGTGGTGTTAGACTAAAAGTTGGACTTTTTTTAGCCATTTAGTTTCTGGTATGCAGCTGCTTTAACTTCAGACACCTGGTCTTGCATATCAGCATCAGCTGTAGGATTGGAATAAGATAAAGAGTGTTTTCTATACTGGGCTGCAAAACTTGAGGTGAGAAAGATTTGAAGCAAGACTTGAGACGAGCAAGGCTTGTAGCAGCAAGACCCTGGGGAGAGAAAGACCCCGGTGGTAGAGGGACTGTGGCATTGCTGTGGACAAACGGTGGCAAGGTGTGACTGGAGGCTTCTTACATTTGTGCTAGCCACAGTTAAGGATTTGACTGTTATTGCAGGAAGTTTGAAGGAGAAGCCAACTTAAAACTGCTCAGCCAACTTAAAACTGCTCTGAGGCAAATCTTGCTGAAGATTTAGTTATAACTACTCTGAGACAAACTTTGCTGGATGATTTGGATTTGACTGCCAAGCTAAAACCAGAGCCTGAACTTTCTGACGAATTGTGTCTTGGAACTATTGGGCTAAAACCTGGACTTGTATTGTGAGAAATTTTTGCCTCTCCCACTCTCCAACTTCCTTCTATAATAAACTCCATTGTTGGTACCACAACTTTGAGTCTGTGAGTCAGCAATGAATAAAAGATTCTCTTGCTGTAGGTGGGGCTCTACAGGCACCATGGGCCTGGGCTACAGACTATCTATCTGCTTTCTGCTCTGGAGCAGTGAGGGGCTGTGGTATTCTCATTCCCTCTGGCTCTTTCAGAGAGACATTCGTGGCATTGGGTCACTATGTCCTGTTTTCTCATCTTTAGACAGTTTTGTAATTTACACAATTCAGGGAGCTCTAATGGCTTAGTGGTAAGGGCCTGGGCTGCCAACCTGAAGGCATGCAGTCCAAATCTACTAGCTGCTTCCCTGCTTCTCGGGAGAAAGATGGGCAGTCTCCTCCCATGTTTTACTGCCTGTGCAAACCCCCTGAAGGGTCAGTTATGGGTATATTCTAACTCGATGACACATAAAAACAACAACAACTGTTGTTGTGTATTTGGTTAGAGTAGTGGGTACCAATAACCAGGCACCATCTAGTCCTTCTAGTTTTAGGTTAAAGGAGACTGGTTTGTGTAATCATTAGTCCTCTGCACTTAATTGTTTCCTCAAGTCTTCATTCTCCTTTGACCCAGGCAGGAACTCCTGTTTTCTTCAACATTGCCCTTTAGGCCATTTTCTATTGGGAAAAAAAAAAGAGAGAGAGAGAGAGAGAACTTTTCCACTTGAACTTGTCAAGGATTTCACTATGAAGATTTGTATCTTAAATTCCAATTCCAAAATTGACTATGTGAAGGCATTTGAGTGTATATGTCATAACAAGTTATTGAGAAGGGAAATCCCAGGACACTTAATTGTGCTCATGCAAAACCTGTACCTAGACCAGCAAGCTGTTGTATGAATAAAGCAAAGGAACACTGCATGGTTTTAAATCAGGAAAGGTGTGCACCAAGGATGTAGTCCTTCTCCGTACCTATTCAATCTGTATGCTAAGCAAAGAATTAATGTAGCTGGACTCTATGAAGAGAATGTGGCATCAGGATTGGAGGAAGACCCATCAACAATCCGTACTATGCAAATGGTACAACCTTGCTTGACAAAAGTGAGGACTTGAAACATTTGCTGCAGAAGATCGAAGACCACAGCCATCAACATGGGTTATATCTCAACATCAAGAAGACAAAAT
>NW_006399759.1:12130862-12212828 GCF_000299155.1 Elephantulus edwardii
ATGCATTAGAGAGCTAGGCAATGACTAAGGATGGCAGAAGAAGAATTTATGCCTTTGAGTTGTGGTGCTGGAGAAGAGTCTTGAATATACCGTGGGCTACCAAGAAAACAAATAGGTCTGTTTTGGAGAGGGTGAAACCAAGTTTCTCCTTGGAGGCAAAAATTTTGAAGCTCTGTCTCACATACATTGGGCACATAGCCAGGAGGGACCGGTCCTTGGAGAAGGACATCATGCTTTGAAGAGTGGAGAGATGGCACAGGAGAGGAAGACCCAGATGAGATGCATTGATTTAGTAACTGAGCAAATGGTGTAGGTGTGTCATAATCAGTGAGACTGGCTCAGGACAGAGCAGGGTTCAGAGCTGTTCTACATAGGGTCTCTAAGAGTTGCAGGCAACTCGATGACACATAACAACAACATCATATTTGGAGAGTGTAAAAGGGAAGAGTCTAGAAATACTCAAATTTTCCTCTGAGTAATGAATAGGATAGACTGTCTTGGGCAGTGCAAGCAAGTGACGTACTTGGTGCCTAACCAAAAGTTTAGGATTGTATGCCTGCCTGCAGGTGTCTTAGAAGAAAGGTCTAATGTTCTACTTAAAAAAATACAAAACCCACCAATTGAAAATCCTATGGTATACAGATCCACTTTGACATCCATAGGGTTGCCATCCTCTCAAATCAACCTGAAGTCTTCACTGTTTTGTTGGGGTTTTTGTTTTGTTTTTTAAGAATAGGTTGTTTTAGGTGCCATTAAGTAGAGTATGACCCTATGAACAGCATAGATTCATAATGACTCTATCAATGACAGATCTGAACCCTATCTATCCTGTGCCAACCTCACGATCTCTGACACACTTGAATCCATTGTTAAAGTCACTGTGTCCATCCACCTATCTGAGAACCTTCATCCTCTTTGCTGTCCTCCCATCTTTCCAAGCATAATGTCCTTCTCTAAGGAATAGCCTTTCCCAGTAACACATCCAAAGTATGTGAGATGAAACATCACCATCCTTGCCTCCAAGGAGCACTCTGGCTGCACCTTCTCGAAATCATTTCTGTTTGTCTTTTTAGCCATCCATGATTTCTTGGACTCTTCTCCAACACCACAGTTTGAAGGCATCAATTTTTATGCTGTCATGACTAGACCAAGAAACAACATCATAATAATTGGAGATAAGATTGAAGTTCTCAAAGGTTTCATTTTACTGGGATCCATCAATAGCCATGAAAGCAAGAGTTAAGAAATCAAATATGTGATGCATTGGTAAATCTTCTGCAATAAATCTCTTTAGAATGTTCGGAAGAGTAAAGGGAAGTGTCTTTCACTTTTAGGACAAAGGTCTATGTGACTGGAGTCATGGTATTTTTGATTGCTTTATATGTGTGAGATGACAGGATAATGAATAAGAAGAGACCAAATCATTGATACCTTTGAACTGTGATGTTAGTCAAGAATAGAAATTAAAGCAGTTCAACTGCCAGAAGAATGAACAAATCTGTTCTGAAAGAAGTACAGTTAGAGTGCTCCAAGAAATGAAGATGATATATTTTGGACATGTTTTCAGAAAGGGTCAGTCCCTGGAAAAGGCCATAATTCTTAGTGGAGGGTCAACAAGAGAAAAGGAAACTTACAATGACATTAACTGACACATGGCTGCAATAATGTCCTAAATCATAGTAATGATTATGAGGATGGTTTAGGATTATTCGAGTGTTTCATTCTATTGTCCATCGGTTTGTTGTGAGTTGGAACTGATTGAATGATATTTAGTGACAGAGCAGACACTGAGTTAGGGCATATAGGAAGAGAGAGATCTGTTGATAGGTGCCTAACAGTTGACTATAACTCGTAACTACCCTATGAACAATGTCTGGACCTTGCTCTATCCTGCACCATCCTCACCACGTCCAATATGCTCGAGTCTATGATTACAGTCATTTTGTCAGTCCATCTTGTTCAGCGTCTTCTTCTCTTTCTCTGACCTTCTATCTTTCCTAGCACAGTGATTTTCCCTCCTAAGGGCTGGTCCTGCTGGCAACATAGCCAAAGTAGGTGAGAGAGAGATTCACCATAGGTAATATGTCTATGGAGGTAGCTGTAGAGGTGATACATTCTGTCTTGGGTTGTTTTTTGTTTTTGTTTTTGTTTTTTTTAAATGTGTTAGAGGCATGCTTGGCCTAAACTTCCCTAAGACCAAGGACAGAATGATTCAGGCACTAGCTACCTGAGTTGTAGATGGAGAATTGCTCCTCAGGGACACAAGTTTTTTCTGTGAGTTGGTGAGTAAAGAGAGCAATAAAACTAAGACATAGTCCTTAGTCATGCTGAGAGTCCCACTCAGAGAAATGGATGTAATGTGAGGCCCTGGCTACCCTCCAAAACCCTATGAAGATCACCTTTCGCAGGCTGGTCATGGGCACATGGCCTTTACTATCTAAAAGGATGACTTTTTTCTTGAAACAGTTTTAATCTTATTAAAAGGGAAATATACTTGGGAAAAGAAATAGTATTAAATTGTACCATGTTTTAAGACTATATGCTATTGAAAGACAAACAAAATAAAACAAAAAAAGGAAATAAAAAGTATGACCAAGGATTTTTTTCTTTGATGAAATATACCATTTTCAGCAGTTAGTTAAGCTACCATTTCATCATTGAGTCTAATGATTGAGATTCAAACAAGTCAGCACTCATTCCTCTCACCTCAATCTAATTTCATGGTTCAAGCTGCAATGACATCTGATCATTGTTGTTCTTGTTAGGTGCTGTTGAGTCAGCTCCAACTCATAGCCATCTATGGACAACAGAACAAAACCTGTCTGCTCTCATGCCATCCTGTTTTTGCAGTTGTTATTATTATGTATGTGCCATTGAGTCACCTGAGACTCATAGCAACCCTGTGTACAACATCCCTAAACCCTGCTCTATCCTGTTCCAATCTCACTGTCTCCAACACACCTACCTCCCATTACCCCAGTCACTGAATCAATCCACCTCATAGAGAGTCTTCCTCTCCTGCGCTGTCCCTTCACTCTCCCAAGCATGACGTCCTTCTCCAAGGACTGGTCCCTCCTTGCAACATGTCCAAAGTATATCAGACGAAACCTCAGAATCCTTGCCTCCAAGGAGCAGCCTGGTTTCACACTCTCCAGGATGAACCTGTTTGTTTTCTTAGCAGTCTATGTTATATTCAACAGTCTTCTCCGACACCACAGCTCAAAGACATCAGTTCTTTTTCTATGCTCCCTTGTCATTGTCCAGCTCTCTGATGCATAACAAGTGATTGCAAAGACCATGGCCTGTATCATTTTTGCAGACACTGTGCAAATTCATCTTGTTGAGGATATGCTCTTTTGCTGACTCTAATTCTCCAAGCTCAGCATCTTTCCCCAAGACTGGGACCTCTCAATAGCATCTCCAAAGTATTTGAGATGAAGTCTCAACATCTTTGCTTCTAGGGAGCACTTTGACTGCACTTCCTCTAAGATTTGTTTGCTCTGTTGGTAGTCTATGACCTACTCAAGACTTTCTTGTCAACGCCATTTGAACAATTCAACACCACCTATTCTCTCCTCTTTATCTTTACTTCTATTGCTAGAGCTGTGGATCTGACACTTAACCAAGTCTCCATGCTTCCAGAGACACCCTGACCTTTTACGTTGTTGTGAGGTGCTTTCAAGCTGGCTCTGAGTCATAATGACCCTGCACACAACAGAATGAAAGCATTCTAATTGTACACCATCTTCACTCTGCTGTGCTTAAATCCATCTTCGCAGAAACTGCATTAGTCCATCTCAGTGAGGATATTCCTCTCCTTTATTGACACTCCTCTTTTTCAAGCTAATGCCCTTGTTCAAGGACTTCTTCCTACTGAGAACATGCTCATAGGATGTAAGATGAAGCCTCACCATTCATTCTCACTTCTAAGGATCACCTTGACTGTACTTCTTCCAAAAGAGATATTTGTTCTTTTGATATTCCATGGCATGTTCAATATTTTTTTACCAACACCACAGTCCAATGGCATCAACTGAATGAAGCTCTGCCCGATCCATTGTTCTACTCCTAAGTCAGTTCCTGACTTCCTCGTTCTGTGGCATAGTTCTTCCCTAGTGGAAGACGTTCTCCTTGTTTATGAATTTAGGGGTAATCATTCCCTTTCCCTTACAATATGACCAATATGAAAATGAGAATGCTGTGTCATGGAAACTGCAGGAATTTGGAAAACTGTTAAACAGGGAGCTCTGGTAGCCTAGAGGTGTGAATCTGCATTGCCATCCCAAAGACATGCAGTTTGAATCCACCAGCTGCTCTGTAGGAGGAGAAGGAGGGGCAATCTCCTTCTGAGAGATTAAATTGGCTCTAACAACCCACTGGTGGGTCAGGGATGGGTCAGTTCTGACTCGATGGCACACAGCAATATAAATCAGGTAATGTTATGTTGTTATGTATTGTAGAGACAGAACTGACATACATACAAATGACCCTCCAGCAAGTTTTTAGAGGCAGTTATGTGAATGAGAGGTGAGTGCCCATCTTTCTCCCATGGAGCAGCTGATGGGTTAGATCCATATGCTTTTGAATTGGCAGCACTGCTCCTTCCCACTATGTTACACACTTTAATGCTCTGGTGTCTTAGTAGATAGGGAGACTGCACTGCCAATCCGAAAGGTGGTGCTCCTCCAGTGGTTCAAATCCAGCAATGGCTCAAGTCCACCAATGGCTCTGCAAGAGAAAGATGTGCAAACTCTTTCCATGGGATTTGTTGTTGTTGTGTAGAGTTGGAACTAACCCATAGCTGACCCTCTGGCAGATTTTCAGAGGCAGTTAATGACACAAGAGGACATAGCCCATCCTTCTCCCATAGAGCACCTGGTGGCCTTGAACTGTGTTCCTTCGGGATTGCAGCACAGCTTCTTGAGACTAGGCCACTAGGGCTCCGATGTGATTTACAGCCTCAGAAATCTATTGGAGGATCGGCTATGAGTTGGTTCCGACTCCACAGCAATGAGTTTGTGTTTGGAGTTATGCAGACTCTGCTTACAGCTGTAAAAGACAAAAACAAAACAAAACAAATCTGTGTGTGGATGAGGGAGATCAGAGTTTAAGAGGAAATAAATGCAAACTTGATATGACGCCATAATGGGATTTTTTATGCTCTGACTTTCCTTGACATGCAAGCATATTTTCATGGAAAATGTTAACAAGAAAGCCTTGTCTTTTGGATTCATGTGTTCCAGCTGACCATGAGAAAACAATCTGGGTGGGAGAAGGATGGACCTGACCAGGGCAGACCTCAACCTAGAGTCCACTTTTGGACTCAGAAGTCTCTGCTATGGGAAAGACAACACCCCTGCCTTGTTGGGCCTCCCTGGAATGTTTTCAGAAACATGGTCTGCAAACCCAGCACCAGGAATAATGACTGGCATGAGGTCAGCTACTGAGAACTCAGGAGTTTTCTATTTTGAACAAATTCCCAGACTTGAGCTTTCTCAGCCCTGCAAATAGAGATCCTGCTTGGAAAGTGAGTGAAGGCTTTTCCAGCTCCTCAGCTCCAAGAAGGGGGCGAAAAAAAATATGTCTGCATTGAGCCTCACCCATATTTTGCCAACTGTGTATGTGTGTGTGTTTTATTTTTGTTTTCCTCCTGATGGACCTTTCTGTTATTCTGCTTTCTCTCTGCCTTTTCTATCCCTCTCTCTCTGTACAAATAAACCATTTATTTATTGACTGATCAAGTGAGATAATATCTGTGAAAGCGTTCTGCAAAATGCAAAGGGCTGTACAAAACAGAGGGTTACGAGTGTTTATTTTGCCAGCACCTATTTTGAAGAATCTAACAAAAGTATTAGCTTACAAAACAACAAACACTATAGAATTTTAACACATGTCTGCTTATCAAGGAAGGTGGCACGTTAGGTGGGCAAAGCCGAAAACAGTTGGTTGAAAAATCACTTTGACACTTTAGTGGTTTGAGCGTATGTTTATTAAGTGCGTGCCTGGTGCCAGGGTCGAGGTGGAAGGCATCACAAGGGAACGTAAGGAGACATGGACGGGGGAAAGGATGCCAAGGTTCTCACTGAGTGGAATCCTCGGCTCTTTTCTTAACCTTGCTGGGGCCATTATGGTCCTCTGGGGTCCTTCAGAGTTTTCATTGGTAAAATCAGGGTGTTGTTTGGGGCCATCTCCAAAGGTACCTCTCGGCATAATATTTGGGAGTCATAAAAACTTAGGTAAGATTTTTAATTCCCTGATCTTGATTTTCCATCACAGAAGTCATGTGTTGCTTTAAAAATACAACAGCTTCAACTTAAAAGTTGAAAGAAACCCCACGGAAAGTACTGACAGGTTGTTGGTAAGTATTTTAGAGTCATAACTGATGCATAGCTAATCTTCCAGTGGTTTTCAGAGGCAGTACATCACATAGGAGGAGACTGTCCGTCTTTCCTCCATGGAACAGCTGGTGGATTTGATCCCATGTACCTTTGTGTTGGGAGAGTGCAACTCTTCACCACTATGCCACAAGAACGCCCACCTGCACAAAAGTTCCCTACTGGTAAGTTATTATTATATACTCTCAAGTGGGAACTCGTAGTTGACCCCCCACCCCAAGTAGATTTTCAGAAGCAGTAAATCACGAGGAAGGAGATTGCCCATCTTTCTCCACTGAAGCAGCTGGCAAATTTGTACCTCTTGCCTTTGTGTTGGCAGCATAATTCCTTACCACTAAGCCACTAGAGCTCTGTTAACAACTCATTGCCCTGGAGCCCAATTGCTGACCTTCTGGTGTTTTTCAGAGGCTGTAAACTTCCAAAGAGGAGATTTTCTGTCTCCTACAGAGTAGCGAGTCTCTTTCTCTCGCAGAGACTCTTTTTCTCAGACTATGAGGCCAAGTTAGAACTACTAGGTAGTTAGGTATCTGATATTTGTAGCTGCTTTTTGTTTTTTAAAATTTGAAGGTCTTATATGTAAGTGAAAGTCATAGAATATGAATAGACTAGGGCAGGTATTAAAGGCAGACAGAAAATGACATTTTCCACACCTGGGATAGTAGGCAGGGTGCTCTCACTACAGAGAAAAAGCAGAGAGAGGTTGAAGAAAGGAGCCGCTGCAGTAAACACAGCCAGGGCCACGTTCCTGCCTAGGGAAAGTGTGGCCTCTCTGAATGCATATTGTGGCCTCAACCCATAAAAATGATCACGGAAATCTAATTCTAGTCCTTTTCATGGGTCTGAGCATATAATGTCTCCACACATAAAGGGATACCCTAGAGGAGAAAAACCAGGATGAGGTACTTTATTTTTATGCATTGTGGGCCTTGTGCTGAAGAGAGTCGAAGAAGTTATGGGGTTGGTTAAACTTAAATTGTGGTTAGGAATTACCCACAGATCAGAACATTTGCCCATGATTCAAATCCCCTTGTTTCCTGCTATGGTGGTTGGAATGGGCTTTGATGGATACTGCTGGAGGGTGATATGTTTCATCGCATGTCATTATACTTGCTGGTGCCTTATATTAGAAGCTGTGTAAAATAAAATAGTGAGAAATTACGTGTAAGCTGACTCTATGTGTCCGTAAAATGTTAGAGTACTATAAGATGTTAGGGCAATGTACATTTATATGTACACACATACACATAAACAGAAGTGGTGTTGTTGTGTACCATTGAGTTGGAACTGACCCATAGCTGATGCTCTGGTGGGTTTTCAGAGGCAGATAATCACACAGGCGGAGATTGCTCATCCTTCTCCCGCAGAGCGGCCATCGGTGGTCTCGAATCGTGTGCATTCAAGATTTCAGTGCAGCTTCTTGCCATTAGACCACCAGAGCTCCCACATAGAAGTATGGTAAGTATAAATACAATAATTTTGGGAAAAAAAAATACCCATTAAACAGGAATAAAGTTGCAGGTTTTGTTTCTTTTTTTTATAACAGGTTTGCACATTTCCATTTGTCTCTCTTCACAGCTGTTGTTGGCTACTGAGAGCACAGACCATCCGCTGTAGTTATCTAGCCCTTTCCAAAGGCCAGCCCTCGCATATGATGCTGAGGAAGGGCCAGCTGTAGCTAGAGCTCAGGTGACCTGAATCAGGTTTATCTGGGGTTTTGTAACATATGTGAGAAGACTGGCCACTCTCTCCTACAGAGTAGCTGGTGGATTCAGACCACGTGCCTTTGGCTTGGTAGTCTAACTCCCTACCCACTAGGCTATCAGAGCATCAAGGCTTATCTTTCAAAGAGTATTTCCTGGGTAAAGGGAGCTCTGGTGGTGTAGGCCACAGGGTGCTGTCTTGCTCGTCCAAAGGTCGCATCTCTCTAGCAATTCAAATTCAGAAGCTCTGAGGGAGAAATACGGCAACCTTCTCTTATACAGTCTTCAGCTTCAGAAACCCAAGAGAGAATCGGCTATGGGTGGGTTCTGACTGGAAAGCAATGACTTGGACTTTTTTTCCCAACTTAAAGGGGAACCTTGGCATCACAGTGACTAAGCATTTGTTTACTGACTGGAAGATTGACAGTTCAAACCCATCACCTGCTCCTTAGGGGAAAGATGTGGCAGACTGTTTCCTTGGACACCTTATGGGGCACTTGTGCTTTTGTTGTTACTCTTGTTACCGCAGAGTTGGAACCGACTCATAGCTGACCCTCTGGCAGGTTTTCAGAGGCAGTTAATCACAAGGGAGGAGATTGCCCATCCCTCTCCCACACAGCAGCTAGTGGCCCTGAGCCACATGCCATGGGATTTTAGCATAGCTTCTTGCCACTAAGGCCACCAGGGCTCCCTGGTGTTATTGTAAGGGGCCATCAAATCGAGTATGACTCATAGTGACCCTGAATCCTGTGTCATCCTATCATCTCTAACACACTAGAATTAGGGTTGCTGTAAACAATAGTCAACTTGACAATAGTGGAGTTAGTTTTGGTTTGGAGTAATTTAAAGGTAGATAGTTTGAACCTATTCCTTGGCATCACAGAAGAATGGTCAAGCAATCAGCTTCTTTAAAAGTTATGGCTAATAAACTCCAATAGAACAGTTATGTTCTTTTAACACATTCATTATACATAAGACCATTTACCCATGATTCAAACCCCCTTGTTTCCACTGATGGTAGCTGAAGTGGGCTTTGATGGATACTGCTGGAGGGTTATATTATGTGTCATGAAATATGCTGGTATTTTACTGACTCAATGGCAACAGTTTTGGAGTTTGGGGTTTTCAAAGAACAACCAACCTGAGACATCAATATAATAACAGAGGCCAGATCATAGAAGTGTTAGTAGTATCTTTTGACAGCTTTGCATTTCAAAAAAAATGTTTTATTCAAAGATTATCCCAGATACTATGTGTGATCGAATTCAGCTCTTGCAAGCTTTGATAAGTAAAAGATCAGCGCAAAAGAGGAAGTCTCTCACTAATTTAGATTGTCACAGCGGCTGCAGCCGTGGGCTTATGCACATCGAGCACAGTGAGGGTGGAGAAGGACTGGGCTAGGCTTCTTCCTGTTGCTGTGGATCAGAACCAACTCAATGGCACCTGACAACCCCACAACGGCCGCCTTGGAATGGCGGGTGCTATGGGAGATTTTTAGCAAATGCAAGTCATGCCCCCTTCCCTAAGGAATCTACTATTTGTGTATTCTGAAGGTTGCTGGTGTAAAAAAGAAAAAAGACATTTGCCACAGTTCTAGTGGACAGACTGGATAAAGGGCTAAATTATGTGATGCACTGTTCTGAGTTGTCTCTGGAGCTGGGAGGGAGGAGAAATTACAGCTGTTAAAGGGAGAGATGAGGGCCTCCTAAATAATGGAGAACTTCCCTAAAGTAGAATACTGAAATTAAGGAATCCAAACCCATTGCCCAAGTCCAGCTTATAGTGATCCTCCATTAGATTTCTGAAGCCGTGTTTCTTTCTGGGAGGAAAGAACCTTCTCCTATCAAGCACCTAGTGGTTTTGAACTGCCAACTTATCAGTTAGCAGTCTGGCATTTTACAGTGGGAAAAGTGTTATTCTTTGCTAGGAATGCAGCAATAATGTCAGTCTGGAGACTAAGGTGTGCCTGACACAGGCCATGGTCTTTGCAATTACTTTCTATGCGTCAGAGAGCTGAACAATAACTATGGATTATAGAAGAAAAAAATTATCCCGGTAAGTTGTGGTGTTGGAGAAGAGTGTTGAATTTACTGTGGACTGCCAAGAGAACAAACAGGTCTATCCTGGAGAAGGGTGAAAACAAGTTGTTTCCTGGAGACAAGGGTTCTTAAACTACATCTCACATATTTTGAGCATGTGACCAGCAGGGACCAGTCCATGAAGAAGGATATCAAGCTTGGAAGGGTGGCAGGTCAAGGCGGGAGAAGACGACCCAGGATTAGATGGGTTGACTCAGTGACTGGAGAAATGGGATTAGGTCCGTCAGGGATCATGAGATTGGCTCAGGATTGGGGAGAGCTCAGAGCTAATGGATGTACGGTCACTATGAGTTGCAGGCAACTTGATGGCACATAACAGCAACAGGGGTGCTCTAAGAAAATACTACAAGGTGGTCATTTTGAGCAGAAACTGACAGGCTCCTATTTCTGAAGCTGGAATCACATACCTTTTCAAGTCTGCACTCTTACTGTCAGTTCTAGGTTCAGATCCTTTCTGTGTCTTCCAGGGTCAGAAACCTCAGTCATTTCTTGACATTCCTTGGCTTGTTGAACCTCACATGCTGATGTACCCCTGTGGGTGCCTCTCTTCTTGTGTATGCGTTTATAAGATACAACTAAGAAGGGATTAGGACCAGGATTCACTCTAACAACATTTAGCGGAAATTATTCTCCGCTCTGGTGGATGGAGAGATGCACTTCCAAGTCAAAGTCTAGTGGTTTGTATCTGCCAGTATAACATGGGCAGTCTCCTCCAGTGTGATGTACTGCCTCCAAAAGCCCACTGGAGGGTCAGCTACCAATCAATTCTCACTTGATGACAATAAATTGAATTTTGAGTTTGATCTTCAAAGAGTCCATTTCCCCAAACAATATCGTACCGACAGGTTCAGGGGTTTGTCTTTCAAGATCTCTTTGTTTGCAGGATATAATTCAATTGTTTACAAAGAAGCACAAAAGATGCAGGTGTACAAATGTATTATAGTAAAAAGAATTTAAAACTGTTTAAAATGCAGTACTTTTCTAGGCTTTCACCTTACCTGCTCTGTTCTATGGCTGAGTTGGGTCATGGTGATGACGGAAATTTGGCCATGAGCCATCGCCACATAGAAACCTAGCAGCTCTGATTCCTTTAAGTTGCTTTTGGAAAGTGTCTGCAGTAGAGATTTTTATCCCACAGAAGTCTCTGTTTATTTTTTTTATTGTCAATTTCTAAGTAGCCTTAGAAACACAAATGTAAAGATCCTAAGAGTTTGTCAGATTGTCAGGGGAAAGAAAAAGACACAGAGATCCCAGAGCAGCACCTACTGTGCCAGGTACCATGTGTGATCTAATTCAACCCTTATAATTATGCATGTGGCATGGACGAGGTATGTATTATAGATTAGTCATTAATTAGGGCCACAGCCAGAGTGGAATGCAAGATCCAGCAGGTTTCGAGCTGCACTGTCAAATACGATGCCCTGATTAATTGGTGGTTGTTGATGGGTATTATCTGGCTGGTGGGTCTGAGCTAAGTGACACATTCACTTCGGATCAGAGGAAGCGCTTTTTTGTTAAAAGATGGATTTCTCTGCAATAAACATCGCAATATTATGTTTTAAATCGCATGTATAAAAATTCAAATATAGAGTACACATATAATTTTCCCCTTCTTTTTAGGTCTCTTTGATTTTAAAACTGCTGCCACAATCACAGTCAATTTTAAAGTGTTGATGATAACAATACCGTCCTGAATTTTTATAGAGACTTTTTCTTCCAAGGACCTTGAAGTGCTAAAAATGTTGTCATCCATATAGGCAAACCTCGGGAATATCTAATTTAGCAAATGTCAGTGATAAATTCTTCTGGTGCCATTCTCCATGTCTTTGAATATATTAGCAAGCCCTGGAAATAAGAATGTTTATTCTACCGCAATTGACTGCTGGTAATATGGTTAGTTGGTATAATTCCACTTGTATTTACTGTTTATCTTTTAAATAGCTGCTGGGATTTTTTTAAAACTTCTTTATATTTTCTTTGTATTTCTAAAGTGGTAAGGCCTTCCCATTTTTCAGTGCATTTCTCTAGGTAGTCTGAAAAGACACTGTCAGCTCCATCTGAGTGCTGCTGAGCACCTTTTCACAAACAAAACCGGGAGAATTAGAATAAAAATTGCAATTGTATAGGCCCCAAATCACCTACAGTGCTTGTGCAAATGGAAAAAGGACTAGAAACTGCAAGGTCATGCAAATGAGTGAAGGAGGCCAGCACAGGAACAGTGGGCCTCCCTGGGCGCAGGCGTGCCCACCCAGCCATTAACTCAACAGCCCAGGCAAGAACTCTTGGGAGGAGACCTAGGGTGCCCTGTGTACAGATCAGGAAAAGGCATTCCATCCTGCCGAGAGATCATAAGCATTTCAATCTTTGCTCTCTATTTCCATTTGCAATGACTTAATTATCTAAAACTAAACTTTGTCCACTGTAGCAGCATTCTGTTTAAGAGTCAATTAAAATCCCAGGCAGTGGCATTAAGTTGAATGTTGTAGACAGCTGGATCCCAGGGAATTTGAATGCCTGAAGGCATCCAGGGTTCCTCATGGTGTGGCTAGGGCTGGCCTTTAAGTCTCTGTCTTGGTGACCACTCCAACCAAGACGCGGGACTCCTCACTCTTCCCACCCCCAGTTCCCCTAGGCTAACTCTTCCTCACATCTCTCCTCTTGATCCTCAAAGATCTAAAGTGTCCAGATTCTTCAAGTTCCAATTACTTTTTTCAAGACTGCTTCAGCTACAAAACCAGCTATGCTCTGCTAGTTGCCAACCCTGACTGATGACCACCAGTTCCAGTTGCTGTTAAATCAGTTCCAACTCCTGGCGGCCCATCTGTGTCTGAGGAGAATTGCATTTAATAGGGTTTTCAATGGCTGGAAAGGTTAGGAAGCAGCTTCTCCTGGCTTCTCTGAGTTGAGTGTGGGTGTGTTTGCATGGCCAACCTTTCATTTAGTTGTGGAATACTTAACTGATTGCATTACTCAGGGACTCCGTCAAATAGTGTCAAGAACCCCCATTTTACCTTGCAAAGAGCTACTTGCTTTTGTGTCTGAGGGTGAGTTCATTATCTCTTACTACATGCAGGATCTAAAGAAAGAAGCAAGTCTGAGTTTGAGAATAGTAGTCTGCCTTAGCTGTCTAGTGCTAGCTCAGAAATGTCACATGTGGATGGCTGTAAGGAACAGAAATTTATTCTGTCACAGTTTAGGAGGCTGGGAAGTTCTAATTCAAGATACTAGACTTGTTGTTATGTGCCCTCAAGTCAATTATGAAACACACAGTGACCCTATGAAAAATTACTTTGAATCCTGCCCTATCTGGAGCCAATCTCACGGTCTGATACACAAGATATTAAACTTAGGGGAAAGTGTGCTCTCTCTGTCAGCTTAGGAGGAAGGTCCTTATCCTCTTAGCTTCTGCTTCCTGATTCCTTGCTCATCTCCATGTGTCTCGCTCCATCTTGCCGCCACTTGTTTAATCTCTTTCACATCTTAAAACAGGATGTGGGCTACTCCAAGTCTACCAGCCA
The DNA here is from genome assembly GCF_000299155.1 of Elephantulus edwardii. Taxonomy (NCBI): domain Eukaryota; kingdom Metazoa; phylum Chordata; class Mammalia; order Macroscelidea; family Macroscelididae; genus Elephantulus; species Elephantulus edwardii. Next base: position 12,144,575 of record NW_006399759.1, read on the forward strand.
CGAATCACCAGTGTTCATAGCAGCATTATTCATCATTGCAAGAACATATAAACACCCCATATGTCCAACTACAACTGAATGGATTGAGAAATTGCAGTATATTCACACAATGGAATACTATGCAGCACTTAAGGAGCAACATTTCAAGATATATTACATAACTTGGGAGAGGCTGGAGAGCATTCTGCTGAGTAGGACAAATACTGCATAAGACCATCATTGCAAAAATGGAAGGATAACTAGTAAAACGTGTATGGAAACTCAAGTGGTGGAGGGAGAGCAGGAGAGGAGGGGTAAGTATGGGTAGTAGGGAAAGCATAGGGCTGCACAGTTTGGTGGGTGGAGGGAATGGGAGAAGCAAACGGGAAGGATCTGGGTGAAAAGGCAGGGTAAGGGCCAAAGGTGATTAATTTTATAAAACTTAATGGGTGAGAATGATCGTATGAAACACAATGTGAATGAAGAATAGTGTGAAACACAATGTACAAACTTTGTAAGTAAACCAATTTAAAAAAAAGAGAGATTATATTTTTAGGCATAGGAACTCACCCAACTCAACTCATTATGGTCATATGGGAACTTGCACACGGCTGACCCTCCAGTGGTTTCTCAGAGGCTGTAAATTGCATGGGATGAGATTATCTCTGTTTCTTCCTCTGAGTAGGTTTGAACCACTCATCTTTGGGGTGGCAGCACAATTCTCTACACTAGTGCACCAGAGCTCTCTTTAGGCATGGAGGTTAGGATTTATAATACATAATTTCAGCAAACACAACACTGCTCTTGATCCTGAATACCTAGGCAGAGTGTGAACCCATTGAATTGCCATGATTAAATACTATAAAGATGGCTGTGTTCTCTAATACTCCAGGGAATTGGGGTGAACGTTTAATTTAGTATCTGAAAGGGAACACCTTAGAGTTGGCATCGTTTTGAAGGGATCACAGATGTAAATCTGGGCCATCCTGGACAAACAAGGTTGTGTGGTCACTGGCTCAGAAGTGATTTGTATGATGATGAGCTACAGCATTTGTGACTCTCTCCCCTCCCTACCTTGCCTCTGTCTTCTGCTTGGGGTCACTGTAAATTTATAGTACCCCACTGTCCAGAGAGGAAATTGATGCAAAGCCTGGCAAGAAAGGCTCTGGGTGGCTGACAGGTACAGACAGATGCAGTCACCAGCTCACATTCATAGTTTGCTTTGCTGATGAGGAAGCTCCCAGCTGGTCATTCACTTAGCCCTCCTTGAAGGCCCTGCACCTGGGCAGTGCCCATGTGGCATTGCCTGCTTTGGTCACTCAGTCCAGGGCCTGGCGTTCTCAGTCACTGCCCGGAGAAGAGGGCTCAGCGCTTCTCAGAGTCCTGCTGCCTGACTCATAAATGCACCAACGCAGCTCCCTGGCTGTCTTCTTGCAGGAGTCCATATAATTGTCCTTCCGCCTAAAAGCAGCAAACTGTCTTTTCTCCCCAGGACCAGCTTCCCTCAGGCTGCTCCCCCCGCCCCCCCCCAACTCTAACCCCGAATTCCAACAACGTGTAGGGCATTCGCGTCACTGGAGTCATTTTCCAAATGAACAAATTGTGTTTTCTTCTTGGTTGAACCTGATATTTGAGCCAATCTGTACAGGCAATTTCCTCCTCTTTGTTTTGCTGACCCCGAGCGCTCCCTCAGCCCCGCCGTAATTATCGGACCTCGGCTGCCACTGGGAGTGTGGCTCCCCACCGCAACGAGAACCGCGTGGCTGTGCATGGAAAGAAAAAGAGGCCCCTTAGATGCTAGTTATTTACAGTTTGCTCATCAGGGTTGAATTAGACTGGATTTTCCTGTGTCGTGTGGGAAATTGTGGGCTGGGCTCCACTCAGAATGGCTATGGAGCCAACGAATCTTCCTCTCCCTCCTCAAGGGGTGTGTGCGAGGTCAGCAGCACCCCACACCCCACATTCCCCTTCTCCCCCCATCATTATTTCCCAGTTCATCAACAATGAGCATCTCCACCCTTGAGCTGTGAAGGGAACAACAAGAATTTATCTTCAAAAGCAAGTCCCCTGCCAGCGAGAGAATGTAAATGGTTCACATGCTCAGTTGATAATCTAAAGGTTGATGGTTCAAACACACACAGAGATCCTTGACAGAAAGGCCTGGAAAATCCTGTAGCACAGGTCTTCTCCGACATGTGCAGGGTTGCCACGAGTCAATGGCAACTGGTACTGGTGCCTAGGAGAGAGGGAAGGATATAATTAGAGTAAAAAGAGCTCAGGATTGGCAGACCTGTTACTGTGACTATGACACTGAGTTGATTCTGATTCATGGCGACGTTATAGGACAGAGTAAAACTGTTCCATGAGGATTTCTAGGTTGTGTTATTTGTGAAAGCAGATTGTCAGGGCTTTTCTCCTGTGGGACCACTGGTGGATTTGAACTACCAACCTTTTACTGAACACTTAGCTTCTTAACCATTGAGCCACCAAAGATCTTTGTACAGACCCCTGTTTTTGTTAGATGGCTTCAAGTCAAGTATATTTCATAGTGACCCTGCAGGTCTGAACCTTGTTCTATCCTGTGCCATTCTCACAATATCTGACACCCTTAAGCCCATTGCTGCAGTTACTCTGGTGGAAGGTCTTCCTCTCTTTTTGCTACCCTCCACCTTTCTAAGCATGATGTTCCTTTCCAAAGGAGAGCCCTCCTGGAAACATGCCCAAACAATCTTTGCCTTTAGACAGCACTCTGTACTTTTTCCAAGACATACCTATTTGTTCTTTTGAAAGTCCACGTGATATTCAGCACTCTTCTCCAGTAGCACAGCTCAAAGGCATTACCCATTAGCTATTCTATATGGTCTTCAAACATTCTTCCAGGTCATGCAGCCCTGGTGTGTCCACTTGCTGTGCAGAGGTAACTTGTGGTCACTGTGACACTGACGTGTCAAATGTGATAATGGTTATCCATGGTGGACAGTGTTTGGTGAAGCTCCCTGATTAAAACAAGCTTGGAAGCAGGAATGGTATTCACTTCCGCATTAGCTTGCCTCCGGAAACCCTATGAACCTGGAGAAAGGATGAAAGTCAAGCAAGTGTTGAGGACTTTTGTTCATAGGGTCACTAGGAGCCGCCTACGACTCGACAGCACTTAACAACAACCAACATGTTGTCTTCCTCTACCCATTTCTCCATTCCATCAAGGCCACAAAGTTTCCTAAACGTAGATTCTTGGTAGTCTCTTCCAGGGACTGGGGATCCAGTACGAATAAAGATTCCTCAAGCACTCAGAACCTCCTTGTGAACCCAGAGCCCTGAAGAAAAGCAGGGCTGACTGAGGCAGGCAAGGAACTCTGTGAGCACTCATAGTAGTACGTGAGGACAGACCTCAATGGGACAGCGAGACCCATGGCACGTGGTTGAAAAGGACTATCATGGTGGTACATGCAGTATAGGAACAGATGAACATATGTGGGCCATACCCAGGGCCTTCAAAGGCACTCTAGTTCCCTGCTAAAGGGAAAAGTAAAATAAACTGTAACTTTACAGTCTTAGAGTAGCATCATGTTGTGTCCTGTCAAATCAGAACTGACTCATAACTGCCCTTCTGGTGGGTTCTCAGAGGCAGCACATCTCATGAGAAGAGATTGCTCATCGTTCTCTCACAGAGCAGCTGGTGGACTCCAACCCCAGGCTTTTGGGGTTGCATGTTGTGTTGTTGTTAAGTGTCGTTGAGTCGTAGATGACTCACAGTGACCTTAAGAATGAAAGACCTGAACACTTGTATAACTTTGGTGGTTTCTCCATGTTCATAGGGTTTCCGGAGACAAGCTATTTCAGAAGTGGATGCCACTCCTGCTTCCAAGCTTGTTTTAGTTGGGTAGCTCCACCAAACACTGTCCACCATGGGTAACCATTATTGCATGAGTTGCATAGACAGGTAAATTGAGGCACATTGTTTATATGAACACTGGATCACAACTTCGGCATTAGTCATAAAGTAGTTTATAAACCGTGATGATTGTGCTCTGCAGTCAGAGGAGGACACAACTATGGCTTCTGAGTCTGAGTGGTGCCTGGGGCATAGGGCGAGCTCTGGTGATGTAATTTATAGGGAGTTTTGCTGCTAATCCAAGGGTGGCACGTCTGGGGTGATCCAAACCCATCAGTAACTCCATGGGAGAAAGATGGGCAGCTTCTTCACACGTGGTGTGCAGCCTTTGAATGCTCACTGGAGGACGAGCTGTGAGTTTCAGCCCTGAGTTTCAGGAGGGCCCTTGTGTGGGGCCCTCTGGCCACAGGAGGGATGACTGATCCATTAGAGGGTGGAAGGAGGTCTGCAGTGTGTTGAGTGCCGCCTATGGGGTTCCAACCATGGCTGCTCTGTGAGTTCAGAGCAGAAGAAGATCAATGTGGGCTAAAGCAGTTCATCTAAGTAGAAATTACTTATAATTAATCAATTATGTAATCGAGTAGCACTTAATTATTTACTGCCTTGTTCGGTTTTCTGACTGCTCACTGGTGTCTGGCATGCCCCCACGCCTCTTCAAAGAGACCACGTTCCCTGAGACCAAGTGTGGGCTCAAACACTGGTGTCATATGGGCTGGGTCATGTTATCACATCTAAGGGTGGTGACAAGAGGAAACAGTGAGGTGATCTCTTTGAGGTCAAAACTGTTCAGATATGATAAGAAATGACTCTTTTTTTTCTATAATTATATTTTATTAATTTTCATAAACATTTACAGAGATTTTGGGTTTCCATTCATTCATTGTTGCACTATTCTCTCTACCCTCCTCCCAGTTTGTTCTTGTCCAAATGCCACAGTGCTTGTCAAAGCCAGTTCTGATTAATCTTCTTTGTCAGTGTGTCCTTTGCCATTCTCTATCACTCCTCCCTGAGAGAGACTTCATCCTGAGTCATACTCTTGAGTGGTTCAAATATTAGAGAATGAGGGACAATTGACATTTAGGGGGGCTGTGTGCTTGCCAATTTGGGTGGGGGAATCTCCTGAGAAGGGTGGCATGGGCATGAATGGTTTCAGGACAGATCAACATCTGTACCTGGTGCTTGGGAGGCCTTTGGTTATTACCAAGACAAAAGGTGATGTGTCCTGGTTCTACCCAGAGATGGGGATGTCCCCTTCCTAATTCTTCCTGAAAATTCGTGGGCTGACCCTCAGAGGTTAAACTCAGCAGATGAGCCTGGGGCTCAGCTACTCAGCACCAAGGACTGCAGGTACAAGCAAAACTGTTATCGTTAGGTGCTGTGGAGTTGAGTACAACTTATAGCGACCCTGTGAACAAAAAATCTGAATCCTGTTCTATCCTGTGCCGTCCTCACACTTCCTGACACACGTCTTCCTCTCCTTTGCTAACCCTCCACCCTTCCTAATATCATGTCTTTCTCCAAGGAATAGCCCCTCTTAGCAACATGCCCAAAGTATATGAGGCTTTGCCTCATCATTCTTGCCTCCAAAGAGCACTCTGGCTGTACTCTCTCCAAGACATATCTGTTTGATCTCTTGGCAGTTCATGGAATATTCCGAATTCTTCTCTAACATGACAGCTCAAAGGCATCAATTCTTCTGTTATCTTTATTCTTTGTCCAGCTCTCGGATGCATAGCAAGTAATTGAAAAGACTATGACCTGGATCAGACACACCTTAGTCCTCAAACTATCGTCATTACTCCTTAATAATTTGGAGAGATCCCTAACTGCAGATTTTCCCATTGCAGTGTGCCTCCTTATTTCCTGACTGCTGGTACCAAGGGTGTTAATTGTGGATCCAGGCAAGAACTATTTGTGTCCGGAGATTTTGATGTTCTAGCAGGGTTATTCTTTGGCACCAAGAGTTACTTCAGTGAAGCTCATTAGGACACCAAGGGTACTAAAATGGATGGCTTCCTGAAAGAAAGAGCGGGGAGGTCCCTGGATTTCTGGCTAATTGTAAGAGATGCACTGCTAAATTCAATCCATATGGTGGCCAAATGAGTCTGAAGCTCCTGAGAGGGAAAACTCCCATGGTTAGTGCTTAATGGGAATCTTGGCCTTTGTGGGGGAATCCAGACCTTTTCCACCTCCAGGAGGCCCCTCCAGGACCTCTTACATCCTGGGTTTGCTGCATTGGCTCAAGTCTGGCTCATCTGCAGAGAACAATGGTGTATCCTCTCCATTCATCAGGTCAGTGGTGTTATTACCTGCGTTCACAAATGGGGCAGAACACCCCAAGACTTGCAGACTGATTGCTTTCATTAACTTTAATTGGATTCTTTCGCACTTGGAAAGAGAAGTGTAACCAGGGTTTAATTGGAAGAGCATCTCAGACCCAGGGTGACACAGGATTGTAAACATTAAAAGTGCTACAGCTGCGTTGGTGGGGAATGTCGAAGTCACTTATGTAGTTTGTAAGAATAGCTCACAGACTTGAGGAGGTTTCGGAGCTCTGGGCATATCAAATTTGGAGATTGTTTTTGTTCCTGCTTAGAAAAGAAGCAATGTGGAATCTAATGTTTGCAAGTGAAATTATAGAGGAGACACAACACATTCAAACTCTGGCATGTGCCAAAAGAACCCTACGGAAGCCGAGAGAGACCTCCTGTGTCTATTTGTTCAGTCCCTGAGCTGGCCTTGGGCAGCAGGTGACACCTTTAAAGTTGGAGTCCATCTCGCTAATCCTTCTCTTGGCTCTATCATTTTGTGATTATGCCTTTTGCCTAGAGTTTGCTTCTATAATTTTTCCTGTATGACAAACTCTTAGCCAACCTTTAAGACCCAGCTTTTATATCACTGCCCTGAAGTCTTGGCTGAGAACTCTACAAGAGTCAGCTGCTCTATGTTCTGTGCTGCAACAGACCTTTGTTCACACAATCAACATTCAAGCCACCCAGGTAACAGAAGGCAGGGAGGGGCGAGAGAAGTGAGGTCACAAATTTAGGATTTGAAATGAAAATTAAAAGAAACATTGGGATAATTATCAGGGGGTTAAGTGAATCCTTTCTAAGAAATTAAATTGAGGCTTTAGTTTTTAACATGCATTGGGTGAACATATGATCAAGGGAACTGGAAATCCTAACACATGCTTATCTTTTTCAGTCAGGGCTTTGCTAATCCAAAGGCAGTGCCTCTCTGGTAGTTCAAACCCCCCCAGCAGTTCCATGGGAGAAACATGGGCAATCTCCTCTGATGCATTTGCAGCCTATGAACACCTGCTTGCGGGTCAGCTGTGAGTTGGTTTGGACTCAGTGGCAATGAAATGAAAAAATTAAATTAACTGCCTTATCAAAGGAGCTCTGACATAGTCCATAAGGAGTTGCAATGATAACCCAAAATCTATTCTGCTCTAGAGGTTCAAATCCCACCAGTGTCTTTTCATGAAAACATTGCATAGTCTCCTCCCATTCAATTCACAGCCTCATAAACTCAATGGAGACTTTCAGCTATGTTGTTGTTGTTCTGTGCTGTTGAGTCAATTATGAACTCATCACGCCCCTATGAACGACTCTGAACCCTGCCCTCTCCTAAACCAACCTCACCATCTCTGACACATCTGACCCAGTGCCACAGTCACTTTGTCAATCCATCTCATCCAAGGTCTTTCTCTGCTGCAGTGACCCTCCATCTTTCCAAGAATGATGTCCTTCTCCGTGGTCTCAGCATACCCAATGTATGCGAGATGGACCCTCAGCACCCTTGTCTACAAGAAATAACACGGTTTCTACCTCTCAAGGACAAACCTGTTTGTTCTCTTGGCAGTCCATGGTATACTCAGTTAATTTTCTCCAATACTAAATTCAGAGGCGTAGATTCTTCTGGCATCCTTATTTATTGTCCATCTCTCAGGTGCATAGCAAGCAAATTGAGAGTAAGTTTCAACTAGACAGCTGTGAGCAGACTGGGGGTCCAGTCCTGGCCAATGCAGCTTGTGCTCAACTTAACCCAACTGTCAGCGGAGGCTTGCATGTTGCTGTACACCTATTTCTGCAGAACTGCCACACTCAGGGAGACTAGGAAGAAAAGCCTGGTAGTCTATTTCCAGAAATCAGTCACTAAAACTCTATGGAACATAATAATCTAATCTGAAAATGATCATGGGGCTTGTATAGGACTGTGCACAGTTTTGCTCTCTTGTGGATGGGCTCACCATGAGTTAGAGGCCAGCTTGATGGAGTTAACAATAGGCTGTCTTGTGGAGGTGAGTACTAGGGAAGCCAGGAGAATGGTGGATATTGGCCTTCCCAAGGAAATCCTGCAGAAGGCCAGAGTGGAAGCAAGTGCATTCACAAGAAGAAAGAATCTGGTTATCTGAATTGCTGCCCCCTATCTCGAATGTCCAGCCCTGAACAGCTACCTGGCTCCAGGAAACCAGAGCAGTATTTGCTGGCAGTACCTGCCTGAATTGTCTTTTTTTCCCCCCCCCTGTTTCAGAGTCTGCCCAGCATCTTTCTTTCTTTCTTCTGAGTGCAAACAACTGACTCCTCTGAGGGTGTTCTGTCTTAAGTCTCAGGCAGAAGAGCTAATGGTGTTATCACCGAGGCTGGTTAGGAGGTTAGAGAGACGAGACCACGAAATCATTTCATGCATTATCTCGTCACTGCTTCCAGGTAGAGCAGGTGCTGCTGATCTTCCTACACACCCTAGATTAGATTTTCAAAGAAATGTTGCCAGCACGTTTCCTCACTTACCCCTCCAGGAACCTGTTCTCCCTCCTTGCTTTCAGGCAGGCTCCCGCGCTGACCTGCTGGTGGCTGGCTGGCTGGAGGAAAGCTGGGCACTCACCTTCCTGAGACGTGGGGTCTCTTCCTCCCGGAGGCCAGTGCCCCTACGAGAGCAAAGTGCACACGGGTCACGGCAAGGAAGCTGTTCTCCCTTAAAGATTGTTCTTTCATTTTAAAAATAGCCTTAAAATTCACATGAAGAATGGAAGAATAAAACATCATCTCAGAAATTGTGAAAAAGAATTTAAAGAGGGCCAGACTGATAGACAGAAGGGAGAACTACTATCAGCAGACCAGTCCAATAGTCCAATGCTGTGGACTTTCTTTGGGACTCTGGTGGCATGGCATAGTTTATAGGGAGTTGCATTGCTAACTCAAAGACCAGGCCTCCCTGGCAATTTGAATCAGTGCTGACTCCTCAGGAGAAAGATTTGCAGTCTCCTCCCATGTGATCTTTAGCCTCTGAAAACCCACTAGAGGATCAGCTGAGTCTATTTTGACTCAAAAACAATGAAGGAGAATTTTCAGATTCACATGGAAGGTGTATGTATGGGCAAATGCTATATACAGACTCAGGAAACCCTAGCTTGTGCCTGTCCTCCAGTTCAGGAGATCACAATTGCTTTATAAAGGGCCTAAAGGAAGATCTGCAAGTCTGTGTTGCTCAGTTAATGGAGCTGCGAGCTCTATGTGGTTACTGTGTGCGTGGAAGGGGCTAAACGTGAATAGAGCTCCTCTGTAAGCTGGAGACTGACTGTTCAATCGTTAAACTCAGCTCTAACCAAAATTTGACAGTTTGAATCCACTACCTCCTTCACAAGAGAAAACACCAGATGGTCAGCTCCTTTAGAGATTATAGCCTTAAAAAAAAAAGTCTGGGAAATCCTAGGCAGAGTGGTTTTACTCTGTAGCATAGTTGATACTGGAGAAAAGTTCTGAATATCTCATGAATTCCAAGAGAACAAAGAGGTCTGTCTTGGAGAAAGGGAAACCAGGTTGTTCCTTGGAGATAAGGGTGGTAAAACTTCATAACTTCATCTCACATACTTTGAACATCTTGTCAGAAGAGGCCACTCCTTGGAGGACTCTATGCTTGGAAAGGGGGGGGGGTCAGTATAAGAAAGGAAGCCACACACGGTGACTGTAATGACGGGTTCAAGTGTATTGGAGACGGTGAAGACGGCACAGGACAGGGCAAGGGTCAGATCCCTGTTCACAGTGTTGTCAGAAGTCTCAGTCGACTCAGGGCATGTAACTACAACATCAACAACAGCAAGGACTTGATTTCAAATAAAAATAGTAACAATGAAAGTGTTTCTCTGTCATAGCTTGTGTGTTGCTACAGCACTGGAGACTGTGCCACCAATGTTTCTAATAACACTAAAGTCACCTATGATAGAAAGGTTTCTGGGTATCTTTAAAACCAAGACAGAGTAGGAAGAAAGGAGTAGAAATCCACTTCCAAAACAAGTCAGTGAAAATCTTATGGATTGCAACCTAACATCACGTTTGGGGAGATAATAGTCATGAGAGAGACCACTGGTGAGATAGCACACTGAGGGGTTTGAATATACCTGTGATCATGAGGATGATAAAGGATCTGACAGCATTTAATTGAATAAAAGAGAGCCATGTTGTTTTTAGTAAGTACTGGTGAGTTGAAACTGACTCCTGCCCCATTGCTGACCTTTTGGTGAGTTTTCAGAGCCATGCACTGTCAATCATGTGGGAGAAGATTCTCATCTTTCTCCTATGGAGCAATTGGTAGATTTGAACCATTCACACCATGTGCCTTTGGACTGGCAGTGAAACTCCTTAACACTCAGCCACCAGGGCTCAAGATAGACATGAGTCAGGTCAATTCAAAAGTATCCACCTACTTATCTACTGTAAGATGTATAAACCAGAGTTTGAAGAGTTAGTATGAAAAAAGAATGGTGAAATATACCAATGATAACTGTCACCTGTTCTCATGTTTTTGATGCATTGAGTTAATAGAAATGTATTATTAAAATGACTTCCATCTCTTTCACTTTACTCTTTAAAGTGTGACTACTGGGAAGTAGAAATTACATGTGGTTTGCAGTATTTTTTTCTGTTGAACAAAGTTGGTCAAAGTCTTCTGGTACGGGGGGCGGGGGAGGGCCGGGTGGAGGTGAGGGGAGATGGAGCAGGTCTCAAATTGGCATCACAGCTCAGGAATGCGATGGGGCCACCACCTTGATGTCTGTGCTGTGCACCTTTTTGCAATAAACACCTATTGGTAGTTTGTCCTAACGCCAACTGAGGTTGTGTACCATTACCCTTTTCAGACCTAGTGCTAGGATCATGAATGTTGTGAAAGGATTTGATCTGGTTGAGACTCTGTTCAGAGAAGGAAATGAGTTGCCCTGCCTACTTTGGGCTTCGCTATTTCATTTGCAATTGCTAGTTGGGTTGCCTGGTTAAATTTCTCAGACATGAAACATTTCCAAGTTAGCTTTTCAACTCAAACTAGAAAGATGACTGCTGTTGTGTCAACAACATAGTGACTGAGAGTGACTCTATGTTTAATAAATAGGACAAACACTGCCCAGGTTGTATTAATCTCATTGCCACATGTTTGAGCACATTGTTGTGATTCTTTTAGTCAATCCATCTCACACGAGGTCTTCCTCCTCCTCCTTGGCCTTCACCTTTGTTAAACATAATGTTCTTTCCTAGTGATTGATCTTTCCTGGTAACATGTATAGAACAAGAGTGTCAGAAAATGTTCTGCTGTGATCTATAAGGTTTTCCCTGGGTAATTTTTAGAAATATTTCACCAGGCCTTTCTTCCTCATCTATCTTATTGGGTAGTTCTGCTGAAACCTGTCAACTGTGGATATTGGAAGTCTGGTCGCTTAGCTTCCAGCATCACTACAAAATAAAAGTCATCACAGTGTGACAACTAACAGACCAGAGTTGGGACACCAGATAATTGACCATAAAATGACTGAGGACAGTGATCCCGTGAAACAAGGACTAGATCATTTTACAAACAATTAATAGCAGTGTAAACACAGAAAAGTAATTCTACTTACCATATATTCTCAGTTCAGATGTCATTTATAATCTCCTTTTGGAGTAGAGCTCATGAGTCTCTTAGAAACATCTGGTTATAGGAAGCCTTTTCCTCGGATTCCATCTTCTTCTTCTGCTGTCATGGTTTTATTTCTGTGTCATAAAAGCATCTTCTTCTGTGTTTCATGCAGTTCCTGGTCCTGTGCCAGAAAGGTCATCTTGAAAGTTCTTGGTCACGCCAAATGTGATTTCTCCGGCTGTGTTTATCTAGCGTTTCTATCAGCAGCATCTGGGTAGCCCTGGCGACGCTGGCCCCTATTCAGGTCGTACTGAAAGAGTTTCCTTTTCTCCTGTAAGTTATGAGCAAAATGTCTACCACCAATGTCTGCTGCTACAGATTCAGAAGTCAGAAGCCGCTTCGTCCTCTCATTCTTGCTTCTCTTGTTCTTGACTGAGGACTTTGATGGTCTGCCTGTGTTTCGATAAGAGGAGAGTAACTTCCATGTTGAATATGTCTGAAAAATGTTTCCATAGCACAGAAAATAATGGACCTGGTCATGCTTAAAGATGAGACACAACAGGTAGTTGCCCCAGGGGTTTAATGTGAGGGAAATTCTAACAACCTTCCTATTGTAATCATCTTCTGTATGGATATTCTGCAAATATCTCAGACTCCAACAATAGAAGCATTGTTGTTGAGTAGAGTTGCTCCTGTATAGGGGTCTAACCTGGAGGAGGCTATTAACACTCTATCAGAGAGCTGGACAATGACTAAAGATGACAAAAGAAGAATTGATGCCTTTGAGCTGTAGTGCTGGAGAAGAGTACTGCACATACCATGTATCGCTAGTAGAAGGTCTGTCTTGGAGAGGATGAAGCCAAGTTTCTCTGTGGAGGCTAGGATTTTGAAGCTCTGTCTCATGTACTTTGGGCACATAGCCAGGACAGAACAATCCTTGGAGGAAGACATCATGCTCAGAAGGGTGGAGGTGCAGGAGAGAAAGACCCCGAATGAGATGGATTGACAAGATAACTTGAGCTGTGGGATAAGGTGTGTCAGAGTTAGTGAGACTAGTTCAAGACAGGGTAAGATTTAGAGCTGTTGTACTTGAGGCCATGTCTGTTTGGTGGTTCCATGTGTCACATGGTGGAGGGAGAGGAGGAGGGGGTTTCATCATTCCAAGTTACAGCCTTGTAACTTGTGGAGAGGGTCACGGTGAGCTAGAACCAAACGGGTAGCCATGAGTTTAAGTTCTGAAAGGTCTTCACACTAAAGAAAGTGGCCCTTGATACAGAATTAAAGACAAAAATAACGCTCTTCCCTAAAACCAGTATCTTGTTGTTGTTATTGTTAAGTGTCATCAAGTCCCAGGCGACTCAGAGTGACCCTATGAAGGAGAGTCCTCGATGCTTGGGTGTCTCTCATCCTCTCTCCAGGTTCATAGGGTTTCCGGAGGCAAGCTATTACGGAAGTGGATGGCACTCCTCCTTCCAAGAAAACCAGTATAAGAAGATCTAATAATATTTCGTTCTCTCATGATGATTACTTTGGATCATTTGAAATACGATAAAGCTTAGAATTTTCTCTCACACGCATTTTGGTGCTTTTCTTTAGTGAATGCCCTTATTCTGGCTATTGAGTGTGAGTCTGTCACACTGTGTGGGTGAAGAAGAAAGAAGGGTGCCCACTGGAAGCAGCGAGAACAGCACGGGAATTCCGGTGGGACTTCTGATCTCTGTTCCAGCTCCAGTGATTGCAACAGGTTAGGAGAGGCACAGGTCTGTCCCTTCTCTTTCAGTGTTATGTTTAATGTTGTAATTGTTGGGCAGATTAGGACTAACTGCCTCATCAGGTTTTCCCTAAACTATAATCTTTGTTGAAGGAGCTCTGATGGCTTTGTGGTTAAGGTATTGGACTGCTACCTATATATGGTTGGTGGTTCAAATCCGTCAGCTGCTCTGTGGGAGAGAGATGAGGCATTCTGCTTCTGTAAAGATTTAAAGTCTTCTTCTGGCCTTCCAGGCTGCTGTGAATCATAATTAACTTGATAGCAGTGGGTTTAGTTTTGGCTTGGTTAATTGTTATTTGAACAGATTGCAAGGTTTTTTCTCCTGCAGAGTCTCTGAGCAGGTTTAAACTGCCAACCTTACAGTTAGCAGCCAAGCATATAACCATTGTGCTACTATGGTTACTTTGTGCTTGCTGACTACATCAAAATATCTGTCACACGGAGTTTCTATGTTCAGCTTTTTGAGAAAACACCAAACTGCCTTCCAGAGTGGTTGCACCATTTTACAATCCCATCAACAATGTGTACGAGTTCCTATCTCACCACATCCTCTCCAACATTTACTACTTGCTGTCCTGCTAAACTTTGCCACTGCTACTGGAGCAAGATGGTATCTCATTGTGATTTGGATTTGTATCTCTCTGATTACGAGTGATATTGAGAATTTCTTTTTATTTAAAAAATTGTTTTTTTAAATTATTGTCCTAGTTTATTTACAAAATTTGAATACATTGTTTCCAAGAACAGATTCTTCAAATTTCCCTCATACCCCCACCCATCAAATTGTACAACTCCATGACTAATCCTCTCTCCCCCTCACATCATCCTTCTGCTTCCACCCTCCCTACCCCTTGGATCTTTATACTCATTCAACAATAATGGTTTTATACAATATTTGTCCTTGTAATACTGAGTTAGTTCACTCAGTATAATGCTCTCCAGTCCCTCCAAAATAAGATAATAATTTATAAAATCATTGCTCTTGCGTGCTGCATAGCATTCCATTATATGAATGTACCATGATTTATCATTGCATCCAATTGTGGTTGGACATCTGAGCTGTTTCCATGTTCTTGTGATGGTGAATAATGTTGCTATGAACAGTCGTGTACAAGTCTCCATTTGTGCCTCAGTTCTTATTTTTTTTTCAGGGTTTATGCCAAAAATAACTCAATTACAAAATGGGCAAAACACCTGTAAGTAATTTCCACAAAGGAAGATATTCAAATGGCAAACAGACACATAAAGAAATGCTCAAAATCACTGGCAATAAGAGAGACACAAACAAAAACCACAATGAGATATCATCTCACTTTAATAACAGTGGCAAAGTTTAACAAAGCAGCAAATAATAAATGTTACAGAGGATATGGTGAGAAAGGAATTTGTATACATTGTGGGAATGTAAAATGGTACAACCATTCTGTAAGGCAGTTTGGCGCTTCTTCAGAAAGCTGAACACAGAAATTCCATATGACCCAGCTATTCCATTACTTGGATTTTGAGCATTTTTTTCATGTGTATGTTGGCCATTCAAATATCTTCTTCTGTGAAAAGTCTTTCCATGTCTTGTGCCCATTTTGTAATTGTGTTATTGGTCTTTTTCTTGTGGAGGCCCTGTAGGATTCTGTCAATTTGATACAGGACCTTTGTCTGAAATGGTATTGCTAAATAATTTTTCCCAGTTAGTAGGTTTTCTTTTCACTCTGTTGGAAAACATTTTTGATGTGCACAGGGATTTAATTTAATCATTAGAAGGTCCCATTCATCAAGTTTATCCTCTCCAGATTGTGCAATTCTGCCTGTATTTGACAGTCTCTTTATACCATAGACTAGACTGTCTAAGCTTGATCCCTATTTGTCTCTGATGAACTCTATTACTCAGATATTCCACTGCTTAGAATGTACCCAAGAGAATGAGAACTGAGACACAAAAGTATATTTGTACATCAATGTTCATAGCAGCATTATTTACCATTGCAAGAACATGGAAACAGCCCAAATGCCCAACCACAATAGAATGGGTTGAGAAATTATGGTACATTCACACAATGGAATACTATGCAGCACTCAGGAACAATGATTTTGTAAATTACTGCCTTTGGGTAGTAACTTGGGAGGGACTGCAGAGCATTATGTTAAGTGAGCTAACTCAGGCCTATAAGATGAAAATAGTAGAAGACTATTGTTGCAGAAAGAGTATGAGGATCCACTAGGGGTTAGGGAGGAGTTGAGGGGTGAGGATAGGGGTGGTTTAATCATAGGGTTGCACAGTTTGATGGGTGGAGGAGGAAAGTCAAAGAAATGGGGAAGATCCAGTGTGAGAAATAATGTATTCGAACTTTGTAAATAAATAAATATAAAATGTAAAAAAAAAGTTAAAAAAATCTGTTACAAAGAGGACTTCAGTGGATAGTCAAAAGTCTATCTAGATCCATTGAAATTATGTCCCGCTTCCTTCTTGTCTTTCAATCAAGATTAATTTGAAGAATCTTTGACTACATTATTTAGTAATGATAGCTGGAACATAAAGGGAGACTGATAGCATAACTTGAAGGATGTAACCAAAGCCATTGAATTGTTGTTGCTATGTGCTGTTGAGTTGCTTGTGACACAAAGTAACTCTATAACCTACCCTGCCCTGTGCCAAACTTGCCTCTGATTCACCTACCCTCATTACCTTAGTCACTGAGTCAATCCATCTCATCAAAGGCCTTCCTCTCTTGCACTGTCCCTCCACCCTTCCAAGCATGATGCCCCTCTTCAAGTACTAGTCCCTCTTTGCAACATTTTGAAATAATTTTGACTGGTGGTCTCATGACAAGAACCTGCACTGCAATCCCAAAGGCATGTGGTTCAAGGACACAAGCTACTCTGAGGAAGTAGGATTGACATTCTCCTCTGAGCAATTACCAGCCTCTGAAAACCTGTCAGAGGGTCAGCTGTGGGTCAGTTTTGACTCTATAGTACACAACAACAACAGCAGCAGCATGTTTTCACAGAAACCAAATAAAAATCTCTGTTACAGACAGAGAACACATTAAAAGGGCATAATTCCCACAATCCACGCTGATACACACCATATTTTAAAGGGAAGCAAGAGAACACAGTCTCTAGAGAGTCAGTAGCAAGATCCTGTCTAGAGTCCAGGGTCTTTGTCTCAGGCCATTTCCAGACCCTTCACTGTCTCTCTGCTGACATTTGCACAGTGCTTGGCATATGGTAAGCAGTGAGCATATTTTTGCTGAATGAATGGATATATGAGGGATTTCACTCATGGTGATTTCAAGTCCACAGCATCTTTCTGAACCACATAAAAGGACAATCAGACCTTTTAAAATTAGACTAAATTTCTTGATAATAACAGTAGATGACAAATATTTATTTACCTATTAAATTTCTAGAGCAGTATCCTTCATTCTAAAACCTCAGGGTGCATTCAAATAAAATTACAAATAATTAAAATCTTCTAAAAGAACCAGAAAGACCTTAAAAACAAAAATGATATTTTATGGTTAATAAAGCTAGAATATAGGCATGGTTATAATGCTACATAATCATGTATGTAATTATTACATAAATAATATATAATCATCCTAATAAACCATGCAATTGCAGCCACTCCTTCCCCTGAAGCTTCTCTATTTATAGGCCTGATGTGGTTGGCAGGGGGTGGGGAGAAGATAGATTTAGGAGAGGATTGAGGATTAAGCACAGTATGTAACTTGGAAAGGCCTGCATGGTTTACTAATTTAAGAGAATTTGCATCTGAATTGAATAAGCAAAACCAGCTTCAGGCTCAAAGACTCTCCTAAGAGAATTACCTGAGTCCAGGAAGCTGGTTCTCCATCTCCCATCCCACTTACCCTGTTTCCAGCTCAGCTCCATGTTGTGGTTAGGTGCCATCAAGTCCATCATGGCTCATAGCCGCCCTGAAGGCAACAGATCCCATCTTAGCAGTCTCCTGCACCATCCTTACTATCTCTGTCTGGCATGTGTGAACTCACTGTTGAAGGCCCTGTGTCAGCCCATCCTGTTGTAGACCTTTCTCTGATGCTCTGCCTCTCCCAGGATAATGCCTTTTCCCAAAGACTGGTCTCCTGATAACATAGGTGCTTATTAGTCATCCTTTATCAAACACCCACAAGTAGGGCCCTTCCTTTTCTCTGCCTTTTTACCTCCAATTCACATCACTAGGAAACTTCTGAGGTGGTCCAAAGGTTAACATGCTTGGGTGCTAACAGAAATGTGAGAGGTTCACCTTCATCCAGTGAAATCTTGGAAGAAAGGCCTTGTAATGCCATGAGTCAGGTATTGAAAGCCCTGGGGTGCACAGTTCTACTCTGTTACACCATGCATGGCCTGGAATAGACTCAAGAGCAACTGTTTTTTTCCATATCACTGAAGACTCATTCCTTCCCACCCTTCCTACCTCACAGCATCACCCAGTCTGTATAAGTCAGCCACACATTCTGCAGATCTCTGGTCATTTGCTGATGACCTATGGATATTACTGTTGCTCTTACTGTAAACATCTCCATAGGCCAGAGTACATCTAGCCCAGCCTCCCACCCATTGTAGGCTGAAAGGAGCCTGGTTCTCTAATGAAGGCAGTAGTGCTGATTGTAGAATGGAGCTAGAAGTAGCTCAGACAAGTCACCAGTGCTCCTGCCAGCGTCCTCCCACTGGAGCGGGCGGCAGAATGACTGCAGGACTGGCTAGTGATTTCTCCATTCTTTCTCTCCCCTCATCCCAAAAGGACTTACACCTGGTGAGTCTGGGGCTCCTGAAATGGTACCATTAAAAAAAAAAAAGCATAAGTGATGCTGGTGAGGGGGAAGTGTCATTTTTTGAGAGCAACTGATTTAAAGAAGACATATATGGGCATATATGTCATGTTTCATGACTTTTTGGTCATAGCTTCTAGAAGCTAAATAAGTTATCTCCTAGTTAGTGTAGGAGCTAGGGAGTTGTGATACTAAGCCAAAGGTAGGTGGTTTGAATCCATCCACTGCTCTAAAGGTGGAAAATGGGCACTCTCTTCCCGTGTAATGTGCAGCCTCTGGAAACCTGCCAGAGGATCAGCTATGAGTTGGTTCCACCTTGACAACAACAAGCTGTTTCTTTGTTGTTGTTATCCCTACAGATGTAGAGAGCTTTGAAAAAAGGCAATTGTGGTTAAGTCTGACTCATGGTAATCTCCTGTGCCTCAGGGTTTTCAACAGGTGATTTTTGGAGAGGAGGTTGATCACTTGAACTTTATACTGAGCTGTCTGCAGAGACTTGAACCTCCAACCTCTCTGTCAGCAGAAAAGTGCATTTGCCATCTGCACAACTCAGGAATGCCATATAGTGCTTTTACTATTTACAAAATGCTTTTTTAAAAATAAGTTCTTTCCCAACATTCCCAGGTGACAGACAAGACAGGTGCTGAATGCTGTCTGTTTTACAGAGAAGGTGAACGGATTGTTCTAGGCTCCCTTCTAAGAAGCAGCAGAGCTGGGCTTCCGGTCCATGGTTCCCTGTGGGTGGCTTCCCAACACCGGTCTATTGCTTCCTTCTCTTTGGGAAGCTCTTATCCCTGCCTGGCTTGAGTTTTGCTCTGCTGGTTTGAATTTTTCAGGCAGCTCTTCATCCAGCAACGCTGGCAATGGAACAAAATGTTCAATAACCTCCAGGAGGGTTGATTGTTCCTCAAGTCCTGCAGAATCCATCATTGCGGGCTCTTTTCTTTGATCGATAAAGCACACTCCTCTTCCACTGGAAAGGAAGCCAGGCAGCGATTTGCAAGATGAAGCACCCTTAAGTTTGGGGCCATCTTCTGGGCTGCTCACTGCAGCTTCATCGTCAGGAGAGATGAGGCATTCTGAGCAGCTCTATTGCTCTCACTTAGATCATGTCTAGTGACATCTCTCCGACCTCAGGTTCAGGAAGGCCAAGAGCTGCTGCTCAAATCACTCATTGCAGAATATTTGTCCTCCAGGTCTGCCCGGCCTGTAACTGGGTTCAGAAGTGCAAGCTACCCTGTCTCTAAGGGCCTTATGTAATGAAAGGGCACCTGGGAATAGGCACATTACCCACTCGCTAACCATTTCAAATGGAACATCACGTTCTGTTCTCAAACAAAACCCCGTTCTTTCTCGCTTTTGTTCACTAAAGTCTGTCTCCATTTTTTATAGTGAGGTAATCTGTTTATGACAGATTTCTCTGAACCACAAGGACAGAAACACCACATCTTAGGGGATTAATGCCAAGAGAGTCCTTTATTGCAGCCCACACCATCGTTTCCACCCCCTGCTTGTTTATAAACAGCCTCAATATGAAGCCTTTAGGTCAGGGTCCACTGACTGAAGTCTTCAGCTCCTAGAGGTACACTTAGGGACTAGGGAGCAGCTGAGATCTGTGCTTTATTTCACTGTTTTATCTTGTTTTACTTGGAAAATACCGGTCGTATAAAGAAGAGTCTCCCAGAGACATCCGTATTTCCCATAATGATTTTCATAGTGCAGGGGAAGATCTTATTAGATAGAAGCCTCGGTGTGATGAGAGCTTGGCCTGAAAAGAATCTGAAACACGTGAGTCCAGTGTGAGACCACTCATTAGAGGGGCGTGGACATTGTTTCCTTGGCATTGATGATCTAGAGAGAGGACTCAGGCAGCTTTAATGGCCATCGCCACACTGGATGCTGAGCTCTCCTGGCTCTGAAGACAATGTCCTCTTTAGGACTTGCTTATCTTTGGGACTCTGTGGGAAGCTGAGAATCCTTTCAGGGGACGTGCCTACCTCCAGGATCATGTTACACAGGATGGACAATTGCTGACCTTGTGGTTGCTGCTGTCCTGCAGAGGGCGAGACTGGGGTTATTCACAGCTTGGTAATTGGCCCTGATGCCGAGATTTTCATCCTGAGTGAATGCAGGCATCAGGGGGGCAGTTACAGATCAATGCAGGGGCACTGAATACACAGGCCCTAGAAAAAAAATACCAAAATCAAAAATGGATTTGTGTTTAGCGTGCATTGTATATCCTGGTCTGGTTATGAATAATTTAGCCTTCCCCAGGCTGAATAGACTATATTTAGCAAGCCTATTTTGCTTATAATACGTCCTATCCTTTTATGAAGAAGCATAAAGCATAAGAGAGCTGCTCAGAGTTAGGGGTGACTTCATTTTGTGGGAGCAGAATGCAAAGGTGTTCTCACTTGCAGTCCTGAGCTTGTGGCAGACACAAGGGACAGTCAAGGGTAGAAAGGGCTCAAGGCACATGGAACTGAAAACAGTCCCGGGACTGCATCTCCCTCGCTGGGAATGGGGCAGGGCCGCTTACCTGTGCTTTAGTGGTGCCCATCTGTGTGATCTCTTTGAGAGGGGATGGTGGCATGATCTGAGGGGTGTCCAGGCCTGTGCTATAAGGATGTTCCATCAGGAAAAAAGATGACATACTCGAGTTAGGTAACCTGTGGCGACTTTAATAGTCTAAGCATAAGGTTTAGGCAGGATGAAGGGAACTCACGTGAGAGAAGGCAACATTTCAGGGATGAACACAAGACTTTTGACCTCTTTGAGATCAGAAAGAGCAAGAATTGGGAAGGCCCCATAACCTTTGAAAGGGAGAGACCCATGGGCTGAGTGCCCAACAGAGCATGTGTGACCAGAAATACAGCCTTTCCACGGTGACCCTGGAGGGTTGAGCTAGGAGAATAAATGCCCTGACTGCACCCTCTTTCCACCAGCCCGCCTCCCCCTCCCCCCATCTCCTCCTGGAACCCCTCCAGTTTATCAGGACTTGGAGAAATCCAGAGGTTGGGGAGGCCCTAACATCGTTCAAATAGGTCAACATCTCATTATATGCTAATGCCTTTTTGTATGCACATTTTCCCAATTGCTGCTCTGTTGTAGGATGTACTGAAATGTCTGTTGGGGCTGGTGTAAGCTGCTGCAAACAACAGGAGGCCTGACTCATGGGGGTTGACAACAAAACAGGATTATGCTTTGACCTAGGTCATCTCCATGATCAATTATGGATTAGACAATTACATCCCATAGGATTTTCATTCATACACACACACACACACACACACACACACACACACACATTTCTTTTGTTAAGGATTGCAAAAGGGCATTTCCCCCATAATTTTGTTGTTTCTTCTCTGTTTATTAAAATTTTATTTTCTGTTGGTGTACATAGAAAATTCATATACATTGTATCTCAGAGCACTATCCTTCATTCACATTGTGTTTCATGCAATCATTCCCATCCATTGTATTTTGTAAAATTAATCACTGTTGAAATATGCACACCTTTTTAGACCCACATCAGATCTTCATTGGCTGAGTTTTCAAAGGGTATCACCAAGATGATTTAGGAAAAAAGACACTTTCTAGAAAGTCCCTTGTCTCTGAGTTGGATCCAACTCGTAGCTGACTCTCCAGTGGGCTTTCAGAGGCTGTAAATCACATGGGAGGAGATTGGCCGGTCTTCTCTTGTGGAGTATCTGGTGGATTTGAACTTTGTGTAGCAGTGCAAATTCTGTTAATTTACAACATGCCATCTTTGGAAAAGGGACACACTTATTGTTAAAGAATGAACTAGTACAGTGTATCAGTTTGGCTGGTTGTCACTTGCTCCAGGGACGGAACACATGAGATGCATTTTATGGGTGACATTGAAACAGTAGCCATGGGATTGGGCCTAGGTAGTGGTGCAGCTGTCCTGAGTGGTACATATAGTTAAGAAGCTCGGCTGCCAATGGAAAGGTTGGAGTTTTGAGTCCACTTTGAGATGCTTGGAGGAGAGGCCCGGACAACAACCACCACCACCACCAGTCATTTTGCTATGGAGTAGAGTTCTGCTTTGACACGCGCACGTGGGTGAGGACTCAAGGGCAGCCACAGGATGGCTCAGCAAGCAGCCGGTCATGTGAACTCTCCACTGGGGGCTCTTTTCTGCGGGCTGCCACGGTAAGGAGAAGAGAAAGGAGGGCGGATATGCGCGGTGGCAGTCCTTGTCTTGTGTTGGATTCTGCTGAGACCCTCAGGAAGGAGGCACTCAATCCAACTGCTGACTGCCAGGGGTCTCGCAGGAATTCATCCTCAAGTTAGATTTTTAGAATTTAGAACATACTTCTCTGTAAATAGCAGGGCTATGGAAACTGATTAAGATTCCTAACCATGCTGGGGGGAGAAAATCTATTTAAATACAGGGTGATAAGTACAAGGGTTCTTGTTAAATGATTTTCTGTTCTTTTCAGAATATTTGAAATATTCATATTTAAAAATAAAATAAATTTAAAAATTCAATTAAATATCTAACGTTCTGACCTGCCTGTGTCTTGGGAACAGGGCCAATGGAGAAGGTGAGGGAGGAGACTAAAGATATAAAGGAATTTTGTTTTCCTTATTTTTTATTTGCCTTTTTGAAGGGGAGGAACTTTGAAATCCTGCATGTTATTAGGTGTTGGACAGTTACTTCTGACTCATAGAGCCCCGATGTGTAACAGAAGACAGCCCTGAATCGTACTCTCAATAGCTGATGTGCTTGGCTTCATGGTTGTAATCACTGTCAGTTCATTTCTTTGAGGGCCTTCCTCTTCACAATGATCCTCTACTTGGTTGTTATGCACCATTGAGTCAGAACTGAATTATGGTTGACCTTCCAGTGCATTTTCAGAGTAAAAGAGATTGTCCATCTTTCTCCTGTGAAGCAGCTGATGGATTCAAACTGAGTGCCTTTACGTTGGCAGCACAACTTCTTACCACTTAGCCACTGAGAGCTCCCTATTTTGTCAAGCATGATATCTGACATCTCCTGACAACATGCCCGAAGTCTGTGAGTCTTGTTGTTGTTGCTATGTGCCATCGAGACACTTGCGACTCATAGTGACCCTATGTACAAGAGCCCTAAATGCTGTTCTATCCTGTGCCAACCTCGCCATCTCAAACACACTCATTCCCACCACCCCCATCACAGAATCGATCCATCTCATCAAGGGTCTTCCTCTCCTGCGCCATCCCTCCACTCTCCCAAACATGATGTCCCTCTCCAAGGACCCTCCTTGCAACATGCCCAAAGTATGTCAGACAAAGCTTCAGAATCTTTGACTCCAAGAAGCGTTCTGGCTTCACCCTCTCCGGGATAAACCTGCTTGTTTTCCTAGCAGTCCATGGTATATTCAACACCCTTCTCCAGCACCACAGCTCAAAGGCATCAGTTCTCTTTCTATTATCCCTAATCACTGTCCAACTCTCTGATGCATAGCATGTAATTGAGAAAACTATAGCCTGGATCAGGTGCACCTTAGTCTCCAGCCTGAAGTCGTTGCTCTTCAGTACTCTTGAAAGGTCCCTCAGAGCTGACTTTCCCAATGTAATTCATCTCTTGATTTCCTGGCTGCTGTTACCAAGAGTGCTGACCAAGTAAACTAAAGACTGGAACCAAGTAAACTAAAACTGTTGACTATCTCAATCTCTTCACCATCCATACTGATGCTGCCAATTTGCCCAGTGGTGAGAAGCTTTGCTTTCGTGATGTCTTACCAGCCTTAATTCAAGAAGCATTCTTTCCAAGACAGATTTGTTTGTTTTTATGTCAGTGCTGTATTATTTAATATTTGTTGTCAAGAAGATAATTCAAAGGCATCACTTCTTCCTCAGCCTTCCTTATTCATAGTCCAGCTTCCACATGCATATGAAACAATTGCAGTAACCATGACTTGGGTCAAGTGTATGGTAGTCTTTCGGTTAACTTCCTTGTTCTTCAGCACTTTAAAGAGGTTCTTAGTAGCAAATTCGCTCCCTATAATACATCATTCAATTCTTTAATGGATGCTACCATGGGTGTTGATTGCGAATGCATGTGAAATTAAATCCTTAAGAAAATTTGTAATAAGGTAGGTAGATCTATGGCTCTTAGCATGTTTCTTTCTGTAACCCCACAGGGTATTGGGCCATGCTGCTTGAACTTACCCCGTGCAACCCCAAGTTCCCTGCAGGAAGCCCTCTGAACATGATGCCTTCATGTTCTTCCCTTTTCAAACACTGAGGCTAATCTTAGTAAGCTGTCTTCACTTCCTATTGACACTGAATTGTTGTTGTGGTTGTGTACCATTGAGTCAGAACCAAACCATAGCTGATCCTGAGAGGGTTTTTAGAGGCAGTTAATCATGTGGGAGGAGATTGTCAATATTTCTCTGGCACATCAGCTGGTGGATTTGAACCACGTGCCTTCAGGATTGCTGTGAGGCTTCTTGCACATGGCTTAAAACAAAGCATTTATTTTCTCATGTTTCTACAGGTAAGGAATTTAGACTGAGCCAAGTGGGAAGAGATGCTAGTTTGTGCCTGCCCAAACTATGCCTGAGATTTTGACTGGGAGTCTCAACCTGGCTAAGGACTGACTGGGAGGGTACATCTGGCCTCTCTGCTTGAGCTTCTTGCTCTGGTTGCTGCTCCCTGAGTTCTTCAGCTCTTCCCTACCTGACCTTTTCACAAGTCCAACTTAGGCTCTCTCACAGCATGGTGGTCTGAGGCTAATTTGGCTTCCTACGTGGTGTCCCCCAGAGGAAGTGGAAGCCACTGGTTCTTTGGAAGTTTACACCGATAAGAGATCCATTCCATGTAGATTAGTCACTCTGATACATTCCATGTTGATTAAGACACATCAATGCCAGCAAAGGTTTAAGGAGGGGGAAATGGAGTCTACCTTTTGACAGGTAAAGTGGCATGAATATATTTAAAGGAAGACATTGATGATGGTCATATTTGGAGCTATCTATCTTATAGAAGAGAATCCAATTGATTTAAACTTTTTACTCTAGGGTTTAATGAAATGACCACAGCTTCTTTGACACTCCTGGCATAGAGAGGTGGTATCCTCTCCTTGAATCTTGGTGGATGTGTAGCTTCTTTAAACTAGTGGAATGGAGTGGTGGTCACTCTGTGTGATTTTTTTAAAGTCTTGGCCAAAGAGGCACACAGTTTCTAACTAGCTCTTTTAGGATATTTACCCTAGAGGAAGACACTGTGCAAGAAATCTGTGTGTCCAGAAGTTATCATCCTGGCATCTAGGTTCTGAAGCCTCCCCTGCAGTTGAATTGCCAGCCAACAGCCAGCATCCACTTCCTTCTATGAGTTACCCATCTTGGACACATGACATACTTGATTGTGCTTTTAGATAATCTAGCCTCAGCTGATATCTCTCAGCATCTAGAGGGGATTTTAAAGTAAGAATTGCCCACACGAACTTGCCTCAGATTTCTGACCCATACAATGATGAGCGAAAGAAATATTTTTTGCTTAATAGTTTGACGGAGCTCCCGTGGCTTACTGATGAGAAGGTGTAATGTAATCCCAAAGGTTCACGGTTCTAATCCATCTGCTTCTCCATGGGAGAAGGATGGGCGGTCTCCTCTCGTGTAAAATGCCAAAACATATCATACACTTCCTGGATGTATTTCCATTTCAAGAATCAAAAATTCAGCAGCCAAAAACCAATTTGGAATGCTGGGTATTTGAAGCAGATTGGAATACAAAGCACCCGAATGAATTTAAACTAGGAACCTGGTTTACCTAAGTAGCTCTTGCTTTTCACAAACACTTTTCTCTCATTATGAACCCACAGATTGTCCCAACCGCCAGGCAAGACACAAGCTACTTCTCTCACTGATATGCAGCATTTTCATATCTGGAAATAGAGATATAAATATTTTCCTGTGTTCTTCTGAGGCGTAGTAGAGGTAACAGTCAAGAAATCCATTACATGTTGCCTGACCAAGAAGTACTCAATGGTATACTGGTTGTGAGTTTGAATTCACTCATTGAGCAAATGTTTATTGAACAAACTAGTGTGTGAAATTTTATGATAATGCTAGCACTCTGGAGACCCTTTGGACCAGAGGTTATCTGCATGGCTTCCTTATTTTATATCCAGTTATATGGTTTCAGAGGGCTGCCATGACAAGGTATCACAAAGGAGGTGGATTTTAAGAACACAATGTGGCAGTCTTACAGTTCTGAAAGCTAGAAGTTAAAATTCGGCATGTCTGCTGGACTGTGCTCACATTGAAGTCTCCACTGGAAGGTCTTTTTCTTCTCTCCCGGATTCTGGCAGCCTCAGGTGGTTCTTGGCCTGCAGCCGGAGCATTGAATGGTGCCCTTTCTTCCTTTCAGTCTCTTTTCTTATAAAAACCACATTCAGATGGAATTTGCATCTACTTTGCCCCAGGATTATCTCATGTTAGCTTAATAGGTAAATAACATCTTGAAAGACTCATTTCCAAACAAAGTCATGTTCACAATCGGAGATTATCATTGTTGTTGTTGTTGTTGTTATGTGCCATCAAGTCACCTGCGACTCATAGTGACCCTATGTATATTAACTCTGAACTCTGACCTGTCCTGAGCCAATCTTACCATCTTTAAAGATCTAATCTCATTTCTCTAGTCACTGCATCAATCCATCTCATCCAGGGTCGTCTTCTCCTGTGACGTTCCTCCATTCTTCCAAGCAATGATGTCATTCTCCAAGTACTGGTCCCTCCTGACAATATTCCCAAAACATGTGAGATGAAGCTTCAAAATCCTTGCCTTAAAAGAATATCCTGGTTTCACCGTCTCTAAGACAGCCCTGTTTGTTCTCCTGGCAGTCCATGGTATGTTTAACGCTCTTTGCCACCACCACAAGTCAAAGGCATTGGTCCTTCTTTCATCTTTAGTTATTGTCCAGCTCTCTGGTACACAGCAAGTAATTAAAAAGACCATGGCCTGAATCAGGTGCACCTTAGTCTTCAGATTGACATTGTTGCTTTTCAGGACTCTAGAGAGATCCTTGACAGCAGATTTTTCAAATGTAACTCATTTTTGGTTTCCTGATTGTTGGTGCCAACAGTGTCGATTGTGGAAACAAACAAGCTGAAGCTGCTAACAATCTCAATCTCTTCTCCGTTTATCATGATGTTGCCAATTGGCCCAGTAGTGAAAATCTTCATTTTCTTAATGTTGAGCTACAATCCATATTGAAGACTATAGTCCTTGACTTTCTATGGCAAATATCACATGTCCTCCTCAGTCTCAGCAAGCGAGCTTGTGTCATTTGCATAACGGAGGTTGTTAATGAGTCTCCCTGCAATCCTCATGCCAAATTCTTCCTCATAAAGATAGCCTCTAGAATTATCTGTTCTGCATATTGATTGAAAAGGTATGGAGATAGGATGCATCTCTAACATACACCTTTCCTGATCCTGAACCATGCAGTGTTACCCTGCTCTGTTATGACTACTGCTTTCTGGTCCAAGTATAGGTTTCACATGAGCACAATTAACTGTTCTAGGATCCCCATTCTTCTCAAGGATAGCCACAATTTGTTGTGATCCACACAGTCAAATGCCTTTGAATAGTCAATGAAACATAGGAAAACACTCCTTTGGTCCTCTCTGCTTTTTAGCCAAGATCACTCTAATGTTGACTAGTGCCATGACCTCTTCTAAGCCCAGTTTGTACATCTGGCAGTCCTCTGCTGATGTACTTTTACAGTCGTTTTTGGATAACCTTCAACAAGATCTTGCTTGTGTGTGATATTAGTGATAATATCGATTATTTCCATACTCTGCTGGGTTGCTTTTTTTTTAAATGAATGAGTATAAATATGAATCTCTTCCAGTCAGTTGGCCAGGTAGTTGTCCTTCAGATTTCTTGGCATAACCTGATGAGCATATCCAGGGCAGCATCTATTTGCTGAAATATGTCAGTTGGTATTTCATCAATTCCTGGGGCTTTGCTTTTCGCCAATTTCTTTGAATCAGCTTGAACTTCCTTCTCCATCACCATTGACTCTTGATCATGTTATTCCATAACATTCTTCTGTGTCAGCCAATTCTTTTTGGTATAGTCACTCTGTGTACTCCTTCCATTTCTTTTGATGTTTCCTGGGTCAACATTCTGCTTTAAGTACCCTTAAGTATTGCAACTTAAGGACTTGAGGCTTAAACTTGTTCTTCAGTTCCTTTAGGTTAAGAAATGCCAAGAAAGTTTGTCCCTTTTCATTTTCCACCTCCAACTCTCCAGCTTCTTGCACATTTTATTAGGAGACACACACACACACACACACACACACATACACCCTTATCAAGGAATTCTGGTGGCCAAGTGGTAAAAATCTGTGCTGTTATCCTGAAGGTACCTAGTTCAAACCCACCAGCTACTCCATGGGAGAAGGATGGACAATCTCCTCCTGTGTGATTAACCACCTCTGCAAACCCACTGAGGGTCAGCTATCAGTTGGTTTTGACTTGATGACACACAACAACAACAAAAACTATCTATCTATCTATCTATCTATCTATCTATCTATCTATCTATCATCCATGCATCCATTTATCCACTTTTTTCATCCATCCTTCCATCCACTCATCTGCCTGCCTGCCCATTCATCTGTCCATCCGTCGGTGTATGTATGCTTGTATCTGGGGGGGGTGTTAGAGGATGTCATCCAACCTACACAGGTTCTGTTCATATAGCCTTCTGAATTAGGACTTACTGTCATGACTTGTGGAGGTGATGGTGGGAGATTTCATTCCTGATGCAGACCTTATCACATTTCCTATTCACAAGATATATAAGGTGAACAGGGGAGACATTTATGTCAGGAGAGGTACGCTCAAATTTCAGGGTTTACACTTACTAGGCAATTGATCTTTGGCAAGTTGTTGAATTTCTTTGGGCCACAATTTTCATATCAGTGAAATAATGGTAAAAATATTAACAGCCTCCTGTAATTATTGTGTGAATTCAAGCTGAGGGTCAGGCATCTGTTAGTATTTAGTCCAGACAAGTGATGATAATGATGATATGGTCATATTACCTTTGGCATTACACTTAGCTTTGAAGGCTCAGCATGTGTATGTACAGGAAAGTTGTGGACATGGTTGTAAGACCCTGAATTAAGGAGGACACAGACACATAGTCAAAGGGGAATTTCAAAGGTGGGGAATGACAAAATCCAACATTTCTCCTTCCTCTCTCCTACTGTCTCTGCCCTTGCTTTTTCATTTCCTCTTCCCCACCTCCTTCTAGATGATTCTAGTATGTTCAAGTTGTACAAATCAAAGAAATAGATTAGAAACAGTAGAATAAATGTGCTTGGCAGACCCAAGAAATCTCCAGGGGGTTGGAATTGATTACCTGATATGTAACACACAAAATGATCATTTTTCTGCATGTAGTGAACAATAGGAATGAAGTAGAGAGTTTGAAGCAACTTTCCATTCCCCAAGCATCTTAATCTCATAGGGCTGAGGAAATGTGAATGTAACCATGGTCCACTGGCTTCTTTTCTGGAAGACCTGGAAGGAGAGGATGACCTAAATGCTTTACAGTGCATGTTCCCACTTCGTTCAGTTGGAATAGGAGACTCTGCTTGTCCTGGGAAATTCTGGGACCCTGATAGGTTGTGTAGAGGAGAGAATTGAGGTTCTCAGTGAGGCTGTTGAGAAAGCTCTGGTGGCTGGATGTAAGTAGTTATGCTGCAATCCCAAAGGCAAATGATTCCAATGTTCCAGCTGCTCCATGGGAGAAGGATGGAAAATCTCCTAGTGTGTGTGGTTAACTGCCTCTGAAAACCTGCTGGAGGGTCAGCTGTGGGTCAGTCCAACTCAATGGCACATAACAACAACAACACCCGAGGCTCTTGAAACCAATAATATATATGCGCTCACACATTCCTCTAGGCAAAGCGAACCCTGATGAAGGGAACTCTGGGTGAGACCCATGAAAGAATCACTGCTATGTTAGTAGGTTAAGTATTGGACTGCTTTCTGGTCAGCAGCTGGAAGGTCTACCAGCTCCTATTTGGGAGAAAGATGGGATAGTTTCATCTCATTGAGATTCACACCCTTGGAAACACAATGGAAGTTTGCCATGGGGCAGAATCAATGTAATAGAAGTGGACTTGGCCTTGACATGGCATAATGAACCCTGTTCAGCTTCTAGGGTAGGTTAGTGCTGCCCCTCAGCTGTATTCAACAAAGCAAATTACCACTATGAGTTTTAGAAAATCCAAATTGCAGGATGGATGTAGACTCATGGGTGGCTTTCCAGGCAGGGGATTGAGAGTCCGTCCACCTCTATAATTCTGTTTAGTTTGAATTAAAATCGGTAATGAGAATGCCATTTAAGAAATATAAATTTAATTTTTATGAAATAGAATTTCTAATTTGAGAAAATTGTTTTTAAAAAGTGCCTCTTTAGGGTCTATGTAGCAGGCATAGCCTATATATTGGAGCCCCTAAGTTGTCCTTTGCTCAATGTCCAACTGGCACAAGTATGAGCAGCCTTCCACAAAGGGAAAAGGAATAATTACAGGCTCAGTCAGTGCTGAGAAGATGAGCATCAGTGTCTGCATTCCTGGATCCTTTGGGCTCTCAGACTAATCTTCCACTTCAAGTTCCCAAACTTGAGGATGCGTCAGAATCGCATGAAGGGATAGTTAAAACACAGCATGAGTTAAAACCCTCAGCCACAGAGTTTCTGATTTACTAGTTCCGAAGTGAGACCCAAGAATCTGGATTTTTTAACGAGTTCCCAGGTGATGCTGATGTCTTTGATTTGGGGATTACTTTTTGAGAACCACTTCTCTAAATCATATTTCCTTGACCTAGAAGTTTTCACTTTTAGGCTCCAGTTATATGAACTTCTCATTAAAATGGAAGATGTGTTTTGCTTAGTAGTTCGGGTTGTTCCCCAAATAGATGGTTATACTGGAACTTTTGGAAGAGTTGCTTCTAGTCCTTTTTTTTTTCTTATTAAATTTTATTAGTTTTAATGAACATTTACAGAGATTTCGGGTTTTCATTCATTCATTGTTGCACTGCTTTCTCCACCCTCCTCCCCAGTCCGTTCCTCCCTTCCCCCCCATATCTGTTTTAATTGTCCAATTGCCACAGTGCTTGTCAAAGCCAGTTCTGATTAATCTCCTTTGTCAGTGTGTCCCTTGCCATTCCCTATCACTCCTCCCTGAGAGAGACTTCACCCTGATTCATAAGGAAAAGGGGATGGTGTATTCTCTTAGTTACTTCCTGCTGAAAAGGGATGCTGTGGGTTTCAGGGTGAATGTCTTCTCTCACTACTTTAAAGGGCCCCCTTGGCAGTAGGAAACACATAGACTATTATGGAGATTGATTTTGGAATTTAGATTCACTGTTATCAATTGTGCTTAGCCGTACATGTTCATATCCTTGAAGATGTATCATGGAAGTGTTGCAGCCTAGAAGACACAAATTTAACTAACAAGTTAAAAGTGCATGAGTCAAAAATGGAAAAGCAATAATATTTTGAGTAGAGGTTCTAATAGTGGCACAAATCAAGTTACAAAGGTAAGGTGGTTCCATTGCCATCCTTACTCTAACTTAATTCTTTTTTTTTAATTTAAATTTGTTAGTCCTTTTTTGACAGCTTCCCAGACTCTAGAAAGAAGTCCACTAATAATTTGGGGATGAGTGTCTAACATCCCAACTACAACTGCCGACAGCAGCCTCGTGGAGTTAAGCTGTTCCTTAACCAAATGCCGGATATTCGTATTTATTCTCTTAGAATATTTCTGTTTGGATGAAAGCATGTCTTGCTTGCCTTTAGTCTACAGATTTTTTTTTTATATTCTGCAGAAAATATGCTTTTCTATTTTTGAGCTACCCAAGTGTAAGAACAAAAATAAAAACAACGAAAACAACTCAGTGTATTAGGAAATTGTTAGATGCCTCTTAGGGTGCAGACAACTTAAAACACACATTCACACTTATACGCACACACACACACACACACATGCTTTTTGGAAACATTTTTTGCATAGGGATGAGGAAAGAATGGACTGTTAGAGACATTTATAACTGAGTCAATGAAATCAGGACTTGCCGAGGTCTGGTTGCTGAAGTTACAGTACTCCCTGTGGACCATCAAGGAAGGAAATTGGGACACTCGTTT
This sequence comes from Elephantulus edwardii, assembly GCF_000299155.1. Lineage (NCBI taxonomy): Eukaryota > Metazoa > Chordata > Mammalia > Macroscelidea > Macroscelididae > Elephantulus > Elephantulus edwardii. Next base: position 12,177,075 of record NW_006399759.1, read on the forward strand.
CTGGAGCCATTGGAGTTTGAAACTGTTTTTCGGTCTTCACAATAGACTTGGCACAGTTTCAGAAGTGAATGGCTTTCCTACTGACACCAGCAGGGTCACAGAAAGTTTTTCAAAAGGTTGAGTACCAAGCCACCACCACATCTTGTTAGTGGGAGCAATGGCTTTATCTGTGAAAATAACTGTCCTTCTTAGCTTCTCAATTTGTCACATGTGCAGTGATTTATTACCCTCCAAACTTGCAGTAATTGTATAATGATGCAAAAATAATGACAAGCCATTTAGATAAACCTTATTACCTGTAGCATCTTGTATTCAAACTGCATTCCAGAATGCTCTTGTAGAATTACAGAGCACACCCACATGGCTGAAAGCTAGCAGGGAGGCATGATTTTCAGACCTGAGAGGAAAAAGTTATAAAGAACAGGTACCCAAACTTGCTGAATAAAAACTGACAAAATTGGACTGGGGAAAATTGATTCCATTTGGAAAACATATCAAATGGGTGTTACCTTATCCACTCGACTTTTAATTTGAGAACACGGAAGTGATTTTTTGAAGAATGTTAGTAAAATAGGTGCACGAATGTATGTGTCAGTATTCTGCAGTTGAATCTCATTTTGTCTCTAATCCCTACTTTTAGAGTCCCTCCTTTTCCTTATATGATCTCCACCAGCTACTCCATGGGAATATAGGAAATCTCTTCCCTTGCGATTTACTCCCTTTGAAAAACCCCCAGGGGGTCAGCTCTGAGTCAGTTCCCACTCAATGGCACAACAACAAATGTTCAACTTTTCCATTGTAACGGGTATATCTTCACCTTAGCTCAGTTATAAGATTATGCAAGACATTCAGAAGTTCTGGCTGTGTAGTGGTTTATGTGTTGGGCCAGTTAGGCAAAAGGTCAGCAGATTGAATGAAAGATGTGGCAGTCTGCTCTTGTTGTCATGGGCACCCTGAGAAACCTGATGCCTGGCAATCATGAGTTGGAGCTGACTTGACAGCAGAGGTTTATTTCGAGGTGTTTTTACCGTGGGGGTGGGGGAAGTGTGTGCGTGATGTTCTGGTACTGAGGCTACAAAAAAAAATTTAGAGCTTGCTTGTCATTAAAAAAAAAATTAAAATCCTCTCTGTGGCATTGAGAACCAAGATACAAATTTATGGCCGATTCTGATGATAAGAACGCTTTTAGTAGTCAGCGTTTAGCTGATTTGAATCTGTGCTTGAGGAGCAAGTTTTCCATTGTTTTCTTGAACCAAAAGGTCATGTGATCCTGTGTAGCTAGCTGTGGAAGCAGTCACAGTGGAGAGGGCCCCGTGATGTCTCCTCTTTTCTTCATTGAGACCGGCCGATGATTATAGGATAATTCTGGTTCTTTAGTGATGGATTCTCTTGGGGTTGTACCAGTGGGCTACACCAGACCTGTTCTCTGAACAGGAGAGTGGAGGTTTTGATAGTGAGGGCTAGAGTGTGTCTCTGCATCTCTCTCTCTCTCTCATTGCTGTCAAGTTGTAGGGTCATAGCTCCCCCTCCAGCAGGGTTTCAGTGAATTGTGGGGAAAGAGATTACCTAGCTTTCTCCTGAGGAGCAGCTGGTGGATTCGAATTGCTTTCAGGTTAGCAGTACTCCTTACCCATTTACGCAGCTCTCCTATGTACTGACCAATGCTTGCTTTTCTCATCTGCTCAGACTCGTAGTTAGACTATACGTCTGAACATCTCTTGCAGTTAGATGGAAAGATATGATTTGTTATGGCTAACAAAATGTAGGCACTTCTCAGATTGGCTGTGATTCTTCTTCATTTTCTTTGCTCTGCCTGCCAAATTACAGCGAGTTGCACTCCTGGCTCAAAGGCATTCATTGCCTCTCAGATGGTTCACATCCACAAGCCGCTTCATTGGAGAAAAATGGGCGGTCTCCTGCACTGTGATTTATGGTCTCCAAAAACTTACTGGAAAACAAAACAAAGCAAAAAACCTTACTGGAAGGTTAGCCCTTTGTAAGTTCTGAGTCCAGCTCCATGAATTTTTTGGGTTGGCCTGTGAAGAATGTCCAGGCAACAAGAAGCAAGCCTCTTTGGGGAGGTAAGTCACTTCGTGGAAAGAGGCTTCTATGCTTTTTTTGACTGATATAAGTGAGGAACAAATATTTTTGCCTCAAGGCACTAAGATTTCAGGATTCATTTGTGAGCATAGTCTGGTCTATCCTGACTTCTTAGCGTTACATAGCCCTGAAAAAGGTAAGTACTTTGGCTTTTGAGAAACTTCCTCAAATCTCTCTGATTGATCAGAGCATTATTTTCTGCTCAATATTGGGAACTGGCTGATTAGAAGAGTCAAAACGACTCTATCTCTGGAAAAGCTGAAGCCAGGAGATGGTGGTATCAAGGCAAGGGCAACAGCAAAGCTTTTCAGTCTTGGGCCAGTGGCATTTTGGGGCCAGACATGGTGGCCTAGTGGCAAGAAGCTGTGCTGCAACCCTGAAGGCACACTGCTCAAGGCCACCAGCTGCTCCATTAGAGAAGGACAGGTAATCTACTGTGCAATTGATTTCCTCCGAAAACGCGTTAAAGGGTGAGCTACTGGGTTGTTCCAACTCTACAGTAAACAACAACGCTACTGTCTTTGTAGGCTGTTTAGAAACATCCCCAAGGCCTTCCCTATTAGATGCTAATGGTGCCCACTCCTCACTTCCTTAAGTTGTGAAAATAAAAAAAAAAGTTTTCAGACATTGTCAAATATCCCTTGGGTGGCAAAATGACCCCTAGTTACATGGCACTAGACTGTTGTTCATTGTTGTAGAATCAAACTGATTCATAGCTGAATGTCCAGCAGGTTTTCAGAGGCTGCAAATCATATAGAAGGAGATTGCCTTTCTTTCCCCCGTACAGCAGCTAGTGGTTTTGAACATTGTGCCTTTAGGTTGGTGGCACATCTCTTTACCGCTAGGCCACCAGAGCAGCCTCCTGTGGGTGATCTCCACCAGTGGGATTTGCAACCTCCCTCCTATGACTCTCCCCCTGGAGAGTCAGCTATGAGTTATTCTGACTCATTGGCAATGAGCTGAGCCTCTGGGCTAGATAAGGACAAATTCCTAACTTGAGATATCTAAAGGATGCATTTTCCTCTTCTCTGTGGTCACTTTTCCCTACTCTGTCATGTCACGAACCATTTGCTACCTCCTCATCATGCTTTAAGGCCAAAGCTGACTTTTTGACATTCATGATATACCATGAGTAGAAATGTACTGCCTTCTATTTCCTTTCTTCCGTAACAGAAGATCTCTACTACCTTTTGCATTCTTAAATCAGTTGAACTTGCAGTCAAAATTCATTAATAATAATTGGTGATTGGAATGTGAAAGTTGGAAACAAGGAACAAGTATTTGGAAAATACAGACTTGGTAACAGAAATGAGGCTGGAGATAGAATAATTGAATTTTGTACAGTCAGTGGTTTATTCATTGTAAACACCTTCAAAACAAAACACAAATAGTGGCTATACCTATGGACTTCACCTGATGGATTACACAGGTATCAGTATCTGTGGTATCATCTGTGGAAAGAATCACTGGAGAAGCTCAATATCAGCTGTGGAAATCAGGCCAGGAGCTGACTGTGGAAGAGGCCATCACCTACTCATGTGCAAGTTCAAATTGAAGCTAAAGAAAATTAAAACCACACATACCAGAATATGACCTTGAGTCTATCCTACCTGATTTTAAACCATTTCAAGAACAGGATTGTTCACTAATGAATAAAGACAGATGAGCTTTGGGAGGTATCAATAATATCATCCATGAAGAAAGCAAAGGTTCGTTACAGAGAGAAAGGAGGAAGAAAAGACTAAGAGGAATGTTAGAAGAGACTCTGAACATCGCACTAGAACGCTTGAGACGTCAAACAAAGGAAAGACAAGGAAGTGAAAGAGTTGAACAGAAGATTCAAAGGGCAGTTCAGGAAGACAAAGCAAAGTATTATAATGAAGTATGTAAAGAGCTGGAGTCAGAAAATCAAAGAGAAAGAACTTACTAGGCATTTCTCAAACTGACTGTGGCAATGAGGTCTGGTGTGTCAGAGATGGTGAGGTTGTCTCACCAACCAAGGTTCAGAACCATTGTTCATAGGGTCAGTACAGGTCATAGTTGATGGCATGTAACAACATACTATCTCTAACTGCCAATCAAATTATGCTGAAAGATAGTGTCTTAAAATGGCACTACTATATGACCTACAATTATATCAGGAATTTTTTGGTTTGTTTGTTTGTATTTCCTAGGTTGTAGCCAGGAAGTTGCCGGTGATTATAATCCTTTGAATACCTGGATAGGCCAGAGAATTCATGTCCAAGATGGTTCACTCACATGACTGCTGGCTGAAAACTTCAGCTCCTCACTATCTGGGCATCTCCATAGGCTGCTTGTGTGTCCCCATGATATGGCGGCAAATTTTCTGAGAGCAGATTAATCCAGATGAGAGTAAGAGAGCAAGGAGGAATGTTTAGTACCTCTTAGGATCCAGTCGCTGAAATAACAGACCTTTGCTTCTACTTCATTCAACTCATAGAAACAAGGCGCAGAGTTCAGCCTATAATTAAGGAAAGGAAAATTGGCCTTTACCTCTTGAAAAAAAGAAAAGAATGTAGTTGTCCTTTGAAACCATTACAGCTCTTGATACAAAGCCTCTTCCGCTTAAGCTCACTGGTCTATTCACCAGCTCACTGGTCTATTCACCAGTCCTGGCCACTCCAGGCTGATTTCTAGACTTTGAATTAACTTTCCCCCTCAATCCACACTTCTTTCACTAATCTTCCACACTCTATCATATTCTTACAGTACTGTGAATTTACCTTTGCAAAGAGCTTTTGATAAACTGATAAACTCATTCAAGAAAATAAAATCTTGTAGTTGTTATGTTCCATTGAGTAGCTTGTGACTCATAGTACAACAGCCCTGAAACCTGCTGTACTCTGTGCCAACTTTACTGTCTCTGACACACCTACCCTCATTACCCCAGTCACTGTATCAATCCATCTCATCAAGGGTCTCCCTCTCTTTCTCTGTCCCTCCACCCTTCCAACCGTGATATCCCTCTCCAAGAACCAGTCCCTCCTTATAATGTGCCCAAAATATATCAAATGAAACTTCAAAATATTTGCCTCCAAGGAGCAGCCAGGCTTCACCCTCTTTAGGATGAACCTGTTTGTTCTCCTAGCAGTCCATGGTATATACAACACTCTTCATCAGCACCACAGCTCAAAGGCATCAATTCTCTTCCTATCATCCCTTGTCATTGTCCAGCTCTCTGATGCATAGCAAGCAATTGTGAAGATTATGGCCTGGTTCAGGCACACCTTAGTCTCCAGACTGACATCATTCCCCTTCAGTACTCTGGAGACGTCCCTGACAGCTGACTTTCCCAATGCAATTCATCTCTTGATTTCCTGGCTGCTGGTACTAAGAGTGTTGATTGTGGAGCCAAGCAAACTAAAGCTGCTAACAAACTCAAACTCTTTACCATCTATCATAATGCTGCCAATAGGCCCAGTGGTGAGACTCTTTGTTGTCTTGATGTTGAGCTTCAATCTATATTGGAGGCTGTAGTTCTTGATCTTCTGCAGCAAGTGTTTCAAGTCCTTCTCAGTTTCAGCAAGCAGGATTGCATCATCTACTTAACACAGATGCCACATTCCTTCTCATACAGCCCAGCCTCCCCGATGATCTGTTCTGCATATAGATTGAAAGGTATGGAGACAGAATACATCCCTGGTGTACACCCTTCCTGATTTTGAACCATGCAGTGTCTCCTTGCTCTGTTCTGATGGTTTGATGTGTGACCCTCCCCATGAGCATAGGCAATTTGGTAGAAATTCCTTGACATTGTTGAACCTATGATTGAAAGATTCATTGTGCCAGTGGTAGGACCTTGGGCCTCATGACATGCATGTGGAATTATTCCTAAGGAAGAATTTTAAGGGTGTGAATTTGAGAGAAAACTGCCTATCTGATCTCAAACCTGCTTGGATTCACAGCTCCTCCTGAGCTCAGAGATTGCCTCACTAGCAGGTCTGGAACCCAGGTAAGATAGTTTTATGATAAAGAGGGCAGATTCTCAGCCAGACTCCTGGGGTTCAAATCCCAGGTGCAGCTTTGTGAAGAGATGGCTTGCTAATGGTCTTTTCAGAATACTGAATATTTGCGGAGTGACTGTCAGTCACAGTCTATTTCTCAGTTTTCAGTTGCATTTGGGTGTGTCTGTGTAGCTAAACTCTGGACTCTGGAATGCTGATGGAAATGATGTACTAACTTTTAAAACACATAACTTTGCAAAAGTTGCCTAATCTTCACTGTCCACCTTTCTTAATATATAGACTGGGAATAATCATTTTTACTTCATTGGGTCCTTAAAATGAATACATAAGATAAATTCACAGAAAGCACTTAGGATACGGTCCCGCCTGTAGCACTGTCTTGATAATGTTACCTATTGTTATTAATTACGATATACTTATTGCCATCTGCCTGATCTCCATTGTGTGAGGGAGACTTTTTGCTTCACAGCAATCTTCCCTTCTAATTTATGGAGATTGCTGGAATCCAGCTGGGATAGAGCTCCAAGGCTAGCTTGGCTTAAAGGAAGTCCAGGAAGGCGTGGGGTTGGGACTGCATAATCGCCCTCTGTGGTCCCAGCTGCCAGCGGGCTAGAGAATGGCTTCAGGCTATTCACAGAGGAAGGGCCCCTACTACAAAAACATTTTCTGATGCCAGAGGCCATGACAAACAAGGCCCCAGTGGAGGACCATCCTCAGGGAGGGAGGAGAGCAATTTCATTGCTGACCAGTGTCTGAAGAAGAACTGCAGTAACATTTCCCTGGTCTGCTTCAACTTCCAGCAGAGAGGTATCAATGAGACTTTCTGAGCTTCAATCCTGATGGCTCTTGGTGCAAATCCACCAGTTGCCCTGCAGTCTCCTCTCGTGCAATTTACTGCCTCTAAAAACCAGCTGGAATGTCAGTTATGGGTTGGTTCTGAGTCAATGATAAACAACAACAACAAACCCACAGAAGTATAAGCACCTTAACCTCTCCCCTAAGAAACGTTGGTGATACTTCAGTTGAACACTCAACTGGTGCCCTAAAATTGGTGCTTGAATTCTCTCAGTGACTTCAGGGGAGAGAACCCTGGTGACGTACTTCCATGAAGATTGGCAAGGGGCAATTGCAATGCTCTCAGGTGGGATGGCTGTGAATCTGAATCAACAGACCCCTCTGACTCCTGAGTTCTGTGACTGGATTGGTGGGTTTCATTTTGGTGGTTGAGTTGGGCATGAGATAGATGTTGGGAAGGGGGAATTCACTTGGACTTTGTCTGTGGCCCATTTTCATTCCCTAGAATGTTTCTGTATGGATGTATCAGGCACTCTGGGCGCATTTATAGCAGTCTTAACAGTAATATTGAACTGGGAGATGCAGCTGGAGAAGCATTTGCTACCTCAACATTTTGGCTACATTTGCACGGGTGGGGGGATTTACTGAGGTCAGCACTGGTCTTGTGATCATGAAAGCATTTCAGGTAAGACTTCATTTTTGCCTCAAGCAAATTCCCAGTATTACTTTGCTTTTTGTAAACAACATTTTAAGGAATGCTGGTTGTAAATCATGTCCAATGCATGTTACACATTCCTCTTCCCCGCCTCCCTAACCTCCAGCTCTGTGCCTTTGATTCTTCTTAATAATGTCATATGATACACAAGCTAGAGATTCTTCTTTATTCATGAAAAGATCGAAGCCCACACAAATAAGGTGAGCTGTTGAAAGTCTCTCTGCGTTAGTGTGAGGGTAGGATTCGAACCGCAGCCCTGCAGTTCCTGGCCAAAGGCTTGTATGCTTGACCTGGTCAGTGCATCAGTTAACTCAGGGTTTGGAGGCTCTCCTGACCTGGGTCTGAGCTGCCTGTTCCCCCTCCACCCCCATGCCTGATGAGTACAAGCCAGTGGGTGGGCTGCAGGCAGCCACAAGTCCAAAACGAACATTGGCTGAACACAAGTCTTACCTCACTCACTGTGTGGGCAGTCTGGCAGGATAGTGCTTTTTCCTCTGGATCTAATTACCCTAAAAGAAAAGAACAATTAGGGCATAATCTATGGCATTGCCCTCTGGACACCCACTGGCAGATATAAACTGGGGCTGGGCTTGCCTAGGGAAGATGGATGAAGTGTTGAGGGCCCCCTGCAACCTGACGTCATGCTGACTCTGTGGGCCCAGAACGTTGGCTCCTTGGGTTTCTCCCAGCTCTGGAGAGAGAGGCCTCACTTACCTGCAGTCAGTGTGGCTGGGTAGGTGAGGCCCCTCTTCAGAGTTGATGAAAATGCTGTGGAGTCAATGATCTGGGCCTACAGAGTCAGCATAAGGTCAGGCTGCATGTCTGGATGTAATGCTGAGCAAAGACTGGCTGGAAAGCAGAGGCCTATGGGAAAGGGTGATGCAAAAACAGGCTTGTGAGCCCATTGCCTTCTCTGAACTGGGCCTCAAAGATGCAGGGCAAGAGGTTGAAGGGCCCATGGGATTCTACTAACCCAGGGTTACAGATGTCCTGAGGATCCCATAAATCTTGGTGGAACAAGGTCTTCTCTGAGCACCACAGGGAGGGACTGGCCTCTTCACTGATAGAGCAAGGGCAGAGCCCGACTTCTTCCAGGACCTGTCTGTTACTCCACATCAACAGGCCAGCTTCTAAGGTGAGACAAAGGGCAATTGTTTGGCAACATGTGTATGTGCCCAAGGAGCCCTGGTAGCTTGGCTGCTAGCTGCAAGGTTGAAAGTTCAAATCCACACAGTGGCCCCACAGGCAAAAGATTCAGTAATTTGTCCTTGTAAACATTACAGTCTTGAAAATGAGTCACACTTAGACTATGTTATATGATACCACTGTGAGTCAGAACCAACTAAAAGACACTTAACAGTAACAAGTAACAACAACATGGGCACCCAAGCAGATCAGGGACTGAGCAGAAAGTTGCTGTGGGCAGAGAGTAAAGACCTAAAAGTGAATAGCATCTGATTTAAGCCTTCACTGATGTTAGCAGTTTATTCCCATTCCCATTTCTTAGGGTTCATTTTGTGATGGATACAGGTCCCAGGCTTTCAGAAAACTATTGTTTATGTTTCCAACACTTTGGCAAGCTGATATCTCTTTTGTTATTCAATTCAAATTGGTCATGGTGTGTATGTTTACACAGTGAAAATAGCCAGTGCTAGAAATCAAGGCTGTTCTCTCTCCAGAGAACCAGTTACTCAGCATTTATCAGCACACCATTGCTTAAGGAATCCCCACAGATATAATTTCTTCACATAATGCCCTTCCAGGCTCTGTGAACCCTCCTCGGATTTCACTAAGACTTAACCTGTTTACCACTGACAACTACAGGCAGCGTCCTTCTCTTGATTTTCCTGACCTCAGGTCCCTTTTCCTGATTGCCAGGTTTCTGGTAGCCATGTTCTGCTCCACTGGGTGAGATGTGTGTGTGTGTCCTCTCAACTCGGGGGAAGCTGGTGGATGTTGAGGTAATAGCCACTGGTCCTCTGGGCAGAAGGGTTCTGCCCTCCTGTCTCTCTCGTCTCCTCCTCCCATGCAAGTGTTTCTTCCACCCTGGCCCTGTGGCTGATGACCACCCTCCGCTCATCCCTCCTCCTGGCTCTCAGGGTGGGCCCTCTCCTGGGCCAGCACAGCGCTCACTCAATTGTGTGACTTGGATTTGTTGCATTCTTGGATCTTTTTAACTTTTAACTTTGAGGCCTTAGCTGATCTGAAGAGGGACCACTAACTTACCTTTGTCCCCTTTGATTATCTCTGAGTGATCCAACTCAGCTTACATGTAGGGAGCGCTTGCCGTGGGCTAGGGCTGTGATATATGTACCCTTTACACAGCTGGCCTCATGTGCCTTCTTAATGACCCATGAAGGAGGCATTGCTATTAGCTTTAATTTACTGATAAGGAACAGCAGCCAGCTGTGCCCCTGTCAGGCAACTAGTGAGAAGCAAATGCAGACTTAAACGCAAGTCAGCTTGGTTTCAAATCCCACTCTCCCTTGTAGGGTCCCTACCAAGGAGACACCAAGGTAATTTTAAGGTCACCGAGGAAGGAAAGAACCCAGTTCAGGTCAAGAAAGACAGTGTATCGAGGAGAAACTGCCGGGCTGGCTCTCAAGCAGAAGACCAGCTCCCACTAAAAGTTAGAGAAGGGGTTTATATTCTCTTATAAGAAACTTGGGGTAGGAGATGCTCACAGATGTTTTCTACAAGATAGGGAAGTGGGCTGGGTTCCCAGATAACTATTTCTAGGAAAAGGGGTAGAGTAGTTTCACATCCTTGACAGAGAGAAAAAGCACAGCTACTGCTTCCTGTGATTGGATTCTTGCAGTAGCCATCCTGGGAGAGGAAGGAAAGGGCTCTGCAGTCCTTATAGTAAGCAGGCATGAGCATCACACGGGAGCTTTGAAATGCCCATAGATTGTCCAACAGCACTTTGAAACCTTCAAGGGTGAGAGGAGTCGTGATATCGGTCATAGCCTTCAAAGGTGGTTTTCCTTTATGTGGGATGGATATAGAATAGAAAAGGGAAAGAACCTCAACATTTTGTAGACATGTTGCTTCCCTTGGACGATAATTAAAGATGCCAGACAAGGAATCAATGTCTTCAAGTTGTGGTGTTGGAGAAGAGCATTGAATATTCCATGAATTGCCAAAAGAACGAATAGATATGTCTTGGGGAGAGTGTATCCAGGCTGCTCCTTAGTGGGAGGATGGTGAAACTTTACCTCACGTACTTTGGGCGTGTTGTAAGAAGGGGCCAGGCTTTTGGAAAAGAATGTCACACTTGGAAAGATGGAGGGTCAGAGGAAGATAAGAAGATTCCCAACAACATGGATCGCTAGAACATTGTTCCAGAAACTGTAACAATGGACTAAAGCACGTCAGAGATCATGACGTCGGTAACGTAAGGTTCAGATCTCTTCAAACGATTGCTATGAGTTATAGTTCACTCGAAGGCACCTAACAATAACAAAAATATTGCTTGGGTTTGGTCATAACAGCACTCTAAAACATGAAAAAATTGTTTAAGACATATGATTTCTTTTCATTGTTGCAGAGGTTCAGACCTGCAACTTTTGATCAAAAGGAAACAGCAAGTCGGCTCTGCTCAGGATTGATTCTCTTCTGTCGTTCATGGCTCCCTCCTCGTTCAGCTGCCTCTGTCTCTCTCAGATCCTTTAAGGGTTTCTCCAGGTCTCAGTCCTTTGGCTGAGGCTTTTCTTTCAGGGCTGTTTACCTCTCAAACTCTGAGCTTTTCTTCTCTGATGGGCTTTGGTTTGATTTTAATCCTTTGAATATTCTGTGCCCTGCAGGTAGAACACTAGCACAGATAAAATGATATGGCTAGTTTTGTCCAAACCTGGGGCTTCTGCTAATCTGGCTGTTAGAAGCTTTTTCCTAAGTGGTAAGGTCCCATTGATGGGGCAAACACTCTTTCACAGACTCGGCTGGGGTATTTCTGTTTACAAAAGTGGAGGGAAGCTTTGTTTGAGAATGACAGTGTTTGCCTCAAGTATAGTTTAGACGACAAAAGTCAGGAAGTCCGGAAGAAGGAGGGATGCTGCCTGCTTTCTGGTGCATCTTTCGTTCCATGTCTTCTCTCAGAAGCCCACTCTGCAAGTCATGGAGGATACTAGAGCTGTGTTCCCTAAACAAGTAGATACTACTCTTCCAGTCATAGGCTGACAGTCTTGGGAGCCAAGGGACAATTTCTCAAACTCAAATTGAGATATAAATATTTCTCCTAAACTCCCACACTATATTATTTACTTGACTTTATCACTAATTCAGATCTCATATCAATGAGGAAGCATGAACTCGGCTGGAATGGAGTAGAATATGGGAGAAGAGATTGTTCTGGGCTTAGAAGCAGCACATGTACAAGGTTCAAGGGCCCAGAGAACATGTCGAGGGCTGAAAGGTGAACACTATGAATTGAGCTGGAGGGTAAGGTGAGAGGAAGTGAGTAAAACAGAAGAAGCAGAGAAATGGTTGACATTCAAGTCAGAAGCAAATGACTGTGAATGGTTAATAAGCTTGAATGCTACTTGAAATGTTGGAGGTGCAGGTTCCCACAGAGGTACCTTGGAAAAAAGGCCTGGCAATCTACTTTCAATCATTGAGAACTCTGCAGGGCTTAGTTCTTCTCTGACAACCCATCAGGTTACTTTGACCTAGTGTTGACTTGACAGCAACTGGTTAAACTTACACAAAATGAAAGCTGATGCGGTGGTGATTCAGATGTAGAATTTCCCCCTTCTGTTTGGGAGGCTGAGGGTCAATTCCAAGCTCATGCCCATGATGTGCAGTCAGTAATGGCTTGCATGTACTACTTACGCTTAACAGGTTTCAGAGGAACTGCTTGACCAAGATAAACTAAGAAGGACATGGTGATCTAAAAACAAACCAGGGAAAACTCTGGGGATCCAGTCTCATTGTTCATGGGGTCTCCATGAGTCTAGAGTAGACTCCATGGCAGCTGGACAAGAAGAAGAATGATCACTCTGTTGGAGATGAGATTGGAACAAAGATCATTTCAAGAGAGAGCTGTTGTAATAATCCCAATACTTACTTACTCACTAGCTCCTAAATCTCTTCTCTGGGTTTGTGGTAAACAAAGGAGTAGGAGAGGGGGTGTCCAGTCCCTCTGGAAGTCTTGCAGCCGGTGAAGGCTATGTTTTCCTCCTTTTGCTAACATAAAGCAGCTCCTGGCTGGCATGCTCCAGGCTGCACCCTGTGAATTTTTCTCATTCTGAGAAAATACTGGGAGAGCAGGAGGCTGTCTGCTGTGTTCCCTGCTTCCCAAGGAGAGCTTTGTTTGAAGAAGTTTCAGAGTGCAAAAGTCAGATTGAATACAATGGAGACACAAAATGAAATTGCTCTTTACAAGAAATACAGGTGCAATAAAATGGAAATACACTTGTTTTAACACAGCAAATGTCCTGAGGATTTCTAAAGACTACTGAGTTAGGCTGAGGAAAATTAAAACAAGTCCATGATAGCCAAGGCACAACCTTGAGTATATCAACACCTGACTTTAGAAACCATTGCAAAAATAAATTTGATGCATTGAATACTCATGATAAAATACCAGGTAAGTTGTAGGTTAACCTCAAACAAGGACATCATCCATGAAGCAAGCAAAAGGTCATTAAAAAGAAAACAAAGACCAACATGGAAGTTAGAAGAGAGTCTGGAATTTGCTATTCAATGCACAGGAGCTAAAACAAATGGAAGAAATGATGAAGTTAAAGAACTGAACAGAAGATTTCAATGGGTGACTCAAGAAGACAAGGTAAAACTACAGGAAAGGTGTAAAGATCTGGAGTTACAAAACTCAAGAAGAAGAACATGCTCTGAATTTCTCAAGCTGAAAGAACTGAAAAAAAAAAATCAAACCTTTAGTGCAATAGTAATGGGCTGTTTGGGAAAAGACTGGTAGTTGTTGGCCACTATGATTCATAGCAACCCTAAGAACGGATCTGAACATTGCCTTGTCCTGTACCATCCTCCTCATCTCAGTCATGCTCTGGCCTTTGGGGTAGTCACTGTGTTAGTCCATCTTGTTGAGGATATTCCTCTTTCTCTAGCAGAATACTGCCTTTCTCCAAAAACTGAAAATAAACGCAAAGTGAGTGAGAGGATGTTTCACCTTCCTTGCCTCTTAAGAAGCACTCTTGTTTCATTTCCTTCAAGACAGGTTTGTTTGTTCTTTTGACACTCTGTGAGGTATTCTGTACTCCTCACCAACACCAAAACTCTAATTGTGGAGACCCGTATTGAAGACTATAATCTGATCTTCTTTAGTAAGTGCTTCAAGTCTTTACTTTCTGCAAGCAAGGCCGTGCCATCTGCATAATGTCGGTTGTTGAGGAGTCTTGTTCCAATCTTGATGCCACATTCTTCTTTATATAACTAAGTTTCTCAAATTAATTGTTCAGCCTGCAGACCTTAATAGGTTTGGAGAAAGGACACAGCCCCGACACACGTTTACTTATTTTAAACCATCTAGTGATCCCTTGTTCTGTTCAGACAGCTGCTTCTTAGCCTGTGAAGATTTTGCATGAGAACAATTATGTGTTTTGGGCTTCCCATTGTTTTCAAAGATTGTTGTTACGTGCCACCATGTTGCAACTCATAGCGACCTATGTACAACAGCCCTAAACCCTGCTCTATCCTTTGCCAATCTTATTTTCTCTGACACACCTATCCCCATTACCCAAGTCACTGAATCAATCCATCTTATTAAAGGTCTTCCTCTCCTGTGCTGTCCCTCAACCCTCCCAAGCATGAAACCCCTCTCTAAGGACTGGTTCCTCCTTGCAACACGCCCTAAGTATGTCAGATGAAGCTTCTGAATCCTTGACTCCAAGAAACAGCCTGGTCTCACACTCTCTAGGATGAACGTGTTTGTTCCCTTAGCAGTCCAGGCTTCTCCAACACCACAGCTGAAAGGAATCAATTCTCCTTCTATCACCCCTAGTCATTGCCCAACTCTCTGATGCATAGTAAGTGATTGCGAAGACCATGGTCTGTACCAGGCACACCTTAGTCTCTAGACTGACATCATTGCTCTTTAGTACTTTGGAGAGGTCTCTGACAGCAGACTTTCCCAATGTAGACATAATTTATTATGATCCTCACAGTCATAATCAATAAAATATAAGTAAATGTCTTTCTGGTATTCTCTGCTTTCAGTCAAGATCCACCTGACATCAGCAATTATATCTCTTATAAATCCAGCTTGAATTTCTGGACTTTTTCTGTAAATGTACCACTCTAGCCATTTAAAAACAACATAACTTGCCTATAATATTAATGATACTATTTGATACTGTTCACAGTCTGTAAGATCACCTTTTTTGTGAATGGGAAGAAATACAAATTTCTACTAGTTAGTTGATCAGGTAGCTGTCTTCTATACTGGTGGGAAAGGCTGGTGAGCATGCCTAAGATAACATCTGTTTCCTGAAGCATCTAAATTGCTATTCTATTAGTTCCTGGAGGCCTATTTTTTGTCAATGGTTCAGTGTCAATAGTTGGATTTCTTCCTTCAGAACTATTGATTTTTGACCATGTGCTACTTCCTGAAACAGTTCAGTGTTGACTAATACATTTTAGTACAGTAATAGTGTATGCTTTCCATCTTATTTTGATGTTTTGTGTATCAATCAATATTTAGCCCATGGAATAATGCAGTATTGCAACTTGAGGTCTGAATTTATTCTTTAAGGTTGAGAAATGATGAACATGTTCTTCCTTTTGGTTTTCTAACTCCAGTTCCCTGTACATTTGAATTCTAGTACTTTGCTTTGTCTTCTCAAACTACCGTTTGGAATCTTCTGTTCTGCTCTCCCTTTTAGCGTTTTTTTCTTCCTCCCTAGCTATTGGTGAACCAGGGTGGACTGATATTGGCTATTTTGAATCAGACAGTCACAAGATCTCCATTGGCATAAATGACAAATTAAAGAGGTATGGAAGAGAAATGGTCAAAAAGAACATTTCAAGAGCCATCCTGAAGTGCTGGGAGTGATAAGATACTATCCATATACATACAGCGAAGGCCTGTATTAACAACCTGTTAATATTTATTCAAATACATGTACCAACCATGAAAGCCAAAGATAAATTGGTTTCTGAGACTGAGGAAGACCTGAAGCTTTCACTACAGAAGGTCAAGGACTGTAGTCTTCAATACTCATTGAAGCTCACCATAAAGAAAACAAAGATTCTCACCACTGGGACAATTGGCAGGACCATGATGGATGGAGAAGAAATTGACACTGTTAAAAATTTCAGCTTGCTCAACTCCACAATCAACACTCTTAGCACCAGCGGTCAGGAAATCAAAAGATTAATTGCATTGGGAAAATCTGCTGTTGAGGATCTCTCCAGAGTGCTGAAGAACAGAGATGTAAGCCTGATTTAGATCATGATCTTTGCAGTTATTTGTTATGCATCAGAGAGCTAGGCAACGAAAAAAGATGACAGAAGAATGGATGTTTTTGAGTTCTGGTGCTGAAGAAGAGTATTGACCATACCATGAATTGCCAATGGAACAAACAGATCTGTCCTGGAGAGCATGAAACTAAGTTGTTCCTTGGAAGCAAGACTTTTGAAGCTTCATCTGACATACTCTGGGGATGTTGCCTGCCAGAAGGGATTAGTCATGGGAGAAGGACATTATGCTTGGAAGGATGGAGGGACAACGCAGGAGAGGAAGATACTAGATGAGATGGATTGACACAATAACTAGGGTTATAGGGGTCTCTGTGTGAAAGACAGTGAACTAAGTTCAGAATAGGGCAGAGTTTAGAGCTATTGTGCACACAGTCACTATGAGTTGCAAGTGACTCAACAACACGTAGCAACAACCACCACCACCCAGTTTTGAAGTCTGAAATTGATTGATCATGCAATCAAGATGCATTAATACTAATTGATGACTGGAATTAAAAAATGGGAAACAAAGAATGCCTGTTAGTTGGAAAAAAGCACCATAGTGGGAGAAATGAGACTAGGGATCAAATGAGAATTTTGTACAATGATTCATTGCAAATACTTTTAATAAAAACATAAATAACAACTTTACCTGATGTACTACGCAAGTATCAGATTGACTATATCTGTGTAAAGAAATGTTGGAGAAGGTCCTATATCAGCAGGCAAAACCAGGTCAGGGACTGACTGTGGAATTTTTCATAAACAAGTTTAAATTGAAGCTTAAGAAAATTAAAACAAGTTTGCAAGAACCAAAATGTGACCTTGAGTGTATCCAACTCAATGTAAAAACCATCTCAAAAATAGATTTGACACATTGAACACTAATGACGTGAAGGCTAGATGAATAGTGAGATGACATCAAAGACATCACTCATGAAGAAAGTAAAATGTCATTACAAGCACAAGGAAGAAAGAAAGGTCAAAATGGAGGTAAGAAGAGGCTCTGAAACTTGTATTGGAATAAAAAGAAGCAAAAATGATAAAGGAACAATTTAAAAAAATGAAGAAATATGCAGAGTCACTGGTCTAAAAAGAATTATCAATGCTTAACTATTTCATAAGGTAGCATATGATCAGGAACTTATGGTAATGGAGGAACAAGTTCAAGGTGCACTGAAAGACTTGTTTTGTTTTTAAAGACTCCAGAGCTAGATAAATACCTATTGACATTGTTTCAGATACATACAGTCTTGGAAGTGATCACTTATTTATGCCTAGAAATTTTTAAGACAACTACCTGGGATGGATATTATTGCTTATTCAAAAGACTGAGATGATCTAATGAAATGTGGAAATTTTTGAACAGTAATATTAATGGTACATTCAAATAAAATGTAAAAATTCTTTTTAATTGCTTATAAATATCAATAGTTATAGAGGGGCTTCAGACCTTTTGTTCATAAGCTCACTATGAGTTGAGCTTGACTTGAAGGCAATCAACAACAACAATAGCAATATTGTTTTAGACATTATTAAAATATAGTTGGTTGCAGTAGTGTACTGACAGGAAGTGTCAGAAATTTAAACTACATTTGGAAAAAGACATGGAATGACAGTTACCATTGCTGATGTAAGATGGATCTTAGTTGAAAGGAGAGAATACTTTTCTCTGATTATTCTTATTTCATTGATTTGCAAAGGCATTCGACTGTGTATGTCATATTGAATTATAAATATCATTAGAAAGAAGTTGCAGAACACTTAATTGTGATCATGAGGAACCTGGACATAGACCAAAAGGGAGTTTTTCAACACAAGGGAATACTACAAGGCTTAAAACCAAGGGTGTGTGTGTATGTTTATGTGTGTGTGTGTGTGATATTTTTTACAGCATGTCTTAGTTCCCTCTCATTTCTGTTGTGTTAAAATCAACTCATAGCTGACCCTCCAGTGGATTTTCAGATGCTGTAATTGCACAGAAGGAGATTGCCCATCTTTCCTCCTCTGAGCCACTGGTGGATTCCAACTCCAGAAAGGCTCTACCTTCAGATTAGCAGTGCAACTTCCCATGACCTAATTAACCTCGTGCTACTATACAGTGTGTCAGCAATTATGAAGACAGCACAGGATAGAGGAAGGTTCCATTCACCTCCTATAGATTTGCTATGAGTCATACTTGACTCGATGGCATCTATCAACAACAACACTGTAACAATAGATAAACCACAAGTGAGCAGCTTTAACAAACAGAAATTTATTTTCTTATAGTTTAGAAGGCGAGAAGTCCAAATTCAGTGTAGTAGCTGTGGAAGCAGGTCCTGTCTCTCTAATGGTTCTAGTGGAAGGCCCATGCACCCTTTAGCATCTGCAGATCTGGTGCTCCTTGGAGAGCTCCATGAGCCATAGAACTTCATTGTACAGGAACTGAGTCCAAAGGGAAACATGCCACTTTTGGAGATTCTTTCTTGATGGTTTGAGCTCTTTCTACATTTTGGGTGCCGAGAGAGTCAGTAAATAGTTAACAAATATTGTTGTTTGTTGTTGTTATGTACCGTCAAGTTGCCTGCAACTTACAGTGACCCTATGTACAACAGCTCTAAACCCTGTTCTATCCTGTGTCAATCTCACTGTCTCCAACACACCTAGTCTCATTACCATGGTCACTGAATCAATCCATCTCATAGAGGATCTTCTCCTGAGCTGCCTCTCTAACTTCCCAAGCAGGATGTCCCTCTCCAAGAACTGGTCCCTCCTTGCAACATGTCCAAAGTATGTCAGACAAAACTTCAGAATCCTTACATTCAAGGAACAGCCTAGTTTCACCCTCTCAAGGATGAACTTGTTTGTTTTCTTAGCAGTCCATGGTATATTCAATACTCTTCCCCAGCTCCACAGCTCAAAGGAAGGCATCAATTATCCCTTTATCATCCCTAGTCATTGCCCAGCTCTCTGATGCATAGCAAGTGATTGTAAAGACCATGGCCTGTATCAGTGCACCTTAGTCTCCAGATTGACATCATTGCTCTTCAGTACCTTGGAGAGGTCTCTGACAGCAGACTTTCCTAATGCGATGCATCTTTTAATTTCCTGGATGCTGGTACCAAGACTTGATTGTGCAGCCAAACAAACTAAAGCTGTTAACAATTTCAGTCTCTTCACCATCCATCATGATGCTGCCTATCGGCTGAATGGTGAAAATATTTGTTTTCTTGATAATGAGCTTCAATCCATACTGAAGGCAGCAGTCCTTGGCCTTCTGCAGCAAGCACTTCAGGTCCTCCTCAGTTTTCAGCAAGCAGGATTGTGTCATCTGCATAACGCAGATTGTTGATGAATCTTCCTCCAATCCTGATGCCACATTTCTCCTCATTAGAGCCCAGCCTTCTGGATAATCTGTTCTGCATATTGATTGAAAAGGTATGGAGACAGGAAACATCCCTGGCATACACTCTTTCCAGTTTTGAACCATGCAGTGGTTACTTGCTGTGTTCTGATGACTGTCTCCTGGTCCAAATATAGGTTTTGTGTAAGCACAATCAAATGTTCTGGGATTCCAGTTCTTCTCAGAGTCAGCCACAGTTTGCTGTAATAAATATTACATGCACCTGTATTGCCACACGACTGTAGTGGCTAGGTTTGCTATCAAGGCTGGGGCTGCAAACTGCAGTATGAGGGTATGAATTGCTTTGAGTGTATGCAAGCTTGTATTTGTGTGAATTTAAAAGACTTTAGGGGAAGGAAGTACTTGGCAGTTAATCATAGTCCTCTTAACACAGCCACTGCTTTACTTCATGTGAAGAGAAGAGACCCCATACATGAAAGTATTATGCCCCTTCAATTCAAAGTGTGAGTATAGGTTTGGACAGAGTGTCTGAGGCAGCAGGTACCTGAGAGACCCAACGGGAAGTAGCTGTGAAGCTTTGAGGCAGCACATTTGTTCTGTGAAGTCTAAATGGTTACAAGACCATAGAACTTTTGCTTGTGCTGAATGCAGCTTTCACTTGCACAGAGCTTTGGACTTTGGTCCTCAGACAAGTTGAAGTTTAGAGGAAATAAGTGATTGGCATGACTAGAAAGGAAGCTTTCAAATGGATTTCCAGTGTTTGGTCCAAAGTGACATAAGGTAGGGTGGAGACCAATTATTCAGCCTGGAGATTCTCTTCTCATCTGACTTCATCTTTCCTCTGATCCATTTCCTGCATTCTCCTAAGCTGAGGACAGGCTGGAGGCAGTGTTTGGAACAGTTAGCTGGACCTTCAGCTTTCTTTTTATGTGTACTCATATCCTTTCTTTCTTCTAGCATATATTCAACAAATGTTGCTCCTGTTTTTCATTCTTTTATTTATTACACATTCACCAAATGTTTATTTAACCTCTACTATATGCCAGGCACTGTCCTAGATGTTTGAGATGTTTAAAGCAGGAATGAAAAACATGCAAACTGTTGCCCTTATGGTGCTTACCTTGGGTGTGTGTGTGTGTGTGTGTGTGTGTGTGTGTGTGTGTGTATGTGTGTTTATACATGTATGTATGTGGTGAAGGCATATGTCAAACCAAGTCAATAAGTGTGTTAGGGATAGAAAGAGATGGAATACTATGCAGATTTAGCTGGGGCATTTTGATAAGATAGGTGGAGGAATGTTGAAATTGTGCACAAAGTGGACAGGGAAGGATTCTCTGAGAAGATGAAGTGAACATGAACATGAGAACATGAAACCCTTGCTGAAGAAGATTGAGGACTATGGCTTTCAGTATGGACTAAGTCTCAGCATCAGGAAAAAGGTCTTCACCACCAGTCAACATTATGATAGACGGAGAAAGGATTAAAGCTGTCAATGATTTTATCCTGCTTGAATCAACAATCAACATCATTGGTACCAGCAGTCAAGAAATCAGGAGACATACTGCATTGGGCAGTTCTGAAGTCAGGGACCTTTCCAAAAGGTTGAAGAGCAGTCATGTCTGTTTGAAGACTAAAGTGGACCTGATTCAAGCTATGGTCTTCTCAATCGCCTGCTAAGCACCCACAGAACTGGGCAATGAATAATGATGACAGAAAAAGAATTGACGCTTTTGAGTTGTGGTGCTGGAGAAGAGTACCGAATATCCCATAGACTGCCAAAAGAATGAACAGATATGTCTTGGGGGAAAGGCATAGTTAGAGCACTCCTTGGAGGCAAAGATGGCAAAGCTTTGCCTTTCGTACTTTGAACATGTTGCTGGGGGAGAATATTCCTTGAAAAGGGACATCATGCTTGGAAAAACAGAGGACCAGGGAAGTAAAAGAAGACTTCCAATGAGATGGGTTGACATGGTGACTTTTTCTCTAGTGTTTCAAGGATGATGGGGACACAGGCTAAGTCAGGGTTCAGGTCAGCTGTTTACAGGGTCACTATGAGTTGTATTCAACTCAAAAGCATCTAACAATAAGAATGAATGAAGTCAAAGAGTTAGAAAAGTTAACATTAAGAGGAAGAGTATTCCAGAAAGAGGCAAGATTCAGTGTAAAAGCTCTGAGGTTGGAATCGGTCTGTTATCCCTGAAGAACAGGAAGTAGGTAAATGAAGATGGAGAAGTGGCATGGGAAAGCAGTAGGAAAGAGGAAAAACTGGGGTTAGGAAATAGAAAACCATACAGAGTGAGGACTTTGTCTTTTTCTCTGATGAGTACAGGTGCTCTTTCAGGTTTTTGGTCAGAAGAATGCCATAATCTGGTTTATAGTTTATTAGAATCATTCTAAAAGACAATGAGCAAATCTGTCTCAGAGGGAGTGCATACAGGGTGTGCCTTAGAGACATGGATGGTGAGATTTTGTCTCACATACTTGGAGCATATTATCAAGAGAGGCCAGTCTTTGGCAAAAAGGCATCATAGTAGGAAAGGTAAAGGGTCAGAAAAAAAGAGAGACCAACCCTTAATAAGATGTACTGACACAGCTTCTGTAATAGTGCTCAAGTGTATCAGAGATCTATCTTGAGGATTGTACAAGATAGGGAAGAGTTCTGATCTGTTGTTCCCAGGGTTGCTCATGCTCTATTGTTCGTGATGACACCTTGATGACCACTAACAGCAATAACAGTAGACAAAGGGAGACTCAGAAGTATATACGATGAAGATTCATAAGTCTAACCAGGGGCACTTCTGTGATCGACTTCAGAAAAGTCAGTCACTGAAAACCACATAGAACATGGTTCTTGATGCACGTGGGGTAACCTTAACTTGGAATTGAATTGACAACAACTGGTTGTTGTTGATAGCAACACATAACAACACAACAACACTTTTTTTTTTTAACATAACAAC
Source organism: Elephantulus edwardii (assembly GCF_000299155.1). Classification (NCBI taxonomy): domain Eukaryota; kingdom Metazoa; phylum Chordata; class Mammalia; order Macroscelidea; family Macroscelididae; genus Elephantulus; species Elephantulus edwardii. Next base: position 12,199,407 of record NW_006399759.1, read on the forward strand.
ACTTAACAACAACAGGAGACATTTAAAAAGCAGGCATTTCATGGGAAGTGATGCAGTAGTCTACATAAGAGACAATAACAGCTCGGACCAGAGCAGTAAAGCAGCTGTGGTGAGGAGGACTGGAGTATGACAGGCCACCCCCTTCTTCCTCCTGGTGGTATCTCTTGAGGATAGGGTAAATTGTTTATTTTACCCATCAGCCACCAAGCACTGTCTTACGTGCTTAAAGCACTGTATCACATTTAATTATCTGATAATCTATAGATGTGTGGGTTTTTTCATCATTTTAAAGATGAAGTTGAAGCCTGGAGAGGTGCCCACTAAGCCTCCAAGGGTGGGGTGAAGACTTCATTGGCCTCCTAAACTCCCCATCCTCACCCAAACAGGAGAGCATGTGGTCATTTCTGTTTCCAGTGAAGAATGTTGGTACTCTGCCAGGGTGAGGTCAGCCATGACTCAGCTGGGAGTGTCTGGAAGATGGGGTTTTGTGGAGCTCAGGAGGTCTCTCAGAGTGCCCATGGCTCAGGAGCTTCCACAGATGTTAAGAAGGGCCAATAGAGGCGCTTCTGGGGCTTCCTTCACTCCTAAGTCCCCCCATTCACACCTGATCCATGTTTTCCTGAGGCGCTTCGCACCAGCTATAGCTCTGCCCTGAAGTGTGCTTCTCTTGGTCCTGCTTTATTTTTAGCTGCCCCTTGAACATCACTTTTGCAACTTCATAAGTCCAACCAAATTCTACTCTTACTTGAAATGGGAATTGAGCCTGGGTCAAATAGCAGGGCAATTTGTACCAAATATAAACACATGACAGGAAGTTGATCAGATTTTCCAGTTTAAGCAGAACTTGTGACCAAGGCTGAGCTGAAGACAGAGATGCTACATCCCTGACGTGCTAGAAAGAGCTGCCAATGTTAAGGGCCGCATTAATAGTGAGTTTCCATCAGCCACTGAGTCTGTTATTGTATACTGTTGGAACCAACTCATAGATGACCTTCCAGTGGGTTTTCAGAGGCAGCAAATCACACGGGAGGAGATTGCCCATCTTCTGTGGAGCACCTGGTGGATTCTAGGTGTATACCTTTGAGTTGGCAGTGTAATTCCTTACAACAAAGCCATTAGCATTTCACTGCCCCTAGCCCCTCCAAAGTTTAAACATGTGGAAGGGCAAAGAAGGAGAGAAACTTTGAGATGAAGTAATCACAGGTCATGGCTAATATCTGAGACATGAATGCCTTCTTGTCTTCCTTTCTCCAGCTTCTCAAAGCAAGTGGTCGAGCTCAAGAGAACTGAGATGCTTATAAGCTCAAATTTTACCTCATAGATGAAATAATTCTTAGATGGTTAAATTTATAATCTATTCCTCTGCCTGGAAGCAGAGAAGAACAAATTAAAAGAGAGGGTTGTGTGAACATAGATTTGGCCCAATGGAGGTTTGTGGGGGGTTTTCCGCAATTCAGTGGACAATGTTTTTAGTGGCCACTTACTTCAGAAGTGGATTGCCATTCGTCCTTCTTCCCCTGTATTCATCTGGAAGCTTTGCTAAAACCTGTATACCATGGGTATCCTGCTAGTATTAAAATACCAGTGGCACAGCCTTACAGCACCACAGCACCCAGAAATCTGCCTTAGTACAGCACTGACAGACAAGTACTGTACTCAGAAAAAGCACACTATAAATAAGGAAGTATATCCTATCACTGATCTCTCCAAAGTCCTGAAGAGCAATGAGGTAAGTTTAAAGATCATGGTGAACCTGATTCAAACCACTGTCTTTCCAATCACCTGCTAAGCATCTGAGAGTTGGACAATGAATAAGGATGACTGAAGAAGATTCAATGCATTTGAGCTGTGGTGTTGAAGAAGAATGCTGACTATCTCATGCACTGTCAACAGTCCATGGGATAAGAAAGATATGTCTTGGAGTAAAAATACATTTTAGAGAAAGTATAACCATAGTGTTCCTTGGAGGCAAGGATGACAAAGCTTCATCTCACGTGTTTTGCACATGTTAATAGAGGTTACTTCTTGGGAAAAGACGTTGTTGTCATGTGCTGTCGAGTCACTTGCGACTCATAGCGACCCTATGTACAACAGCCCTAAACTCTGCTCTGTCCTGTGCCAATCGCACTGTCTCTGACACTCCCATCCCAATTATCCCAGTCACTGAATCAATCCACCTCATAGAGGGCCTTCCCCTCCTGTGCCGTCCCTCCACCCTCCCAAGCATGATGTCCCTCTCTAAGGACCGGTCTCTCCTCACAACATGTCCAGTATGTTGAAAAGACATTATACTTGGAAAAGTGGAGGGGCAGTGAAGGGGAGGAAGATCCTCAATGAGATGGACTGATAGAGTGTGACTATGGACTCAAATATATCCTGGGTGATAAAAATGGTGCAGGATAGGACAGAGTTCAGATCTATTGTTTAGGGGGCTGCTATGAGCTGTATTGGACTTGAAGACACTTAACAACAAAAAGTGGGTAATGTAACGGATCTGGTGGCATAGTGCAGTACTATGGCCGATGTTTTGAATCTACCAGCTGCTCCAGGGGAGAAAAATAAGCAGTTTCTTCCCATGAATATTTACACTCCTATAGACCCAAATGAGGATTACTTCTGCAATATATTTTTTGTTTATTTTTGTTTTAAAGACAGTGTAGAAATTAGCTGGGGTTTAGATATCTTGTTTCTCATGGCACCTGCTAGTCAATCGATGTCAGGTCCCAGGAGCAGTGGACCACAGGGTGGTATATGACAAGATAAGAGATTAAAGCTAAGTTAGCTCTTCCATTTTAAGGAGGTATGAAAGGGATGGCCCCAAAAATACCACTTGTGTCCAGTGAAGAAGCACACTGGGGGGAGAGAGAGGAACAGGGAGTTTGGTGGTGATACTGATATTCCTATTCCATGGGCTTTCTACTCCTAACACTGGTACTGCCAGGCCTGGAGGGGTGGGAGGCTGACAGGGCCCAAGTCCTCATTGCAAGCAGTCAGGGTCCCAGCCCACTGGGCAGGTGAACAGACAAGATTCAAATTAAGTTCAAGATTGAAGTTTTAAAATGTGCTTGACTTTTAATAACCAAAAGTGATCGGAAAGCAATGAAATTCAACCAAGATGTTAAGCCGTGGGCACAGGAAATTCGATGAGACTTGATTAAAGGCAATGAATGAAGCAAATTCCTGTTTATATTCTCCTGTGTTGAGACCGCTCAATGGATTAGTTGCACACATTTTATAAAGTTATTGAAGCAGAAATAATATGAGAGAAATAAACAGTTATTTCAACCCACCTTGCACCCACCTGAATAGTAGGGAGCCCTGAGCCGCTGGAAGCACTTGGACTCACTTGGCTGTGTGCGTGGCACCAGCCCCTGACAGTGTCCAGTCTCAGGGGAGAATTGACCATCTCCCTAGTCACAAGTGGGGGAGCGCTTCCAAAACATTTCAGAAACACAGATTGATTGATTAGCTAAATGAATAATTAAAAGAAAGAAATACAAGAGGAAACAAAAAGAAGGCTTTCCTAAGCATCTTAATACCGAGAAAATTCCAAAGTAGGGAGCAGGCAGCCAGCCATGGGACACCAGCTTCATCCACAGTGGAAAGTGTCCCTAGGAAGCCCACTGTGACTATGAATTCTATGGGATATTTGGAACAGTGATGGCCTTGACAGTTGCCTTGATTTTTCATTCTCCAGAGTCAGGGTTACTCCCCAAGGACTGAGGAACTGGGTCAAAGGACAGCTCAGTGTTTTTGTACTGAGTGTCATCAAGTTAATTCCAACTCATTTGGTTGCTGTTCGGGGTCAACTCATCGAGCTCCTGTGAACAACAGATACACCAGTGCCTTGTCCTTTAGCATCACTGCAGTGCCTGCTATGCTCAAAGCCCTTGTTGCAGGCACAGTGTCGATCCATCTCTGGTGATGTCTTCTTCCAAGGACTAGCTCCTTGTGATGACATACCTGAAGTGTGTGAGACAAAGCTTTCTTGGTCTTTCTTTTCTTTCCTTCCTCCCCTCTAAGGAGCATCCTGGTTGTACTTCCTCCAACACACGATTTAGTCTTTTAACATTGCCAGTACAATTTCGGACTGTCATCATTCTTCTCCAACATGATTTAAAAGCATTTATTCTTTGCCATTCCTTACTTATTGTTCACTTTCTTTTTTTACTTTTCTTCCTTCTTTTTGTAATGATTTTTAATGCAATAGATACATGTGTATATATGTATATGTGTATACACACACACACACACACACACACACATATATCTAAATATAATTTACAGCATATTCTTTCCATTTACTTTTCCCCCAATTCATTGTTGCACATTTTCCTCCCTCCCAGTTAGTTTTTCTCTTTGAAAAAAATAATCTTTCATTGTTATACAATCCCCCCTCCCAAGTCCACAGTCTACTTTACTATGCATTTCTTTTTCTATACTCTTGTCATAAAAATAATACCTAAGCCTGTGTTACTTTTAAACGGTTCTCTCCTTCATCTGTTTCAGTGCAGTATCCATTATTTGTTACCTCTTTTCTTAGTTTCCCCCCAACCCTAATGTCAGTCCTGTTTTACAACAGTGGCAGTATGCAGTATTTGTCCTTTTGTGCCTGAGGTATTTCACCCAGCATAATGTCCTCCAGGGTCACCCGTTTTGTATAATATTTCATGAGTTCTTTTTTTTTTTACATGGTTTATTTTCTATCTCCTTGTATCTCTTAAAGTTTGGAGGCACAGCATGTACAACTTCCTTTCTTGCTCACGCACGGCCTCTCCCCATTTGCTTGTTAGATAACCTAGAATTGGTTCAATCTCATAGTGATCCAATGTATAAGAGAAAGACTGCCCCAGTCCTGCTGCATCCTCAAAAATATAGAACCTTTCACGAATTTGTGCGTCATCCTTGTGCAGAGACCATGCTAATCTTCTCTGTATTGTTCCAATTTTTATTATATGTGCTGTCAAAGTGAGCACTCATTTTTCAACTTTCATAGGAAACAACTGAAATTGAGAATTGGACCAGGTGCACTTTACAACTCATAGTGATGTTATGAGATAGAATAGAAATTCCCCAAAGGGTTTCCCTTTATTCTTAGATTGGTAAGGGATTCCTCTGCATACCCAAAGGTATGCAGTTCAAAGCCACCATCTTCTATATGAGAGAAAGAAGAGCTGTCTTCTCCCCTGCAACTTACAGCCTCTGAAAACCCACTAGAGGACCAGCTGTGAGTTGGTTTCAACTTGATAACATATAATAACAACAATCTCAGATTACAGGTCTTTCTGCTGTGGAGCCATTGGTGGTGGGTTCAACTGCTGACCTTCCAGTTAATGACCGAGCTTTTAGCTATTTTGCTGTTGATTATCTTATGTCTGTATATATATATTTTAAATATAGAAAGCACATGACTAATTCCTCAGTTCTTGTCCATAGTGTGCATATTTCACATACCTGCAATTAAAAGGCAAACATAATTTTTGTTTCTGATTTTGCTATAAGCTTCAAATTACTTCTCTTCATAGTGATAATGTCAAGACACAATAAACTTTTGTTATACAGTTATTAGTATTTTAAACATTACCCATAGTGCTGCAGTGAACATCTTTATATGCATAGGATTTCCTTCTTTTGAATTATGTTATGAAGGTAGATTCTCAGAGGTGGCATGTGAGGTTAGGGTGGTAGTCTTATGTCATTGTTCCTTGGGACAAGGCTGTCCCCTGGGGGTGAGGGTAAAGTGCTCTGGTCTCAGGAGTGAGTTCGACAGGGCACCAGAGCATTCTGGGCAAAGCTGACAGTGGAGAAATGACTTTTGGTTTTCTCCATAAATAGCATTGCTTTTCCTCAATTGTAAAGAATATGTTGAAGCTCCTCAATTCTGGGATAACATTGATTTAAGACACAGTATCAATTTAACAGTAGATTCTTTTTGAGAACTGCGTATCTACTATTTTCATATTAAATAATGTTTTATATTGTAATATTAAGTGTACATACAAATTGCAAGAATGCATCTGCAAAATAATAATATCTGATGAAATGTATATAAAGAAAAGAATATTTTATAAAACTCAGAAAATAAAGAAATCACGTAAAGAGAAGCATAAAAGTCCTATGTAATGCTCCTGGAGAAGAACATTACGATTTTGGTTTCTTTTTCTTACTCTGTATATAATGTTTTATATCACTAATCTAAATATACACATAGTCAAATTTCGCATGAAATCCCTGTTACTAGCATTCAGTTAGGGAGTTCTGGTGGCATAGTCTGTAGAGATTTACTGCTTACTCCTAGAGGCAGCATTTCTCTGGGGTTTGAATCCACCAGCATCTCTGAGGGAGAAAGATGGGTCATCTCCTCCCTTAAGATTTACAGCCTCTGAAAACTTCCTGGAGGGTCAGCAATGAGTTGATTCTGACTTGATAACAATGAATGAGTGAACATTACTAACTACCATTACATTAATAACATTTCATCACGATATCAAGTCATTTCCAAGCTGCATTTGTTAGCGCTTTTCCATTGTTGCATTTCCTCCCGTCCCCTTCTTTCCCAGCTTACCCTGCAATGTATCTCCCAGCTTACCCTGCAATGTATCTCTTGTTCCATACTGTTGCCATACATATAATGCCTAATCATATATTCCTTTCAGTCATTTCTTCTCCTCATCTGTTTTCATGCAGTGTTCATTATCTATCCACTCTTTTCCTATTCGCTCCTCAATGGAGAGAACGTCCTATTTTATAACAGTGGTGTTATGTAGGGTTTGTCTTTTTGTGACTAAGTTATTTCACTCAGCATAATGTCCTCCAGGCACCCCCATGTTGTGTAATGCTTTACAAGTTCATTGATTTTTCAATGCTGAGTAATATTCCATTTCGTGAATGTTCCATAGCTTTTCTATTAGTTTCTTGATGGACACTTGGATTGCTTCTATCTCTTTGCTTTGTTAATAACTCAGTAATAAACATAGGTGTGCATACATCTGTTTATGTTATGGCTCTGGATTCTTTAGGCTATGTTCCCAGTAGTGGAATTGCTAGGTTAAATGATATTTCTATTTTCAACTTTTTGAGAGAGTGCCAGACAGCCTTCCATAGTGGCTGTACCATTTTACCTTCCCACCAGCAGTGAATAAGGGTTCCAATCTCTCCACAACCTCACCACAATTTGTTGTTTCCTGACCTGTTGAAGTTTGCTATTATTGCTGGAGTGAGCTGCTCTCTCACAGCTGTTTTCCAAGCTGCATTGTAGTGAATGTATAGTCCCATAATTTACTTACCCTTCCTGATGTTGTTGGAAATTTGTGTGCCAAGGTTCTAATTTTATATTACTGTTGTTGTAAAAAAAATGTTATGGTGAAAATCTTTGTAAAGGTATCTTTGTCACATTATGGAGCATTTCCTAAGAATGGATTCCAAGATTGGAAATTAGTAGAATTTAGTGGAAGATGTTGTTGTTGTTATGTGCCATCAAGTCACCTGCAACTCATAGCAACCCTATATACAACAGCCCTAAACCTTGCTCAGTCCTGTGCCAATTGCACTGTCTCTGAACAACCTACCCCCATTGCCCCAGTCACCTAATCAATTCATGTCATAGAAGGTCTTCTTCTCCTGTGCTGTCCTTCTACCCTCTTCAAGGACTGGTCCCTCCTTGAAACATGTCCAAAGTATGTCAGACGAAGCTTCAGAATCTTTGCCTCCAAGGAGAAGTCTGTTTAACCCTCTCCAGGATGAACCTTTTCATTTTCTTAGCAGTCCATGGTATATTCAATACTCTTCTCCAACACTACAGCTCAAATACCTCAATTCTCTTTCTGTCATCCCTAGTCATTGTCCAACTCTTTGATGAATAGCAAGAGATTGCAAAGACCATGGCCTGTATCAGGTGCACCTTTATCCCCAGGGTGACACCATTGCTCTTCAGTACTTTGGTGAGGTCTCTAACAACTGACTTTTCTATCTCAATGTCTTTTAATTTCCTGGCTGCTGGTGCCAAGAGTGTTGATTGTGGAGCCAAGAAAACTGAAGCTGTTAACAATCTCAATTCTTCACCATCCATCATGATGCTGCCAATTGGTCTAGTGGTGAGAATCTTTGTTTTCTTGAATTTGAGCCCCAATCCATATTGGAAGCTGCAGTCCTCGACCTTCTGTGGCAAGTGCTTCAGGTCCTCCTCAGTTTCAGCAAGCAGGGTTGTGTCACCTGCATAACACAGATTGTTAAGGAATCTTCCACCAGTCCTGATGCCACACTTCTCCTCATAGAGCCCAGCTTCCCAGATAATCTGTCCTGCATATAGATGCAAAAAATATGGAGATAGGACACATCCCTGGCGTATACCCTTCCCAGTTTTGAACCATGCAGTGGAGCTTTATTTATGATTCTTGACACATATCTCAAAAAACTTCAGCAATTTTTGCTATTTCAGCAATTTTAGTTATTACTTTTCCCATCCTGGGAAATGATGTCAGATATAGTGTGACCAGCAAAGGTAACAGGAAATTATAATTTCCTTCTCCTGGATACATTAGACATTAATATAGGATGTTTTCATATTTTTGTTACATGGGTTTGGTTTTTTTTTTTTGCTAGCAAGTAATGGTTTCTTTTTTGAAATATTAATGGTATGTTGTTATTATGACTGTAAGAGGCAATTCCATTGCCCCAGAACTTGCCATGACATTGGACTGGTGCTCTGGGTGAGGGGTGGAATCTGGACAATGAACAAGGAATGGGTTGTGTTGTTCAGTTATATAGGGCCATCACTGTCATTATGAGGCCAGGTCCCCTCAGGAGAATGGATGGCATCTCATCACTGACCTTCACTGGGCTGGCCTGAGCAATGGCTGACTCCAGCATTTATAAGTAAAGCCCAGATGGACATTAGGGCATCCGGACCATGCCCACCTCATTGCTGCCACTGTCTCCAGCTCCATGGAGTCAGATGGAAAGTGGTGATATTTTTACAGCATGATGACAGCTATACAACATGATGAATACAATTAATGTCACCAAGTAGTAATGTGAAGAATGCTAGGATGGCAAATATTTTGTTATATGCATATTTGCCACACAGAGGAAAGTGGTGCCAAAGTTTTATTTGAAGATACTATATTCAGTGAGAACAAGGGAAAAGTCTTAGTTTCTACTGAATCTCCTTCTAAAGAACTGTGGCCTAGCTTCAAACCCTACCTAGACCTTTCGTTACACTTCAGATTCCAGACAGTGTAATATGTTGAAAAGAATTTCCATATGCCTAATTTTGGGGTTCATTTCAATTTTAAGACAATCCTCTCAAAAACAGGACTTTGTATTTTATTTGGAATGTGTTCTCCTTACTTTTTGATATAATATCTTTACTATATATTTATATGTCACATATACTATACTACATTGTTTTCATATAACTATTCATGACACTACATTTGACAATGTCAACACTCAGAGTGGTTCTTCAATGTATTTGACAGTATCAACTCTTAAAATGTTTTCACAATACTTGCATGTAACCACATTTGACAGGATCAACAGTTGAAATATTCTACAAAACTAGGTATTTACTGTTTCCACAAGAGTATCTGGCTTAGCCCATAAGTATTTTGTTCTGCTAGCCCAAAGATCAACTTCTCTGGTGGTTCATATCTAACAGCCAATCTGTAGAAGAAAGGTGCTGCAATATGAGTTCTTCTAATGAGAGTTACAGCCTCAGAAACCCTCTGGTGGGTCAGCTATGAGAAGGAACTTACTTGACATTTGCATGTAAGAGAGATATAGAGATACATGTGACCATTCATTTACTTAATACATAATTTTTTTTTCCTTCTTTGAGCACCTATGGAATGTAGGTCACCATACGTGGCATGTTGACATTTTTTATATTGTTTTTAATTAACTTCTAGGCACTGTGACTCAACATCAAGAAGAAAAAGATTCTCACTACAGGGCCAATTGGCAGCACCATGACAGATAGCGAAGAGATTGAGATTGTTAACAAATTCAGCTTGCTTGGCTCCACAATCAACACTCTATTTTTTCTTTTCTTATTTTAATTTATTATTAATTTCAATGAAAATTTACAGAGACTTTGGATTTCCATTAATGCATTGTTGCACCACAATCAACACTCTTGGCATCAACAGTCAAGAAATCAAAAGACAAATTGCATTAGGAAAATCTGCTGTATGGGACTTCTCCAAAGTTCCAAGGAGCAATGTTATCAGTCTGGAGACTAAGGTGTGCCTGATCCAGGCCATACTCTTCACAATTTCTTGCTATGTATCAGAGAACTGGACAAGGATCAAGGATGACAGAAGAATCATGTATGTCTTTTAATTGTGCTGTAGAAGAGTATTGAACATATCATGGTCTGCTAAGAGAACAAACGGGTCTGTCCTGGAGAGAAGAAGATCAAGTTGCTCCTTGGAGGTAAGGATTTTGAATCTCTGTCTAACATACTTTGGGCACGTTGCCAGGAGGGATCAGTCCTTGGAGAAGGACATCAATACTTGGAAGAATGGAGGGACAACTCAAGAGAGATGGATTGACACAGTAATTGGGGTAATGAGGGTAGGAATGACAGAGCCAGTGAAACTGGTTTAGGACAGGACAGATTTCAGAGCTATTGCACTTAGGGTCACTATGAGTTGTAAGCAACTCAATGACACAGAACAACAGGCACTGTGACAAATTATTTTTTAAAACAAATGACTTCAAAGATTCTCTTCAATTTAATGGAAACTTTGAAAAGAATGTATTAGTTCAACAAGAAATAAAAGAATTAATAATCAGCTTTATTTGAGCATTTTGTAGGTGCCAGGCTATGTTCACAGTGGTTTTCATGCAGTGTCTCATTGAATCCTTTCTTTGTGGTATTGTTATTAGATGCCTTCTGGTCAGCCCTGAAGGTAAGATTCTGCCCAGAAGAACAAAACCCTGCCTGGTGCTGTTCCTTTCTACAACTGTTGCTATGTGTAAGCACATTGTTGTTGTCACTGCACCAATTCTTCTCACTGAAGATCTTTCACTTTTTTCTTTTCCTTCTTTTTTTTTTTTTTTTTGCTGACTGTCTACTTTTCCAGGCATGATGTCTGTATCCAGGAGGAGTTGGAGGTCACATATGAATTAACACTGTTCTCTTACTAAAGAATATTCTGGATACACTTCTAAGACAGATTTGATTTTTCTGACAGTTTATAGTATATACAATAATCTTCATCAACTTAATTCAAAGGCCTAACTTCTTTTTTACTCTTCCTTATTCATTGTCTAATTCTGCGTGCATTAGACAATTTAAAATGTTATGATTTGTGTCTAGTGAGAAATCTTTGCTTTTTAACATTTAACAAGCTCCGTTGCAGCCGATTTGCTTAATGTGATGCATCACTTGGTTTCTTGACTGCTGCTTCTATGGGCTTTATTGCTTGGCTTTCTAAAACCATGGAATATTTGATAACTTCAATCTTTTCTCTGCTTCTCATAGTGTTGTTTGTTGGTCTAGTTGTGACAAATTTTGTTCACTTTATGCTGAACGGCAATTCTTATTGAAGCCTATAGTCTTTGATCTTTATCAGTAAGTGGTTCAAACCTCTTCAATTTTGGCAAAGCAAGATGATGCCATCTGCACATTACAGGTTGACAGTGAGTTTTCCTCCAATTCTGCTACTGCTTCCTTCTCCAAATAGTCCTTCTATTATTATTTCTTCACTATGTAGATTAAGCAAGTATGTTGAAATGATACAACCCTGACACATACCTTTTCTGATTTTAAGCCATGCAATATTGTCTTGTTTTGTTTAAACAACCACCTTTTGGGATAGCTTCCAGTTTCCATATGAGCACAATTAAGTAAATTTCCATTTCTTACAATGTTATCTATAATTTATCATCCAGTTAATTGAATGCTTTTCATAGTCAATAAAATACAGATAAACATCTTTCTGGCATTCTCTCTTTCTAGCCAAGATCCACCTGACATCAGCAAAGATATCACATCCTCAGCTGATTCTGGATTGGAATTTGTAATGTGTCAATGTATTACAGCTGTTATTTTTTCATTACCATCATTAAATTTTTAATTCCATATGATATTAATGATATTGTTCACTAATTTCTACATCCTTTTGGATCACCTTTTTTCTGGAATGAAAACAGATACAGATCTTCTGCAGTCTGTTGACAAGCAGATGGTAGTCTTGAAAATTTCTTGGCATAGATGGATGAGTACTTCCAGGATTGCATCCATTTGTTGAAATATCTAAATTGGTATTTTGTCAACTGCTGAAGCTGTCTTTTTGCCCATTTTTCAGTAAAATGTAGACTTCTTCCCCTAATATCATCAGTTATTGACCACTTACGGCCTTCTGAAGTGATTGAATGTTGACCAATTCTTTTTTTTTTTGTGCAGTGTGTATTCCTTCCATCTTCTTGGAGACTTTTTGCGTCATTTGATAATTTTTTTATAAAACCCTTCAGTATTGCAACTCAAAGCTTGAGGTTTTTCATCTGTTTTTTTTTTTTCAGCTTTTTAAATGCTGGCAGTGTTCTTCCCTTTTGACTTTCTAACTCCAGGCTCTTGTAGAGTTCATTATACTTTGTCTTCTTGAACTGCTCTTTGAAACTGTCTAGTCAGCTCTTTTACAGCATCATTTTTCCATTCACTTTAGCAGGACTGTGTTCAGAGACAAGTTTGTGTGTCTGTTCTGACATCCATTTTGGTCTTGTCTTTCTTTTTTTATGTCATTCCATCATTCATCTAATTTTATTGGTGTTCAATGTGTCCAATCTGTTCTTGAGATGATCTCTAAATCCAAGTGAATTAATCTACTATTCATATCTTGCTTCTTGTGATAGTATTTCCATTTTCTTCAGCTTCAGCATGAACTCGCATACGAGCAATTGATGGTCAGCTGCTAGCTGACCTTATTCTTATTGATAATATTGGACTTCTCCATCATTTCTTTCCACATATGTAGTATGTTTGCTTTCTTTGCATTACATCAGTGAAGCCCATTTGTATACTCATTGTTTATGTTGTTAAAAGAAGATATTGTTTATGTGCAATTAATATGTCGTTGATTTTCCAAAGTATGTTGTAGGATCTACAGATCATTTATATCACCAAATCCATATTTTTTTTAACTGCTGATACTTTTTTGTTTCTAACTTTTTCATTTCAATCTCCAAATAGTTACCACTGTATCTTGATTGCATGTTTGATATTGCCAACTACAAAAATTGTTTAGAATCTTCGGTTCCTTCTTTTGTATTTGTGGCTATTATATACAACTGAATCACAGTCACATTAACTGTTCTTCACTGTAGGCAAATGAATATTACCCTAACACTTGCTACTATCCTAGCTCGGTACTTTAGGATGTTGTTGTTATGTGCCGTCGAGTCGCCTGCGACTCATAG